>NC_134357.1:485519060-486147810 GCF_048569485.1 Anomaloglossus baeobatrachus
GGGTGCAATTTGTTAGAAAAAATAAATAAAAATGAATCATGATGTACTCTCCCCTCCCCAGGTGCAGTGCTGAGTCCCCACTACTGCTCCCAATGTCTGTTATTGTCTGCAGCACTGAGGTCCCATTGACGGTGCTGAGTGTGAGCTCAGCGGCTCTGCCAGTGTAAATGGAAACTCCCACTTGGAGCCGCTGAGCTAAATGATTGACATGACATCAGCACTGCAGCCAATGACAGACACGGGGAGCAACTGTGGGGACTCAGCGCTTGACCTTGGGTAAGTGAGTAAACCAATAACAAAATGGGGCATTCTCTCCTGCGGTCATCCCTGGATCCAGACCTCTCCACCAGGACCAGAAGCGATGATATCCCATATTTCAGGGACCAGACACCTGTCATTGGCCACCTCTGATGATGCGTTGTACGAACAGTTGCTGCCAAAGACATCTGCAAGTGATCAGGCGATCAAAGAATGGGACACTGTCGCTTTTGGTCAATGTTCTCATTGTTGGTGACTACAGGTGAGTATGACTGACCTCTTTACTTTTAGGCCATTAATGCTACCCATAACATTTTTTTGGGGGGGCCAGATAACCCCTTCATTTTTTTCTTCAAATTTGCATGTATGTAGTGTAGTAGGTATGTAGTAGTAGTTAAGAGAATTCAACTTGATGGGTCCTGACTGAGAATGAAGGTACCATGTTGCTGGGATAAGATCCAAGTAGGAGTTTTCGAAAGTGGAATCAAAAACTTAAAATAAAAAAAAAGTTAATTGCTAAATTACTTTGCGTTAGAGATTTTGATTAATTTAGGACAGTTATTTGGGGATTCATTGGTAAAATGTTGGGGGAACACATCAATATAATTGTCAGATGTCAGAAACTGTTTTATTAGACGTCTCCTTTAAGGTGAATTCAGTGATGAATAAGTTGATTTACCAACCTGCCGGTTCCCCACGCTACCCCCCCCCACCCCCACACTGTCCCAAAATGACCGTAGAGAAGTTTCTGCTTGAAATGATACATATGCTGTAGACGGGAGAATTAATATCACCCGATAAAATATTCACCGCGGATGAAGTTAAGTAAGATTAATTTTTTAACTCCTATTAAATTTTTCACCGAGTTCACCGTGGGCTCTCTCTTCTCCCCGCTGTTTGGAACCAATTAGTAATGTTTAATTTTCCCTCATTATTTATGGGTGAAGTATAGAGAGAAATAAGACTGTGTTAATTAGGCATGGGTCCTCTTGAGCTCCGGCCTGGCACAGGGTTGGGTGACCCCTTTATTAAGCCTTATTATAACAAAACAGACTAAAGGATTAAAGGAAAGTGTACTACGCGGAGTGTGCCGGGCGATCACGTAGGGTCTGTAGGATTTCCTTGTTTGTGGTGGAAAGAAGGTCGAATGTGCAGAAGGACAAAAGTAAAGTAAAAGGAAGGCAAAAAGGCAGGATTACAGTCTTCCCAAGATATTGTGGACATTTCTGATCCCTGGAAATGACGGAAGATTGTCTCTATAAGGGAATGGCGTTATCTTGTCCAAAATATCTGATCACAATACTGGTGTAGGAACACGAGGCCAAAAGTAATCCACCAGAGAGTCATATGATATGTTGTTGCTTCCTACCTTGGCTGGTACGAAACTATGTACTTGGCAAGGGAGTTTGACGGTAAATAAAGACAATTAATCAGGAGGGACTTGTCAATGAACCATAAGACTACTCAGCTGGATCACTAAAAAACTAAGCTTAAAGCACCATCAGATCATCATGGAGCGGACCAATAGTTGATTGGTGACCATGACTAAAGGAAGCTGATACACATTAGATGATTCTCGACAGGACCTCCTGAGAAACTAACGTGTATGAGGCACTCATCCGACAAAGCACTCACAATTACACAGATGAAAACGTCTAGGCCAGACCTTGCTAACTTTCCGACAATAAGATGTCACAGGTGTATCACAGGTGGCAGACAGTCATGTGGTTTCTGGCCATAGAAGGTCACAGTATTTGGTTGCGCAGAATGCTCCCTGACTTTCCATTGCTCCTGCTCAGTAGTCATTGGTATAGGAAGCTTTTTTGCTAAATTCATCTCTCCCCCTTTTGGACCCAGCAGGAGCTCACTTCCACCCACCTGCTGGTCATCAGTATTATCTTGGTGCTTAAATACCCCTTCCTTACTTCGACATGTGCTGGTGATATTATTCAGTTCATTCAAGTCTTGTTTGCGAGCAGGTGGCTTGTACTCCTCTGTGGTATCATTGCTGAAAAGCTTTGCTGAACTTCTACCTGTGTCATGTGTAGATAAGTAGTTCATTCATTTTCCCCCTGTGTATCCACCTTGTGTCATCTAAAGTGCTTAGTGGGGTTGACGAAGAGCTCAGTACATCCATTCCTTATTTAGGGCTCAGCACTAGGGATACTGAAGGTTAGCTATACGGCTCGGCACCTAGGTGCGGAACCAATCTAGGGTGGTGAGGGACCCCAGGGACCAGAAGTAGGTTTGGTCAGGGGTCACCATCTTCCCTTTCCCTAGACACAGGGTTCCCCTTCTCTTTTGCCGTTCGCTTGGTACTTCCCCGTACCTAGTGTGACATAAGAGCTCATTCAGATGAACGTATTATATGGACCCTTGCTGTCCAAGTTAAATTTAGAAAGCACACGGACAGCACATGGTCATCTGAAGCCCCTATTCAATAACATTGGTCAATCACGAACCGCGGCGTGCACTATTTTCTTACATATTTCGGATGAGACTTGCCCTATTCATAATTTATGTGGGTGCAATAAAAAAAATCAGATCCCAAACGGACCATTCATATCACATCAGATTATAGGAAACTGTATTCAATCTTGTACATTTTCAATTGTTGAGTATAAATACGGATGTCACATGTATGTAAAAAATACACAAATGGTCGGAATACAGATGAAAGTCATCCAATTTTTCTGGATGTTTTTTCATACGCAGGTCTGAACCCAGCCATATGTGTAAGATAGCTGTAGGCCAAATGGTTGTTCAGTTGACAGATATCTATCCTGATTCACCCTTACACATAACTGCTCACTTTGGTGGAGCCTTAATGTGTTTTCCACAGGGAAATCTCTGACAGTAGCCTATTTCCCTTGTGAAAAAAAGTATTGGGTTTTGAAATTCCAACTATGTGAACCTTCTCTCCTCTGACATTATCTTTGGGTGGAAAGTTGGAAGGTTCTCCATACACATCAGGTTGGCCCCATCAAAATCGATGTGTTCGAACAATTTTCATCTATTGTGTATGGGAGTCTTAAGGCCGCTTTACAAGCTGCGATCTCGCTAGCGATATCGCTAGCGTGCGTACCCGCCCCCATCGTTTGTGCGTCCTGGGAAAATCACTGCCCGTGGCGCACAAAATCGCGCGGACCCGTCACACTACTTACCTGCCTAGCGACGACGCTGTGACCGGCAAACCGCCTCTTTTTTAAGAGGGCGGTTAGTTTGGCGTCACAGCGACGTCACTAAGCAGCCGCCCAATAGAAGCGGAGGGGCGGAGATGAGCGGGACGTAACATCCCGCCTACCTCATTCCTTCCTCATTGCCGGCGGCCTCAGGTAAGGTGAGGTTCCTCGTTCCTGCGGTGTCACACATAGCAACCGATGACGAGCAAAAATACTCACCTTATCGTTGCTCGTTGACACGCTGTCCGTTCCCAAATATCGTTGCTGCTACAGGTACAATGTTGTTCGTCGTTCCTGCGGCAGCACACATCGCTATGTGTGACACCGCAGGAACGAGGAACCTCACCTTACCTGAGGCCGTCCTAGCGAGATCGCAGCATGTAAAGCGGCCTTTACACGCTGCGATATCGGTACCGATATCGCTAGCAAACGTACCCGCCCCCGTCGGTTGTGCGACACAGGCAAATCGCTGCCCGTGGCGCACACTTACACCTGTCACACTACTTACCTGCCTAGCGACGTCGATGTGACCGGCGAACCGCCTCCTTTCTAAGGGGGCGGTTCGTTCGGCGTCATAGCGATGTCACTAGGCGGCCAACCAATAGCAGAGGAGGGGCGGAGATGAGCGGTCCAAACATCCCGCCCACCTCCTTCCTTCCTCATTGCCGGCGGGACGCAGGTACGGTGAGTATCCTCGTTCCTGCGGTGTAACACATAGCGATGTGTGCTGCCGCAGGAACGACAAACAACCTCTCCAATACCAACGATTTTTACCTCTTTTGCGATCGTTTTAGGTCGCTCAGAGGTGTTTCATGCTGCGATGTCGCTAATGACGCCGGATGTGCGTCACAAACACCGTGACCCCGACGATATATCGTTAGCGATGTTGCAGCGTGTAAAGCACCCTTTAATGTGTTTTCCACAGGGAAACTTCTGACAGCAGCCTATTTCCCTTGTGAAAAAAAAGTATTGGGTTTTGAAATTCAAACTATGTGAACCTTCTCTCCTCTGACGTTATCTTTGGGTGGAAAGTTGGAAGGTTCTCCATACACATGAGGTTGGCCCCATCAAAATCGATGTGTTCGAACAATTTTCATCTATTGTGTATGTGGGTTTTAGGATAAACTCTTATGTGCTTCTTATAACCTCACCCACATGAACATTCAATGATTTAGAATTTGATAATTCACAACTTTACGCACTCGTACCCAGAATCTTAATAGTGACTATACACCAGAATCGGTTTGATAGGTCTTTGGCTATCCAAGGTGTATGGCCACTTTTAGATGCTTGGGAAACAGCAAATGAGGATATGGATTATTAGGTTTCCAGACAGTAAACCACATACATGCCA
The DNA here is from genome assembly GCF_048569485.1 of Anomaloglossus baeobatrachus. Classification (NCBI taxonomy): domain Eukaryota; kingdom Metazoa; phylum Chordata; class Amphibia; order Anura; family Aromobatidae; genus Anomaloglossus; species Anomaloglossus baeobatrachus. Next base: position 485,523,855 of record NC_134357.1, read on the forward strand.
ATATTTGGCTGATCGTTCAGCCGTTGGCTATCTTGACTGGCTCACCCATATGCAGACGCACTCGCTCTGCTTTGTGTTCTCTATGAGAGACACTCATCTCCAGAAAACAAAAAGATTGGCAGTCCGAAATTGGACATGTTGATCTTTCCCAACAATCATCTGTCGAGGAAGCCCTTACACATTAGACTGTTGTCCAAAGCTGACAATATCGGCTGGTTCAGCTGATGTTAGTCTATTATTTATGGGGGGCTTATGTTTTCACCTATTGAATGTCAATTGGGTTGAGATTAGAAGTATTAACGAAGAGAAGAGATTGTCTTTTTTTAGAAAGTTGCCAAGATCAAGAATTTGAGGTTGTGTGTAATACGTTGGCTCTTTGAAAACCAATTAGAACAGCCAGAGTGTAAAGGGTGTCCTAAGAACATGGCGCCTTACCTGATGACGACGCTGGGGTCATGTGAAACACTGCACGACATTGACGCTTTGGTCCCCTTGATAACGCTCTGGTCTGTCGGAGGATTGGTGATCCGGGTCCGAGCTATGGGGACACAGAGAGTTAGTTAGCCATTGTCGGTATTCTCTTTGTGCAGTTTTCATTCCTGCCAATTATTATTTATTGCTTTTGTCTCTGATCTTCTAGGAGCATCTTAAATCCAAGTTCGCTTTATGCTTACTAAATCTCGGCAGCAAGGTTTCTGTAAATTTTCCTACCTTCCTGCAGCGGGGATTTAAGATACAAGATTACACAAGCTCTTTACTGAGGTCAATACTTCCGCAGTCGATGTAAAGCATTTGCTTTGCTCTTTGTCTTCCTTGGTAATTTATACGATTAGTTCACCATCCTTTCTGAGTGTAATTCCAAATTTTTAGCTACACATGCTCTGACCCTTTTATATAAATTGACCCTTTTCCCAAATTTTCCATTGTTTAAATGACTTTGAACGAGGATGTCGTCCATGGCACAACACGTCTTTATACTCAACACATTTTTGTTTTTCCGACACTGCAAGGTTACCAGCTGCATTGACAAGCCAATGTATGACATCTCAACATGGTCTTTTGAAATGGAGCCGAGAAGACAGGTTTGACGGTCCTCGAACTCCCCCCGGTCTGTAGTGTTACGGGGAAGATAAAGTCACAGGACGAGCTAATTTCACTCCTGTCATCGTAGACAATGCGGAGCGATCAGCTGAAGGATCATGATTGTGAAAGGCAAAGGGAAGACAAAGGGGCTCAAAGCGAAGCACGTTGAATGAATGCCCGAAGAGCAGATTCCCAGCATCTCATTTAATCCCACTCGCTGTTCCAGGGTGGGCAGATAAAAGGAATATCTACTGGGCCTGTGCAGTTTGTCACCTCTACAAGTCATCGAAGATTCCCAAAACTGTATATTCTTTGAAGAACATCATACAAGTAAAGGTCTGACCATAGTGAGGTTTCATGTGGGCCCCAATCTCGGGTAAAGGGTGATCCATAAATTTATGATTTAAAGTCTTCAGTTTTTTCTCTTATTTCATTCCTGCAGCTCCCCTTAATTTTCCAGATTTTTATTTTTATTCACCATACGGTTGCAGAGAAGATACCTTTTTTTATTGAGTGCAAGTTTTTATGGTTTTTATCAAGGGGGTGTGGCTTGCCGGGGAATAATGTAGAGCAGCCTAAAGACACGCCCCACAGGATCTGCAAGATTTGCCCCAGAGGATCCTGCAAAGCCACACCCCTATAATAAATAGCATAACAATCAGCAATGAGTAAAAAGGCCCAAATGTCTGGATCAATATGAAGGATTTTAAAAAAACAAAAACAAGATTACTTAGGGGAACAGTGGGAATAAAATAGTAGCAAGGACTGGTCACTTTTGGTCTGGTGACAAGTCCACTTTAAAGGGAGTTGTTTGATATAGCTTTTACGCAAGTTTTGAAAACCTGCTATTTTACAATTCTGTCTGTTGGTTATCTTTAAAGATAATCAAGAGGCCAAAATAGTAATCTGCTAGTGGGTACTTGTCGGTGCCAAGCAATACCACGCCTGAAGTCCTTTTTTTCCAGGGAGTATGAACATAATATGTAGAAACGCCTCTCGTTTACTTGTGTATTAGGAGAATTGACTGACCTGACCAACTCCTAACTCCATAATTGCACACATGTCCCTGTCACTGATCATGGACAATTGGCATCTTATGTAATTGATCTTTGGGGAGGGACTGGTGCTTCTTATGGAGACCTGCTGAGTGTGGAGCCTATTTTCAATGCTACATGGGAATAAATGTAAGTTAGCTCTGTTGCCAAATTAAAGGAAACTTGAAAGTGCCAACTACTTGCGGTCGCTACCCTAAAATTCAAAATTTGAGCCTTGAGGGATACATACCAAGCCAGGAACCCATCTACATGCAGCCGTATTCTGCTCTAAGCTGATGAGGAGCAATTTTCTTCACTATCATTATACTATATGATTGTATTCTCCTTTTAACAATTGCATTTTTCAAGCCAGAGCATCGAACGTTTATAGATCTGTTCTGGCAAACCTCATTTTGACAGCAGGTTGTGGTACGTTTGTGGTTTTCCATAGGACTGGGAGTAAATCTGCTGCATTATCTGAAGTGTAAATCATCACGAGCGCCTACATTATTTCTTGCTGGAATAGGCTGTGGGAGCAATAGCCATTTCTATCTAATTCTGCATCTGAGGAGAGATTGCAGCACTTTTGGGGGCACAGGGTTATACGCTCAATCATAATGGACACCACATATAATCGGAGAGTCGATGGCCACTGCAGAATAAGTTTGGACTCCTCAAATTCGCCTCTGACCTCTCCTCTATCGGGGATATGGATAAGGGTTGTCTTGCTGAAACAGGCCCTTTAAAAGAGTATTTCCATCTTATAATGTGATGGCGTATGTGACGCCCTGGCAAAGCCAGGTTGTCACAGAAAGAGTTAATCCTCCTTGGTAATCTGATCTCACACCGGTGCAGCAGGACAAACCACAGCCCTCAGTGTAAGAGAAAAGCAGAGCAGAGGGGAGGGGCTGGAGCAGAGTGTTTGGAGAGACAGACAGAAGAGAAGCCTGGAGTTGTAGCTCCCAGGCTGAAAGTGAAGCGTGCTCCGAGAGGGCCGGGACAGGCTGCGAGTGAGAAAGGGGCCAGAGGTAGCCGGGCAGGGTAGTGGCCCCCCGGTCCCTGGGTGACCCGGATCACTGCAGGGGAGTGGATTCCCCGTTCCCGGCTGAGGAGAGGAGGAAGAGAGTGGAGAGAAAAGCACCTGGCTGCAGGGAAAGAACAACAAGGGCTGCTGCACCGTGTGTGGGACACTAACACCCCGTACCGAAGGCTGCGGACACCGGCACTTCCTAGTTTACCAGTGACTCCGTGTGAAATACTTGTGAGTACGCCCGTGCCCTCGGGCACTGCACCGCAGCACTGCGCCCTGCTCCCTGCTTACCCCATCACCGGGTGTACGGTTACCGTTTCCGCAATTGCCGCCTCCGGAGAGGCAGGTTGGAGGGAGGGCCCACAGCAGAGCAGGCTGGGGCCCAGCCACCACAGGAACCGGTGGCTACCCTCTGGAGGGGAAGGACAGATCCCGCTCGGGTAACTTGTGCTGGACTGGGGTCAAGGGGTGCTGCCTGGGCTTTAGGGGCAGCATCAGGGCCAGGTTGCTTGGGTGGGAGAGAGCGGAAACCGTAACCGTACACTGTTTGCAACGTTTAAGAATTGAACCTCCCGATGTGGGAAGATGTATGATTGTAATGTGTTGATTTTTCCAGTTTTAATAAATGTTGGTGGCCAGACGGCCCGAGGACGGGCCATGTTTTACCAAGGGGGTGTGTGACGCCCTGGCAAAGCCAGGTTGTCACAGAAAGAGTTAATCCTCCTTGGTAATCTGATCTCACACCGGTGCAGCAGGACAAACCACAGCCCCCAGTGTAAGAGAAAAGCAGAGCAGAGGGGAGGGGATGGAGCAGAGTGTTTGGAGAGACAGACAGAAGAGAAGCCTGGAGTTGTAGCTCCCAGGCTGAAAGTGAAGCATGCTCCGAGAGGGCCGGGACAGGCTGCGAGTGAAGAAGGGGCCAGAGGTAGCCGGGCAGGGTAGTGGCCCCCCGGTACCTGGGTGACCCGGATCACTGCAGGGGAGTGGATTCCCCGTTCCCGGCTGAGGAGAGGAGGAAGAGAGTGGAGAGAAAGGCACCTGGCTGCAGGGAAAGAACAACAAGGGCTGCTGCACCGTGTGTGGGACACTAACACCCCGTACTGAAGGCTGCGGACACCGGCACTTCCTAGTTTACCAGTGACTCCGTGTGAAATACTTGTGAGTACGCCCGTGCCCTCGGGCACCGCACCGCAGCACTGCGCCCTGCTCCCTGCTTACCTCATCACCGGGCCCCGGGACAACCAACCCCCCTACCCACGGAGGGGAGAAATAACAACCAAGCTGCTCCCTGTCACCGCTCCCGGGATCCCCATAAAGAGCAGCGGTGGTGTCCACAATCACCACAACCGTGGGTGGCGTCACGGACAATCTCCCTTAACAAACCCCCTTTCACTGTGGAGCCTGGGATCACAGACTGGGTCACGCTACCGTGATACCCACAGAAGTGACCCTGTGGCCCGGATCTGAGTACCCCTGGTCCCCGGGCGACACAGCGTATAGCAAAAATCTGTCAATTTTTTTTTCCCGGTGAAGGTGCAATCATCCCTACACCAGCGATGTATTCATTTCATAACTGTAGTAATGTAGAGGCTGCACTTGAACTACCTAACCCTTCTTCCATTAATCAACCCTTAAACCCCCCCTTTTTTCCTTTACCCCAAGTTAATTCTCACCCCAAGAACCCCACTGACCATATTCTAAGATTAAAATGGCCAAATTGGCCTTTATTATAACAAAACATACAGATAATATAACATTTTTAATGGTAAAGAGTAGTGATGGGTGAATAGTAACTATTCGAGTTCGGATCATTCGTAACAAATGCCAAAATACTATCCCGGTATTTGTCACGAATAACGAAAATAATGCAAGTCAATGAGGAACCTGAGTATTTTTCTGGGAAATCTTCAAGAAAAATGCTCAGGTTCCCCAATGACTTGCATTAGGTTCGCTATTCGTGATGAATACTGGAATAGTACTTTGGGATTCATTACGAATAATCCGAACCCGGATAGTTACTATTCACCTATCACTAGGAACTTCTTGGAGCTCCAAATCCTAGTGGAAAAGTATATAAATATATAAAAATGACCATCCAGTATTACCCCCAGCTACAACCACAGGCTCGGGGGCACCTCTATTGACTGAAATCATTTTACGAACCACCGACTCCCATGGACCCCACCCTGAAGAGCACCAAAATCCATCAGGCAACTCCCAAATGACCAAAAACCAATAGGGAGGTAACCCTCTCCACGATGTATAAGCCCCACTCCAAATTTTGACACCAATTCCAAGAACCCTCTCCCCACCGCTTGCCAAAAAGACATGACCCCCACCCCCTTTTTTTTTATAAAGCCAAGGCCTACCCCTAACTGAGGTACAAGGTGGGTGGGAAGTACCTGCTCAGTAGGGTGCCTATGTGCCAGATCAATAGGCCAGGACCCCTATTGGCCTCACTCTTCTCCTACTCCGCCCTCCATCTCCCCCTCTTGAACTTTTCACCCTGCTCCCCCATCACTATTTAAATTTTGAACTCCTGCCCTTCCTACATAGCTGAGTCATGGGATAACGCCACTCATGGCTGGGGCTACATTTCATCCATTCTCAGGATCGGTAGGGATACCACTATGACCATCAAGTGATGGTATAAGTTAGCGATGGAAAAGAAGTTTTTTTCTGGTCGTGTTTTCTAGAGAAAACAGAAATCCTCTTTCATATACTCATCGTTTCTCCCGTTAAGTGCAAATGTAATGAACCTAATGATGGCGCTACTCATTCAAAGCCTTCTGCAAACAAACCGTTAAGTGACACGATGCCCTATGGGGAAGCCGGCAGAAGGATTAATACAACCTGGGCTCTCCTGAGCTAAAAAAAAAAACCTAAAGGTATTCTTAGCCATAAAACATACCCAGCAATTGTGTAGCCAAGTGTCATTTTCATCGCTTCATAGAGTGACCTCCAAGCGGAATTGAAATATTGAGAAATCTTTGGAACATAACGGCACCAGTACTAAGCCGCATGAAAAACCTTTTATCCCTAATGACTATAATAAACAACATCAACTCCTACGGCTGCTAAAGCAGAGACTAACTGTAAAAAAACAATATGTGTTAGCGGAAGAAGTGGCGGCACTATTTATTTCCCTAGATCGGGCGATACGTGGAAAGGAACTTCTCTTACCCCAGACAATAACATCAGCGGAGGCCTCATCTGCTCCTCGAGAATTGGTAGCGGTGCAGGTGTATGTCCCCACGTCCGATATGTGTGCCGGGCTAATGAGCAGACTTCCAGACTCCAGGAGTGTGAAACGTGGCAGCTGGACCGACCCGCTGGCCAAAACCTTGTCAGCTGAAGATGAAGGAGAGAGACAATTAGTAAAAAGGTGATTTCCATTTTCACCTTTGTAGAAACCTTCTGAACATTGTAGATTTGGGTTCAGCACGAGTCGATTTACTGTATATATATGTATTGATCTATATACAAATGATAACCTTTATATAGGCTTGGATGTTATCAAACAAACGACGGGGGCGGGGGCGTGTAAAGCGCCCTTTAATCATGGCCAACTACAGTGCATTGTTTACAGCTCTGGTGGTCAGTGTCCTAGGCAACGGGCTGTAAACAACAGAAAATTGTTAATATATACTGCAAGCTTCAATAAGCAGCAAACTGCTTGAATATACAAAAACAAGATGGCAATATCCATGGATGAAGATGGGAAAAAAATAAATACAAATATATATATATATATATATAATTTGGATTTATTTTTTTAAATTATTAATAGGAATAATAGTATATATAGTTTTATATATGTTTTTCATTATTTTTTTGCTATAGTGAAACCTATTAGAAAACACTTGGGGAAAAAAAAGAATACACTAGATTTGGAGAAGAAGGCAGGGACCAAAGAATGGTACCAAAAGTGTGAAAGAAGGCCACAAAAGAGCACAGCTTGCATTACGTTTGATAGGGTTGACAAAAGGCCTTTTTGCCTCCCCTATTGAGCACATCTTTCTCAGCGCTCTATACTTTATGCTGGGTCTTGCGGCACTGAAGAGGCCTCTGTGACGTCCCTTTGCAACATGGCCATGTGCCGGTGAAGACCCACGAAGCACAATAATGGTAGTGACCTCCTTAGTATTAGAAGACGCAGCATAGAGTAAGGTGGGCTGAAAAAATGTTCTTAATGGTGAAAAGAAGGGACACAGAGGGCGTATGTCAGGCTTAGGGACAAATAAGCTGCGAAACAGGTGAGCAGTGAGTTGAGTATTAAAGGGGTTGTCCACACCTTTTACATTGATGGCTTAACCTTAGGAAAGGTCATCAATGTATGATCGGTTGGGGTCAGACAGTCCGCACCCCCGCCGTACAGCTGTTTTTGGTCCCGGTGGCGGTTGCAGACGGCCAGAAATGCTCAGTTCCGTTACTGCTCAATCTTCTGATAGTGGCTGCTGCCGGGTACCGTACATCCACCTCATATTCAGATCAATAGGAGGCGAATGTGCAGTACCCGGCCATGGCCACTATCAGAAGACGGAGCAGTAACTCAACTGAGCATTTCTGGCCGTTACGCACCAGAGACTAAAGAGCCCCTGGAGCATAATAAGGACCATTCAATTCACATGGAATAACTTTGATGCTAATTGAATTTTTCTGTAAAACCCGAGTGATCTGGCGAATTCATGTCTTGGCAGTTTCGATCCACTTCAGTGCCAACCTGACGCTAAACACCCCTTCCATTCACAGCCGCGGGGGCTGCTTCCGCGGGATCTACGTTTTTCTGCCCTTTTAAATATTTCTCAACCTGTAAAAATCATTTTTCTAATATTTATTTTTCCAGTCCGTGAAAGAATCAAGATTCATCCATCCCAGCAGCCTCCGTCTTACGTTTCTACTTGAAAAAACCTAAAGATCCTCCAGTTTCTAGTAAAGAAACCCCTCCAGGTCATATACTGTATAGAAAGGTTTAACCCTTCACCTTGTAAGCTTCTATCACCATATACATTTTTTTTTTGCCGGCATAAAACGAGTCGGGCCATTAGACGGTTTAAGTCTGGATCACCGGCCGGGTATATATCTTCTTCAGGGCTGAAGGCAAACTGTGCATTGAAGAATATGGCTTTGTCATATATTATAAGACAGTTCTGCTTTATTAACCTGCCTTGTGCCAGTTTTAGTTGAAGAACACAGGACTGGTACTGCTGTCGTCTGGAGATGAGAGGCTCGGCATATGATTTATACACCGGCTTGGAGCGGAGGATCGGCTTATCATTCATACACAGGCGAGAGATGAGAGAGCTCTCCGTATAACTAACACATGCAGTCTAGAGCCGAGGAACTCTGCAAATCACTGTATGTCATGGCGGAAGCCGGCGAATATCACTGTCCGTCGGCTTCATACGTCAGATAGGGGATGTGAGGAGGCTTTACGTATCCGAGTGTGCCGACCCGGGAGAGCGGTAAATTATTCAGGACGACTATATTTTCAGACGAATCTCATCGACGAGGAATTCTTGCAGCCTGTTGACGGACAGATTGTCAGCACCCTCTAAAAGCGGTAGCAGACTGATGGTGTTTTTTTGGCATCAAAGACAAAGCAACAAACTTGTCTTGTGCCCACGCATGAGCGTCTTCACTTTCTGGTATACGGTAACGTAACTACCGTTATATAACTCAGTAAGTACTGGCGGATCGCAAATAATCTGAAGTTAAAAAAAAATAGGTCGGAAGCAGAACGTTCTCTCGCGGAATTTATTTGACAAGTTTGGTACTTGTTGCTATTTTGGACAGCATGGTGATAAGTTTGTGGCTCTTGGAAAGTTTTAGGCGGGTGCTGAACAAAATGCTGCAAAGTAGGGATGCTTTAAAAAATTAGAAGTGTTAATAGTTTCTTTTTATCAGTGAACAAAAGAGAAATCTAAATTGGATCAATAAGGTGACCGCCAGTCCTCTACGTACATTTGTACACAGTTTTTGAAGGAAGGGAAGTTTTTCCAAACATCTTGGAGAACCAACCACCAATCTTCTGTGTATGAGATTTATGCGGATCCTTTTGTGTCTTCATGTGATGACCTGAGATTAGGGTTCTGTGGAGGCCACATCATCACCTCCAGGACTCCTTCCAGGGCAGTTATTTCCCCCCCACATCTGCCTAAAATATTTGCACAGTACTGTATATATAGTGAACTGTTTATTGGCCTCAATGTAACATAACTATACATCAAAAATTGCATGAATTTGGCACATACAATGGGCCAAAATCTTTGGGCTTCTGCAAACAGACCCTCAATTACTTCCTTAGCGGGAAGTCTTCCTCTGTGGCACAATCTGTGGTATTATTTAGGCACTGTACATCACTACTATGTGTTCATTCTCCGTTCTTATGCTCCATACAGACCTTTAAAGGCCCTACACATTACACATTAAATATAGCAGTCAGCCAAACTCTCCTGTATTCTCCATAAGAACATTTTTGTCAGACCACTCTCGTGGTGGCTTATCTCTAAGGAGAACAATAGGAATGGGGGTCTGAAATCGAGCAGGCTGGATCCTTCTCTCCCCCAACATCATCTATTGCTGATTGTCAGGATTGCCCCCTACTTGAGATGGTGAAAATGGGTTCGCCAGGTGAGTAATCTGTGCTGCTGGATGGTAGTCCTATGAACCACCACATACCTGATGGCATCCCCAACTCCACTTTTGATTAGTCGGCCTGGCACAATGTTATTGTTGTGGAGTGATGAACAAATGATGATGCGTTAGGCTGCCTAATCAAAAGAAGAGCCATGAATGCCTGGAGTTAAAAGGTTGTTCATAGGTCACCCAACTACCGGCCATTATTACTGACCTGACCGCTAGACCTAGTCTTAGAAACGGATTCGCACAAACTCCACGCCTACACATTTGACTACTGGCTGATACTGCACTAAACACCCAGTTTTTTAGGCAGATTCTGCCCATAAGAATTATTGTTTGACTATATACAAGTTGATCGGAGCTCTCAGAGACCAATACATACTGTATGGGGGCAGACCATTGATTAGAACGATTCATCTGTCCCGGAGATGTGGTGGCATCACAACTGACTTTTACACATGGCGATGTACTACTGACAACGAGTACTATTATACCGCTGTAAAGAATCCTATTGGCCAAAACATCAGCAATTTGTTGGTTCGTTGGATACTAATGTTACGGTTCGGGGTTTCCTTGAGCCGCAAATTCACCCGGTCCCATCTTCAACTCCTGAATTTGGATCGGCCAACTCCGCAGCGTCACCTGTCCGTCGCTCTAGGTGTTTGCCTGAGAGGCCCCAGGTGGCTAGGGTTTTACACCAGTCTGAGCCTAAGTGCCATCCAGTCCTACCGCGCATGCGCGAGCTCCTGCAGCCTCTCCAGGCAAGAAAAGCAGTATTCCCGCTACCGCCCATGTGCGTGACGTCAGGAATGATGTGGTGCCCGCTGTATGGCCGCAAACGGCGCCATTACCACTTGGCATGTGACTTGGGGCAGGGTGGAGGCTATAAAAGGCTCGTAACCTTGCCCACCGGTGCGCAAGCGTCATTATAAGTGATGGCAGCTCAGTTAGGCGACTGTTCTGCGTGTGTTTGGGTTCCAGCGCCATCTTTTCCTGCAGAGTCAGTGGCAAGTGTACGTGTGCATAGAACTGTGACAGGCAGGGCCAGGGCGTCGGTGCCGGACACCACAATATACTGGTAACGCGGCGCAGTTAGGGCCAGCTCCTGCCCTACCAGTCCCTGGATACCCAGTGACGCTAACTGGGCTACCTCTTCGGTCTAACGTGCCCTCTATACATGTGACCGGTAGTCTGCAGAGCCAGTGGCAGACCTTAGTGTGTATGGGTGTGTTTATACCTGTGACACTAACCGAAGCTATCCTACCTGTCGTGCCTTTACGCACGTTACCGGTTCAGCGTATATCCATTAGGTTTCCCCGTGATGGTAACTGGGTTACCTTCCTGGTCTGACGTGTTCCTACACACGTGGCCTTACCCTGTGCCCCTGTGCTGTAACAGGGCACAATTCACATACGGTCGTGATAGTAACTGGGTTGCCTTCCTGGTCTGACGTGTTCCTTCACACGTGGCCTTACCCTGTGCCCTTGAGCTGTAACAGGGCACAATTCACATACGGTTGTGTAAAGTTAACACTACTGTTTCCTTCTTTAAGTTATCTCTCTTAGTTGCTGTTTCTATTCGCCTGTCCTTAGTGGCCTTGTCATCTGCCCGGAGGGCTTCGGGTGATGATTGGAATATTATTTTCATTCCAATCGTTCCCACCGTAACAATTAATGAGCGGGAATGAGTATCTTCATGAGTATCTTGCTCTCCAAAAAGCTCTTAAACTTTACCTTTTTGCCAAGTAATAGCAGGTCGTGGAGCTCCGGAGGTCTCACACTGCAGGACCAGAGCAGTACCATCTATCACTGTACTGTCCAGGGGACCCTTTGTGATGTTGGGTGCGATACCTATAAGACACAAAAATAGTAGGGTTTCAGAGAAAAGAGGGGAGAAGCAGAGAAGGCACTGTATTATCTAGACTGATTCGAGCACTGGGGACCCTGTGCTGTCCATCAGCTCAGAAGTACGCTTGATAGTAGCAAGGTCTGAGTTGCCAGCGTGTCCCTAACTTCTGTTCAAGCACTGATATAACTCCACTCCCCCACCTCCACCAAAGGGGTGATCCGGGACTGTAAACACAAACCCCACAACTACATACGGACAGAGGAAAAAACAAAAACTTGTACACACACTCAGCAATCACACACAAAGGAGTGACTAGGTGTGCACAGGGGACTACAACATAAAACGGGAATGTAAACAGACAACTGAGAAACTTCCAAACCGCACAATAAGCACACCACAGACTGCTGCAGTCAGCACCAATGCTGCTGCCAACACAGCAAGTAGCAGAAAGGGCACCTCCAGCTGCTTTCACCTCCAAACCAGACTTCCAACTAAATGAGAATAACTGGCATCCTCTGCTGGAAGCAGAGGGTATTTATAGGGACTGGGAGTGGTCCCAAACCGGAAACACCTGAGGAGGTGAAGGCATGTTTGCTGGAAAGGAATGCAAAGTCCAAAAGCAAAGAGTCTCCGGCCCAGCTCCTGTCACTAGTCTCTACTACACAGAGACGACCATGACAGGTGGGCTAGTAATGGGACATGGAGTACTCAGGTCAAGAGCTCATGCAAACGTCCATGCCAACCAGTCTGAGTATAAACCACTAATGCATGGACTGGCCATGGCTCAGAATGTGACAGCTTCATATACTTCTATGAGGATGTCGTGCTCAGATTGGGAGAGCCTTGGCCAGTCCAAGATTGGACCAAAATGAAAGGATGTCTGCACGAGCCCTTAGTGTCACTGCACCTGAGACGTTGGTGCATACACGGCACCCCAATTGTCAAGGGTTTGGTGCATGAGTGCCGTCCTAATTAACAAGACAAAAAACGAGATTTTGCAGGCACTTGATCACGAATGTCATCCAGTGATCAATAGGGTCCCTCCGCGCTCGTTGCAATACCAAGGGAATGAGCAGAGGTGAGGTGACATGGGTGCTCTACCTCACCCGTGGTCAGGTTCTTCCTTGTTTTACATTTGGGCACTTACTAGTTACTGCCAGATAGGTGGAGGTCTGTACCTCCCCGGCACTGTTTCGGGCAAAGCACTGGAACATTCCCGTGTCCTCGGGCAACAGTCCGCTGATCCGTAAGCTTCCTGCGCTTACGGTACGAAACCTGGTGTCCCTCCGCCCATCAATCAGAGCGGCATCCTTGTACCAAGAAATAGATGGCTGGGGTACTCCTGTGGTGTACAACAAGAGGAGAAAGTAATGATATAAAAAAAGCAGGAAAAGACAATTGACTTACAGGGAAAAGTAATTATAAAAATGCAAGAAGCAGAAAGTAAAGTGAAACGAGGAAGAAAAAAAAGTCAGAGGACAGTAAAAATCCACACACTATCTGAGAAGTAGCGTCTCCTGGGTACTTAACATAACAGAGCATATTAAATCATCTCCAGATCCCTTCAATGTTATAGTCATTTATTTTTTCAAAATGCTTCGGGGCAGCAGTGCCCTTTTCTGGTAGTAATTATACATACAGCACGAGCCTAATTGCGGCGCAAGTGATTATTGCTGACAAGTGAGCATATATTACCAGCGCCAGAACTCGAGCGCAGAACGGCGAGAGATATGGGAATGAACTTTGAATCCTAGATCTGAACAGGGCACCCAGGCCAGTGCCTCAGGGGGCAAAATTAGAGGGCTGACAACTTGCCTGTGTCGGATAGCAAGTATTCATTTATTATATTGTATTAACACTTTATCCACCTTTTTGTAAGAAGGATCCCCCCACATTAAGCAGAATTCACGCATGCATGTTTTACAGCTCAGGATGCAGAGACCAGCTGCAGGTCACCTGAACAATCTTGGCAGCCTCATAGACACATATGAGGGTATTAAATTTGGGTCAGTGCACTGCTCTCAGAACTCGGACCATGATACACGGATGTGAGAAAATGGCCTTAAAGGGAAACTGTCAGCAGGTTTTTGCCATGTAAGCTGAAGACAGCATGCTGCAAGGGTTAAGACGGAGAATTCAGGGATGCCTGTCTTGTCAACGTCGGATCTGTTGTTTATTTGCTATATTTGTTTAAACAGCAGAACACAAGCAGAACTTATCATTGCTCGGATTACGTCAGTACACGCCCCCTCCTCTGATTGACACCACATGGTCAATGTACAATCTCTATAGAGAGCCTGGTGTGGGCGGGATTAGCTTTCTCAGCTCTGCTGCATTGCTAAATCTAAAAATTCTGATTGTGTCAGAATGGCTGCACTCAGTAATCTAAGTGATACATCATTGGATTCAGGGTATCTTTGCCTACATCATGCTGCTCTCAGATGAGGTACAAAAACCTGCTGGCAGATTCCATTTAAGATGACATCACTGTGGTGCAGTTTCGCACTTACCTTTCGCCAGGCATGGGATTTCAATCACTTTTTCCATCTCCGCTGTCAAGTGTTTCTCAGGCTCCTTTACAAACTGAGGGGGTTCTAAAACAAAACAAATTAAAGTCAATTATTGCCAATTTTGTACAAATTAGCAGCCAGTACATAGAAAAGTGAGTGCCCTAATAGGGCTATCCACCTTTCTGGATAATTTATTTTAGATAAAATCCATGTATTTGTGGCCAAAAATCATTTTTGCAATTGGCTTTCATTAAAAATGCAGCAACATTTATTTTCTTTAGCTTCTTTGTTGCAGAATGAGTCAACTGAGAATCAGTCAGTGAGTTCATTTTGACATCTAACGGGAGAGTTGGTAACGCTGTATATGCCTTTTCCTGAGCTCTTCACAGCGGATTTATTCCCACAGACATCAAAAATGAATGTGCAGAGAAACAAAGAGCATTTAATGAAATTCTACTGCAAAAATGATTTTTTTTAGGCTCAAAAATGTAAATGTAAGTAACAAATTGTGTTCCCGGATTAAATTATAATCTATTTTTGCCTTTTTACTACTTCTATCTTGCTTTTTTTTCATGTTTCTAAATGTGTACGCAGTTGGGATTTGCTAATTGGCGATGGATCTCAATTACAGACGTGTAATCAATTACAAGTCACCTGAACCCTCCATATGTCATCGATTTTATTGCATACCGTCCATATGCAGATAATTGGATGGGACACTGTATTCCTTGGCTGTAACCTGAGTGACGGAGTAGCGAGAAGTCTGCGAGTGTTTAACCTGCTAACTTTGTGCACGCAGCACTGGAAACTCGGCATACGGGAAGGGTATAGACGCCAAGTCTGGGTGGCTGTCACAGTTAATGAAAGGTTGGATCTGCCGTCATTTGACAATGGCGCCATCGTCTGCCGAAAAGGAGCCATATTTGCCTCTCCATCTGCCCTATATCTTGCCGACGATGAGTGTAATGCCTACTTACCGAGCACAGTTAGGTAAGCCCCCGCGGTGACGGCCGGGACGCTGCTGCTTCGTAAGGTGGCTTCACAAGAGTAATAACCAGCATCACTCAGTGTGGGGTTCAGGATAGTCAGTCGCCGACCAAACTCACTCACCCCGATGGACATGGGTACCCCGTCCTTCCTCCATGCAATGTTTAACTTGATGAGTGGCCTGGAAATATCAGAAGCAGAAATAAATCATGTTTAACAAGGAATAAAAAATGGTAAAAAAAAGTATAAAAAGGTCATTACAATTGTGTACGGGAGATAGATTAGTGATATCTTGTATGGCACATGTATGAGGCATTCTCATAGCATTACCATAACACGAAAGCCTAGGACAGGTGGATTACAATGATTATCTGGTGAAAATGGCACCGGGAAGGGGCTATCCTATTAGAAGTAAAGGTACAGTCAGTTCTTGCAGTCAGTGTTGGAAGTAGGAATATATGGCAACCGTCAGGATCCGAGCAAGTGCAACAAAGGCCAAATTGTTATGACTAGATGTCTATCTTGAAAAAGGCAGGTCTTGTAGGGTGTTTCTAGTATACAGCAGGTCTTGTTGGGTGTTCCCGGTATACGGCAGGTCTTGTGGGGTGTTCCCGGTATACAGCAGGTCTTCTGGGGTGTTCCCAGTATATGGCTGGTCTTGTGGAATGGTTCCGGTATATGACAGGTCTTGTGGGGTGTTCCCAGTATACGGCAGGTCTTGTAAGGTGTTCCCGGTATACAGCAGATCTTCTGGAGTGTTACCAGTATATGGCTGGTCTTGTGGAATATTTCTGGTATATGACAGGTTTTGTGGGGTATTCCCAGTATACGGCAGGTGTTGTGGAGTGTTTCAGGTATATAGTGGGTCTTGTGGGATGTTTCTGGTATATGGCAGGTCTTCTTGTGGGGTGGTCTGGTTTACATAGGGTCTTTTGGAGTGTTCCTGGTGTCTAGCAGGTCTTGTGGCGTGTTCCCGGTATACGTAAGGTTTTGTAGGGTGTTCCCGGTGCCTAGCAGGTCTTGTGGAGTGTTCCCGGTATACGTCAAGTCTTATGAGGTGTTCCTGGTATATGGCAGGTCTTGTGGTTTGTTCACAGTATACGCCAGCTCTTGTGGGGTGATTCCAATATACACCAGGCCTTGTGGGGCGTTCTCGGTATACACCAAGACTTGTGGTGTGTCCCCGTTATACAGCAGGTCTTGTGGTTTGTTCACAGTATACACCAGGTCTTGTGGGGTGCTCCCAGTATACGCCAGGTCTTGTGGGGTGGTCGTGGTATACAGCAGGTCTTGTGGTCTGTTCCAAGTATATGGTGGGTCTTGGGTGTATCCAGTATATAGAAGAACGTATGAGGTGTTCACGCCAGGTCTTGTTGGGTGTGTCCAGTATACAGCAGGTCTTGTGGGGGGGGTTCCTAGTATACAGCGGGACTTGTTGGGCGTTCCTGCTATATGCTAGGTTTTGTAGAGTGTTTCTGATTTACGGCAGGTCTTGTGGAGTGTTTCTGTTATATGGCAGGTCTTGTGTCATGTTTCTGGTATATGGCTGGTCTTGGGTGTTCCTGGTATACGGCGGGTCTTTTGGGGTGTTTCTGGTTTACATCAGGTCTTTTGGAGTGTTCCCGGTGTATAGCAGGTCTTGTGGGGTGTTCACTTTGGCGTAGTGTTGGGGCTCTATTGCATTGATCAATTCAGTAGCTAAATTTCTCTTTATTCATATATTCATGGCAGTAATGCAGGATCCATTTTTCACATTTCATTCTAACGTATAGCTATTGAACTTTTCATTTCAGTATTCACACAGCAGTTTCTGCTATTACATGTATTCCCCTTCCATAGTCACTGGTGTGCATACCTTATCTCCCCATAGTGATGTTTTTTAGGTTTTTTGCACCCAGTTCAGACATAGAATGGAGTTCCAAACGTTATTCCTTAATGTTAGTAGTTTTTCGTTTGTGAACCCTCCCCATACACACCTATTGCCAATCCACATCGTATATATAGCCTGGGTCTCAGCGTCCCATACACGGTAAGTTTTTTAACTGCATGAGAGGACACACACAAGCTAGGGACCCCAACGTAGAGAAATACTTTGGCGTAGTGTTGGGGCTCTATTGCATTGATCAATTCAGTAGCTAAATTTCTCTTTATTCATATATTCATGGCAGTAATGCAGGTTCCATTTTTCACATTTCATTCTAACGTATAGCTATTGAACTTTTTATGTCAGTATTCACACAGCAGTTTCTGCCATTACATGTATTCCTCTTCCATAGTCACTGGTGTGCATACCTTATCTCCCCATAGTGATGTTTTTTAGGTTTTTTGCACCCAGTTCAGACATAGAATGGAGTTCCAAACGTTATTCCTTAATGTTTCTGGTATATGGCTGGTCTTGGGTGTTCCTGGTATACGGCGGGTCTTTTGGGGTGTTTCTGGTTTACATCAGGTCTTTTGGAGTGTTCCCGGTGTATAGCAGGTCTTGTGGGGTGTTCTCGGTATAGACCAAGTCTTGTGGGCTGTTCCCAATATACCGTAGTTCTAGTGGTGTGTACCCAATATACACCAGGTCTTATTGCAGTATACACCAGGTCTTGTGGGGTGTTTCTGGTATACACCAGGTCTTATAGGGTGTTCCCAGTATTCACCAGGTCTTGTGGGATGTTCCGGTATACAGTAGGTCTTGTGGGGGGTTCCGAGAGTACGCCAGGTCTTGTGGGGTTCTCCCGGTATACATCAGGTCTTGTGGGGTGTGCCCAATATGGGTTCCCAGTATACAGTAGTTAGTACCTACAAAAAGTGGTCCAAGGAAGGGCAATCAGTTAACCAGCAACATGATCACAGTCATTCAAAGCTCACTGATGTGTGCGGGAAGAGAAGGCCCATTAGACCAGTCCCACAGAAGAGTGACTGTAGCAAGTAAATGCTGGCTTTGATAGAAAGGTGTCAGAACACCGTATCTTATGGCTGCGTAGCCTTGAACAAGCCAGAGCGATTGTGCCAATCTGTCCATCATAGAGAGCTCCTACAATTAGCACCTGAACATCAAAACTGGATCATGGAGCAATGGAATAAGATGGATCTTGCTCATCAATGGAAGAGATGGTACCAGCATGCAGCTTGGGAAGAAGACAAGCTGGCCTACAGTGATGGGCAATGTTCTCATGCAACCTTGGGTCCTGGCACCATATAGATGTGACATGTAGCATCTTCCTAAACATTGTACAGACTAACTACCCTTCTTTCTGGCGGGGGGAATCCCTACTGGTGGCACCTCTATCAGCAGGATAATGGTAGGTCAAAAATAGTTTGAGGAACCGAATAGAGAAATTATCTCCAAATTCCCTAATCTCAATCAGATAGATCCTCTTTGAGTTGTGTTGGAGAAACAAGTCTGACCCATTGAGAAACTTTCACTCAAAAATAACCCTTGTTTTAATTTTTAATATCATAAATCAATAGTAAACATGAAAATAAGAACCTTTGTAATATAACTTCACAAGAATCTGCTTTTGTTTCTCCTCTTGGACTGAACATTCACTCTAAATTCATGGGTAAAGTCTCCAATCAGTGACAATCAGACGTTTCCATTATTGAGATAGGAGTTGACAGTTGGTGCTTATAAGATTCATTAGCGTTCTATAACACTTTATGAGCACCAACTGTCATCTATTATCTAAGGGAAAGGGAAAATATGTATTCACTGAAGAAGTGAACTGAGAATTTTGAGATTTATTGATCAATCCCTGAGGATAAAGACACAGATTTCTCTGATTAGATATATTACAACATTTCTTATTCTCATGTTTATTAATGATTTAAAAAAAAAAAAATTAACACGATGGTATTGGTAACACAGAGGTATTGTCTGCATGGCTACGATACTCCGAGATGCTAGGAGACCCTATACTATCCCCCCAGGAAAGGAAGGGCCAGGAGTGTGATGGAAACACAGATTAAGGCCTGATTCACGCCTCAGTGATTCTGGTACAATTGTGCTTTTTTTTCTACGTACCAGAATCACTGACATACGCAGACCCATTATAATCAATGGGTCTGCTCACACATCAGTGATTTTTCACTGAACGTGTCTCCGTGCAGCGTACACCCGTGGCCGTGTTTTTGCACGGAGACAAGTCAGTTTTTGTCTGGCATCACTGATGACCCACGTACCACACTATGGTGTGATCCGTGTGTGATCAGTGAAACACGTACAAGAAAATCACGGACATATTAAATATTAAAAATTTTCAACTTACCTTGCCTGCGATTCGCTCTGCAGCCTCTGCTCTCGGCAGCTTCTGCCTGGCTCATGAATATTCATGAGAGCAGGAAAACCCGACCAGGAAGTAGGTGCTGAGAGCAGTGGGCGGACGCTGGAGACCCAAGGAGATCAGCACCATGGACAGCAGCAGTGAAGGCAGGTGAGTAATGTCCATATGCAATCACGGATCACGGATCAGGGATCACGGATTGCACATGGACAACCCACGTGTGCCGTGAATCACGGAACACGGAGGGACATGTGCGTGTTTTACACGTCAGTGAAGAACGTCTGTGTTTTTCACTGACGTGTGAAACGGGCCTAAGACAGACAGGGGAAAACCAAAAGTCAGACACACTGCAAACTCACAGGAATAAACAGTAAGCGACTAAGCAGAAAAGCAAGAGCATGAGGAAAGAAACAATATGACAACAAAGATTAACACCACTGTTAGGGGGGGCATAATTTAGGGAGATGTAATCCAAGTTATGCATCCACGTCTTAAACCTGTCTGCATTCCAAATCATGAGTCATTTGTCAGGCATGCATGCTATTTGTCCACACAGACACGGATCTGTGTAGAAAGATGACTGCTTTAATTATGGAAGTTCAGATACATTTAAAGAAATCAGTTAGCTAGGAGCCAAGAATATGTAACACTTCTCCTATTGGGTAAAAAAAGAGCTTATTCTGCGATATATATGTATATGTGTTTCATCATTTTATATTACGCTAAGTCAGCATGAATCACTTATGACCAGAAAGTCCCGTATCTGAGTACAGCTCAAACGCCATTTTGAGTCCTGTTTTTGGATATCTTCATATGGTCAGTATTCAGAATTATAACAGTCCATAACTATGTCCATAACACCACAACCGATCACAGCAATAATGCATACCAATCACCAGTAAGTCTGGGTCACAACACCTCACCATACCAGTATAGACTAGCTATAGCTGGCATTACAGGAAGTGTCCAGCCAGCATATACAAGAGGTGAACAAATGTAACTGGCTTCCCCAGATCATGTGAGCACAGAAACTAACAAGCAGCCCAGCACAGATAACGTCCTGCTAGCCTGCCTAATTTTGTGGGTCGTCAACCGATTCTCCCTGCCCTGATCATAGACATCAGAGAAGTTAGCAGGCAAAGTATAGGAATCTGTAGTGTCCACAGATCCTGTCACTGCCATGACAGTTGGCGATGCCTGCAAAAATCTCCTTGTGACATACAGTGCCTACAAGTAGTATTCAACCCCCTGCAGATTTAGCAGGTTTACACATTCGGAATTAACTTGGCATTGTGACATTTGGACTGTAGATCAGCCTGGAAGTGTGAAATGCACTGCAGCAAAAAAGAATGTTATTTCTTTTTTTATTTTTTTTTTTAAATTGAGAAAAGTTTATTCAGAGGGTCATTTATTATTCAACCCCTCAAACCACCAGAATTCTGTTTGGTTCCCCTAAAGTATTAAGAAGTATTTCAGGCACAAAGAACAATGAGCTTCACATGTTTGGATTAATTATCTCTTTTTCCAGCCTTTTCTGACTAATTAAGACCCTCCCCAAACTTGTGAACAGCACTCATACTTGGTCAACATGGGAAAGACAAAGGAGCATTCCAAGGCCATCAGAGACAAGATCGTGGAGGGTCACAAGGCTGGCAAGGGGTACAAAACCCTTTCCAAGGAGTTGGGCCTACCTGTCTCCACTGTTGGGAGCATCATCCGGAAGTGGAAGGCTTATGAAACTACTGTTAGCCTTCCACGGCCTGGACAGCCTTTGAAAGTTTCCACCCGTGCCAAGGCCAGGCTTGTCCGAAGAGTCAAGGCTAACCCAAGGACAACAAGGAAGGAGCTCCGGGAAGATCTGATGGCAGTGGGGACATTGGTTTCAGTCAATACCATAAGTAACGTACTCCACCGCAATGGTCTCCGTTCCAGACGAGCCCGTAAGGTACCTTTACTTTCAAAGCGTCATGTCAAGGCTCGTCTACAGTTTGCTCATGATCACTTGGAGGACTCTGAGACAGACTGGTTCAAGGTTCTCTGGTCTGATGAGACCAAGATCGAGATCTTTGGTGCCAACAACACACACGTGACGTTTGGAGACTGGATGGCACTGCATACGACCCCAAGAATACCATCCCTACAGTCAAGCATGGTGGTGGCAGCATCATGCTGTGGGGCTGTTTCTCAGCCAAGGGGCCTGGCTATCTGGTCCATATCCATGGGAAGATGGATAGCACGGCCTACCTGGAGATTTTGGCCAAGAACCTCCGCTCCTCCATCAAGGATCTTAAGATGGGTCGTCATTTCATCTTCCAACAAGACAACGACCCAAAGCACACAGCCAAGAAAACCAAGGCCTGGTTCAAGAGGGAAAAAATCAAGGTGTTGCAGTGGCCTAGTCAGTCTCCTGACCTTAACCCAATTGAAAACTTGTGGAAGGAGCTCAAGATTAAAGTCCACATGAGACACCCAAAGAACCTAGATAACTTGGAGAAGATCTGCATGTAGGAGTGGGCCAAGATAACTCCAGAGACCTGTGCCGGCCTGATCAGGTCTTATAAAAGACTATTATTAGCTGTAATTGCAAACAAGGGTTATTCCACAAAATATTAAACCTAGGGGTTAAATAATAATTGACCCACACTTTTATGTTGAAAATTTATTAAAATTTAACTGAGCAACATAACTTGTTGGTTTGTAAGATTTATGCATCTGTTAATAAATCCTGCTCTTGTTTGAAGTTTGCAGGCTCTAACTTATTTGCATCTTATCAAACCTGCTAAATCTGCAGGGGGTTGAAGACTACTTGTAGGCACTGTAGGCAGGTTGTTTTGATGACATGATTGATTGGTGTTAGTTCCTTTTTATTTATATCATTTATGTTTTTCATTCCACTCAGTGCTCCTCACCTGGCATTGGCTACACACTCCATCGTGACCTCAGAGGTGCCCGTCACAACGCTGGTATTCTGGGGCGAGATGATAATAGTAGGGGCAATGGGGTCCGCAGGGCCGCCGACATCTATAAAAAAAAAAAGCGCCATATTGTGAGTAATATTTGCACTTAACAGCGCCTCCCACTTTCCATACCATCAGATGAGTGACATTTTAGCGGATAATTTGCATTATGTGTTATACACTATTGGTATACGGCGCTGCATTATGAATTGTGCCTCCAGCAGATTACCTGGACTGCCGTAATATTATGCATCCACTGCACAGCGCCTGAAACTCTTCATCTTCTATAATGCATCATAGAGGTACTTGTTCTCTGCAGACCTGGAGCCAGCAGGGTGCTGCCAGGTCATGCAACCAGAGAGCTAACAGGAAGCTAGCAGAATTCTGAATGCAGCTCTGGAGAAAGCATTAACAACTCTGTTTGTAAGCAAGGTTGTGCTGTAAATCGAAACTATTCAATGCCCATTAGGATGCAATGAGCAAATCCGATTGCCAAGTTTGAGACTGAGTTCTGGCAAACTTAATTATTAATTAAAATCAGTTAACCCATTTGTTGCTCTACATCGGGTCCTGCATACAGCTGACCATGGATTACAATGCGTTTTTGCAGCTTCTTTAAAACATTGCTTTTTCTGCTGTCAGCAAAAGAGACAACAGGGTCGGAGTGGTGAGCGGCGGCGGTCTGGACAGCGGGCATGTTTCATTTGCAGTAAATCCCGGGCGTGTGCTTTGTGTCCTGCTGAGTTTGCAGTACAAGCATGGGGAGATTAGTGTGGACTGTGCCATCCATCCCTACCCTGAATATGGGCACAATGTGAACCTTCAGCCTCAATCCTCAATTCATCTCTTTAACTGGTTAGTAAAACAGGATCTGGCGCTCAGAAATAAAACCGTCACTGGCGGTAATGGAAGTTTAGTTGCAGGTGATGACTTCCAGACTGTAGGCTGAGGCTAATATAGAACGCTGAGTATTTACGTAGCTTCGGCAGGTTATTTGGCCAATTCTTACCCAACAGGTTAAAGGGAGATAATGATGGATGGTATACAGTGGCATCAGTCACCCATAGACTTCCATGTCGGAACAAAGCCCATCAAAAGTTTCCCATTTATTATACATTTTTACGGAAACCCTGCAGGAAGGAATAGCATAGTCTACTATGCTTTTCCATGCCATGTGTTCTCAATTCTGGATAGACAGAGTCTAAAAGAACTCTCTTGGCTTCTGTGACCTTCTCTACATCAGAATCTTTCTCATATTGGCTACATGCAAACAGGAACGGAAAGAGAACTCGGGCTCTAAATAGAGACAAGGGGTCCCGACAAAGGTGTAATGATCACGGTCACTGAGGCCCCTGAAGTCTACTTCAGTTGGATGTGCATCCTTGAATGCACATCCAGCTGAAATGCATTGCTACACAAAGACCCGTCGGGTCCCTGCACTGCAACACATGCTGTCGGCCAAACAGAGGTTGGCAGGTGACATTGGCTTGCCTGTGACTGGAGGCGCATGGCAGTGATGTCATGCCTCACCAAAGAAGGCATGCGATGTCACCTAAAAGCCACTGTACCGGCTAGAGAGGAAGACACCACACGACAAAGTAGTGGAGAAAGGGGGGTAATTTCTTTTTTATGAATTAGAGGCGGAATGGTGACTATATATACCAGGAAGGTGCCCAAGATGAAGACATATATACCAAGAAAGGGCCCAGGGTAAGGACATATATAACAGGAAGGGGCCCAGGATAAGGACATATATAAGAGGAAGGGGCCCAGGATAAGGACATATATACCAGGAAGGAGGATATATATAACAGGATGGGGACATATATACAAGGATGGTAAACATATTTACCAGAAAGGGGCCCAGGATTGGGGACATATTTGCCAGGATGGGGGACATGTCTGCCATGCAGGGTCTCAGAATGAGAATATATACGGTATACCAGGATGGAGACATATTTACCAAGAAGGGGCCCAGGATGGGGGACATATTTTCCAGGATGAGGAACATATTTACCAGGTTGGGGACATTTATACCAGAATGTATACCAGGATGGGGACATATATACCAGCATAGGGCCCAAGATGGGGGGCATATTTACCATGTAGGGGTTCAGGATGGAGACATATTTACCAGGATGAGGGACATATTTACCAGAAATGGGCCTAGGATGGGAGAAATTTTAGTACAAGGTGGGGGACATTACTACATAATTAAGGGGGTGAGGCAACATTTATGTCTCTATGGGTTTTTAGAAAGCTACAGGGGCCATTACATCTGACTAACATGCGGCAGGGGAAGGGGCAAGGTCCAAATCTTGCATTGGGACCTATTGGACTCTAGTTATGCTCCTGGGTCCCAAGTGGGGTCATTTGATTGTTGGTGCACCAGTCTAGTTTCCAATTCAGTCCTCTATGGCAGCAGGTCTACACTTTTGCATCCCTGGTCCTTGATAGACCCTGCAATGTCATCATGCATGGCATAGTAAGCACTAGTGGTGACCCCAGGATAGCAGGCTGAGGATGCTGGGCACAGAACTGAATTCTAGATGGCATAGAGAACTCAACTGCATGGCAGACAAGGTCAGTACAAATTGAATTATACACGTCAAGTCAAACTTAAAAATTTCCCCACTCTACTTCCTACAGGTAACCTTCTGATCCCAGCAAAAGGAAGATTGGTTTTCCAAGCTCTTGAAATTGGCAGGAGAAAGTGTGGCGATGTTGTCATGTCTGTAAATGGAGCTCTGTAAAAGTTCATGGTTCGCGAGAGTAAAGGGATGAGGGGTTATTTTGATCTTCTCATGGATGACAGCTACTATTAAAGCACTTCAAGCTTTATCTGCTCCCTGATTGACAGTCGGATCTGCCTTTTTATGAACAGTTAGTGGTAGGACCACTATCTTTGTGAAGACACCAATTTATCACTACATGAAAAACGACTCACAATATATTTATTACAAGACAACGAGCGTCAGACAATCTATAACTTACTTTCCACTGTCAGCGCGATGGGTTGACTAGTCTTATTGTCACCATTCTTGTCATTGACGGCTTGCACGTAATATCGGCCAGTATCGGGGGCTACACTGGATAGGATCACCAGCGTGTTGTCCTTGGTGATCGCACTGTGTTGGGAAAAAGCAAAAAAAAATATCAAAAACATCATCCTCTTATGATAGACTGATAACCAAATTATAACCCAAGGAAAGATGGAGGTCTACCTATTGGGCATTCCTTGTCCAATGCATGTGGGGTTCATCGTGAGAAAACAGCCTGTTCTAAATATGTTAGACTCCCAGTATGACTACTCTTTTTTTAGCCCCAATATTAGGTTTAGGGCCCCTTTAAACAAGTAAGCCAATTTTGTTTCTAGGGTGTGTAGTAGATGGGTAATTCCTTGTGTGCATTGTTATTCTGCAGTAAACTACCCTTTATTGTGTTTCCAAAATCTATTACAAAGGACTCAGGATTACGTCCTGCACCCAGTAACGGCGTCTTACTCAAAACGGAGTTTAGGCTTTTGTGTCTGTCCTGGACTGGCACAGCTGGTATCCTGATAAGCGGCACTAATCTCAGCCCAAGCTGCCGAAACAGAATTTCCCTGCAAGATACGGTCTAGTGCTGGAAGCGGTGGATACATGACATTTCCGTCTCCTCGCTCAATGACCCGACACCCTTTCCACTCAGCTTTTCTGGCACCAGTCCCTGTAGATATCTCCCCGCTCAGCCCCGCTCACATGGGATCAGCTGCCAGATCATCTGGATAATAATTCTCTGCAATTAGGTAGATAAGGCAGAATATGCCACTGGTTCATTAGTACTTCTAAATTCCTGGATGATTCAGCGCAAGACAGGTGTTTCTGAGCCAAAGATACTGTGTGTGCGACTAGCTCGTAATGGGATTCTGGAAATGCGCTTTATTACTACAGTCTATATCAATTAAAGAGGCAAAGACCCTAAAAATTAAATTCCTACACACCTGCAAAATCAAAGTCCGTATTACATTAACTTTAGCAATCACATTGGTTCATGGTTACCAATTACTTCCAAAGGGTGTTTTCACCAAAGAATATTTTCACCAAACGCCAAAGAATATTTTCACCAAACGCCAAAGGGTTTTTCACCAAAGAGGATTTTCACCAAATGCCAAAGGGTGTTTTCACCAAAGAATATTTTCACCAAACGCCAAAGGGTGTTTTCACCAAAGTGTAGTCTATTCTCCTTATGGAGACCTGAAAAACCAGTCTCGCTGTCAGTAAGGGAACTTATAGCTGCAATGCCCCTCTGGGAATTATTCAAATTGTCCCTCCAGTGAGGAAGGAGACAAACTCTAGCGTCACGTATTGGAAGTAGCAATCCTAAAAGTCAAATGTGGCTTTTTAAACAAGCCTTTTCATAAGACTAAGGGCGGCTTTGCACGTTGCGACATTGTACGTGCAATGTCGATGGGGTCAAATCGAAAGTGACGCACATCCGGCATTGCAGTCGATATCGCAACGTGTAAAACCTTTTTGATACGATGAACGAGCGCAAAAGCGTCATTATCGTATCATCGCTGCAGCCTCCGACATTTCCATAATGCCGGTGCAGCGACGGTACGATGTTGTTCCTCGCTCCTGCGGCAGCACACATCGCTGTGTGTGAAGCCGCAGGAGCGAGGAACTTCACCTTACCTGCCTCCGGCTGCAATGAGAAGGACGGAGGTGGGCGGGATGTTTACATCCTGCTCATCTCCGCCCCTCCGCTTCAATTGGCCGCCTGCCGTGTGACATCGCTGTGACGCCGCACAACCCGCCCCCCTAAGGAAGGAGGCGGGTCCCGGCCAGAGGGACGTCGCACGGCAGGTAAGTGCATGTGAAGCTGCCGTAGCGATAATAATCGCTACGGCAGCTTTCACTAGATATCGCACTTGCGACGGGGGCGGGACTATCGCTGCAGCATTGGTAACACATTGTTACCGATGTCGCAACGTGCAAAGCCCGCCTTAGGATTTATTTGCCAGATCAGAATCCCAATTTGCAGACACAGTGTTTTAGGGTGATTACCCCTAGTCAGTGCAAAGTGTGGGTATCTGATCTGGCTTTTGAGAAGCTATGTGGGGACCACGCAGAAGACTATTCTCCTTATGGAGACCTGACAAATCAGTCTGGCTGTCAGTAAGGGGACTTATAGCTGCAATGCCCCTCTGCACTGACGAGGGGCAATCACCCCGAAACACCATGTCTGCAAATTGGGATTCTGATCTGGCGAATAAATCCTAAGTCTTATGAAAAGGCTTGTTTAAAAAGCCACATTTGACTTTTAGGCTTGCTACTTCCAATAGGTAGTGCTAGAGTTTGTCTCCTTCCTCACTGGAGGGACAATTTAAATAATTCCCAGAGGGGCATTGCAGCTATAAGTCCCCTTTCTGACAGCCAGACTGGTTTGTCAGGTCTCCATAAGGAGAATAGTCTTCCCCATGGTCCCCACATAGCTTCTCAAAAGCCAGATCAGATACCCACACTTTGCACTGTCGAGGGGCAAGCACCCCGAAACACTGTCTTCAAATTGGGATTCTGATCTGGCAAATAAATTCTAATTCTTATGAAAAGGCTTTTTTAAAAAGCCACATTTGACTTTTAGGATTGCTACTTCTAATAGGTGGCGCTAGAGTTTGTCTCCTTCCTCATTGGAGGGACAATTTGCACCAAAGTGTATTTTCACCAAACGCCAAAGGGTGTTTTCAACAAACGCCTAAGAGTGTTTTCACCAAAGAGTATTTTTACCAAACGCCAATGGGTGTTTTCACCAAAGAGTATTTTCACCAAACGCCAAAGGGTGTTTTCATCAAAGAGTATTTTCACCAAATGCCAAAGGGTGGTTTCAACAAACGCCTAAGAGTGTTTTCACCAAAGAGTATTTTCACCAAACGTCAAAGGGTGTTTTCGCACTGAGTTTTTTCATGAGTTTTTGGAATCTTGATTCGAGAGTTGGAGACTTTCTGCTTAAAAGCTCCTGGAAAAAAAAATCCAATTTGAACATACCTTAAAAGTGGTTGTCCAGAGACATAACCGATGTTGTCCTGGGTGGGCCACTTTCTTTGCTGCTCTGACATACCTTCTTCTATCTTTCTGTGTCAGTGACTTCATGAAGGAGTCTGGCTTGCTGATTCAGATCACTACCCTCTTCTCCATCATTTTTAGGGTTAAGACAGAAATGAACCAAGACTACAGCCAACCCCCTTCAAACCATCCTTGCCAGGTAGAACTCTGTAGCGCCAGAATTACTTTGGAAATGGAGCTTCCTGGGCTATGACTTGGGGTGTGATATCAGGCCAAAGGTGCAGTTTTCAGAATTATTAAAGTCATTTACAAGTGGAGAACTATCAAAGAAATGGACAATCCCTTTAAGTTGGAAGCGGTGGAAGATAGATGCAGATGGCTATGTATATGTTGGATTTCTCTCCCCATTGACCAACGGACGGCATCGTTTAATGCTATGAGTAAGCTATTGCATCTTGTGCTCTCCCCCTTACCTGCACTATACATCTGGTTGACAGTCCAATGAACCCCATGTTAAGCTCACGTTTAGGCAATAGAACATCAGTGCTAGATAACCTAAATTTCACACCATCTTTCATACACTTACATGCGGTTACTGGGAGGGATCTTCCTTCCATCTCTAAACCAAGTCACCTGAGGCTGGGGGAAGCTGGAAATGCTGGGGGCAGTGATCACCGCTGCATCCCCATGAGATACGGCAAGGGAGGTATCCCCATCTTCAAAGTTCCCCATGTCTGAAAAAAAAGGGGATAATCAAAAGCATTATACATATTTTAGTTCTTATCAATCACTGTACACAAAAACCATTACCGGACCTAGACACTTGCCCACACATGTAGGTGTGGCATGGTGCAGAGCAGTTGTCCTCGCACCCCGGCACACTACACGAAAGATGGATTCCTGGCTAGGTGTGTGGCCTTGTGTCATGAGGGCTGTACGCCCATGACGGCCATATGTTGCCAATGGCTTGGGGTAGCCAGTTGTTTTAAAACAGTTTTTTACTTAACAATAACTTCATAGCACCTGTTTACAGGAGATGGCGGCATATGTTTTTTTGTACATTTCTTTATAAACAAGAAGTATCCCTACCAACAGTACCTCCATTCCTTCCATCTTAGCTGTTCCTGTCCTAATCCTTACTAGTCTTGTTTGTTTCACCACCACTCAACTGAGCATCACAGTGCAGTGTCTTCTCACTCTTAAAAGTATAATGCCAATATTGCCAAACTAGACTAGAAGGCAATGGCCTTCTTATGCTTCAGAGACACCTCACTGTGGCACTTATTTCGGCTCATTTTGTATTCTATTTTGTCTTTAAGAATTTGTAAGCTACTCGTGGTCATACTGCTGAGTGTCCTATTTGAAGACTCGTCTCACTCTGTCACTTGTTCAGTTCGCTGATCCTACTCTATTGGATCACTCTTTGCTCCGGTCACCTCTTTCTCATTTTACACTCTGGATCACACTAGCTCTGGTTCCAGTCTCCTCTTGCTCCAGGGACACCCACGTTATGCAACCTTGTAGACAAACTAGACCTTATGTCTGCTCTAGTTACACGCTGGGCCCTATCTGATGTTCCACCAGAAAACCATCACTTACCCTGCATAATAGCCACTCTCCCCATGGACTACTGCCAACGTTTAATTATGTCTGACCCTATTATCAGCATAACATATACATAACATATACAACACTTCTAAATAGCACAATTCACGACACATTACTTCCACATTGACGCATGACATAATTCACATTACATTACATGACAAAAGCATGACAACAAGTCTATTTCCTTGCATTGGGACTATCCACACTGTATTTGTGTCTATATTTTGTATTTTTTGGGGGCAAACACCAAACATGTCCGTAGGACCCCGCTAACCAGATGCAGAAGTACCCATTTGACATACCTTGGGCAGGTTTAGGTAACATAGTAGAACTGCTATAGAACAGCCCGTACCGCTGCCCCAAAAGGTCTCAAGGGAGTGCAGCATGACTAGGAGGGATGCCAGGCCATAGGGTCATTAAAGGGTTAAGTTGAAAGTGCAGTTTGTGCAGGAAAATCTTAGGCGGACCTTTGGGGTCAGTTGGGACCTGGGGGCATTTTGATTGGTTGAGCGGTGGCACTTAGCGGGTTGTATATATATCATATCAGGGGTGGGGGGGTGGCCATTATTACCTGAACGGCGTCCTGAATTGTAATGGTGGTAGTCTCGGCAACTGACGTGGAAGAAGAGGACGCTTGTGATTTAATCTCAGCAGCATAGGAAAGGAGGGGGGTATCTGAAGGTGGGGATTTGCACAGAAGAGAGGGGGGAACCCAGTGCAGAAGCGGGTTACCCCTGGTGGTGCAAGTAATTGGTGATATGGGTCCTTGCTGGGTTGAGTCTCAGCGGGACATGGGGTGGGCAACATTTGGCTAGGCGCCCTCGGGCCGGTGTGGTGGAGCCGATGTTGCATTGAACGGTTTTGTCAACCTTCATTTACCCACCCTCCTTTCGGGTGTTCTTCAATGGATGTTTTGAAATGTTTGCATATTGTTTATGTTTTGGTATTAATAAACAGGGCTGCTGTGGTATTTTATATCCAACGTCATGCAGTCTTTGTATTTGTCTTAGGTAAGAACCCTGGTGGGTGGGGGACGGTCGGTTGGTTAATAGTAAGGCCTTTAGTCAGACTTTCCGGAGTCATGTCAACATCTGCAATAGACTAGTTTTGTGCACCTTTCTGTTGTCTGTGCACACTTGGTGCAACTCTCCACAAAGTTGCCACAATACAGTGAAATCCAGGAACCAAGGCACCCGACATCCTCTTTTTGGTAAGTTTATTAGTGCAGAATTATGATAATGCCTTTATCAAGCCATAGAAAAAGAAATATTGCATATCTATTTTATATCACTTGATAAAGGCTCTGCATGGCCGAAACGTTGTCATTTTTCTGTGCAAATAAAGATACCAAAAGGAGGATGTCTATTGCCCTGGTACCTGGATTTCTCTGCTATTGGCAACACCATTATATACAAAGGAATCTTGCAAAAATGTATACTACATGTTGGATCTAAGAAAGGGAACCTATGGTGATATATGTCACTGTACGCCTATACAGCTGTATGTCAGAAGTTAAGTTCGTAAATAATTCACAGCTGATATCTACGATGTACACTATGGTAGAGTTCACCAGAAAGATTTGTGGGACCCTCGCCTGGTGTCAGGGTTTGGACCCCGTGGAAGCTGGATCAGAGCAATGCAGGCTTCCTCAAATATCAGCATCCTAAGCGCCTCTTGTGATTACTAGGCCTCTGCGATACCATTGTGAAGTACGTCATGATGCTGAACAAGGCTTAGTAATCACACAGGATATTGCCATTCGAGTACTGTCTAAGGACTTCTGCTGCAGTACCAAACTGGACGTTGGACCATGGTCCTGTAAATCTTTTTGCTCAAGTATACACTACACTGATCGATGAACAGAAAAGGGTAATCGGATAAAGTAGCTGGACCTATCTATGGCATAACAATATTTTTGGTACTGCAGCTTAGCTCATACTGTAGTAGCAATGGTCACTGCACAATACACGGAACTGTGTACTTAAGGAGGCCATGGGAACTGGTGTCGGCTGATTGTTGGGATTCCCACTGACCTGATA
Source organism: Anomaloglossus baeobatrachus (assembly GCF_048569485.1). Lineage (NCBI taxonomy): Eukaryota > Metazoa > Chordata > Amphibia > Anura > Aromobatidae > Anomaloglossus > Anomaloglossus baeobatrachus. The sequence goes on from NC_134357.1 coordinate 485,555,911, forward strand.
TTAGTGACTGCTTAAGGATCAGTCATCGATATCATAGTCCTTAAAGTATATATGGGATCCAAAAAAACATCCGTGATCTGCTCCTATACAGTGTTGATGCTTTGGAGAGGTGTCACATATCAGATCCTTTGTAATGAGGGATTTTTCTCTCAATTGCCAGCTTCGCGTAAGGGAAGGATGTCCCTTCGGCTGATACATTCGTCTGCTTTCATCTGCTAATCGTCCTTCCCATTGCACTCAGTGATTTAGATGCTGATTTTGATAACACTATTACACGTTATTTCTTATCCGCACACCGCCATATATTACGCGGGTGCGTGCACCATACATACAGGTAATCTCCGTGTGCACTTGAGTCAGATCATGTTAATTAATGGTGACAGAATCATTAGTTACTCATTACTTTCTGGTGTAAATGAGTGATAGAGCTTCAATCCTCCCACACTGCGTTAATTACATGGTGGAGCTGAGATCTAAATATAGGGAATGGGAATGATGAATATGTATGATAACTCCCTAGGCTCTGGCAGAAACACATGGTAAGTGATAGCTAATATGTAATTGTTTTATTAGATGTAACTCGTATGTAGCATGAACATTGGAAAGTCATTAAATATGTGCTGCTTAGATTAGTGTTAATAAACCTTTTCTAAATATGTCCACCTCCTTTGGAACCTGCTTTGAACAGCTGATTTTACCCGATTTAGACATTTCTCCAGCATCAGGCGAGAGGGGGACGCCGGTTACAGGAGGTTGCAGCAGAATTGTGGCTACGACTGAATTTATGTGTGTCTTGTGTTAAGACTTCTGGGGACAATAAAAGAGGACTGGAAGACCGAGGAAGGGTGACTAAACCTGGTCACAGTGATGCACTTCCCTGTAATGGGCCGGTGCTGGAGGAGCTGCTGGTTAATCTGCGATAAGGTCAGGGGTGTACATATTTTTGCTTTAACCTTTGCAGTCTTACCTGGGGCACAAGAGGTAAGGGAGCCCATTTCCACCTCTAAACAGGTGGGATTGTACATTATGATGAGCTATTGGTCTGTAAAGTGCCCATATATTGTACCAGCACAGAGGCCCATTTCTGTCTGTGTCTGCCAGTGTGTAAGGTGGAGGATAAGTAAAAAGTGGCTGGATTGGAAGTGGCGAACTAGTGGTCAAGAGATTTGATAGAGAAACCTGTGAGAAGAGTTGTAGATGGGTCACCAGTTGAAATGTCACTATTGGAGACTAGCGAGTAGACCATGCGTTCTCAATTGACCATCAGTGGTCTGGATTGATATTGATAGTGTTGTGACGTCACGTGTAAGAGGGCTGCGCTATCATTAGATTGATGGGGACCCAGTGTGGGTGACGGTTGTGTGCTCAAACCCAAGGAATGCTTAAATTAGGTCCCATAGAGGGGTTTAGAAGATGTCTGTCGGGCAGTAGAAACTACAATGGAGGTCTAACTGCTCTGAAGGGCTAAAACACGCCTGGCTTACAGTCCTAAATCTTACTGGAATCTACTGTGTGAGAGACACCAAGCCAGAGCCCTTTAGTATGTCAGGGTCCAAGTCAGTGGTCCCCAGCTCCAGTCATCAAGAGTCACCAACAGTGCATGTTTTCAGGATTTACTTAGTATTCCACAATTGATAATTTAATCATCTACACAGATGATGATTTCAACACCTGAACAATACTAAGGAAATCCTGAAAACATGCACTGTTGGTGCTTCTTGAGGACTGGAGTTGGGGAACACTCGTGTAGATGAAAGGACGTTTATGCTGATGTGAGAGAAGAGGACCCAAGTACTAGTCCTAAGGTGCTGGAGATAGTCCTTGGAAACATAAGCTTTAATGTTCATGGAAATTATCCTTATCTATATATAAACTTTCTGATTGCTAGAAATCTGACCTCTGGGATCACTACTGATTCTAAGAATGAGGCTCTGAAGAACCCTGTCTGAATTAATCTACTCCATTCATTCTTAATGGAAGTGTTGAAGATGAGCCAAGAGCAGCGCTTAGCTACCTCCGCCAGTCCTATTGAGCATAAATGGAGCAGAGGTGTGCATGCTCCGCCTTCGCTCCTCAAGCCACATTCTTGGTTTCAGTGATCGGATCTCCAGCAAACAGGAAGTTATCCCCTATGCTATGGGTAACTTCTAAACTTGGTACACACTCTGTGGTTTTAGGCTTCAATAGTCAGGCAGATAGTGACTGAACATCCAACCAAAAACATTAATGTAGGTGAGCATCTTAGATGTCCAAGAATTAATATACCTGAACACTGAAGGTTTCATCTGACAATTAACATATAAACTCTATAGAGGTTAGGGTCAAAGAAAAAGAGTGAGTAAGCCATTGCCAGATATTTCTCCAATAAAACAATGCAAAATATTTGTAGATGGAAAGATCTAAAATTAGTTGGTTGGTTGCATGATGGTGCTCGAATGTTTCTGTACCAACAGTTCATCTCTAAGATCTAGAATCTTCTACGGCCTCCATTCTCAAGTAGGAAAGAAAAAGCCTGACTAATGTTGAGCCTAGAGATGCAATTCTGTTGCTTGATGCTCCAAAACTCAGCTAAGAAGGGCAGGACTCAAACTTTCCCACATTTCACTTCCTTTCTTGTAAGTTTCACAGTCTGAGAAGACAAGAAGTCAGAAGAAACTTAATAATATGGAAGCTTTTTTTTAAACCTCCTGATAAACCAACAAACTAAACTAATTGTACACTTGACTATGACAGAAAGCTCGTTACTAACTCTGTAATTATTGTAATTAAAAACATGAAAAGTATTTCCCTTTAACAACATGATCATTAACGATGCTCGTTAGCACAGCTGCCTTATTAATTCCTCATCGGCGCAGAGTTTTCGCTGGCTGCATCCTAGCTCAGTCCCACCTCCTAGCTCCGCACGATGACCTCGGGTGTGATTAAATACCGCCTTTTGGCACATCGTTTTAAAAAATACGAGCTCCCCTTCCATCAGATGGTTTCTTTAATCCCTTCCGGCAGTATCCAAAAGGTTAATTTTTTATGACATAAACCAATCAGTTGTATTTTTTATCCTCAATTAAAAAAAGATTTACGGTAATTGAACATTCGGCACAATGTGGTGAAGATAACTCGGAGTCTCTAACAGATGAACATCAGGTGCAAGATGTACATAAATGATGTACAGAGCGCTCATTCACTGGAGATGACGAAAAGTCTGCAGAATCCGAAGAAGACAGCTGTGTGGCCAAGGGTTCAACTACGACAGGAGGAACATGTGCTTGAGGTTTGCATATTCCACATATGATCAGCTGGGCTTCTGACAGGTCCTTCAATAGATACTCAAGGAATAGATTTCCTTACTAGGTAATTATTCTAATTAGTTTGACATTTCCATTCCCCAGGATGGCTTGACGTTGCACTAGGATGGCACATAGGGGGATCCTTCAGTAAGTACTTGCTTTCTAGGAGGTTTTAGGAGGGCTTTGGTGGCACCCAAGAGATTTGTCAACTCTTTGAAGAGCTTAGATGACCCCATCTTTCTCCAGACATTGTAGGAGAGTTGGCACAAATACCATATATTGGACACATCTGTCCTGTGACCATCAGTACTTTTTGGGCAATATTATAAAAGACATACAGTATGTTGGTATGCAGAAGAAAGGGGCATCATTTGGATTTTTTTTTTAAGTCTTTCATTTTCTAAACATAAAGATCACAAAGCTTGTTTTACTTATTTTGGAGGGAGATACAGAGACAGCACTCGCAATTGGGACTTGATAACTAAGAGGGCCAAAAGAAGACACAAGTGTGCTAAAATGACATTATCACGAATGTTACGGGGAAATATGGTGCACAAAGTGACACACAACACAACACAGGGGGTACACCGGGTACACTTTAACAACGATGGGCCCTAGCGCTAGTGAGAAGGAAGATGGACACCTCCTCCACTTACCAGCAACTGTAACCTGCACTCCTAGCCAGTCCCTATACAAGTTCCTCACTTGTTGCTGAGTAGGAACCTGAAGCCCCGAGTGACCCTACAATAGTCCTGGCTAGTGAGTGGACAGATAACGGACGCTATCTCCAATGCTGCACTAAAACAACACAGAAGGGAAAGTAAGACAGACAGGGGAAACACATCAACAGACTGCTGCAGTCAGCACCAAGACTGCAGCCTACGTGGCAACTTCCAGAGAGGGTTCCACCACCTACTTCCAATTCCAGCCCAAGCATCCAAATGAGAGTGAATAAATATTACCATCTACTGGGTGCAGAGGGTAATATAGGGACTGGGAGTGGTCCAAACTGGAAACACTTGGGATGGTAATGAGAATTCTTGCTGGTAAGGAATACTGACATTAAAGCCTAAGGCTAAGTTCACATTTCCGCTAAAATCTATCAGTCACAGTCCGCTGCTCTTGTAAACAACGGAATCCGTTTAGCGGATTCCGCTGCTCCCATAGACTTGTATGAGCAGCGGATTGTGACTGATGATGCTGCGTTGCACCCTCCGCCCGACTGATCAGTCGTGGAACGCAGCATGTAACGTTTTTTGAGCAGCGCGATCCGTCGGATTTCGCTGCGCATGCTCTCTGGCTCCCTGCACACGTCACCAGCTTTGGTTGGTTACCCGATATTTACCCTGGTTACGGTGCAAGGAGCCAGCGCTAAGCGGTGTAGGCCCGTAACCAAGGTAAATATCGGGTAACCAAGGTAAACATCGGGTGCTTTGCTGTTACCCGATATTTAGGCTGGTTACGTGTGCAGGGAGGCCGACACTTCCCCGCTCGGCCCCGCCCCCTCCCGCACTCCGCACATGTATGTACACACACACCTGTCCCCAGCCATGCAGACAAGCACTGCCACTGACACCCTCGTCTGGCCCCGCCCCCCCGCTCGGCCCCGCCCCCTCCCGCAATCCGCACATGTATGTACACACACACACCTGTCCCCAGCCATGCAGACAAGCACTGCCACTGACACCCTCGTCTGGCCCCGCCCCCCACTCGGCTCCGCCCCCCTCTCGGCTTCGCCCCCTCCCGCACTTTGCATGTGCACACACACACATACATACATACATACATACATGCACATACACACACTCACTCACACATACACTCACCTGTCCCCAGCCATGCAGACCGCAGCACTTCCACTGACATCCTCAGCGCCTGGCCCCGCCCCCCGCTCGGCTCCGCCCCCCGCTCGGCTCCGCCCCGTCCCGCACTTTGCATGTGCACACACACACATACATACATACATACATGCACATACACACACTCACTCACACATACACTCACCTGTCCCCAGCCATGCAGACCGCAGCACTTCCACTGACATCCTCAGCGCCTGGCCCCGCCCCCCGCTCGGCTCCGCCCCCTCCCGCATTCAGCATGTGTGTATACACACACACACACACACACACACTCTCACTCACTCACCTGTCCTGCAGTCCCTGCGGCACTGACGTCCTCAGTGCTCGGCTCCCCCCCTCCCCCCCCCCGAACTCCGCCCCCCGCACACAACGGAATCCGACAAAGAATTCTGTTCTTTGTCATCCGTTGTACAGCGTTGTACAGCGCATCAGTCACATGCGTCAAGCGACGCATGTGACTGATACAAAACAACGGAAATGTGAACTTAGCCTAAGACACACGGCATGAAAATCGTAAAATGTTTTATCGCATTCCACTCGGACCAATATTAGCCTATGTGCCAGCACAGATGAGCAATTATTTTCTCAGCCCTAATTGGACTGAGAAAACAATCGCAGCATGCTGCGACTGTAATGCGATCCTAGATTCTCTCGCACCCATTCACGTCTATGGGGCGAGAGAAAAATCGCAGTGCACTCGCATTACACCGGTGTACTGCGAGTGTAGGGCAAGAATGGCAATAGCTGGCAATGGAGGAGAGAGGGAGATAAATGCCTCCCTCTCCTCCGCAGTGCCGCCTCCCCCCCGCAGCTGTGGTACGATTGCACGATCGGACCTCAGTCGCAATGACACTCGCATGACACTCTGCCCCCGCTGTGCTGCCAGCGAGAGCCGAGTGTCATGCGAGGATCGCAGTAGATCCCCGTGTGGCCCCAGCCTTACCCTCTCCACCCCAAAGGAAAGGAAACTACATTTAACTACAGGGGTGAGCATGGCAATGGCTTTCAAGCCTTGAATCTATCACAAGTCTCAAATTCCAAGAGACAGCCGTGACAGACATGATAGCTGGGAGTCCAAGATTTACAAGTTACGCAGTTTGCTGTCAATCATCAGCCATAGTCTGTTTCGTAAACTAGATGTTTCTAAATCTTTGGAGATTTAACAAACATTGTTTTCCATAGTTCATCTATCTCGTCTTTTTCGGAACCAGGATCCATGGCTGGACGCAATGCATCATGGATAACAGGAGACTAATTAAAGCCCTTGTGTGGTGTAGGCATTCGATGTATCCTGTTTGCCATGTTTGAAGTCAGTTACCGGCAGGTGGGAAGAACAGGTACAGCAAACTGTACAGGACTCCTGTTGCAATGGTATGTTGTTTCACAGCTTTGATTAAAAAACATGAAAACGAAAAAGGGAACAGGTGACCACCTACTTATGGTAAAACCACCACGATCCAACATGGTTGCTATTCCACCCTCCTGCAGTCAATAAAACAGCATTTTTCAAGCTAGGTGGTTATTTTTTTCAATCAATTGGCAACCCAACACCATCATTTTCCCCCAATGACCCCATCCTAAAGTCATTTAGAAACTGCACGTGGCTGTCATTGGGGTGCCAGCTGCTCTTGTTCACAAAAGGGAGCCAGTTCTTTGTCACAAATTGGTCGCAAACTAGTTATCACTGCATCCTTCTCTTCAATATTGGTTGAGAAAAAGAGCTGTGGAGGGATCAACAAAATAGGGGGTGCCACTTTCATTTTTGCTATTGGGCCCCTGTGAGGCAAATCCTGGGATATGAAGAGGAATTATGATTGCCAGTCATAATCGCTCTCATCACTCCCTGGCAGTGCCCCCTCCCTTCTTGTTCTCAATGTCCAACATCTTGGAAGGTGTCACATCCTAGCAACACATCCCATGGCCATCTCCTGTGATATGGAGATTAGATGATGTCGGAACAATGGACACAGGATGACTCCCTGCCGTGACCCTGTGGTAGGGGCTGCTATCTAATTAGCAAGGCTATGGAAGTATCCAGACAGGACGACTCCAGTAAAATATGGTTCATATCTCGCAAGCCATATTTCCGATAAATATGGCAACCATAAAAATGGTGTCTCCGCATGCGGACGATGCTGGCACACCCTTTTTATGGGAGCAGGACCTGGGGAAATACCCCAGGCGTGATATCAGCCAATGGGGAACTAGTAGACAAGTCATGAGTCCTCTCGTTCTGTAGCTAAATTCATACCTGTCACAATGAGAGCGTTGGCGTCTGCCTACGACGCTCCCAGGCCAAGTTATGGCCATATCCCCTGTTGTGGATATTGTCCATAACTCCAGCCAGGGGTGGAGCAGTGCTCCCTCTGAGGTCACTAAGGTAGGAGGGGACCTGGATTTGCCCAGGTTGATAACCCTACTTCGGCCATTTTCCAGTGTTCTTTCGCCGGGGGTCACGTGTCGGAAACATCTGTGGGAAGGATCCTAGAAACCTGGTCTACAGCGCCCCCCTGTGGCCAGACGCACAAGGTAACTGCTGGAACTGTGTAGGCCTGTTTGTAAACCATGCTTTATCTGTAACTGTACTCTGACCTATGTATATTCTGTAGATTCCCTATTGTATATATTGTAGTTCTAGTGTGCTTTAGGCTGATTCAATTATATAATTAATCTTGGGCTGTTCTGTTATCTCGATCTTGAATCCCACGTCTGTGTGTTCGGCTAATAGTTACCGTGAAGCGGTTGGTGGCAGCGAGTTTGTGCCAAGGATTATTGTGGGGAGGCCAGTGAGATTCGGGGAGATTTTATATATTCCGCCCGCGGAGGTCGGGGGAATATATACCCTACTCTCACCGGGGACCCTTCAATAATCGGCATAAGTAGTATAGCGGCCTCCTTGCTTATTGTCGGGCAATTCCATAATTGGCCTGACTATAAGAGGGGCGCTAGAGAGCGCGTCACGTGCTCTGTCTGTCGGTCGGGAGGTATAAAGGAGGGGTGACCCCCACTTGTTACCCCCCGATTGTGACGTACTGGTAGCCAGCGCGGGGGATTTCTGAGTGACCCCCCCCGGTGGTTCGTGACATATTGGTGGCATAGCGGTGGGATCGAGATAATAGTGTGTGTGAGTGTGAGACCCATACTCCCAGACACTAAAGACTGCCTGCAGCAGCTGTGGCTGCTGGGGTCTTCAGACTAGCTCAACACTAGAGTGTCAGAGTGCAGATACTGTAAGGTGTGTGGAGGCATCAGGTGTCAGTTCTGTGTCAGTGACCAAAGTCTGCAACAATGGCTGAGAGCACCAGGAGCAAAGCCAAAGGAATGGCTCAGGCCAGAGACGATGAGGAGGTTGTCCACGAGTCCTCCAGGAGCCCGACGCCAGAGAACAGCTCTGCAGAGGACATCGCACAACCTGGCACTGCTGGACAAAATGAGGAGGAGCTCGCCCAAGGGTCCTCAACGAGCCAGATGCCAGTCCTCCGCTCTGAAATGGACAGTGAATCACCTGGCTCTGCAGCGTGCCGCAGATCACCACTTGCCAATCCCTCCGGCCTGAGAGGTGCAGAGGCCCTCCTTCAAGCTGCCTTGGCCAGGCTTATGGCTGGAGACCGGGATACCTACGAGATACTCATGGCCGAGCGTGAGCGACAGGCAGCGCATGACGCTGAGGCTGCGGAGCGGCAAGCAGCGCGTGAGGCTGCGGAGCGGCAGGCAGCGCGTGAAGAGCGAGAGCGAGAGCGCCAGGCAGAGCGTGACTACCAGCTGCAGCTAGCTCAGCTCCGGCCCTCATCAGCCACATGTGACCTTCAAAACACCAAACTTCCAAAGGTCCGTGTTGAGGACTTCCCAGTGCTGGAGAAGGATGGAGACTTGGACTCTTTCTTGACTGCTTTTGAACGGACTTGCTTGCAGCACCATCTGGACAAGGATCAGTGGGCCAAATACCTGACCCCCCGTTTAAGGGGTAAGGCCCTGGATATCCTTGGGGACTTGCCTGCTGAGGCAGATCAGGGCTACGACACCATCAAGCGGGCCCTGATCCAACAGTACAACCTCACTCCGGAGTCCTACCGCAAGAAGTTCCGGACCCTGCAAAAGGGACCAAAGGACTCCTGGGCTGACCACCGGCGGGCACTTGCCCGAGCTGCCGACCACTGGACCCAAGGCCTGCAGCTTTCCACCGGACCGGAGATCCTGGACTTGTTCATCACGGAGCAACTCTTGTGGAACTGCCCTGAGGATCTCCGCCAGTTCATCCGAGACCAGAAGCCAAAGGGGTCCACGGCTACAGCTGCCCTTGCCGATGACTACACCAACAATCGGGCTCCTGAGGCCAGGAGAGCAGCCACCAGCAGCACCTGGAGAGGGGGTAAGATGAATTCTGCGACTGCCCCACCTGCCCCTAGACTGCAGGGGGTGTCCCCCTCAACTCCCCTCTCCAGGCCCGTGGCAGAACCAAGACGGTGCCATCAGTGCAACCTACCTGGACACTTCAAGGCCATGTGCCCTCAGCGTCCCAAGGCCCCGGCTCCGTCCCCGTCCCAAGGGCCGCCCAAGGTGTATTGTGTGAGTGGGGGTGGTGGTAGGTCCCTGGACAGCTTCCAACCTGTCACCGTCGGCCGGTCTGTGACCATAGGACTGCGAGACAGCGCCTCGGAGGTGACTCTCGTGCGGCCTGAGATGGTGTCCCCCCAAGACTTGATACCTGGAAAAACCCTCGCTGTCTCCGGGATTGGAGGCATTGACCCGGCGCTGCCTGTTGCTGACATTTATGTGGACTGGGGCGCAGGGCGAGGGGTGAGAGAGGTGGGGGTAACTGATCGGATCCCCGCAAACGTGCTACTTGGGACAGATTTGGGGCAGATAACCTCCCAGTTTGGGCCCCCCCCAAGGGCTGAACCTTCAGCCAGTACTGACAGGCCTCCGGACAATGTTAATGTGTTCTCCATGAATGATGTAAGGGAGGAGGGAGTGAACTCTGATTTTTCTGCTTGCATAGACACACACACAGCTGCAGCTGTGACAGGAGGGGAGGGGGTCAGAGAAAGGTGTGACAATGCCTCTACAAGTAATCAGCCTGTGAGCTGGGATCTGTTGCCCTCTGCAGGGATAAGCAGAGAGCAGGGTGCTGCAGGGGGAGGACCAGTGTGTGGGGTGGGGGCTACCACAGCAAATGTGGGGTCCCCAGAGATTTCACAGCGGGGTTCTGTTGCTGCAGGGGGGGAACAGGCAGGTGAGATTGGGGCCGGTCCCGGAGCGGAAGTGCTCCCAGGTAAGATCTCGGTGCAGGGTTCCCGCACAACCGGGGTGTCAGGAAGCCAGGTAGGTCTGCCTGAACCGGCGACTTGGTCAGGAACGGAGGAGGAGCAGGCACGACCCACGGTCGCAGCGGCTGTGGCCGCTGTCACCCGCAGTGGGAGTGCTGGAAGCCAAGGGGCCTCCCGGAGGTCCGATAGCTCTTCCCCTTCTGACCAAGTGGCAGCCGAGTCAGGTGGAGGCCAGGACACAGGTCCCGGGGTACTGACCGAAGATGTGACAGTCTCGTCGATTCTGGCCACATCTAGTCAGGGGTTTCAGGCGGCGTTAGAAGCTGACGACAGCCTGAAAGCTCTAAAGGAGCAGGCGGCACAGCCTCCCTCGGACTCGGACCCGGAGCGAGTGGTCTGGGACCAAGGACGGCTGTACCGGGTCACGGTCCAGCAGGGTTCACCGGAGGCGTGGCCCAGGGACCGACAGTTGGTGGTACCCTATCCGTTCCGGACGGAGTTGTTGCGGATCGCACATGAGATTCCGATGGCCGGACACCTAGGGATCGCTAAGACCAAGGCCAGGTTAAACCAGCATTTCTACTGGCCAAAAATGGGGGCCGATGTGGCTGCCTACTGCCGTTCGTGTGAAACCTGTCAGAGAGTGGGGAAGGCGGGGCCACACCCCAAAGCCCCACTGGTATCTCTGCCAATCATCGATGAGCCTTTCAGGAGGGTGGCTGTGGATCTGGTCGGCCCGCTGGCCATCCCCAGCAGCTCCGGGAAACGCTTCATACTGACGGTAGTGGACTATGCCACCCGGTACCCAGAAGCAGTGGCCTTGTCGTCCATTCGGGCTGACAAGGTGGCCACCGCATTGCTGGAGATTTTCTCCCGAGTGGGTTTTCCCCAGGAAATGCTCACTGACCGGGGGACCCAATTCATGTCCCAGCTGATGGAGGCCCTCTGTAAGCAAGTCCAGGTGCGACATCTGGTGGCCAGCCCGTACCATCCACAGACTAATGGCCTGTGCGAGCGGTTTAATGGCACCTTAAAGCAGATGCTTAAGATGTTGGTCGACTCCCATGGGCGTGACTGGGAGCGGTATCTCCCACACCTGTTATTTGCTTACCGGGAGGTTCCACAGGCCTCAACAGGATTCTCACCGTTTGAGCTCCTGTACGGGCGACGTGTGCGGGGCCCCCTGGCTCTGGTGAAAGAGGCTTGGGAAGGGGATTTGGCCATCCCTGGAGTGTCGGTTATCGAGTATGTCATGCGCTTTCGGGACAAAATGCAGGCCTTGACACAACTGGTACACGACAATATGGCTCAAGCCCAGGCCGATCAGAAGCGTTGGTACGACCAGAACGCTTGTGAGAGGACCTACCAAGTGGGTCAAAAGGTGTGGGTACTGGTCCCCGTACCACAGGACAAGCTTCAGGCAGCCTGGGAAGGCCCATACCTCGTGTACCAGCAGCTCAACCCTGTGACGTACCTGGTCACCCTGGACCCTGCCCGTGGAAGGCGGAAGCCCTTCCATGTGAACATGATGAAGGCACATCATGAGCGGGAGGCGTGTGCGCTCCCCGTGTGCAACCTGCCCGAGGAGGGAGAAGCGGAAACCCTCTTGGATATGCTAGCCCAGGTTAGGGCAGGCGGATCCATTGAGGATGTGGAGGTTGGCCACCAGCTCTTGGAGGACCAACGGTCCCAGCTGTGGGCCACCCTACACCCCTTCCGGGGGTTGTTTACCAACCAGCCCGGAAGGACTAACTTGGCTGTCCATCACGTGGACACTGGGGATCATCCCCCGATCCGGCGTTCAGCATATCGGGTCTCCCTGGAGGTGCAGCAACACATGCGCCAGGAGATTGACGAGATGCTGAAGCTGGGGGTGATCCAGGCATCCAACAGCGCTTGGGCCTCGCCTGTAGTCCTCGTCCCTAAGAAGGACCGAACCACTCGGTTCTGCGTGGACTACAGGGGGCTCAATGCTGTCACGGTCGCCGATGCGTACCCAATGCCACGCATCGATGACCTGCTCGATCAGTTGGCCGGGGCTCAGTACCTGACCATCATGGATCTGAGCCGGGGATATTGGCAGATCCCCCTGACTCGCAAGGCCAGGGAACGCTCTGCCTTTATTACCCCATTTGGACTGTACGAGTCCACGGTGATGCCATTTGGGATGAGGAATGCCCCTGCCACTTTCCAGCGGATGGTCAACACCCTGCTCACGGGACTTGAAGGGTACGCGGCCGCGTACCTGGATGACATTGCCGTCTTCAGTCCCACCTGGGAGGACCACCTAGAGCATCTAGCACAGGTGCTCAGGCGGATCCACCAGGCAGGTTTGACCATCAAGCCGGGAAAGTGTCAGCTGGCCATGAGCGAGGTCCAGTACCTCGGTCACCGGGTAGGCGGGAGAACACTGAAGCCCGAGCCTGAGAAAGTGGAGGCCATTGCGTCCTGGCCCACCCCCAGGACCAAGAAGCAGGTGATGTCCTTCTTGGGGACCGCTGGGTACTATAGGAGGTTTGTTCCATGCTATAGTAGCCTGGCAAAGCCCTTGACAGACCTCACCAAGAAGAAGCTGCCCTCTGCAGTCGATTGGACAATGGACTGCGAGACAGCCTTCCGGGCCCTAAAGGACGCCCTGTCCAGCCCGCCTGTGCTACAGGCAGCCGACTTCACGCGGCCGTTTGTAGTACAGACCGACGCCAGTGACTTCGGCCTCGGTGCGGTGCTCAGCCAGGTGGACTCTGCGAGCCAAGAGCACCCAGTCTTGTACCTGAGCAGGAAGCTGTTACCAAGGGAAGTGGCCTATTCCACGATGGAAAAGGAGTGCCTGGCCATAGTGTGGGCCCTGCAGCGTCTGCAACCCTATCTATACGGGCGCCACTTCATCGTGGAGACGGACCACAATCCCCTCAGCTGGTTGCACACCGTCTCTGGGACGAACGGGCGATTGTTGCGATGGAGCCTTGCGCTCCAGCAATACAACTTCACCATTCGCCACAAAAGGGGCCGGGACCACGGTAACGCAGACGGGCTGTCCCGACAAGGAGAGGTCGCGGACGGGCGCACGGGGGAACACCGGAGTGTGCTGCCCCCTAGCGCCCTCAAAAGGGGGGAGGTGTGAGGCAAATCCTGGGATATGAAGAGGAATTATGATTGCCAGTCATAATCGCTCTCATCACTCCCTGGCAGTGCCCCCTCCCTTCTTGTTCTCAATGTCCAACATCTTGGAAGGTGTCACATCCTAGCAACACATCCCATGGCCATCTCCTGTGATATGGAGATTAGATGATGTGGGAACAATGGACACAGGATGACTCCCTGCCGTGACCCTGTGGTAGGGGCTGCTATCTAATTAGCAAGGCTATGGAAGTATCCAGACAGGACGACTCCAGTAAAATATGGTTCATATCTCGCAAGCCATATTTCCGATAAATATGGCAACCATAAAAATGGTGTCTCCGCATGCGGACGATGCTGGCACACCCTTTTTATGGGAGCAGGACCTGGGGAAATACCCCAGGCGTGATATCAGCCAATGGGGAACTAGTAGACAAGTCATGAGTCCTCTCGTTCTGTAGCTAAATTCATACCTGTCACAATGAGAGCGTTGGCGTCTGCCTACGACGCTCCCAGGCCAAGTTATGGCCATATCCCCTGTTGTGGATATTGTCCATAACTCCAGCCAGGGGTGGAGCAGTGCTCCCTCTGAGGTCACTAAGGTAGGAGGGGACCTGGATTTGCCCAGGTTGATAACCCTACTTCGGCCATTTTCCAGTGTTCTTTCGCCGGGGGTCACGTGTCGGAAACATCTGTGGGAAGGATCCTAGAAACCTGGTCTACAGCGCCCCCCTGTGGCCAGACGCACAAGGTAACTGCTGGAACTGTGTAGGCCTGTTTGTAAACCATGCTTTATCTGTAACTGTACTCTGACCTATGTATATTCTGTAGATTCCCTATTGTATATATTGTAGTTCTAGTGTGCTTTAGGCTGATTAAATTATATAATTAATCTTGGGCTGTTCTGTTATCTCGATCTTGAATCCCACGTCTGTGTGTTCGGCTAATAGTTACCGTGAAGCGGTTGGTGGCAGCGAGTTTGTGCCAAGGATTATTGTGGGGAGGCCAGTGAGATTCGGGGAGATTTTATATATTCCGCCCGCGGAGGTCGGGGGAATATATACCCTACTCTCACCGGGGACCCTTCAATAATCGGCATAAGTAGTATAGCGGCCTCCTTGCTTATTGTCGGGCAATTCCATAATTGGCCTGACTATAAGAGGGGCGCTAGAGAGCGCGTCACGTGCTCTGTCTGTCGGTCGGGAGGTATAAAGGAGGGGTGACCCCCACTTGTTACCCCCCGATTGTGACGTACTGGTAGCCAGCGCGGGGGATTTCTGAGTGACCCCCCCCGGTGGTTCGTGACAGCCCCCTCTTCTCTGTCTCCTATGACTCAATATGTGGCATATCAAATTAATCAATCTAAGTATAACTATTTCTCAAAGCAGTTGGAATGAACTGGATAGTATGCAAACTCATAGATATGAGATATCAAGATTGATGTAGAAGCCTTGTTAGTGTGTCACACACAGTTTCTTAATTTTGAGTTAGGGTACCGTCACACTTTAGCGACGCTGCAGCGTTCTCACCAGCGATCTGACCTGGTCAGGATCGCTGGTGCGTCGCTTCATGGTCGCTGGTGAGCTGTCAATCAGGCAGATCTCACCAGCGACCAGTGACCAGCCCCCAGCCAGCAGCGACACGTGGAAGCGATGCTGCGCTTGGTAACTAAGGTAAATATCGTGTAACCAAGTGCTTGGTTACCCGATATTTACCTTGCTTACCAGCGCACACCGCTTAGCGCTGGCTCCCTGCACTCCTAGCCAGAGTGCACATCGGGTTAATAAGCAAATCGCTTTGCTTATTTACCCAGTGTGTACCCCGGCTACGTGTGCAGGGAGCAGGGAGCCGGCACTGGCAGCCTGGGAGCGGCGGACGCTAGTAACCAAGGTAAATATCGGGTAACCAAGCAAAAGGCTCCCTGCTCCCTGCACATTCAGATCGTTACTTTCTCGCTGTCAATCAGGCAGATCTCACCAGCGACCAGTGACCAGCCCCCAGCCAGCAGCGACACGTGGAAGCGATGCTGCGCTTGGTAACTAAGGTAAATATCGTGTAACCAAGTGCTTGGTTACCTGATATTTACCTTGCTTACCAGCGCACACCGCTTAGCGCTGGCTCCCTGCACTCCTAGCCAGAGTACACATCGGGTTAATAAGCAAACCGCTTAGCTTATTTACCCAGTGTGTACTCCGGCTACGTGTGCAGGGAGCAGGGAGCCGGCACTGGCAGCCTGAGAGCGGCGGACGCTAGTAACCAAGGTAAATATCGGGTAACCAAGCAAAAGGCTCCCTGCTCCCTGCACATTCAGATCGTTACTTTCTCGCTGTCAAACACAGCGATGTGTGCTTCACAGTGGGAGAGCAACGTCCAAAAAATGAAACAGCACTGTGTGTAACGAGCAGCGATCTCACAGCAGGGGCCAGATCGCTGCTCAGTGTCACACACAGCGAGATCGCTAATGAGGTCACTGGTGCATCACAAAAACCGTGACTCAGCAGCTATCTCACTAGCGATCTCGCTATGTGAGAAGTACCCCTTACATAGCTGATTTTTCCAAATTCAAAGTGGACCTGTCAGCAGGTAACAAGTAGTCTGTTTTTTGCTCTTCTTATATTCCTGCTGCTCCCCTGAATATTCTGTTTTTTATATTTTTAAAATCCGCCATACGGTTCCAGAGATATGGGTCTTTTTATGGTCATTACAAGAGGGCGTGGCTGACCGGTCTACAGACCCGCCCCAAGAGAATCCTCTGAGCCATGCCCTCTTGCTAAAGGCCATAAAAATGAGTACTAAATTATAAGGGCCCTATCTTTGGAACCGTATGTCGGAGTGGGAAAAAAACAAAAAATGGCATACTCAGGGGAGCAGGGGAATAAAATAATATCCCAAACTGGGCACTTTTAACCTGGTGACAGGTCCTCCTTAAAGTGGAACTTCACTAAGATTTAAAAAAAAAAGTAGTTTCTTTTTTCACAATTCACTCCTGGCTCCCTTGGATTTAGAATAAAACAGTGTTAGCTTCATGTAGGGATGAGTGACTGCTACATAGTGATATTTCGTACATTTATAGCCCAAAGCATTTGCACTCTGAGTGGGTGGAGCCAATTCAGCATAAAATAAAACAAGAGGGTTGTCAGCCGGCATAGCAATGATAAAGTTACAACTTTTCAAGAAAACTGCAAACTCTGCATTCATGTTCTAAGGGAAAAAAATGAAATTGTACTTGTATGAATTGAGTTATTATAAATTTCCTTAACCCCTCGCCCGCTAGAGGCAGTTGAACCCTCAAGTGTTTACCAGCCGCAGGGACCATCACAACAAGAAGGCTACCCTCCCGCCGCCTCAGTCAGGTGTGACGCCCCGCTGAGGAGAACTGTTGACGTGATTAATTCTTGCCCAGAGGAGCCTATTATACCAGGAATACATAATCCGTTCCGGCAGCTCCTTCTCTATACCATAGTCGTTAACCCCTGCAGGTCGGCTGACACAGATACAATTAGTACAGGGCAACGGCGCTTTGGGCAAAACACTTTGCATATGGATATGGGAAATGGAAACATTATCTGTCCACGGCTAAAATAAGATCTAAGATTTTCATTAATATGAATTTGGGTATTTTTTGGGGGAGAAATTGAACTATTTTAGGGGGGTGAATAAACGCAATATAAATGGTAAATTTTTGATTTTTTTTCTATTTATTTTTTGAATAGTTTTGGGGGTCAAGATGTTAAAACCTACTCTGCGCATGGCACTGTCTCCGGACCACCACTTGTGATGATTCATTTTCCAGGCACTTTATAAGCCCGTGTTGGATGCTGTTCTTGCCGCATGCGGCTGAAATATACGTATTCATATCTCTTACAGAGAGGCGATAAAAAAAAAAAATCTAACAACCAAGTATGAGAAATAACCTCCCGGCTTCGCCCCGGCCATGGAGCCGTCTCTCCGGTGTCATTTCTCACCGGGTCAAGTAGAAAAATATTGTCTGTTGTACAACTGTTATTGGAAGAACATAACGCTGAATCTGCTCGCTCGGAAATCGCCCTCCGGAGAGCGGCAGATACTGAATCTCTTTGTTGACGTCCTCATGGAGGCTTATGTATTCAGCTTACTTCTGTCCATGACTTCCTCATAAACATTTCTGGATTAACAGCAAGTCAAGGCGGGTCAATGCCCGGGTTTGGGAATAGGGTGAAGGCTGCTGCCGGGGAGTGCTTTATGGCACCTGGGCATTTCCGTGCCACTTTATGTTTTAAATTACTATTGGCCCATTTTGCATTCCGAAGCCGAGTAAAAATATTAGTTGCCCTCAAAGGCATTGTACGAACAATGGCGTCTGGGTCTGACAGTCGGATCCAATTATGTTGTTCGTGCTTTACCACTGCTGGGAACCTCTCTGCCCACAGAACCTAAGACAATAGTAAAGTGCCATGCCTCTATATTTTTAAAGGACCAAGACATTTTATCCACAAGATCAAGATTTTGTCCACCTTTTTGGACATTTCTTTTTCCCTAAATACATGTATTTTGGGCTAATAATCATTAAAAATGATGCACTGTTTGGCTTTTACAGGATTTTTATTCCGCGGCACATTGGTTATAAATTAGAAAAAAAAAAATCAGAAAAAAACAAATTGGAAACTCTCCCATTAGAATGATTCTTTGTTAACTTATTCTGCACCCAGCAAGAGATAGTGCAACATAGAAGGTAAGTGCAACATTTACAAAAATGCCAAAAGTACAAGCATTTAAAGGGGTATTCCCATCTCGAGGATACTATCCCAATATGTAGTAGATGTAGTAATAATATTAATAATAATATTAATATTAGCAAATATTATTGTTAATAGTGAATTATAAATTCCAGTCACACCAAGCGAGGCTTCTGAGCAGGTGAGGCTGCAATTTAAGTGTGGCTGCAATGTAAGTGTATAGTATAGTTGGACATACTATCATAGTTTGACAGAAGAGCATAGTTTGGTGTTACCTTTGTAATTTTCTATTGTTTTTATTTGTACTGTTTATACCCATTTAGTATGTGGTCTATGGACAATGCTACTAAGTGTGTGTCTTGTGAGATGTATGCATGCCTTGAACAGCCGATCGAGGGTGAATATGTCTGCACTCGATGTCAGCATGTTACATATTTGGAAGCCCAGGTAATGGACCTAAATATGCAGCATCAATCAGAAGCACTGCAAAAATGGAAAGGAGTTTAGGGCTCACTGAGCTTTCTCTGGCTGGGGCCAGTGCTATGAAGGAGGGTGGAGGTGGGGAAGTTCAAGACCCAGAGGTAGGTAGCTGGGTAACAGTTAGAAGAAAGGGTAAAGGGAAAAGTATCAGGGAGCCTAGCCCTGATCTGGCACAACCTAGTAAATATGCCTGTTTGGCTGATATTGGGGATGCAGGGCCAGGACTAGGATCACTACAGCAGGACATTGCTTCTAGCAACCAGGAAAACAACTGCTGTAGGAAGGTGGGAAATAGGAGTGCAGCAAAGCCCAGACAGATGTTGGTGGTACGGGACTCTATAATTAGGCGGACAGACAGGGTCATCTGTTGCCGAGACCGTGAATGCCGAACAGTGTGTTGTCTGCCGGGTGCTCGGGTTCGGCATATTGTGGATAGAATAGACAGATTGCTGGGTGGCGCTGGGGAAAACCCAGCAGTCATGGTGCACATTGGTACTAATGACAAACTTAGAGGGAGGTGGAAGGTTTGTAAAACTGATTACAAGGAACTGGGAGAGAAGCTGAAGTCTAGGACCTCCAAAGTGGTGTTTTCAGAAATACTACCGGTGCCACAAGAGTCACAAGAAAGACAGCAGCAGCTTAAGGAGCTAAATATGTATCTTAGAAATTGGTGTAGTAAGGAGGGGTTTGGGTTCATGGAGAAATGGGCCAACTTCTCTGTCGGCTACAGGCTCTATGGTAGGGACGAGCTGCACCTCAATGGGGAAGGTGCAGCTGTGCTGGAGGAGAAAATGGTCAGACGCATGGAGCAGCTTTTAAACTTGGATCTGGGGATGGGAGGGTAGTTGTGCAAAAAAAGGAAATGGATAGAGTGGACAGAGAGAGTGAAACTGTGGGGGACAGAGACGGACAAGGAAAGTAGGGAAACGAGGAGTAAAAAATGTGTTCATAGCATTAAATGTCTGCTGGCAAATGCAAGAAGTATTGCAAACAATATTAATGACTTGGAGACTCTTATGTCAACCAGGGATTATGATGTAGTGGAAACCTGGCTGGATGACAGCCATGACTGGGTGACAAACATGGAGGGTTACACCGCATTCAGAAAGGACAGGAAAGACAAAAGAGGTGGAGGGGTGTGTATATTTAGTCTAACTTAAGACCTGTGCTCAATGACGAGATTGGTAGCAGCTGCAAAAATGTAGAGTCAGTATGGGTAAATGTACATGGAGGAAAAGAATAATGGAAAGCTGCTAATTGGAGTTTGCTATAAGCCTCCTAACATAGCTGAACAGGTAGGGGATGAAATGCTACAACAAATTGAGAAGGCAGATAATAATAATAATAATAATAATAATAATAATAATAATAATAATAATAATTGGGTCCTTATTATGGGGGATTTCAACTATCTAGACATTCAGTGGGACATAGAGTCTTCTGGTTGTGCTAAAAGCTTCAAGTTCTTATCTAAAATTCATGACAATTCTCTCAGTTAGTAGATGAACTGACCAGGGAAGATAATTTGCTGGATTTGGGCTTGTCAAATAGACCAGATACAACTTCAGAGCTAAAGATACGGGAGCACTTGGACAGCAGTGACAATAAGATGTTACGCTTCAGTGTAATATTCAATAGAACATTTCAAAGGGGAAATGCTAAAACCTGGAATTTTAGAAACCACTATGGATAAATAAGACAATACAAAGTATAATAAAACAAAAACATAGGTCAAAAAGTCAAAATCTTGAAGACTGAGGATACAGAAATAGCATTTCAGGAGTATAAAGATCTCAATAGGAAATGTAAAGAAGAAATCAAACTAGCAATATTAGCTACTGAAACACAAACTGCCAATGACATTAAAATAAATCCCAACATTTTTTATAAATAAACCAATGGCATCGGCCCCATAAAATATTATAACAGGATAATTATGGCGGACAAAGAAAAGGTTGAGATATTAAACAGGCACTTTTCATTCATGTACACAAGGAACTGACTGTCCCGGGGAACATTCAACAAGGCAAAAATCATCTAAGTAATTTTACACAAGAAGAAGTATGCCAGCATCTATAAATTTAAACACTGACAAATCCCCCAGGCCAGATGACACACATCGACGGATATTGAGAGATTTGAGTTAAGTAAGTGACAGACTGCTGTATCTTATCTTCTTAAGGCCACTTTACACACAGAGATAAATCTGCGGAAGATCTGTGGTTGCAGTGAAATTGTGGTCAATCAGTGCCAGGTTTGTGGCTGTGTACAAATGGAACAATATGTCCATGATTTCACTGCAACCACAGATCTGCCAAAGATATATCTCTGTGTGTAAAGTGGCCTTTAGACTCTCTTGTAACAAGGTTGGTGCCTCAGGATTTGAGGATGGCTGACGTGGTATCGATATTTAAGAAAGTTAAGAAGGTGGATCAAGGCAACTCCCATCCGGTAAGTCTGACATCAGTGGTGTGCAACGTTTTTGAGGGCATGTTAGGCTAGTTTCACACTTGCGTTGAACGGTATCCGTTGCATTGCGTTGTGTGACGGATGCAACGGATGTGTTGCATATAGTGGCACAACGGATGCAACGGATGCTGCAAAACAACGGAATCCGTTTTTATTTTTTTATTTTTTTTACAGTTTTACCGGCGGCAGACTATTGTGAACGATCAGCTGATCGCTCCCTGCAGCCGGCCGCCGGGTGATCAGCTGATCGCTCCCTGCAGCCGGCCACCGGGTGATCAGCTGAGCGCTGTCACTTGCCGGCCGCTGGGTGATCAGCTGATCACTCCCTGCAGCCGGCCGATCAGCTGATCGCTCCCTGCAGCCGGCCGCCGGGTGATCAGCTGAGCGCTCCCTGCAGCCGACCACCTGGTGATCAGCTGAGCGCTGTCACTTGCCGGTGCCCGGGCATGCCGGTGGGCGGGCGCTCAGCTGAGCGCTGTCACTTGCCGGCGCCCGGGCATGCCGGCGGCCGGTTGCTCAGCTGAGCGCTGTCACTTGCCGACGGCCGGGCGCTCAGCTGAATGTTCGGCCACCGGGAGCCAAAATAAAGTTTGTGATTTAAAAAAAAAAAAAAAAAAGAGCATGCGCAGTGAAATCCAGAGGATTCCGCTGCTCAAAACAACGTTACATGCTGCGTTCCTTCCGCTGGGCGGAAGCAACAGAGCGTCGCCCAGCAGAAGCAACGCAGGTCCTTTTGGTACAATCCGTCAACCATACAAGTCTATGGGAAACTGCGGAATCCGTTAATGGATTCCGCTGTTTTCCAAAAGGGCGGATTGTAACGGAAGGAAAACAACACAAGTGTGAAAGTACCCTTAAGAGGTAACATGCAGAAATATATTGAAGAGAATAATATAATAATGGACAGTCAGCATGGATTTACGAAAGATAAGTCGTGTCTAACCAACATGTTGGATTTCTATGAGGAGGTAAGTGCAAATTTGGATATTGGTAATGCAGCTGATGTGATTTACCTGGACTCTGCATAGGCATTTGATACAAAGCCACATAACAGTTTTGTAATGAAGCTCCAGAAGCAAGGACTAGTGGAAACTATAAACAGAACAATAAGGAATTGGCTAGAAGATAAGAAACCAAGAGTCACTGTAAATGGTACATTCTCTAAATGGGCTAAAGTCAGCAGTGGGGACTGCAGGGATCTGTGCTAGGACTGACTCTTTATAAATGACCTTGTGGATGGGATTGATAGTAAAGTGTAAGTCTTTGCTGATGACACCAAACTATGTAGCATATTTAAAACTGACCTTGATAGTACAATATGACAAAAAGATCTTGATAAGATGTCAGAATGGGCAGATACTTGGCAAATGAGATTTAATGTTGATAAATGTAAAGTAATGCACCTAGGACGGAGTAATCCTATAACTGCGTATACATTAACCCCTTAACGACCCATGACGTACTAGATACGTCATGGATCGTGTCCCGGTAAGCCCCGCCCCCTGCCGCCGGCGGGCGGCGGCGAGACGCGCACATATCAGCTGTTATCAACAGCTGATATGTGTGCCTGCTAGCCGCGGGTGGAATCGCTTCCACCCGCGGCCATTAACCCCTTACATTTCGCTGCCAAAGTCTTGGCAGCGATATGTATATGGGCGCCGCCATGACAGTGACTTACCCCGCCCCCGCCGGAAGTCACGTGACATGATCACGTGACTTTCGGCGGTTGCCATGGTAGCACAGGGTCATGTGATGACGCCTGTGGCTAACATGAGTCACTTCCTCTCAATGCCGGAATACAGCCGGCATTGAAAGTGAAGCAGCAAATCTGCAGTTCTCAGCTCTGTAGCTGAGATCTGCAGATTGTGCAAAGCAATCGTATTGCTGATCGCAATAGCCCCCTAGGGGGACTAGTAAAATAAAAAAAAAAGTAAAAAAAAAAGTTTTAAAAAATTAAAAAAAAATAAAAAAACCTAAAAGTTCAAATCACCCCCCTTTCACCCCATTGAAAATTAAAGGGTTAAAAAAATAAAAAATACACACATATTTGGTATCGCCGCGTTCAGAAATGCCCGATCTATCAAAATATAAAATCAATGAATCTGATCAGTAAACGGCGTAGCGGCAAAAAAATTCCAAACGCCAAAATTAAGTTTTTTGGTCGCCGCAAATTTTGCGCAAAATGCAATAACAGGCGATCAAAACGTAGCATCTGCGCAAAAATGGTACCGTTAAGAACGTCAGGTCAAGACGCAAAAAATAAGCCATCACTGAGCCTCAGATCCTGAAAAATGAGAACGCTACGGGTTTTGGAAAATGGCGCAAAACGTGCGCCACATTTTTCGGACAAGCTTGTGAATTTTTTTTAACCCCTTAGATACAAGTAAACCTATACATGTTTGGTGTCTATAAACTCGCACCGACCTGAGGCATCATACCCACACATCAGTTTTACCATATAGTGAACACGATGAATAAAATATCCCAAAAACTATTGTACAATCCCACTTTTTTTGCAATTTTTCCGCACTTGGAATTTTTTTGCCGTTTTCTAGTACACTATATGGTAAAACTTATGGTTTCATTTAAAAGTACAACTCGTCCCGCAAAAAACAAGCCCTCATATGGCAAGATTGATGGAAAAATAAAAAAGTTACGCCTCTCGGAAGAAGGGAAGCAAAAAACAAAAACGCAAAAACGGAAAGTGCCCGGGGGCTGAAGGGGTTAAATGGAAGTAAACTCGGGTCTACAGAACAGGAGAAGGACTTGAGTATTCTCATTACAAATAAGCTGAGCAGCAGCACTCAATGTCAAGCAGCAGCTGCAAAAGCAAACAAGATTTTAGATCCCGACGTATTGTTACCCCTCTATAAATCACTTGTAAGGTACATCTGGAATATGGGATCCAACTTTGGGCTCCACATTTTAAAATGGATATTCAGAAGTTAGAGTCAGTTCAAAGGCGGCAACTTAATTATTGCAAGGAATGGAAGGCCTCACACATGATGAGAGGTTGAAAAAGTTGGATTTGTTGATCTTAGAAAAAAGACATCTCATGTGTGGTCAATACAAATGACTGGCACACGACAATACTAAGGACCAGGCGTCACTCACTGCGAGTGGAAGAAAGATGATTACGGCAGCTAAATAGGAAAGGGTTCTTTACAGTTAGAGCAGTCAGACTGTGGAATGCCCTACCACAAGAGGTAGTAATGGCAGATACTATAAGAGCTTTTAAAAAACGGCTGGATGATTTCCTCAGTACACACAACATTCTTGGTTATAAATGATTTAGTGATGAAATTGGTGGAGGAAGGTTGAACTAGATGGTCCTAGGGCTTTTTTCATCCTATGCAACTATGTAGCCTGGCCGTGGGCACTGTAAACTGAGCTAAATAACTCTGTAAACTAAAGATTGTACCTATTAATACTTTGTGGCAAATATCAGTCTTACATCTGCCGTATCATCATGGTTATTTGCAGTAAAATGTAATAGAAATGATTGAAAAAAAGCAATAATTTCAGATACAAAAGCCAAGGACTAGAAAAAGCGCTTTCCACAACTACGGCAATATAACCAGCAGCAAAAACAAACGATGTAAGTGGATAAAAGCAATGGCATTAAAACAAAAAGCACCGTTTTTTTATTTCACAGTATAAATCCAGCGCTCTGTCACTTTAAGAGCCGGCGCGGTTTACGTCAGTCTGGGCAATAATCCAGGAGTATCGCGGGCCTTTGGGAAAAGCATGCTATAATGAATGTAGTAATAGATTCCAGCATTATCTGCACAGTGAGTCGGCTCACATAAGACAATGCACAGGGTACCCGCCAGCATCCACGAGAGTGACAGGAGAGGTGCTATCACACTGCGCGCTCGCTGGGATCCACGGAGCCCGATGCATCTTAATGGACTCATTTAAGACACAATGTTGATAGTTCCCCGGTGTCTCCAGCGGCGGTATAATCTGGATGAGCGTATGAATGGAGGTCCACTCTAAATGAAAGGACAAGAAAGCATTCATTTCCAGATAATGTCCCGCTGTCACCGACGCAGCGTCCTGCCCACTCTGCAGCCGCAGAAATGCTTCTGATTGTCATTCCTGCCGTATCCAGAGGCTGCTGAAATACCAGACATTACACTCTCTCCATTACTGTCAAATAGCATTCCACAGCGCCCGTGTTATTTCCTCTCCATCAGTCATATGTACATGTATGTGCCGGCCTCCGCACCAGGAGGTGGTTACTGGAGAGGGAAGCGTCGCCAGCCCAGACAATAAACATCCAGATACAGCCATAATACATAATAACACCGCCATATGTATAGGAATGGCAATACTACCAGGGAGCACCGATGTAGCAGAGCTCAGGTTATCAATACAGAGTTGAATTGTCATTTGGCTCCGCTCCGTATGTGGTATCTGTGCTTTCGATAAACCTACTGCACATCTTAAGAGATAAAAGTGGCCATCTTTTCCTTTCGCTTTACTCTCACTGCTCCCATGGATATTAAGTTGTTTGTTTCTAAATCCACCATAAAGTTCCAAAAATATGGTCCTGTGACGCCCTGGGCAAGCCAGGGGTCACAGGTCATCACACCACCACACCCTACACCCCAGTTAGGAACACCAAGGCTACCAAAATCCTTGTTGCCTTCCTCCAGGGGCTGATGTTCACACCAGGGGGTGGGCCAATCGGTTGGCTCCGCCCACCGAGGAGTACACAGCCCTGGAGGCGGGAAGAACCAGGCAGAACAGTTAGGGGAGTGAAGTAGAAGGAAGTAGTAGTGGAGCTAAAGAGAAAAGCTGAAGTAACAGAAAAGGAGTAAAAGTGAGAGTAGTAAAGCCTGAAGTTGGTCCGGCTGTGTGCCAGGACAGTGTCAGCAAGGTCAGCAGACGGCGGTGACAGTCTGCAGGGGAGACTGCTCGGAGGTTGCTGGAAGGACCGCGGACGGGTAGTGGCCCGGCGGTCTGGAGCAGTATACGAAGAACAGTCAGCACCAGGGCAGGGACCTCTCGGACCCCGGCAAGGCTAGGAGTCGCCGTGAATTTGCCAAATCCGTCAGTGAAGGGGACGTCTGTCTCCAAACAACCAAGTACCGATTGAAGGCAACAGTCCAACCATTGAGGAGAGACACCGCCACCGCCAGGGCACCAGTTTCTCAGGGCCAGCGCCTGCGGGCAAAGTAGGGCTCCTCCGGCCCATATCCAAGCCGGGGAGCGGGTTACCGGTGGGAACCCATCGCTACCAACACAGAAACATTAGGTGCAGGAAAAGGGACATCACCGTCACCTACTGGGGAAAGCAAGTGCAGCCGTCCGTGGGAACCGTCTTTCCAGCCGTGTGTTTTACCGAAAACTGTGTCAACGTCTCAGGCTGAGTGAGTACCACAGTGCCGCAAGGCACAGCGCTGCTCCCGCGTCCCTGCACCCCACCAAGCCCTGCATCACCCACTTCATCACTGGGCCCCGGGATCACCAACCCCTACCCACGGACGGGCAACACAACAACTGGCTGCTCCATACCATCCTTCCTGGGATCCCCATACAGAGCAGCGGTGGTGTCAACAAATCACCACAACCGTGGGTGGCGTCACGGACAATAACCAATGCCCACACCCAAAATCCCCTTTCACTCACGGGCGAGGAGCGCCGCTAGAGTCCCTGGGATCCGGCCCATCGCTCGAGCCACCGAGCAGCAGCAGGACGCAGCAGCCGCGGCAGCCGGACCCGAGCAGCAGTGGGAGAGCGCGGCGTCCCCTCCTCCGCCCGCGACAGTCCTTTTTATTTAGTGCTAATTTTTATGGTCTTTACTCAGGGGTATGGCTAACAGGATCCTCTGGGGCGTGTTTCACAGGATCCTCTGGGGCGTGGCTCACGGGATCTTCTGGGGCGTGGCTCATGGGACTCTCTGGGGTGTGGCTCACGGGACCCTCTGGGGCTGAGTTCACGGGACCCTCTGGGGTGTGGCTCATGGGACCCTCTGGGGCTGGGCTCACGTGACCCTCTGGGGCTGGGCTCACGGGACCCTCTGGGGCTGGGCTCACGGGACCCTCTGGGGCTGGGCTCACGGGACCCTCTGGGGCTGGGCTCACAGAATCCCCTGTAAGCCATGCCCTCTTGTAAAGACCATAAACATTTGCACTAAATAAAAAGGTCCCAGTCTCTGTAACCGTATGGTGGATTGTACAGGAGGGAAGACCGTAGTGCTTAAAAGACAAGCAGGAATAAAATAAGAGCAAAATCTGGAGACTTTTGACAAGCCATCTTTTCCTCTTGTTTTATTCTCGCTGCTGCCATGGATATTAAATAGTTTGTTTTTAAATTCACCAGAAATTTCCAGAGATATGGTTCTTTTTATTTAGTGATAATTTTTTGTGGTCTTTACTCAGGGGGCATGGCTTACAGGATCCTCTGGGGTGTGGCTCACGAGATCCTCTGGGGAGTGACTCACTGGATGCTCTGGGGCATGGCTCACAGGATCCCCTGTAAGCCATTCCCTCCTGTAAAGACCATAAACATTTGCACTAAATAAAAAGGTCCCAATATCTGGAACCATATGGTGGATTGTAAGAAAGGGAAGATCGTAATGCTTAATAGACAAGCAGGAATAAAATAAGAGTATAGTAATATAGTAATATATAGTAATAATACTTGACAAGCCATCTTTTCCTCTTGTTTTATTCTCGCTGCTCCCATGGATATTAAGTTGTTTGTATGTTTTTTAATCCACCATAAAGTTCCAGAGATATGGTCATTTTTACTCAGTGCTAGTTTTTATTGTCTTTACTCAAGGGGGATGGCTTACAGGATCCTCTGGGGTGTAGCTCACAGGATCCTCTGGGGCCTGGCTCACAGGATCCTCTAGGGTGTGCCTTTAGGCTGCTTTGCATAATTGCCCTGTAAGCCACACCCTCTTGTAAAGACTATAAACATTTGCACTAAATAAAAAGGCCTCAATCTCTGGAACCGTATTGGTGGATTGTCAAAAAGGGAAGATAGTAATACTTAAAAGACAAGCAAAAATTAAATAAGAACAAAATCTGGAGACTTTTGACAAGCCGATAGTTCCTCTTTAAAGAACTGGTAGACAATTACAAAAACATGGCTGCTTTCTTTCAGAAGCAGCATCACCCCAGTCTATAGGTTATGTCTGCTAATGCAGTCCAGCTTCACTCAGGTGATGCCATTCTATGACGTATACTAAGTGAGCAAGAACCACATCTTCCACCATCTGATGGACAATCCTTGACCATGGGCACATCACTACAATATTAGCTACATCTCAAAACTGCATTCTGAAATTTGGTCTAAAATATGACAACGCATTTTGCGTACAGTATGTGAGTAGACTGGACTTGCTTTACAGGTTTCAAGCGCACAGTTGTCACATGGAGTTGTTTGCATGGCGGCATTAGATGCTGTTCACACTACAGATCCTGACACTCCACCCTATGGCTTCTCTGGTGTTTCTGAGTTATACAAGCAGGATCGGGCGTCAACCAGCTGTGTGCTCATTCATGGTCAGGCTAGCAAGAGCTAGCCTCTTCTAGCCTGCTCGTTACCTCTGGGATCCCATGTTGTTGGAAACATATCACATTTGCTGCCCAAGATGGTGGAATCTGTCTTCCTCGCCGCCTATAGTTTATTGCTGTGTTGGTCTGTGTACTGTTGTGTCTCAGTCCTGCTGGTGATTATATTGCGTAGAGGTGGAGTTCTCCCATTGTCTTGTCATTGTTTCCTCCATACTCTTACTGACTTATACCTTTGTGTGAGCGTGCTGTGAGATAGAGTTTTGTTTTCCCCTGCTTGTCTATCGCTGTTGGATTAATCCCACTCCTGTCATGGCCTTCCCCTGGTGTAAAGGGGGAAGGGGGTGTAAGATCAGGGCTGGTCAAGAGCAGAGCCAGGAAGGTGGCTCAGACTTCCTCACCTTCAGAGGTAACTCAAAGATCAGGGAAAGCTAGGATTCCCCTAGCCTGAGGGCCAGTCTAGGAGTCCCTGTCCCCAGCTTTCTCCATAACATCTGGGATAACAATAGGTTTTAGCACCAAGGCAATATCATTCTGAGCACTGGAACTACACGATTTAAGCCAGACACAATTATTGTATGCATCCTGAAGTATACTAGTCACAGTACTGCACGTTTTAAGTCAGACATAACTTTCATACAAATGTATTCTTATGTGTTCTAATCATTTCAGGTGCTAAACTATGCGTTTTGAACCAGGCAGATATCCTGGAATGTACTAGTCATCCAAAAATTCTACTATGCGTTTTGACCAGGCATAAATCGTATGCTGAAATGTGTTAGTCATTCCAGGGACTGTCCTTTGTATTATGAACCAAGAAGAAATCTAAGGACTCTACTATGCATTTTGAGCCAGATACAACTCTAGTATGTATTCTGAAGTGTATTAGTCATCACTAGGACTCTAGGCAGAAATCTAGAATGTATTATGAAATGTATTAGTATTTCTAGCTAACTACGCATTTTGAGTCAGACAAAACTCTATTTTGTACCCGAAGTGTACCAGTCATTACAAGGTATTTACTAAGAGTTCTGAGTCAGATAAAACTCGATTTTGTATCCTCAAGTGTACTAGTCTTTACAAGGCCTTTATTATGCGTTTTGAGTCAGACAAAACTCTATTTTGTATTCTGAAGTGTACTAGTCATTACAAGGCCTTTACTACGCGTTTTGAGCCAAATGAAACTATTTTGTATCCTGAAGAGTAATAGTCATTACACTGACTGTACTATGCATTTTGAGTCAGACAAAACTCTATTTTGTATCCTCAAGTGTACTAGTCTTTACAAGGTCTTTACTACGCGTTTTGAGCCAGATTAAACTATTTTGTATTCTGAAGTGTACTAGTCATTAAAAGGCATTTACTATGCGTTTTGA
This sequence comes from Anomaloglossus baeobatrachus, assembly GCF_048569485.1. NCBI lineage: Eukaryota > Metazoa > Chordata > Amphibia > Anura > Aromobatidae > Anomaloglossus > Anomaloglossus baeobatrachus. The sequence goes on from NC_134357.1 coordinate 485,586,007, forward strand.
GTCAGATGAAAATCTATTTTGTATCCTCCTGAAGAGTAATAGTCACTACATTGACTGTACTATGCGTTTTGAGTCAGACAAAACTCTATTTTGTATCCTCAACTGTACCAGTCATTACAAGGCCTTTACTAAGAGTTATGAGTCAGACAAAACTCTATTTTGTCTCCTCAAGTGTACTAGTCTTTACAAGGCCTTTATTATGAGTTTTCAGTCAGATAAAACTCTATTTTGTATTCTGAAGTGTACTAGTCATTACAAGGCCTTTACTATGCATTTTGAGTCAGATGAAACTATTTTGTATCTTGAAGTGTACTAGTTATTAAAATCTGTGAATTTGCACCTTTTATATGATGCATGCCATTTTCAGATCGTGCTGGCTCCCCTCTTTCTAGTTATTAAAAGGAGTTTACTACGCGTTCTGAGTTAGATGAAACTCTATTTTTTATCCTGAAGAGTAATAGTCATTACATTGACTGTACTATGCGTTTTGAGTCAGACAAAACTCTATTTGTATCCTTAAGTGTACTAGTTATTACAAGGCTTTTACTACGTATTTTGAGTCAGTTGAAACTCTATTTTATATTCTGAAGTGTACTTTACTATGCATTTTGATTCAAACACAACTCTAGTCTAATATATAAAGCTGAATGTGTGTGTATGTGTGTATGTCCGGGATTGGTATCTGCACCGTCGCAGCTACAGCCACAACATTTTGCACACTCACACGTTTGGACCCCGAGAGCGTCATAGGCTATGTTTTGAGGGGAAATTTTAACCTCGCGCTTTACAGTTATTCACCAAAAAACCTGCCTCCATTAAAGCGAATGGAGCTGGGAGCCACAGTGCAGACAGAACTTCAGAAGAATGCGCAGCCATGCCCTTATATGGAATGTTGGCATGTCACAATGCAGCCAGGGAAAGAGACCGACACAGACAGGGTAAGAAACAGACATGGACAGGGTAAGAGACAGACACAAAGAGACAGACACAGACAAAGAGACAGACAAGGAAAGAGACAGACACAGACAAAGAGACAGAGACAGACACAGGGAAACAGACAGACAGGGAAAGAAAGGGAAAGAGACAGGGTAAGAGACAGACAAAGATAGGTAAAGAGACAGACAAAGAGACAGACACAGGGAAAGAGACAGAGGGAAAGAGGGAAAGAGACAGACAGGGAAAGAGAGGGAAAGAGACAGACAGGGAAATAGACAGACAGGGAAAATGACAGAGATAGATAGACAGACAGGGAAAGAGATAGACAGACAGGGAAAGAAATTGAGACAGATGGAGAAAGAGACAGAGACAGTCAGAGACAGACAGGGAAAGAGACAGACAGACAAAGAGATAGAGAGAGAGACAGAGAGATATATACAGAGGGGGAGACAGACAGAGAATAGGAGAGAAACAGAGAGACAGTTACTATCCCGGGCGTTAATACATTCTATTTATACATTCTATCCCGGGAATGTTAATGCATTCTATTTTGTTAACAACAGTTATTAACCCGGGCGAAGCCGGGTAGTACAGCTAGTATGTATTATAATATCTATTAGTCATTTCAAGGACTGTACTACGTGATTCAAGACAAATGAAAACTCCATTATGCATTTTAAAAAGCATACTATAATTTATTTTACCTCGAAATGCGTGGTAATATTTTTCCTCAAGAAAAAACTTGAAGACTATGACTAACCGACGATTAAATGAGCTTGTTCATTTATAGGGGTCTTCTTTCAGTAGCCTAGCCCATTGCAAACTGGCCGTACTGGAGTAAAAGTTAACCCTTAGTTAATTGGTTGATCTAACAGTGATGCCCGTCCATTTCTCGTTTAACTACTGTCTCAATTTCCTGAAATAATATTGTATTGGAACTAATTAGAACAAAAGATTGAGGTCTTCACCTCTAATGAAGGAAAAAAGCAATTAGACATGTCTTAATAGACCAACAGAAGGACCCCAAGTTAGCGCATTCGATTCATGCATGTGTCTGAAGATGTCTCATTTTTGAAGATTAATAGTCACTTACGATGACATATATTCCCCCCATGATATAATTAAGTGGTACCATGGCGGCTTGTCGCTCGTTATAAAACATGGAAACTTCCTAGAAAATTAATGAGATTCGGGTACCGTCTTGGATTCTGGAGTAAAAGGTGAGAACGTCACCTTCGGCACTCGGCATTGAGCTAATATTGAGATTATTAATGAGTATTGATTGCGCATGACCCGTGCCGCCCATTATACGTGGTGGCAATCTTTAGCGGTCAATACCAGCCGAGATGTGATATCTGTCTAATTATAACATGTATTGAATATCTGGAATATACCGAAGCTCTTACTATTTTTCTGGTAATTTTCTAGTATAATATCCAGCTGAGGATCTATGTGTGCCCAATTACAGTAATGTAGACGAGCATATTAGATTTATTATTAACTCCTTGTAAAGCTGGGAGATTTCCTTTATCATTAGCTCATCTGATATGATGGAGCAGAACGCAGCCTCGGGCTATAAGCGATTAATGTATAATCCACTACATTATAACCAAGATGGAGGAGGATTTCGCGTGCGCGGTATCGACGTCTTATTCAGGGCTGATCACAGCGAGACGTAGATGATTACAAATGATGATGAGATTTAATGCCAGGTATGTTCAAGAAGTAAAGGAATCGGCGTGCCATAAATCACCAAAATATTGTAAAGCGCCCACTGACAGGCGAATTAGGGAGCCCGAGCGCTATTCATCGTGTGTCAGGACTGGGCTGCAGGGCAGGATATTGGATGTCCTTGTGTGATGATTGGTTGTAAATATATATATTATTAATAAAGAAATAAAGATGAAAGGATCAATATATTATAAAGTCTGTAATAAACTGCTATGACCCTATTTATTATATGGTACATTTAGAGGGAATGCATCATCTAGAATATGTGTGTTCCAGATTTATTTTTTTGGGTATATTCTGTTTTTATATTCTTTTAATTGTAGGTTTTTTTAAATTCTATTTTGATTATCTCGTCTGGGTCTCTCTTCAAAGTTCTCAGATATTTGTATTACAGCAGCCACATGGACCATAGATGGCAACGGACAAGATCGGACTCATTAACTTCTACAGAGAAACTATGTGGGTAGGAAGGGGGAGGAGGTGAGCTGTGACATCACCTATAGTGAATGGAGTATTCTGTGTTATCTACTATATATAGAGATGCTATCAGACATTTTACAGGAGGAGGTGAGCTGTAACATCACATATTGTGAATAGTATATTCTGTGTTATCTGCTGTATATAGAGGTGCTATCAGACATTGTACAGGAGGAGGTGAGCTGTAACATCACCTATAGTGAATGGAGAATTCTGTGTTATCTGCTGTATATAGATGTGCTATCAGACATTGTACAGGAGGAGGTGAGCTGTAACATCACCTATAGTGAATGGTGTATTCTGTATTATCTACTGTATCTAGAGGTGCTATCAGACATTTTACAGGAGGAGGTGAGTTGTGACATTACCTATTGTGAATGGCATATTCTGTGTTATCTACTGTATATAGAGGTGCCACCAGTCATTTACAGGAGGGGGAGGAGGGGAGCTGTGACATCACGTATAGTGAATGGCGTATTCGGTGTTATCTCCTGTATATAAAGGTGCTATCAAACATTTTACAGGAGGAGGTAAGCTGTGATATCACCGATTGTGAATGGTGTATTTTGTGTTATCTACTGTATACAGAGGTGTCATCAGTCATTGTACAGGAGGGAGAGGAGGGGAGCTGTGACATCATCTATTGTGAATGATGGATCCTTTATCTAATGTATTTAGGTGTTATCAGTCATTGTACAGGAGAGGGAGGAGGCGAGCTGTGGCACCACCAATGTGACTGCTGGATCCTGTATGATTTACTGTATATAGAGGTGTTTTCTGTCATTGTAAAGGAGAGGAAGAAAGTAAGCTGTGACATCACCTATTGCAAATGGTGGATCTTGGGTTATCTGCTATACATAGAGGTGAATAATTTTACAGGAGGGGGAGGTGGTGAGATGTAACCACCTATTGTGAATGGTGGAACCTGTATTTTGTACTCTATATAGATGTGTTATCTGTCATTGTACAGGAGGAGGAGGAGGTGAGCTGTGACATCACTTGGTTTGTATACGGTGATATATATACACACACACACTCACACATATTATCTGTCATTAGAATCCCACATGTGATGGTAATGGGGTAACTGCAGATAAGTGATCTCTACAGAACAGAAAGTGTCAGCCTGTTAGGATACAGTAAATCCATGCAAGATGTCAGGAAATTTTTAATGGTGGTGACTAAAAGAAAAAAACAGAATCTCTTTTGAACTATGTTTCGCTCAGTTCTTGGGGTTAACACCAGGTCTTTTTCTCAGGACACGTCCCTTGCATTTCCATTCTCCCAGTAATTCCAGGTTGGGATTCATGGCTTTTGGTCACTCATTTTGATGACGTTTTATTGTTCCTATGTTCCTATTGATATCTCAGCAATTCTCTCAGGAGATACTTACAGGGAACAAATCATTTTCCCGTGCTGTCATTGTCCGCCGTACACCTACACTGCCTCATCCCCTTTCACAAAGTGGCGCCATCACATCAGCATACCCTGCTTGTTGCTGGTGGGTCATCTCCAGCGCTGGCCTTTCTTTCATTCTCCACATTCAATCTCCCACTAAGGACTTGAACTGTCACCTGTGATACATCTTCAGAATTCCTTGCTTTGTAGCGGCACACTCCCAGCAGTGAAAGGCATTAAGGTCTGGGGTTTTTTTTTGCCTCGCCAGCGGATAGCGGTGTTCAATCTGGCATCCTATTAACCCATTTGCTCCCAAAGCAATTCCAAACCTGTGCCGGGCTCTCTCACCTGACCCCATTGGCGTCTTAACGCAACCGGGCCTATCTACATACCCTACCAAATACACCTACAGATTACAGTGCTCCTTACTCATCCCTAGATATTGGACTTGTTGAAGTGTAAAAATGTAAGAATGTTAGAAGGTTATGTAAAGAAATGTCATACCTATGTTAAAAAATAAATAAATGAAATATATATATATATAAAATTATTATTTTTACTTTGTTAATATATATATATATATATATATATACCGTATATACTATATATATATATATATATACCGTATATATTTTATATATATATATATATATATATAAAAAAAAAATATGTATATATATAATATAATATAAAATATAATATATAATATATATATATAAATATATATATATTTACTTATTTATTTTATTTTTATTATTGTTCAATGTTTTATTTTATTTCCTGCACTTGATTATGGGGTGGCCATGTTCCTGAGCTTTAACGGCAGTCAAAGATTTGCTTTAAAACAGCCATATGGATCACAAGGTCCATAGACAGGCTCTGACTCATTAACTTTCAGTGGGTATGCTGTTACCTGAGCAGAGAAGGGGAGGAGGTGAGCTGTGTCCATTACCTATGGTCAGGGGTGGACACACCATTAGTAGAGATAAGGGAACCCATTTCTACCTATAAAGTAGGTAGGATTGTGCATTTTGATGAGTTTTTGGTTGGTCTGCAAAGGGCTCATATATTGCTCTTGCACAGGAGCCTTTTACTGTCTGAGTCCACCAGTGCCTATGGTGAATTGTAAATCCTGTGTTATTAATATACTTGTATGTTATATTTTTTTTTATTGTCATACTGCCTGTGATGATAATGAGACTGCTGAGAAGTGTTCTCTTCAGAAAAATAAGTATCAGCCTATTTTGAAGCGCAGCATGGAACTTGCAAGATTTAGGGATTTTATTTTAGAAACAGTGAGATGACACATTCTTTGAAGTGCATTTTACAGACCAACTAAGACCAATAAGAAAACAAATGCCCACAAGAGCTCACACAGTGTCCCTCAAGCAGCCGCATACACCAAAGATGGCATTGATCAAACTGGCCCCCTCTAAGGCATCAGCCTATACCCCCAAAGACACTAGAGCCTGATGTTTGTCTTATCTTCTTGGGCCAATTCCGCTCTAAAATGTGAATGAATCCTCTTCAATGAGGAAGATGACAGTTATTCTAGTGCAGGGGTCTCCAACCTGTGCCTCGGGTGTCACATGTGGCTCGTGGGCCAGTGATGTGTGGCTCGCGGCTGTCTTCAACTTGGTGCATAAGCAGCAGGTCTAGTAAACAGCTATGAAGAGAGGTCTCCAGATGGTGACTTTTTGTGAGTAGCCCCACATAGAAGAGCAGAGCAGAAGTGAGGTATGGGAGTATGGTAAGAATCCCTCCCTGGAACTTGGTATACCGCGTAGGTGTGATATCTGTAGAACAGCCTTGGTTGTCATAATTCCAATATTCAAATTGTCTCTCCAGTAAAGGAGACAAACTCTAGCACAGCGCCACCTATTGGAAGTAGCGATCCTAAAAGTCACAAGTGGATTTTTAACAATCCTTTGCAATATGACTCAGGATATATAAGCCAGATCAGAATCCCAATTTGCAGACACGGTGTTTCGGGGTGCTTGGCCCTCGTCAGTGCAAAGTATGGGGGTGTCTGATCTGGCTCATGAGAAAGCTATGTGGGGACCACGGGGGAACACTATTCTCCTTAAGGAGACTTTGCAAGACAGTCTGGCTGCCAAGGATTGTTAAAAATCCACTTGTGACTTTTAGGATCGCTACTTCCAATAGGTGGCGCTGTGCTAGAGTTTGTCTCCTTTACTGGAGAGACAATTTGAATATTTCTTAGAGGGGCGTGGCAGCTATAAGTCCCCTTACTTGGCAGCCAGACTGGCTTGCAAAGTCTCCTTAAGGAGAATAGTGTTCCCCCATGGTCCCCACATAGCTTTCTCATGAGCCCGATCAGACACCCCCATACTTTGCACTGACGAGGGGCAAGCCCCCCGAAACACCGTGTTTGCAAATTGGGATTCTGATCTGGCTTATATATCCTGAGTCATATTGCAAAGGATTGTTAAAAATCCACTTGTGACTTTTAGGATTGCTACTTCCAATAGGTGGCGCTGTGCTAGAGTTTGTCTCCTTTACTGGAGAGACAATTTGAATATTTCTTAGAGGGGCGTGGCAGCTATAAGTCCCCTTACTTGGCAGCCAGACTGGCTTGCAAAGTCTCCTTAAGGAGAATAGTGTTCCCCCATAATTCCAATAATGAGGGCTCTGGGAATAACTACTGTGAGGGAGCAGGAGTTGGATGTGGCTCACAACCCTCTCTCACAGCAGAATGTAGCCTACGACCCTCTCTCAGAACTGAATGTAGCCTATGACCCTCTCTCAGAACTGAATGTAGCTTACGACCTTCTCTCAGAGCTGAATGTAGCTTACGACTTTCTCTTAGCGTTGGATGTGTCTTTTGACAATATTTAGAGCTGAATTTGGCTCCCGACCCTCTTTCAGAGCTAAATGTGGCTCTCAAGGTCAGAAAGGTTGGGTACTTCTGCTCTAGTGCAACTTATTGGAAGCACCAATCCTAAAAATCAATATTGAACCTTTAAAAGGCATTGTCACATGACTTAGGATAAGAACCCTATCCAGAAACTCCATTTGCAGACACGTTTTTCGAGGTTTTTACCCCTCATCAGTGAAACACATTCATAGTTTCATAGTGTTTAAGGTTGAAGGTAGACTTAAGTCCATCGAGTTCAACCCATGACCTAACCTAACATATTGACATGTTGACTGGTTTGGCTGAGTGAGTGTAAAACATTTCCTTGTGAAGAGAAACAAGGAGACTTATTGGCCATGCAATGCTACTTGCATATATATTTCCCATGGCCTATAATTTTACCTAAGCTAATTTGGCACTCTTGATAATAGGAAATTTTACCCCTTAGGCCAGTTTCACACATCCGGCTTTTTGCCGTTTTGCCGGATGCGGCACTGTCCCGTACAGTTAATACAGTACAGTGACAGCGCTGTAACTTCCGGGTCACATGCGCCGGTCACATGACAGCATGTGACCAGCGCTTATTGCGCTGTCATTGTACTGTATTAACTGTACGGGAGAGCGCCGCATCCGGCAAAACGGCAAAAAGCCGGATGTGTGAAACCGGCCTTAGGCTCCCTGTCAGAGGTCTCTCACCCAGCCAACTAGTTCCTTCAGAGTTCCTGTGTTCTTCATATCTGGAAAGGCTATTTACATACTTAAATTCCCAGAGAAGGATTCCATGGCATATAAGTCTTCCAATGTCAACTTGGTGCTTTCCATGCGGAGAAACTTTACCCATTAGATTCCCTAAGGTTTTTATCAGTGGAAGCACAGGTATGCACCTTCCAAAAGCAAAGCAGATGGAGATGAACAAGAGCAGGTACCCTCTGACTGAGAGACCCCTAACAGCTGCATTGTCTACCTTCATGGTGCATAGACAACCAAAGAATACAGAAATCAGACAGAACGTTCCTGAGTAAACCATCAGATTAACGTTCACCAAGAAAAACACTAATTGCCTTATTAAATTTATTATGAACGTCCACAAATCTAACTTGTTAGTGAAGAGTTAAATTTCCCCTTGAGTCTGAAACAAATCCGCCCAACATGTCTCCTGGGCACTTGAAGGCCCGGAGACATGTCACTTTTTTTCATTAGTTGCACAGATGATTTTTTTCAAACTAAGAGAACACAAAATTGCGATGTGTCAGAGACGTGTTTGTTTTTCAGCATTTTTTATTCTTTGCATTTTTTTTTAATAGAAGCTTGTCATATATTTTGTGTCTACTTTGTTGTTACTTTTTATATATATATATTCAAGGGGGAAAAAAAGGAAAAACTGAGCTAAGCCAATTTAGATGACTGATACATTTTGCAGCAATTTATGATATTTCTGCTTTTTTGAAGGCAGACGGTCACTGGATTGTTAGATACTGTGCCCTAATTCAGCAGAAGTAGCAGGCGATGAACATGGAGGACTGAGGTCAAAGGATGGAACACACTCGTTCATGCAATAGTTTTCCTTGATTTTATTGGAGTGTGCACATTGTAGATTCAGACTGACGGTAGCAAAACCATAAGGAAACAGGAATAAGGAAACACATGTGAAACAAACCAGAACATATGATAAAACTTAGATTCCTCAGAGTACTCCCCCTTTCATTCTGATTACAGCATTATACTCCCTCAGTGTTGTCTCAAGCAGCTTCATCGGGTCGTCACGTAGAATGTTTTCCTAAGAACAGGTCTCTGCTTCGTCAAGAGTTTGTTTGTGGAATCACCGGCCTTCAAAAATTGTTTACAACTATCATGTATGTTTTGCACATGCAGTATTGGAACACAGCTCCATACAGTAGTGCAGAGCCCTATTCCACAACTGTTCTAAGCCAAAAGATAGCAAATATCCACTCCACTAAGTACAGAGAAACGATAGTCCAACTTTACTTTAATACATGATGAAAATTGCTAGAACCTTGAAGGTATCTTCAAGTGCAGACATGAAAATCACTAATTGCTTTCATCAAACTGACTCTCATGAGGACCATCCTAGGAAAGGAAAATCAAAAAGCACCTCTGCTGCAGAGGATAAGTTTATCAGGATTACCAGCCTCAGAAAAGGAAAATTGACAGCACCCCAGATAACCTTCATAAATGATGCAAAGACACCAAGTAGCAGACATATCTCAAAATCTATTGTCCATGGGAGACTGCGAGAGGTGGCCTTCATGACAAATTGCTGCAAAGAAGCCACTACTGGGGACCCACTAAGAAGAAGGAATTTGCTCGGGCAAGAAACAAAAGGACTGGACAATAAATCAGATGAAATCTGTACTGTGAATCAAAGTTAGGGATTTTTGGTATCAACCACCATTTATTTATGGGATGCAGATAAAGTAAGGGGATGGTTTTTACATGTGAATTGCTCACCCTGAAGCATGGGGGGGAGGTGTGATGGTGTTTTGCTGGTGACACTTGGTAATTTATTCCACAGTCTAGGCACATTAACCAGCAGGGTTCCACAGCATTGAAACAATGACAACATCCCATCTGGTTGGCACTTAGAGGAACTACATAACTTGTGTTGCAACAGGACAATGACTCAGAACACTTCCAAGTTATGTAAGGGCCAAGAAGGAAAGTGGAGGTTGAGTCAGATGAAATGTCCTCCATAATCTCCCGACCTCAACACAATTGAAATGGTTTGGGATGAGTTGGAAGCAGTGAAGGCAAAGCTGCCAACAAGTACTAAGCTCCTCTGCAAACTCCGTCAAGACTGTTGGAAGCTATTTCCGGCGACGATCTGATGAAGTTGCTTGAGAGAATGCCATGGGGATTAAAAGTGTCAACAGAGTAAAAGGGGGATACGCTGAGAAATCTAAGGTGTAATACATATTCTGTTTTGTTTCACGAATGTTTCTTTACATCTTGTTCCATTTATCTGCTTTTGTGGTTTTTGCTGCTTTCAGCCGGAATTTACAATGTGCACATTCCAATAAGAACAAAAGAAAACCTTTCCATGAGAAGATTTGTCTAGACATTTGACTGATATTGTATATGTAATAATATAAATTTAGATCCATCCTGCTCACCTATAAATGCTATTATTGTGACATTGTGCGATTGTATTTTTTGTGATTAGTATTAAGGAGAGACTAGCTAGAAAGATGTATAACTTCAGGGTCAGACTACACAACATGTTTGTTGTCTGTTACCATGGATACCAAAAAGTCTTTATAGTAGCTTTTAGAAGTTTCATTAATATCTATTGCAAAGAGACATTTTTATTTTAGATTTAATTAAAATATAAAACAATGACCATGATATAACCTTTAAGTGCATGCTGCAAATACATTGGAAGAGGCAAAGCAAAAACATGGGAGAAGTATAAGTATTACCTACACATTTCTATATTTTTTCTTTCCTTTAAACTTGCTTGTCCATTTTTCATTTTTTTTGCTGAAGTTGCCTATATAGAGTTTATGCATTTATTCGCTTATTTCCGCTAGACATAGGCGACAACGGGATATTTTTCGGATCTGCAAGTTATATGGCAGAAGCCATGCTGATAGCATATTACTGTACCACAGAGCCTGTTCCTTACTTTCCATCAATTGATCTGACCGGTACAAATATCATAAAAGTAATATAGAAATATGATCAAACTTACAGGCCACTTGCACCTCCGTCTGTCTCTGTAACAAGGCACCCATCCGATTTCTGACAATGCAGCGGTAATGCCCAGCGTGTGTCCTATCCAACGAGGTGATCATGTATCTAAAAGGGATATGAAAGTGTCAAATGTGAAGAGTTTTACTTGCATTTTATATATTTCATCTTGTACATTGTCTTTTTGATTATTGTTGAAAAAAATGAATGATACCTTCTAGAGGGAATTGTATGCACCTTTTTATAAACTCTTTGGAAAAACATGATCTTGCTGCTCTCATCTTCAATAACAAGGTACAGTACTAGTGCTCTTTTACTTGCCATTTGCTCTTTATGACTCAGCAGTTCTTTTTTATCATCATTCTTGCACCACTATATGAGCTGGAACTTTCTTTTTCTCATATATTGCATCTGCCATTGACCAACGGCTTGACCGCCTTGAACTTAAAGCCCTATATGCAGTTTGTCAAAAGAGTAAGAGAGAAAGACCCACTGTCACTTCCTATAGAAAGACAAAGACTGTGTTTTTCTTATGATTATCCTGTAGAGAGACAAACTTGCCCCTTCTTCCTGTATAGAAACAAATTTCCCACCCCCACTTCCTGTAGAGAGACTAAAAACCTACTCCCACTTCCTGTGGAGGGGTAGAAACCACACCCCCACTTTCTGTAGAGAGACCAAGACTGGCACTTGCTTCCTGTAGAATGACAAAGACCCACCTCCACTTCATGTATAGAGACAAAAGCGGGCTTTACACGCTACGACATCGCTCAAGCGATCTCGTTGGGGTCACGGAATTTGTGACGCACATCCGGTCGCTTTAGCGATGCCGTTGCGTGTGACACCTATGAGCAATTTTGCATCGTTGCAAAAACGTGCAAAATTGCTCATCGGTGACATGGGGGTCCATTCTCAAATATCGTTACTGCAGCAGTAACGAAGTTGTTCCTCATTCCTGCAGCAGCACACATCGCTCCATGTGACACCGCAGGAACGAGGAACCTCACCTTACCTGCGTCCCGGCCACAATGCGGAAGGAAGGAGGTGGGCGGGATGTTACGTCCCGCTCATCTCCGCCCCTCCGCTTCATTTGGGCGGCGGTTCAGTGACGCTGTTGTGACGTCGCTGTGACGCTGAACGAACCGCCCCCTTAGAAAGGAGGCGGTTCGTCGGTCAGAGCGACGTCGCAGGGAAGGTAAGTCCGTGTGACGGGTCCGGGCGATGTTGTGCGACACGAGCAGCGATTGGCCCATGTCGCACAACCGATGGGGGCGGGTACGCACGCTGGCGATATCGATACCGATATCGCAGTGTGTAAAGTGGCCTTAAGACTCACCCCTACTTCCTGTAGAAAGACAAGTACCCACCCCTACTTCCTATATAGAGACAAAGATCTGTCCTTACTTTCTGTAAAAAGACAAAGACATGCCCTACTTTCTGTAGAGAAACAAAGACCATTCCTCCTTTCTGTAGAGAGATCAAGACCCACCCCCACTTACTTCAGGCATAAAAACTCACCTCTACACCTTGAAGACCAATGCCCTCCTCCATTTTCTTTAGACATAAAGACCCACTTCTACTTTCTGTAGGAAGACCAAGACCCACCCACACTTCCTGTAGAGTGACAAACATGCACCCCCACTTCCTTTAGAGACAAAGACCAATCATCACTTCCTTTTGAGAGACCAAGACCCGCCCCTACTTCCTGTTGAAAAACAAAGACCCGCTTCTACTTCCTGTAGAAAGATAAAGACCAACCCACTTCCTGTAGAGAGCAAAGACTCACCCTCACTTCTTTTAGACTTAAAGACCCACCCCTACTTCCTGTAGGGACACCAAGACCCACCCACACTTCCTGTACAGGGACAAAGACCCACCCCCACTTTCTGTAGAGACCAAAACCTGCCCTTCCTGTAGAAAGACAAAGACCCGTGCCCACTTCCTGTAGAGAGACAAAGATTCTCCCCTACTTCCTGTAGAAAGACAGAGACCTGCCCTACTTCCTGTACAGGGAGAAAGACCTACCCCCACTTCCTGTAGAGAGACCAAGACCTGCCCCTACTTCCTGTAGAGAAACAAAGACCCATCAATACTTCCTGTAGAAAGCCCAAGACCCACCCCTACCTCCTTTAGACATAAAGACCCACCTCTACTTCCTATATGAAGACCAAGAACCACCCCCACTTAATTTAGACATATAGACCTAACTCTACTTCCTGTATGTACGGAGAGCAAGAACCACCCCACTTAATTTGGACATATAGAGCAACCTCTACATCCTTTAGAGCTTTAGAAAGACAAAGACCCACCCTACTTCATTTCTTAGAGAAACAAACCCCTTCCACCATTTCCGTTGGAGACACAACTGACCCCTACTGACTGTAATTTGCAGCACAACCTGTAAAACATAGTATAAATTACATAGTTAGAGGTCATTTGCATATGACAAAAAATAATTACTCCAAACTAATCCACAAATAAATGGGATAAACTGAAACCTCCTCTATATTTCTTATCAATTTTTATTGACCAGTTCACACCTATTCTACAACCTGCGTATAGGTAGTAAGTGAAATCCAGTCCTATACTGTGCCGCTTAATATAGGACGTCATATTCTGCTTATAAGCACAATTAATGGTTGACAGATAACAGTGCCTGACAACCAGGTAAAATCTATTTATACCCATAGTCCAACTTCGCAGCCAATTAACTCCTTGCCTTTAGAAGATAAGTGGGAGCAGCTGGGTTACAGAACTGCGGGGGGTTGTGTCGATCAGACACGTGATATTTTTGTTTATTTTGTGTAACATAAATCACCCTGAAAATTTTTAATTAGAGCAAATATTATCCAGTCAATGAGCAGAAAATGCTTATCACCTGCTCCAGGCTTACCAGGGGCTTACTGTGGAGTCTGGAGAGACAAAGATGGCCTAGTTGTCTATTTCTGCAAAGCGCTTACAAGGTTGCAGTCGGCGTGCCAAACTAGCCACTCTAAAAATTCCAGAAACCAGAAAATAAGACATTAAAAAATAAATTCAACGCAATTCCAGTAGAAGTACTGACTGTACGTGGCAAAATCCTTTATGACTGAATCACATGTATAGCTAATTGACACATTTGAACTCTATCACCATAAGATAAAACCAGCGGTCAGGTCTAGAAATGTTTCTCAAGTAACTGAGCCACCAAAAATCTTTAACAAATTTCACACCAAGGTGATCTAAAATTCTGTTTTGTAAATGTGGGTCCTATCCCCAAAACACCATAGCTTATGCTCATCAGTGCTATAGCTACTCCAGGGTTTCTTGCCATTCTCGTAATTTTGGTAGATGTTGATACCCTACTGAAGGACAAGGACATTTTTGGTGCCGACCCTCCTAATCATCTCAGAACCTAACCACCGCTCAAGAAGGCTTCAACAGAGGTGTCAAAAAAGTCTTATGTGTAGCTAGGACTCCTTATGGTGTTGGGGAAAAGAGGCTTCAATTTCTGCTCCCTTATTCTCACCTATGTTCTGACTCAATAGCTAGACATCATACTTTTATGCCCATTGTTCCATTACAAGGCCTGAGGGACGCTGTGCAATACAGGATTTCAAAGAACTCTAGAGAGAATCTGTGTCATGCCCAATCCCCTTGGGTCCAGCTTGAGGCAAAACACAGGGCATCAGTGTTGCTTGAAGCATGACTTAAATCTGGGTGATGAAAACCTGCTCAGTCGGTCAGAATACATCATCCAAGCGTTGGGATTTTATCATCATTTATTTCGGGATGAAATAAGAATAATATCTGTAGGGAGTTTATATGTTCTCTTCATGTTGACTTTGGTCCCCTCGGAGAACTCCGGTTTTGTCCTACATTCCCAAGAGACTTACTAATTGGTTCATATGGAATTCAGGTTATAAGCTCATATGGGGACATCGACCAATATAAGTGGTGATAATCTTTGTATTAAGCTCTGAAACATGCTGCCACTATATACATAAAAATTATGTAAATACCCTCTTTAGAAAGAGGAGGACTTGACCTCAGGTGCCAAGCAAAAAAAGTCAATTCTACCCTTTTACAAACCTTGCCACATGACTTAGGGCGGCTTTGCACGTTGCGACATCGCAAGCCGATGCTGCGATGTCGCACGCGATAGTCCCCGTCCCCGTCGCAGGTACGATATTGTGTGATAGCTGGCGTAGCGAACATGATCGCTACGCCAGCTTCACATGCACTCACCTGCCCTGCGACCGTCGCTCTGGCCGGCGACCCGCCTCCTTCCTAAGGGGGCGGGTCGTGCGGCGTCATAGCGACGTCACACGGCAGGCGGCCAATAGCGGCGGAGGGGTGGAGATGAGCAGGATGTAAACATCCCGCCCACCTCCTTCCTTCCGCATATCCTACGGAAGCCGCGGTGACGCCGGTAGGAGACGTTCCTCGCTCCTGCGACTTCACACACAGCGATGTGTGCTGCCGCAGAAGCGAGGAACAACATCGGACCGTCGCGTCAGCGTAATTATGGATTACGCCGACGCTGCACCGATGATACGATTACGACGATTTTGCGCTCGTAAATCGTATCATCTAGGCTTTCCACACTACGATGTCGCATGCGATGCCAGATGTGCGTCACTTTCAATTTGACCCCACCGACATCGCACCTGCGATGTCGTAGTGTGCAAAGCCCGCCTTAGGATAAGAAACTGAATTAGATAGTCCATTTATAGACTCATGTTTTTAGGTGTTGCCTATCCTCAGTGCAAAGCACCTAGCCAAATCAGATCTACTGCTTTGCACTGACGAGAAGCAACACCCTAAAACATGTGTCTGAGTTTTATCCTATGTCATGTGGCAATATTGAGTTTTAGGATTACTGCATCCAATCACTAGAATTCAAGTTCTTGTCCTTCTGAAGAGTCTTATTTGCATATTCAAATTCCCAGAGGAGTATTGCATGGAGTATAAGTCTCCTTACACCAGTTTGGCACATTCTGGATGGATGGATGGATGGATGGATGGATCTACCTGTGGCCAAACATTTTTGTAAACCCAACCACAGCATTATGGACATGAAATTGCTGGTATTGAAAGGAAACTTCAAGTCCCAGAGAGACAAGAGAGTCTGGGAATACAAACGTATGATGACCTTTGACACATTCAAAGCAGGAATAAATGTGTCACATGGATTTATGTCTTTTTACATCAATTAAGAAATGTGCTCCTCAGACCATCTGGGGACATTACAGCTTTGGACCAGACCCCAATCAGAGGACAATAAAACTTTCACACTGCTTATCTATGAACTGCTGCAATATTTATGGCCACAACAGTTTGTCCTCTTGCCATAGTGATAGTTCAGCTTCACATAACTTGTCTTCTTTACTGCTCTATTCTATGTCCTGTTGTGTATAAATATGTGAATCTTCAGAATTTGTGTTATACTGAGCCTGATGAAGAGACCTGCGTAGTCTCGAAAGCTTGCAATTATTACCATCTTTTTAGTTAGCCATTAAAAGGTATCAACCACTGAGGACTTTCAGTTATTTTAAACAATTTTTTTTTTTACCAGTTTGGCACTCTCCCAAAAGAAAAGTGTCCCTTCCTTGTGATTCAATGAAACTGATGACAGCAGCCACATATTCCTAATCCTAGATATCCTCCTTTAGACTAGGGCTACCCTCACTAGACCAAAGTTCACTCAGTGACACTGCTACATCGCAATGTAATACAACTCCAAGGGTACTTTGTCTGGGGCATGGTGTGGTGGCCAATGTCGCTGTGTTGCTCTAACCTGAAACCTTGTCCTGCAGCTACCTTCGCGAGACCAAAGTTCACTCAGTGACACTGCTACATCGCAACGTAATACAATGCAATACAACTCCAATAATACTTTGGCAAGCAAGTCACAAGAAGTCCCACCTCGTGCCTCCCTTCAATTGTATAATACTGCAATGAAGCAGTGGCACCAAGTGAACCTTGGTCATGCAACACTTGTGGTGGCCAATGTCGCTGTGTTGCCTAAACCTGAAACCTTGTCCCGTGGCAACCCTCGCGAGATCAAAGTCCACTCAGTGACGCTGCTATATCACAACGGAGTACAACTATAAGGGTACATTGGCAAGCAAGTCACAAGAAGTCCAACCTCGTGCCCCCCTTCAATTGTATTACTGTGAGGAAGCAGCAGTACCAAGTGAATCTTGGTCATGCAACACTTGTGGTGGCCAATGTTGCTGTGTTACCAAGACCTGAAACCTTGTCCCGTGGCATCCCTCGCAAGATCAAAGTTCACTTAGTGACGCTGCTATATCGCAGAGTAATACAATGCAATACAACTCCAAGAGTACTTTTGCAAGCAAGTCACAATTGAATACAACTCCAAGGGTACTTTGACTGCGACAAGCAAGTCCCAAGAAGTCCAACCTCGTGCCCCCCTTCAATTGCATTGTACTGCGATGAAGTAGCGGCACCGATGGAACCTTGGTCACGACTCACGCAACACTTGTGGTGGCCAATGTCGCTGTGTTGCCCAAACCTGAAACCTTGTCCCAATTCTGTTTTGCAACTCAGTAGGGGTTCTAGATCTTGGGATCAGGGAAAGTGGAACCGATTTTCTTCAAGTAATGTTGTCAAACAACTAGAATTCAATTTCTATCCCGCATTTTGCTTTGATATGCCAAAGTTTTGGTGCACATTTATAACAGATGGGCGGATGGCTGAGATTTAGTGTCCTTAAGAACAAACTATTTCTTCTTTCCCCCATGGCATTGATGCCTCCTGCAAAACAAAGCATCGAAACGTTCGAAAAAATGCTCATCTCCCGTCTTGAGTAAAAGAACAATGCCTGTTTCTGGCATTGGCCCTAATTGTATCGGGTGCCATCTGTTTTTTTTTTTGTTTTTTTCTGCAGCATGTGTGTGAATTTGGGGAGGCGGGGGTCTGATTCTGGCAGCGGTTGGCAGGATTGAGTGTTTCCAGAGCCCGGCTGCCCGCACAGAAGTCTCACTTGTCATTTTTCACAGCTGCGTTTCACAGGAGGCTGCTGGAGCGCAGTCGACTGGCGCACAACGTGTCAGTTGTCCCCGTATCCTGAGACAGGAGGATGCAGCCGTTCTAATCTGCTTCTCCTTGGGATGGAAAACTTCATTTCCTTTCAGAAGACGAGCATCTTTTATGGAGAGCCCGAGGGCAGCTCCGGGGGACGGAGGGAGCTCTACTTTAAGAAGTCGCTCACAAGAGGGGGTCGTTGTTGCAGTTATATTGTCACCGTGCGCCAATGATAATTGCCAACTTTTATTTTCTGCACTTAAGAAAGCTGCCTACATGCCGAGACACAAAACACCGATGTATCAGAATGAACAATTAAAAATAATGAGGGGAAAACACTAATTACTACGCTATAAATCTCTAGGACTATTTCGGAGCCTTGATCATTAGTTAAGGCTTATAAGTTAACAAACAATTTCTTATCTCAACAAGACAATTCCGACTCTTCAGGAAATCGTCTTCTCCGTATCGTCATTATCCCTCCTATACAGAAGTGCTGCCATCCAGTCCCATGCACTATTGCTGCGTAAACTCGTCTTCTTATAAAGATCCGACACAATGCAAATGTCCCTTTAAGTGAAGAGGTCACTGCCTCCTGCAAAATCAGGTCACTCATCTCCTGATGCAGAATGGTTGTTACAATATCTTTTTATCATCCAATTCTTTTTTCCTTCTCCTGTCCTTTTTAGGTCACTATTTCTGTCTCCCGAAGCCATCTTTTAACAAAAATAATCAGGATTGCTCAGGTCACTGTCCGCCACAAAATCAACACAGTATTATTTTTTTTTCGGGAACTGTACCTTAGGTTAGGCAATCAATATTGAAATTTGTGGGCTCTGACAACCAGCAGTGAAGGGGCTGCATTGCTCCAGTACTAGGCACGGCCACTACTGCATCTATGTACCCTGTGCGTTTATATAAACAAGTTGGACCCCCTCGGCCCTAATACCGATGGTGAATAATATTGATGCTCTATCCTTTGAACACGCCGTAAATATCTGATTGCTGGGTTACCCACATATATGTGGTTGTAGCCGTACAATCCTCTCTACAGCTACTGGAGTGCCATGGATTGGCAAAGTTGTCGGGTGTCAGACCTGATAAATACTGATGGCCTATTTTGATGTAAAGCATAGTTGTTTTTTGCAGCTTTTAGGGGTCCTTTGGGTCCAAAAGGGGAAAGGACATAGCAGAAAGTGGGGTGTTAACAAGCAGAGTTACATAGGGTGAAAAGAGTCTTCAACCTTGCTCCACCAGTTATACATTATATTGAAAGATTATGTATTGCCCACAATGCCATCCAGCCCATTTTGTAAATGCTGATATAATACCCACTATTACTAATTACTACCTCTTGTGGTTCAATATTTCACAGTCTTACTGCTCTAACTGTAAAGAATTCTTTCCTATTTAGTTGGTGGTGGGAATTAAACCCACCTCTCTGTGCCAGTTATACATTATCTATTGGTAGATTATTCATAGCCCAAAATGCCATCCAGCTCCTTTCTTAAATGCTGATATAATACCCACTATTACTAATTACTAACTCTTCTGGTAGGGCATTTCACAGTCTGACTGCTCTAACTGTAAAGAATCCCTTCCTATTTAGTTGATGGCGGCAATTAAACTGCCATTTCTCCACCAATCTATTGCAAGATTAATGTATAGCCCACAATCCAGTCCCTTTCTTAAATGCTGATATATCCACTATTACTAATTATTACCTTTTGTGGTTGGGTAATTCACAGTCTTACTGCTCTAACTATAAAGAATCCTTTCCTATTTAGTTGGTGGCGAGATTTAAATGCACCTCTCTGTACCAGTTATACATTATCTATTGTTAGATTATTCATAGCCCAAAATGCCATCCAGCCCCTTTCTGAAATGCTGATATAATATCCACTATTACTAATTACTGCCTCTTATAGTAGGGCATTTCACAGTCTGACTGCTCTAACTGTAAAGAATCCTTTCCTATTTACTTGGTGGCGGGTATTAAATTCTTCTTTATCCACCAGTTATACATTATCTATGGCTAGATTACGTATAACCCATAAAGGCTGATATATTATACACTATTACTAATTATTGCCTCTTGTAGTGGGGAATTTCACAGTCTGACTGTTCTAACTGTAAAGAATCCTTTCCTATTTAGTTGGTGGCAGGTATTAAATTTTCCTTTATCCACCAGTTATACATTATCTAAGGCTAGATTACGTATAACCCATAAAGGCTGATATAATATACACTATTACTAATTACTGCCTTTTGTGGTAGGACATTTGACAGTCTGACTGTTCTAACTGTAAAGAATCCTTTCCTATTTAGTTGGTTGCGGGTATTAAATCTTCCTTTATCCACCAGTTATACATTATCTAAGGCTAGATTACGTATAACCCATTAAGGCTGATATAATATACACTATTACTAATTACTGCCTCTTGTGGTAGGACATTTGACAGTCTGACTGCTCTAACTGTAAAGAATCCTTTCCTATTTAGTTGGAAGCGGGAATGAAACTCACTTTTTTCCAATAGGAATGTGTAAAATCCTGAAAACAAATCCCCCATGAAACTTTTTTTATTCTTTTACACTCATATATTTAATTAGTAATGTTTCACTAACTTGTCAACTCTTGGATCGTCTTTTTACATGGTACATCAGAGGATAAAATGTGAAAATGCTGAATTCTCATAACAGTATGGTCACCTCTAGGGGACTGGGCCTGTTTCTGAGCACCAGCTGTTACTTATTGAAGCATCGTATATTATCTAAGTTCTTCCTAATAAATAAGTACAATGATGGGTAAGGATGTAGAGGTTTTTCAGTTTTTTTTTTTCCTTTTTGCCTTTTTAATAGCTTTTGTTTTCAGGTGGATGAAGCGTGAAAGATGATGTCCAGCAGGTTTACACTGACGGTAATGATCAGACTGCAGGCGCCGCGCACGCTTAGGTCCCACCTCCTGCGTATCGATGTGGCGAAGATGTCCCGGTTAATTATTAGTAAGAGACCTGATCTCGCCAAACCGGCGCAGTCCTCTTATCTGCCTGTCAGGGATACGGGGCCCGCAGTGCGCCTGTGTTATTGGCCTGGGGAGATAACTGGGATTACAGGCAGGAACTATAAGCTTATTAAACCTCACTAATAAACAGGCGAGGCTGAAACCCAAAAGGGAGAGCAGCGCCGAGGATAAACTCAGATTACTTGCTGAACTTGCAGAATCCGCACGCTGACCTATTTTGCTCAGTTCTTTAGTTATGGATAAAAAGTTTTCTGGTAACTTGACTGCACGGAACATTTCCAGGGGTTTTAAATAGTTAATTTACCAGTTCAATTACCCTTGTCATTGTTTTAAACCCAGTTTAATTCATTGCTACCTGTCACGTACACACCTCTCAGTGCAAGTGTGACGCCCCTGGACTATCAGGTCGTCACATGGTATTGCACAATCTGCCCTCCCGTGCAATATCCACCTCCTCCTTGGTTACGGGTCCCCAACTATATGGTGTTGCCTACAACAGCTATTAAAATCCTAGGTACACTCTGCACCACACCCACCCGACACACCAGTGGACGACCTGAGTGGAATAGGGTCGCCCACTTTGGGGGTTGGTTAGGGGAGGTCAGGAATGTCAGGAGAGTCAGAAAAAGGAAGGAGTTTGGAAGTGAAGGAGAGAGGAGATCAGGAGCAGGGCTCCTACGAACTGTCTAGGTAGCAGACGGTGTGGTCTAGGCCTAAAGGAGCTGGACCCCCGTTCGCAGGGGATCAAGACAAGGGGCACGGAACTGTAGAGAAGGACAGCCGGTGGCCTTGTACCATCACCGGGATCCGACCAGGGCACGACGGGGTATGTGGATCCTAGGTCAGGGAGTAGCTTCAGGCAACCTGGCAGTTTACCCAACGAGAACAGAAGCCTTCAAGATCCGCTCTCCACCCACTCCAAAATTGGGGTACTAGCGCAACGAGGGGGATAGACCTTTCCACTAAAACGGTCCAGGAAATCGCAAGCGTGAACCCTGAGAGCAAGCTCCCACAGTTAGCCATACAGAGCCATACAGAGAAGTGAACTTAGTGCCAGGAGGAAGGTCATGCATGGATTTCCAGGCAGCACCATTGGGGAAGGGACCCGAACTAGCTCCCCTCGGCGGCAGCGGTATCCAGAACTTTGGTTTATCCAGTTGTCGGTGTCAGATTTATGGACTGAGTGAGTAAGCAAGTGACCCCTTCACTCCCCACGGTACTCCCCGAACACCATCACCGAGTCCCGAAGAATCCCCCCTACCCATGGAGGGTTCTAACATCTGGCTGCCCCACTCCATCACCCCGGCTACTCCCAACTGCAGCGGTGTTAACCCACATTACCACATACCATGGGTGGCATCACGAACTCTAAAAACAATCCCCCGTAAATACCCCCTTCATTTGAATGGCCACACGACCCCCCCCGGGTCCGGACACCCCTCGAGCCACCACGGATCCGGATCCGAGCAGCCCGGCTGCTGGCACGGGGGCAGCACACAAGCAAGGGTTAATTTATCTCCCCTCACTCAATCCCGCACTCAACCTTTGTTTTAGGCTATAAAGGGAGTATAAATCACTCCCCGATACAGTACACACACCCCGACTACACAAAACGCTGCCACCACTCATCAGATACACAGGGTGATGAGTCCCCAAAATATACCTTGGTCTGACAATCAACAGGATCACACACTCTCTAAGGCTATGGATTCTTTAGAGCATACAAGGATCAAATTTATTAAAGTTTTAGCTTTTATATTAAAAATGTATAAAACAAAAAGATCAAAATGACACACAAATATGCAAAACGGCTAGAAAATAAAAGGGAGAAAACAATAGAAATACCTAAGCTTCCCAGTCTAAGTTGCCTTCTGTTTCCTTGGAGGGAAGAGAAAAAGAAATATGGAACACACTGCAGCATAGGCAAGCTCCCTCATGTGAACACCTTTCTTTTGTGATACCCAGTTTTTATGTGTTTGATCCTGGGATCGTGTTTCCAGGACGGTCTAGATGTTAATATTCCAATCTGAGGTCTGTGACTGGACAGTGGGCTAATTTAGGGGTGAGTACTTTGCATATTAAATGGCCTGTTTCTTCCAAACCCCTTCTTCCTATAGTGAATAAAAAATTATAACCCTGCCCACGAGGGACCATCAGTTCACACTTTGAAGCTCCCAGACCAAGGCTTAACAAATGACACCTTCTGTATTTTCATGGAATCCCCCTTAGTTCTGAGGTCCTGTAAACAAAACCCTAAACGTTATGCCATTTGTGTAGAGACATACTTAAACCAATAAAACCAATATTACTTTACTGCTGCCGTCATTCAATTTCCCCTACAGTTATATACCATATTTTCTGGATTAAAAGACGCACTCCCCCCCCCAAAACCGGGGGTAAAATGGGGGTGCGTCTATAATCCGGATATGGCTTACTAAAGTGGCGGAGGTGGAACAGGGTCACAGGAGGCAGAGTTGGAGATAGTAAGGGCTCAGAGGAGGAGGTGTCACTGCAGTGGAATGGCGTCATTGATCTGACAGCGGGCTCCATTGAATCAACCCCGTCGGTTGACGTGATGGACTTTAAGAAAATGGCAGTGGAGGCGGCGCATATGCAGATTGATGTGATTGACTTAAAAAAAATGGCCACGGAGTCCTGTCTGTGCATGTGCCGCCTGCATGGCCATTTTCTTGAAGTCAATTTCGTAAACCACTGGCAATTCAATGGAGCTTGGAGTCTGTCGACAGATCAATGGTGCCTGCCGCCATGAGACCCCCGAGCCCGCAGTATTGCCGACATTCCGTGCACTGACCCTCCTGAGCGTGACATCCCCTACTCTGAGCCCACAGCATTGCCGACCCTGCCTCCTGTGACCTTCTTGAGCTGCTCCACCACCATCGCTGTCCCCTGGTGAGATATAAGACGCGCTTGGATTGTAAGACGGACCCCCATTTTAATATTAAATTTTTTTTTTCCTATTTTCCTCCTCTACATTTGGGGTGCGTCTTATAATCCAGTGCGTCTTATAAAATGAAAAATAAGGTATTTCCTTCACACTACCATAGAAATAAATCAGAAAATTGCTTAAAAAGTAACTCCCAACATGTGAAATGGTTTTGTAATAGAACAGAAGGGTCCATACTATACACTTCCTCCTGTATTACTGTGCACTATATTGGGGGGCACAATATGGCGGTGCATGGAGTGCAGAACCATAGTTAATGCACTGTGCCGCCATATAGATGTACAATTTCTTCTAATAATTTGTTCTATTTATTCATCTTTTTTATTTATCCATTTTTTCTAAAAGTGACAACCAATAATTTATACCGTCACATCTCCCATTGCGGTTGTCACTCATCTTGCAGCTTTTCCCAGAAACAGATATAACGAGGAAACAGTTGGAAAAAAAAAATTAAAACATGGCTGGAATTAAGCGTAAATGCTCCTTAGGGGCACATGAGGCGGTAACGATGCAGGCAGACAATGAAAACCCTCTATTTTCTGAACGCTGAATACCCCTTTAAAGTATTGTTTGCTTTCTAGAACATTTTTTCTCGGCACACAAAGCCTTTCAACTGCGAAAGGCTATGAACTTGAGGGACAAGAGTTGGCACTCCGACATGTCTCCAGAGGTAATGAGCGCCATCAAAAAAAAGAAAGGCGTCGTGAACGTCTGACATTGGTGCTGCATCTTCGAAGATGAGAAAAGTCTTCTCTTCCTCCTAAAGAAAGGATGCTATAGAAGAAGAAAAAATTATTTTTCAAAATTCTGCACTTTTTTTTAGTGGTTATTGTCCATCAGTATTGTAACTCGTTTTTTTTTCTATCCAAGGTCAGCTGTACAGGAGGAAACGTCTCCATGACATACAGTACATGGTGCATGAGACAACTTTCCTTCTGCTGCTAAAGCACCAAGGGGTAGAATCGCATCAGTTTTTTACTGCCCATCAATGGAGATCTGGGTGGTCAAGAGTTTGAGAGTAAAAAAATTAATTATGGAGATGTCCCGTTCCGAACTGTGGGACAGTGCAGGTAGATATCTGTTGGCCTTTCCTTGAAGGTGATGACATCTCCTGAACGTCAATGGTGGAGGAAACATCTGCTAATGTGATCTACCTAGAATTGTGTGATCCCAGTCACACACAATTGAGATCTACAACACTTCTATGGCATAGTTTTGTAGTTTCATAGATAATATGGTTGAAATGTTCATCAATATGGTTAAAATAATACAAATGTTCATGAAGTTCAACCAAGGGAAAGAACAAAGGGTCCAATTTGCCACAAATTATGGTAAATTATTCTAAAAGTAATCTTGTGCATCATCTGGAGATCAACGCTTTGAAAATTTGTAATTTGGATGATGATCTAAGTCTGAAACCCACCATACATGAAACGCCCACGCCGGGGCTTGCAGGGCTCACACGGTCACCGGGCCGGTGGTATTCGGGGTCAGGCTGTGAGTGGCCCGACCCGGCTTCCGTGACCCCCGGGGGGTTTCCATAAAAGGAAAGTCCGACCGTCAGTCCGGTGTTACAAGGGGGACGGAAGGAGGGTAACGGGGTCCCTGGGGGGGGCTTGCCATCGCTCTTCCCCAGGAAATGGTACGGGACGGGGACGGGGGTGCTTGCAGCGCCACCCGTGGTTTGCGGCCAGGTGTTAAGCCGCCGCTGCGCGGTCTCTCTCCGGGGCAGGTGTTACGGGCAGCAGGATGGAATCGCTCCCCACGGGTGGTGCGGGGAAGCCCCGGGAGGTTAATGAGACCCAGGGCAACAGTCCTCAGGGACACCGGGGGCACAGTGCGGCGGCATTACTCACAGCAGTCACGGTGTGCGGTTCCAGTTGTTCTTTATTTAAAGTCCGTTTCACATCGCACCCGGGTGCTGGTCCTCGCCGCCTGTAGCCTTTGGTCGGTCCCGGGCAGGTAGGAGGAAGGGGTGTCCGGTGAGGTGTTCTGGGGGTCTCTCCCTTTCGGTGCGTTAGTGCCGTCCCCGTGGCATAGAGCATCTTGGGAACTCGCCGCCTCTCTGTCTCTCTCATCCCCGGTAGCGTACAACACCAACCGCCACCGGGTACAACTTTCTCCAGGGAACCCCAGTCCTCAGCTCCATTCCCCTCCTCTAGGTGTTATCAGCCCTGGTCTCGTGGCATCTCCTCAACAGGAGCGGTTCTCTGGACGTCTGCACTCCCTTGCAGCCTCTGACGTTCTGCCCAAAACTTCTGTGTGTTCTGCACTAAACTCACTCCTTCAGGCCCCCCTCCCCTTGGTTGTCATGGGGACCTGCCTGTGTCCAGCCACCTGCTCATTAAGGAGACAGGATGAGTCATGGACTCAGAACAAACTTCATGCTGCAAATGCTGTTAACTCCTTCCTGCCAGTGTGATGTTAGTGTGTGTTGTGGGGACCCTTCTTCCTCCTGCCCGGGAAAAATGGGGTAACATTTAATACCCTGTAACGACCCGTTTACAGGGGCGTTACATACACTTTCGAAGGCTGTTTGCCAAACAATCGTATATCCGATCGTTCGGCTGGCGGCTACCTCACCCAACCCTCCCATACAGAGCTGCACTCACTCTGCCGACGTCCCCATTGGCTTCTATGAGTGAAATACTGCCAACCTGTCTATTTGGCAGGTTAGTTCTTGGAGAGCAAAAGGAACGTCACTCTGAAATAAGACATGATGAATCCTTATTTCAACTGTTGGCCGAGCTTCTCGATATCACAACGTTAGACCATCTGACCTATACACATTAGACATAGGCCCCAATACATCATTGAGGGCTTCTTAAGTTACTATACCTTTTTGACTTGTAATAGTTGCCATTTTTGGAGCCAAATTCAACAAAATGGGGCATGTGATTCATGAATTTAAATCTAATTAAAGCAAAATGGTCTTATTTTCCTGTCTTTAACTGTTTTTGTGACTTTTTGCACCATGTTGGTGCCACAAGAGACAAAAAATGCTCCAAAATACTTGTATCATAAAACATACACTGGGGGTGGGCGGTTTGAGGGGCTGGAGTGAGGTGGCACCAGGGCCGGATTATAGGCGGGGCAGGCGGGGCTTCAGCCCCGGGGCCCCCACCATAAGAGCTTCCAAGGGGGCCCCCACCACCAGGGCCATACTTGCCACTCATCCGTCAGCAATTTTTTTTTTTTTTCTTCACACCCTCTCCCCCTCCGTAAAGACAGTCTAATAAATCAGCTGTGTTTTCGGGGGGGGGGGGGGGGAGAGGTGCGCGCACCTACATTTATGTGTATCTGCGTCTCTAAGACGCAAAAACAAACTGCGGGCGCAGGACGCTGATTGACCCCGGAAGTAGTTTGTACTTCCGGGGTCAGAGGTATGCCTGCTCCCTGCTCTGCTGCGGGGTCCAATGCCGTGGCCGTCACAGCAGGACGCCGCCGCGGCCGTCACAGCAGGACGCCGCCGCCGAGGCCGTCACAGCAGGACGCCGCCGCCGCGGCCGTCACAGCAGGACGCCGCCGCCGCGGCCGTCACAGCAGGATGCCGCTGCGGCCATCACAGCAGGACGCGGCCGTCACAGCAGGACGCCGCCGCGGATGAGAAGACCGGCGCCGCGGCCGCGGATGAGAAGACCGGCGCCGCGGCCGCGGATGAGAAGACCGGCGCCGTGGCCAGGAGAGGAGACTCACCGGAGCAGGAGGATGGCCGCGGCACCGGAACAGCAGCAGGAGGACGGCGGCCTATACCGGAGCAGCAGGAGGATGGCCTCAGAGCAGGTAAGGGCAGAGCTGAAGAGATATGTGTGGTGTGTGAAGCAGAGCTGTGTCTGTGTGTCTGTGTGTGTGTGTGTGTGTGTGAGAAACAGAGCTGTGTGTGTGTGTGTGTGCGAGAAACAGAGCTGTGTGTGTGTGTGAAACAGAGCTGTGTGTGTGTGTGTGTGTGAGAAACAGAGCTGTGTGTGTGTGTGTGTGTGTGTGTGAAACAGAGCTGTGTGTGTGTGAGAAACAGAGGTGTGTGTGTGTGTGTGTGTGTGTGAAACAGAGCTGTGTGTGTGTGTGTGTGTGTGTGTGTGTGTGTGTGTGAAACAGAGCTGTGTGTGTGTGAAGCAGAGCTGAAGAAAGATGTGTGTGTGTGTGTGTGTGTGTGAATCAGAGCTGTGTGTGTGTGAATCAGAGCTGTGTGTGTGTGAATCAGAGCTGTGTGTGTGAATCAGAGCTGTGTGTGTGTGAATCAGAGCTGTGTGTGTGTGAATCAGAGCTGTGTGTGTGAAACAGAGCTGTGTGTGTGTGTGAAACAGAGCTGTGTGTGTGTGTGTGTGAAGCAGAGCTGAAGAAAGATGTGTGTGTGTGTGAAGCAGAGCTGTGTGTGTGTGAAGCAGAGCTGAAGAAAGATGTGTGTGTGTGAAGCAGAGCTGTGTGTGTGTGTGAAGCAGAGCTGTGTGTGAAGCAGAGCTGTGTGTGTGAAGCAGAACTGTGTGTGTGTGTGTGAAGCAGAGCTGTGTGTGTGTGTGAAGCAGAGCTGTGAGTGTGAAGCAGAGCTGTGTGTGTGAGAAGCAGAGCTGTGTGTGTGTGAGAAGCAGAGCTGTGTGTGTGAGAAGCAGAGCTGTGTGTGTGATGAGAAGCAGAGCTGTGTGTGTGTGTGAAGCAGAGCTGTGTGTGTGTGAAGCAGAGCTGTGTGTGTGAAGCAGAGCTGTGTGTGTGAAGCAGAGCTGTGTGTGTGAAGCAGAGCTGTGTGTGTGTGAAGCAGAGCTGTGTGAGAAACAGAGCTGTGTGAGAAGCAGAGCTGTGTGTGTGAAGCAGAGCTGTGTGTGTGAAGCAGAGCTGTGTGTGTGAAGCAGAGCTGTGTGTGTGTGTGAAGCAGAGCTGTGTGTGTGTGAGAAGCAGAGCTGTGTGTGTGTGAGAAGCAGAGCTGTGTGTGTGTGAGAAGCAGAGCTGTGTGTGTGTGAGAAGCAGAGCTGTGTGTGTGTGTGAAGCAGAGCTGTGTGTGTGAAGCAGAGCTGTGTGTGTGAAGCAGAGCTGTGTGTGTGAAGCAGAGCTGTGTGTGTGAAGCAGCTGTGTGTGTGTGAAGCAGCTGTGTGTGTGAAGCAGCTGTGTGTGTGAAGCAGCTGTGTGTGTGAAGCAGAGCTGTGTGTGTGAAGCAGAGCTGTGTGTGTGAAGCAGAGCTGTGTGTGTGAAGCAGCTGTGTGTGTGAAGCAGCTGTGTGTGTGTGTGTGTGTGTGTGTGTGAAGCAGAGCTGTGTGTGTGTAGCAGTGCTGTGTGTGTGTGTGTGAAGCAGAGCTGTGTGTGTGTGTGTGTGAAGCAGAGCTGTGTGTGTGTATATATGAATCAGAGCAGTCTGTGCGGCACCCCAGAGCGCTAAGCCACCCATCCCAGTAATGTGTACGCCACCAGAGCTGTTTGCCACTCCAGCAACATCTATGCCCCCCCCAGTAACGTCTATGCCCCCTGCCCCTCCTGTAATGTATATATTGTAGGCCCTAGCCCCTCCTGTGATGTATATACAGAGGTGCTGTGTCAGTGTGCATGGTGTGCAGTCATGTCTGTTAGTGATGGCCATCATGCAACACAGCCACATGTCCTGGAGGAGCTGGAAACAAGCGGGGGAGGTGAGTGATGCTGCTTGTGACTTCTCCATATTAAAACCTGTAATGCGTCTGTGTCTGCATGTGTGTCAGTGTATATGACTGTGCATATATTTGTCTGTTTAAATGTATTTTTGTGAATTTGTCTTCAAATATGTATATGTACGTATGCCTGTATGTGTATGTGCGTGTCTGTGTGTGGATGGGGCCCACTGAGACTCAACCGGGGACCACAAAAACCTGGAGCCGGCCCTGGCTGCCTTAACATTGGGATGAATAAAAAAATATGTGAGTAACTCTACTTTCTGTGTATAAGTGACGGCTGTGAGTGATCCTGGACTGTGTCTGTATTGTACTGTGTGTATAAGTGACGGCTGTGAGTTATCCTGGACTGTATCTGTATTGTACTGTGTGTATAAGTGACTGCTGTGAGTGATCCTGGACTGTATCTGTATTGTACTGTGTGTATAAGTGACGGCTGTGAGTGATCCTGGACTGTATCTGTATTGTACTGTGTGTATAAGTGACGGGTGTGAGTGATCCTGGACTGTATCTGTATTGTAAATGCTACAGTTCGGGCTCTACTGTTATGGCTAAAAATGTTAACGTTTATGGGGCCCCCACCAGATTTTCTGCCCAGGGGCCCCCACCAACCTTAATCCGGCCCTGGGTGGCACCAAACTGTAAGGGGCCCTTTGCACACTGCGACATCGCAAGCCGATGCTGCGATGCCATGCGCGATAGTCCCCGCCCCCGTCGCAGCTGCGATATCATTGTGATAGCTGCCGTAGCAAACATTATCGCAACGCCAGCTTCACATGCACTCACCTGCCCTGCGACGTTATTCTGGCCGGCGAACCGCCTCCTTCCTAAGGGGGCGGGTCATGCGGCGTCATAGCGACGTCACACGGCAGGCGGCCAATAGAAGCGGAGGGGCGGAGATGAGCGGGACGTAAACATCCCGCCCACCTCCTTCCTTCCGCATAGCCGGCTTGAGCTGCAGGACGCAGGTAGGAGATGTTCCTCGCTCCTGCGGCTTCACACACAGCGATGTGTGCTGCCGCAGGAACGAGGAACAACATCGTAACATCGGTATTTCCCAATTCATGGAAATGCCGGACCCTACACCGATGATACAATAACGACGCTTTTGCGCTCGTTAATCGTATCAAAAAGGATTTACACACTACGCTATCGACTGCGACGCCGGATGTGCGTCACTTTCAATGTGACCCCACCGACATCACAGCTGCGATGTCGTAGTGTGCAAAGTGCCCCTAAGACTTTTTGAAAAGTCACACTTGATGAATAAGCTGAAAACATCTGGAATTGCAATAGCGGGAAACAGAAAAAAGAGACAGGCCAGCACATATATGATTGACTTCAGAAGACATGAAAATAGTATAATCAACTGGGTGTATACAAACAAATAGCTACAAAACACACAAAAACAGGATCAAAGGCAATCATAAATCTGGGCCTAAGGGGTACTTTGCACACTTCGACAGCGCAGGTGCGATGTCGGTGGGGTCAAATCGAAAGTGACGCACATCCGGCGTCGCTGTCGACATCGGAGTATGTGAATCCTTTTTACAACGATTAACGAGCGCAAAAGCGTCGAAATCGCATGATCGGTGTAGCGTTGGTCATTTCCATAATTTCGGAAGGACCGATGTTACGATGTTGTTCCTCATTCCTGCTGCAGCACACATCGCTGTGTGTGAAGCCGCAGGAGTGAGGAACATCGCCTGTGTCCCGGCTGCAATGAGGAGGGAAGAAGGTGGGCGGGATGTTTACGTCCCGCTCATCTCCGCCCCTCCGCTTCTATTGGCCATCTGCCGTGTGACGTCGCTGTGACGCCGCACGACCCGCCCCCTTAGGAAGGAGGCGGTTCGCCGGCCAGAGCGATGTCGCAGGGCAGGTACGTGCATGTGAAGCTGCCGTAGCGATAATGTTCGCTACGGCAGCTATCACAAGATATCGCAGCTGCGACGGGGGCGGGGACTATCGAGCTCGGCATCGCTACCATCGGCTTGCGATGTCGTAGTGTGCAAAGTACCTCTAAGAGTTCTCGGAAATAAATAAGGGGGCTCCCGGTTATAAGACAATCCATTAAGAGCATAGGACGAGGAGTCGTCTGAGAACTTCATCTCATGACTGGTGTTTGGCGTTTTCTCAAATCTGTCCGTCGGTTCAGTCAATACAGAGTCAGAAGGGGATAAAAACATTGCGATAACTCTACCTGTAAGCAACGTAAGCTCCTCACAGATGTGTACAGTCACAGAGATGCCTTGATGCTTTGGCAAGTCCTTGATGTCACATCAAAGTCACATTGATCATTTTAGGATATTGTGACCTGCCTGGAAATGTTGTTATTGGCAAACATATAGCACGGCTGTCAGCTCTACTTTAAAGGAAAAGCTTTCTGCCGAGTACCTTTTATTTACAGGCGAAAAAGGGAAGGGGCTCAGACGAAAGACCTGCCAAGAAAGGAGAGATGGCTGAGACTGGAGGCTAAATTAGGTTATGGTTCCAAATGTCAGGACGACGAGAAGGCCGAGTAAAAGGGCTGACTCATGAAAACAAGCGCTGGATTTCAGTGAGTAAGGTTGCTGTTGGCCGTACATTTCTTGTAATATTAAATTCTAGCTATTCACATGAATGTATATTATGGACGAGCCGGTGTGACACCGTTTGTTGGCCGCTGTCTGCTCTGGCACCCAGGTCATATCCATCAGCTTTAACTGTATCAAAAGCAGATATTCTTGTAAAACTTATCATTTGATTGAAATAATTGCTCTAATGCTCTACCACAATGGTAGCCGTGGCTTGATGCACCTAGTCGTAGTGCACATTAATACAGTGATCTCAGCCGAGCATATACATGACCGGTTTCCATCTACGTCCCCTACAATTAACATAGAAACTCTTCTGTAACCATCATTCGCTATATAATGCTGAACACGTCGTTCTGTCCCAAGCCGGAATCAAAGCGTTTGGCCAGCACGTGCACAGTGCTATGTTCACATTGTTGGCTTATAAAGCCAACTATGGCTCCATTTGATTGAGGACACTGTCTCTGCGATATTACCAGTCACCAGTTTGTTTCAGATGATATTCGCAGACATAGTATTCAATAAAATGGGCTACATGCGCTGACTCCAGCCCCATTTTATTCAAGAATTCAACGACATCATGACTATAGCAATGCACACACACTGGCCATAGGGATGATGGAGAAGGCCGTGGCGCAAAATGTAAATAAAGGCAAGGAAAGCAGCCAAGGGAGGAATAGATAAACAAAAAGATCCCACCCACAATGTCCTACCCTGATGCTAAATCATCAACACCTAGGCGTAGAACGGGTTCAATAGCTAGTTTAGTATAATTGGCAAAGCGGAGGTTATCACAATGTATGGTCTACACTCATACAAAAAAAGAGATCTGGAGACCTTTTATACACTCCCACGCGTTTCAGCACCTTTCTCAATACCTTGCCTCTGTTGATCTCCTCCTTTCCATGAGCACAGCCCACACATCGTGATATTCTGCGCTTTGTTAAACTGCTATCTGCATGATACTCCCCTCCATTCACACGACTGTAGCTACAACATATGAGGCTTCTATAGGTGTTGTGTCTTTACACAACCCCAACAGGTGAACGCTACTGTGAAGATCTGAGGTTGTGGGTTGTATTAATCACCCAGTCAGATTAATGATGCAACAATTTTTATTTCTTCTGTACATGGTCTTACAGCAACCATAGTCCTTATGCTCCACCAGACGTCGAATACCATGACTGTAGCGCATGTAATCAGCTCCAACCAACAACAACAGTCCTTAGGATAGTTCCTCACATCCAGACGATGGATACCATGACCATAGCACGTGTACTTCAATTTCTATAGTCCATCTATAGGCACCAGGACCTGGCTGCAACAACAGATCCTCGCCCCTCCACGTCACAGCGCCAACTCACTAATCAAATATGTGACTTATTATTATCCCTCTCCTGAGATCAGTCTCCTGGATGGGTAGAAGTGCTCACACCCATACCCATAAACATCTTCTACATATGCAGCTCAAAGTGTAGAAGGTTCCAGAAGCCCAGTCTGAAACGTTGTCTATTGGGGAAGCCCCTTGCATGGATGAACAAAGATGCACAACCCCTCATTAGATGCAGGATAATGAATCCACTGTAGGCCTAATTATATTAAGAGTCCATGGAGACAGGCTGGAGTTGACACTCTGTTACAGGGAGAACAATGGCTTAATGGAGGCTCCTGAGACACTCAGTCAAGACCATCTTAAACTAAGAGCAAGCAAATCTTTAATCAAACACAATAACAAGATTGAAATACCAGCCTTCCATGCTGGAAGAAATCAGCTTTACGTCCATTGTGCAATAGACTTTAATCCATGGCCAGTTCCTCACCCTCACCCCCATTTTGTTCCTTATGGCACTGCCATATTTGTGCACCTTTGTTCCATCCAGATTTTCCAAATTCAGTATAATGGGGCAGATGGGGATCACCTTTGTTTGCCCCCTTTCTGGCGGTGTCCATCTTTATCAGTCAGGCACAATAGCATGAAGGCCACACTTTTATGTCCACATAAATGGAGAGCAAGTGGATCCCAAAGTGACTCAGTCTCAATCAGTTTTTTGGGGGATTTAGATGGAAACCCCAGCATAAAGCACAGAATAAATTTGAGCCTAGCCTTACATAGATTTCACAAACCCCCCCAAACACATAAATGCTTGGCTAGGTGTGAGTTTTTAATGGAGAGAGAGGAGTAATCTGATGTCAGATACATCTGGCAATGGCTTATCTCACTTGCGAACCAATGGATCGAGGTTGATATTCATCATGCGCCATCCTTTACCCTAACATCTAGTGTTGGGGAACAGTCGGTTGGCGCTCATACATACTGAATCTCTAGAGGGCCAGTTCTGTCAAAATCGGCGACTTAAAGACTAACTGTTGTTTTATTTTTTTTCCTATAAATATAATAGCCTTTGTAACATTCTTTTTCCTCCTGGACTTATCTTTTATTCTCATGATTCTCAGTTCAAGGGTAAAATATCTCTTTAATGAATATAGATTTCCCTATTACTGAGATAGGAGATGGCAGTCGGTGCTCATATAGTTTAATGGGGTGTTCCCATCTTCAAGATCCTATCCCAATATGTAGTAGGTGTAATAATAAGAATATTAGCAAATGCCTCCAATTAGAAATGTAGTATAGTTCTCCTGATTAGCTATGTCTCTTACCTCATGTGCAGGGCACTGAAGTAGCTTAGGTATCCTTGGTTACTTCCACTCATATAGTGATAGTTAGTTTCTTGTGGTTGTAACCATGGATACCTAAGTTACTACAATGCTCTGCACAAAAGGTAAGTGACATAGTAAATCAGGAAAACTATACTACATATCTAATTGGAGGCATTTGATAATATTATTACACCTACTACATACTGAGATAGGATCTTGGAGATGGGAATAACCTTTTAATAGAGAACAGTAACTGTGGTTTCAGGAGAACTTGCAGTGGAATGTCTGTGCTCCTCCCCTTCTCCATACAACTTGCAGTGGAAAGTCTGAGCTCCTCCCCTTCTCCATACAACTTGCAGTGGAAAGTCTGAGCTCCTCCCCTTCCACATACAACTTGCAGTGGAATGTCTGTGCTCCTACGCTTCTCCATAGAACTTGCAGTAGAATGTCTGTGCTCCTCCCCTTCTCCATACAACTTGCATTAGAATGTCTGTGCTCCTCCCCTTCTCCATACAACTTACAGTGAAATGTCTGTGCTCCTCCCCTTCTCCATAGAACTTGCAGTGGAATGTCTATGCTCCTCCCCTTCTCCATAGAACTTGCAGTGGAAAGTCTGAGCTCCTCCCTTTCTCCATACAACTTGCAGTGGAAAGTCTGAGCTTCTCCCCTTCTCCATACAACTTGCAGTGGAATGTCTGTGCTACTCCCCTTCTCCATACAACTTGCAGTGGAATGTCTGTGCTCCTCCCCTTCTCTATTCAACTTGCAGTGGAATGTCTGTGCTCCTCCCCTTCTCCATACAACTTGCAGTAGAATGTCTGTGCTCCTCCCCTTCTACATATAACTTGCAGTGGAATGTCTGTGCTCCTCCCCTTCTTCATAAAACTTGCAGTAAAATGTCTGTGCTCCTCCCTTTCTCCATACAACTTGCAGTGGAATGTCTGTGCTCCTCCCCTTCTCCATACAACTTGCAGTGGAATGTCTGTGTGTAGCGCCCCTGAGACTCTCAGGGCATTACAGGGAACTGCATCCTCTTGGGGATGCAGGACCTACCCCCTGGGACCTGGAGTACCAGTGCTGATACCACCAAAGCACAATTCAAATCCTAAGTTCTCCACTCCACACCGGGCATAGAGGGTTAACCATGTAAGGGGATGGTCGCCATGGAAAGGAACGAGTCCCTGGGATTAGCCAGCCTGGTGGGAGGGGTCAGCAGTCAGTCAGTAGAGAGTCTAGAGAGTGTAGCACACAGGAGAGGTGTGTGGACGTCCGTGTAACGGTGACCCGGGGTCAGGGAGGTCGCCAGGTCAGGTACCGGAGATACCGCTGGGACCGGAGCACGCACGGGGCACAGGGCCCTAGATCGGGTGCCAGTTCTACACGGCTTGATAAATACCTGCCCGGTGAGGACACCTTCACGGACTTCACCGAACCAAATAATCCAGGGGTATCAGCAGTAAACTAGGATCGGGCTCCGGATACTTTCCTTCCCGCAAGGTCCACACTGCCCGCTGTATGGATAAGGAGGCTGTACCCCAAAAGGGACAGTCGGGCCCCAAACGCTCCACGCTACAAGGACCCAACCAACCGAGAGTGCCGGGGACAGAGCAACCTGGGTCACTACATTGGCACTGATACTCCAAGGGACCTGAACTCCTGGGTCCAAGTGAGTAGAAACTGTTAAAGGCAACCTTGTGTGGTCTCCGTTATTACCCCTCATCATCTCCCAGGCTCGGCCCTACCTGTGGAGGGCCTAACACCATTGCTGCAATCACCACCAGCTCTGGGAGTACCCACATTTACCAGCAGCGGTTCTCTATCCTTAACTGCAACCCGCAGGTGGCGTCACATGGCATTAACTCTATTAATCCCCTTGTAAATATTCACCCCTTACAAAAAGGGGCCCAGGGCACGAGACCGGGCAACGGCCACCAGAGTGACATTCCCATTTGTTACCGGGACTGAGTACCCCCTTTCCTGGGCGCTACATGTGCTCCTCCCCTTCTCCATACAACTTGCAGCGGAATGTCTGTGTCGGCCTCTAGCTCCTCTCTTCTCCATAGAACTTGAAAAGCACCAACTGTCATCTCCTATCTTAGTAATGGGGAAATCTGTCTTCACTGTATATCTATGAGTTGACAGCTAAAGGAGGAGAAAGAAGTAGATTCCTTCCTCAGATATATTACAAGGTTTCTTATTTTCATTTGTACTACTGATTTACAGAATAAAAACTACTCTTTAAGTTGATATTAATTTAATATGTATGGGGGGATTTTATTACTTTTTTCCTGGAGATGCTATGGACTGAATTCGGGACAATTATGTGCCACGTATCATTACCCTATCTGACCCTTTTCACCCCCAGTTTCCTTTCGAGTGCACTTCCCCATTCATATCACATAATCGGCCGTTTTACTGATCGCCACCTTCCATGAATGCGCGGCCGCCAGGAGTAACTTCTACTAGCTGGCTTTCTTGCTGCGCGTCTCCATTCATCCTTCATTCTCCTGTATACACAAGGTATAAGTGATTTTTTTTTCTCCTCTTGACGGTCTATTTCAGTGAATCTCTTATTAACACTCACACCTCAGTATCCCGGCCTTTGATGAAGAGCCGGAGGGAGCCTGAACCAATCGCATGGAGCCACCATCTTCAAAAAAAAATAAAAAAATTGATATGGAAGCGGAGGATGAAATTCAATCAACCTGAAGCATAAAGGGCCTCGAGCACATACATAATGTGTGTGAAATTAGAGGCTCGCAAACACACGGTGACCTCTATAATTCTCCTTTGTAAGTGGCTTTCTATGGTTTTTAAGACTTTACAGAGATTCATTGCTTTGACAAAACGACAGACAAATCCGATTCCTTCTCTACCTTTTTGGCACGACTTTCTTCCATGGCTCCTCTAGGTTAATTTTCTGTACATGGCTGCATTTACCATTTACAAAGCGATGACCCCTTGTCCATAGGGGCCACAGCATTTGGGCATGTGTTGTGCTATTGATTGACCTTCAACACAATGAAGGTCAATGATGGACGCTTGAGACACACTTCCTGCACACTTGATGTATATCATTGCTGTCATAACAAGCCGATCAAACATGTTATAGATGTAGCAGAGCCAAAGTTTCACCAGCTAAGTACTGACAAATATATTTTTTTGCAAGTTATTTAGAATAGAAATATTCATGTCTGCATCCAGTGGATGAAATGGTAAGTAAATGATGAAGAATTGAAAAACCAAGTATGTTATAAGGTTTAACACCATTCAAGGATATTTTCTTAATGTAAACTTAGCATTTCCACCGATTGCCCCTGTTCCACTGATTCCGGAACAGTTTTTCTTTTTTTTCTGTGCCCTTCCGTTCCAAAGTTATGCCCCTGGGTAAAACTTTCCCTTCAACTAACTGGGTGTGGCTATATTTTGATTGGCCAGCATAAGAGGAGGAAAAAGGAAACACCCACAGAGATATTCTGTGATACATGCGCAGTTTATTTGCATCATTAATACAAGGGGGCATAACTTTGGATCTGAGAGGCCCAGAAGAAAAAGAAAAACTGTTCCAGAATCTGCAGAACAGCGACAATTGAAGGGGATGATTAGTTTAAATTAAAAAAAATCAGTGATGGGTCCCTTTAAGTGACCCTTATGGGCATTTAATGGTCTAAAATAATAATATTTTTTTATTGCTGAAGCGCCAAGATATTCCACAACACTTTACAATTATAAGAATAAATTACTCTATAATCACAAGTTTGTACACTGGTGACCGCATCACTGTAATGGGATATCATTGAACAAACAGCTGATGATGTCTCATTCCAGTCATGTGACAGCTGCAGCCAATCATAGACCTCAGCAGTCAGGTTTTTAAAGAACAGGTTGTCAAGTTCTGTTCGTAGCTGAAAGCTCACTGGCAGCCTGCAATGGAGCCTTATTTACTTTTCAGTATAGCGCCATTTACTATTTTAGAATATTAACTACCCATCAATGATATTTTTTATTCAATCTGGACAACCCCTTTAAATTTTAGAAACATTAAAGGGATTGGCTTATGAAGACAACTCTTGTCAACATACTGTATTAGGACATATGGCCAACATATAGGTAGTGTTGTTTGTTGGGCTTGACTTACAAGTATATCACATGAACATGATGTAATACTTCAATCTATTTAGGAGTTCTCTGGTTCTGATGAGGCTGGTGTACCTACTTTGAAAATTAATTTCAGAATGGCTGTGTAATCTTTATGAGATTAGTTTTTATGAACCCTTATAAAATGCTATTTTTAATATCGACTTCCAAAAAGGATCTTATATATATATATATATATATATATATACAGTATATATACAGTACAGACCAAAAGTTTGGACGCACCTTCACATCTCTAGAACAACTATTAAGAGGAGACTTTGTGCAGCAGGCCTTCATGGTAAAATAGCTGCTAGGAAACCACTGCTAAGGACAGGCAACAAGCAGAAGAGACTTGTTTGGGCTAAAGAATACAAGGAATGGACATTAGACCAGTGGAAATCTGTGCTTTGGTCTGATGAGTCCAAATTTGAGATCTTTGGATCCATCCACTGTGTCTTTGTAGAAAAGGGGAATGGATGGACTCTACATGGCTGGTTCCCACCGTGAAGCATGGAGGAGGAGGTGTGATGGTGTGGGGGTGCTTCGCTGGTGACACTGTTGGGGATTTATTCAAAATTGAAGGCATACTGAACCAGCATGGCTACCACAGCATCTTGCAGCGGCGTGCTATTCCATCCGGTTTGCGTTTAGTTGGACCATTATTTATTTTTCAAAAGGACAATGACCCCAAACACACCTCCAGGCTGTGTAAGGGCTATTTGACTAAGAAGGAGAGCGATGGGGTGCTACGCCAGATGACCTGGCCTCCACAGTCACCAGACCTGAACCCAATCGAGATGGTTTGGGGTGAGTTGGACCGCAGAGTGAAGGCAAAAGGGCCAGCAAGTGCTAAGCATCTCTGGGAACTCCTTCAAGACTGTTGGAAGACCATTTCTGGTGACTACCTCTTGACGCTCATCAAGAGAATGCCAAGAGTGTGCAAAGCAGTAATGAAAGCAAAAGGTGGCTACTTTGAAGAACCTAGAATATAAGACATATTTTCAGTTGTTTCACACTTTTTTGTTAAGTATTTCATTCCACATGTGTTAATTCATAGTTTTGATGCCTTCGATGTGAATCTACAATTTTTGAGTCATGAAAATAAAGAAAACTCTTTGAATGAGAAGGTGTGTCCAAACTTTTGGTCTGTACTGTATATATATATATATATATATATATATATATATATATATATATACTTAAAATAGAGTGTTGTGGTAGGTGTTGGTTTGAGTATACCCGTAATTATTAGGTGAAAGCTTCTATTCGTACCTTATCAAGCTGGTTACACTTAAGCAGGCTTTACACGCTACGAGATCGCTACAGCGACCTCGTTGGGGGTCACGGATTTTGTGACGCACATCCGGCCGCTGTAGCGATCTCGTTGTGTGTGACTCCAAGGAGCGATTTTGTATCGTTACAAAAACGTCCAAAATCGCTTCTCGTTGACATGGGGGTCACTTCTCAAATATCGCTGCTGCAGCGTGTACGATGTAGTTCGTCGCTCCTGCGGCAGCACACATCGCTCCGTGTGACGCCGTAGGAGCGAGGAACCTCACCTTACCTGCCGCCGCCCGCAATGCGGAAGGAATGAGATGGGCGGGATGTTACGTCCAGCTCATCTCCGCCCCTCCGCTTTGATTGGGTGGCCGCTTAGTGACGTCGCTGTGACGCCGCACGGACCGCCCACTTAGAAAGGAGGCGGTTCGCCGGTCACATTAATGTCGAAGAGCAGGTAGTGTGACGGGTACCGGGCGATGTTGTGGGCCACGGGCAGCGATTTGCCCGTGTCGCACAACCGATGGGGGCGGGTACCCACGCTAGCGATATCGGTACCGATATCGCAGTGCGTAAAGTGGCCTTTACTGTATATTCCAATGTTTAATGATAACCTAATGTTAATAACCGTCAGATTTTTTTATTGCCATTATTGAATAGAAGTGGAATGTTCTGTCTTCATATTAATGTTGCTAAAGCTCAATAAAAATATTTAAAGTAAAAAAAAAAACAATTGTGACATGGACTTTCAAAGCAAGTACATCAGTCTCATCAGGTCCAATATTAATAATTTACACAGCCTGAATTGTGAAAAGTGATTCCTTTACAAATGATGACAGGGAAAATACCTGAAGCAGAGGGAAAAAGGTTTTAATGTTGAAGAGCATGAAATCAGACCTAAGGACCCCAGGTACCGCACCATAGGGCATAATGACACCACTATTTCATATTCTGGATCCATGATTTTTCTTTGGGCACCATTCTCAGGGAGAGTGGTCTGGATAATATCATTTGTAGATATAAGACGATGGGAGATAACAATGTTTGGGAGGTTTATCTATACCGATTCAGGCAGTAAAATAATCAGGATCTTCCCATCAGAGTAGTCAGAAGTTTCTTTGATGGCCTCCATTCTCCAGTATGTAGACTTCTAGTCTCTGGTGAAGTTCTCCCACACATTCCTCTGTAACCTAAGGGGGGTGCGATGATCCGATCTATATATTACTTCTATGGCAGATAAAACTACTGATCTTCTTACATCCCTTGAGTTATAAGCCTAAGGGTGGCTTTGCACGTTGCGACATCGCACGTGCGATGTCGGTGGGGTCAAATCGAAAGTGACGCACATCCGGCGTCACTTTCGACATCGTACTGTGTAAATGCTAGATGATACGATGAACGAGCGCAAAAACGTCGTTATCGTATCATCGTTGCATTCACCGACATTTCCATAATGCCGGTGCCGCGACAGGTACGATGTTGTTCCTCGTTCCTGCGGCAGCACACATCGCTGTGTGAGAAGCCGCAGGAACGAGGAACATCTCCTTACCTGCCGCCGGCAGCTATACGGAAGGACGGAGGTGGGCGGGATGTTTACATCCTGCTCATCTCCGCCCCTCCGCCGCTATTGGCCGCCTGCCGTGTGACGTCGCTATGACGCCGCACGACCCGCCCCCTTAGGAAGGAGGCGGGTCACCGGCCAGAGCAACGGTCGCAGGGCAGGTGAGTGCGTGTGAAGCTGGCGTAGCGATAATTTTCGCTACGCCAGCTATCACACGATATCGTACCTGCGATGGGGGCGGGGACTATCGCGTGCGACATCGCAGCATCGGCTTGCGATGTCGCAACGTGCAAAGCCCGCCTAAGGGTACGTGCACACAGGTATCGATGGATCATGACTGGTGTGCAGTACAGTCACGCTATGCCAGCCTTGCCGAAATAGAAGGCGCCAATATGTGGGATACTTGCGCAAGTGGAATACTGCGCCGGAAATGCTAGTTTAGTCAGCGACTGAAGTAGCAATTTGTGAATAATCTGATGAGGAGCATGACCATGCCCTGGTTTAGACCCAACTCCACCCTTTTCGTAAAAAAAGGCCAGATTCAATGTTGCTGTCAAGAAGCATTTTAAAGGCTATAAAAAAAAGAAAAGCTGAATAAAAATATAAAAACAACACTTTTGTTTTTGCTCCTATTTTTCATGAGCTGAACTCTAAGATCAAAGACTTTCTATGTACAAAAGGCCTTTTTCTCTCAAATATTGTTCACAAATTTGGTAAATATGTGTTAGTGAGCATTTCTTCTTTGCGGAGATAATCCATCCACTTCACAGGTGTTGTATATCAAGATGCTGATTAGATTGCATGATTATTGCACAGGTGTGCCTTAGGCTGGCCACAATAAAAGGCCACTCTAATATGTGCAGTTTTAGAGTATTGGAGGTTGCAGGGGGAGTCGTAAAACCAATCAATATCTGGTGTAACCATCATTTGCCAGTCCACTATCTGCCCTGTACAGTGAAAACTGGGATTCATCTGTGAAGAGAACACCTCTCCAACCTGCCAGATGCCATTTAATGTGATCATTGCCTATTCAAGTCGGTTATGATGATCTGCAGGCAGGTGGAGACCCCGATGTGGATGACGAGCAGCAGATGAGTGAACCTGAGATGGTTTCTGGCAGTTTAATCAGAAATTCTTTGGTTTTGCACGGATTCTTGCAGCGGCTGTCCTGGTGGCCAGTCTCAGACGATCCTGGATGTGAGGATGTTGGATGTGGAGGTCCTGGCTGGTGCGGTTACATGTGGTCTGTGGATGTGAGGCTGGTTGGATGTGCTGCCAAATTCTCTAAAATGCCCTTGGAGACGACTTATGGTAAAGAAATGAACAGTCAAATCACGGGCAACATCTCTGCAGTAACCATGCCAATTGTACGTTCCCACAAAACTTGTGACATCAGTGGCCTTGTGCTGTGTGATAAAAATGCACATTTTAGAGTGGCCTTTTATGTGGCCAGCCAAAGGCACACCTGTGCAATAATCATATCTTAATAATACAACACCTGTGAGGTGGATGGATTATCTCGGCAAAGGAGAAGTGGTCACTTACACAGATTTAGGCCTCCTTCATACGCACGTGCCTCCGGTACGTGCTAGGTCCGTTCCCGCATGTACCGGAGACACGGGCACACGTATACCCATTAAAATCAATGGGTCTATGGGCACGCACGTGTTCAGCCATTGGCCCGTGCCTCCGTGTGGAGCAGACGTGAACCCGTGTGCTCCATACAGAGGCATGTCTGTTTTTCTCCGGCAGCACGGGTGGAACATGGCCAGCACACGTACCATACGGATGTAGTGTGGATGCGGTACCTTGTGACACGTGCCGGAGAAACACATGTGTCATCGCAAAAATAATAAAAACACATACTCACCTCCACCAGCCCTGCAGTCTCTGCCGCGGCTGTCACCTGCATCCGACCCCCAGTGAATTTGAACAACGCTTCTCCTTCACTGGGGGCCGGAAGCAGCGTCAGCGGGGCGTGGCCTGTGACGGACGCTGTCATTCAGCACCACAGACAGCTCCGGAAGAATCAGGTAAGGCGGGACTTTCCGTTCTCCATGTGTTATTATGTATAATACACGGAGAACACACATGTGCCACAAACACGGGACACGGGGAGCAAACCACCCCTTTAATACGTCCGTGAAAAAACGGTTCGTTTTTTTCACGTGCGTGTGAAGGGGGCCTAAGACAAATATGTGAACAACATTTAAGAGAAAAAGGCCCTTCATATGTATAAAAAGTCTTAGATCTTAGGCAATGTGCCCACGGGACTATGCACCCGTGGATATATCCGCAGGTACGTCCGCAGGTTTCCTGCAGCAGCTCCCCGGAATCCGCAGCTATACATGGCTGCGGAATTCCAGCGAAATAGCTGCGGTAAACCTGCGGACATTCATGCGACTTACCTGCGGAGGTCCAGGCCTCTATCTCCATAGTGGAGGGCCGGAAACTCCAGATATTTCCACAGGAATAATTGACCTGCAGTTACGTGCGGCTGAGGGACATCCGCAGCATATTCCGCAGCCGCACATACTGCAGCATGGACACAGACACTCCCCATGTCCCATAGAATAACATGAGGAGTCTCTGTACTTGCTAAAACCTGCGGATTTATCTGGAAAATCGTCATATGTTCCCCGAATGGTGTCAATAAATACTATAGATGGAAAAATAAAAAGTTACGGGTCTTAGAAATGGTGACAAACTAATTTTTTTCTACAAGCTTCAGAATTATTTTTGAACCACTAAGATAAAAATAGAAAAAAGTACAAGTTTGGAATCGCCTGATCTGAAGAATCAT
Organism: Anomaloglossus baeobatrachus; assembly: GCF_048569485.1. Classification (NCBI taxonomy): domain Eukaryota; kingdom Metazoa; phylum Chordata; class Amphibia; order Anura; family Aromobatidae; genus Anomaloglossus; species Anomaloglossus baeobatrachus. The sequence goes on from NC_134357.1 coordinate 485,630,797, forward strand.
GCCGCCGGAGCCCTTTTAACTGTACAATGAACTTCAAAGACTAAAAACCCAAAAACCATTGGCAGAATATGTTCTTTTACAATTTCACCGCACTTTAAAGTTCCTCAGTATACTATATAGTAAGATAAATGGTTTCATTCATAAATACAACTAGTTCAACGCTTAAAAAACAAGAAAACACTCAAGCAGCTATGTCGACAGAGCAGAAATCAGAGGCCTCATAACAATTATAACTGGCAGATTTGCTGAAATCTAGATATAAAAACAAATTAATCCAGAGGATCCCAAGAAAGAAGACATGTCATATAGCAAGGCTCGTTATGTTGTCGATATTGACTTTTAAGCCTGCTTTACATGAGTCGATCTATTGTGCGATAGCACGAGCGATCGTACTCGCCCCCATTGTTTTTGTGTCACGGGCAAATCTCTGCCCGTGGCGCACAAACTTGTTTAACCCCCGTCACACGCACTTACCTTCCGGACGACCTCGCTGTGGGCGACGAACGTCCACTTCCTGAAGGGGGAGGGACGTTCGGTGTCACAGCGACAACACATGGCAGCCGGCCAATAGAAGCGGAGGGGCGGAGATGAGCGGGACGTAATATCCCGCCCACCTCCTTCCTTCCGCATAGCCGGCGGGTGCCGCGGGACGCAGGTAAGCTGTGTTTATCGTTCCCGGGGTGTCACATGGAGCAACGTGTGATGCCACGGAAACGATGAACAACCGGCGCCATTTTAATTAAAGAATTTTATGAAACCTAGCGACGAGTACACGACTCACAATTTGTGAGCGATACTGCGTTGCTAGGAGGTGTCACACAAGACGACGTCATGTACGATGCCAGATGTGCGTCACAAAAACCATGACCCCGACAATGCATCGCACGATCGGTCGTCTTGTGTAAAGCCCGCATTAGGATTAATACTTCCAATAGGTGGCACTAGAGTTCCCATCTTCTTCCTCTCTGAAGCCACAATTTGCATATTTCCTAGAGGAGCATTGCATGGCCTATAAGTCTCCTTACACTGACATGTCACTCTTCACAAGGAGAAACGTTACCCCTTAGATCCCAACAAGGAGGACAAACCCTAAGTGAAATATTGGACTACACGCTAATGTGTACGTTAAGCTGCTAAATATATATTGCACTCACATCCAAATGCAAAAGACAAAGATGTGTGATTCCCCCTATGGCCTGTAGATGGCACCGCTGCCCATCGAAGCACGGACTTTCCTCAAGTCTTACGTCAGGCAGGAGAACTTTGCATTGTTTCTCTGGCAGGCTTTGACTCCCACCTTTCATCAGAGAAACAGCAAGAAAGCCAAATAAGATCATGACTCCGGCGCTGTGCAGATGAGTCTCATACGGGCGCGAAGACCTAATGGAAAATGGCAGAAAAACCAGCATCATCGTACACGCCGTATGGTCACCTTACACATAAGAAATCAATGAGGAGCGAATGGAGGAATTGGTTTAGTTGTATTAATTCTCAGTTATATCTGTATCTGGGAAAGCTGGGTGACATCCAAAAAAGCGGCACAAGTCCTAAATCGATTATCCGAGAGTCCTGACTGGCAAATCTGCCTGATATCACATTCCCCGCTGCCATAATGCAGTTTTCACTAATTGCATTTTTCCCAAATCTCCCCTCCGCCGCCCCCACTGTCGTTTCTGTCTGTTTCTGTCGAACAGGAATTATTAATACGCAATTCTCTGTTATTGCAATTTCAATTTCCACACAAGTCCCGTATTTGTTGTTCTCTCCGGTGCAATATTATTAGCAGATTCGGATAGGACGGTGCCTCTAGAGGTCCTCTCAGGTAATAACTTTCACACAACATCTTCCAGACATTATACGAGCTTTGCTTTGCCTGATTAAAATCCCCTTAAGTAAAACATTCTCTGGGAAAAAAAAGTACGAAAAACAGAAATCGTTCAAAAGGACAATGCCCTGTCAGTACTTACGATCGCTATATGATAGAGAATATCCTGGTGCAAACCCACCTTGTGTCATATATCTGGAATTGGGGGGTATACAGAATATTGCATTTTTCAGAAAATCCCTTCTTAATGTTATACCCCCCACAAAAAAGAATGCAGATGGTTAAAGAGTAATCGTTACTTTAACAGAGGAATTAAAATAAGGTCACAGCTAGTGATGGTAGGGCACTACCATAGTTGGGGCAGTACTATGCTCAGGGTACTACCATGATCGGGGCACTATTATGCTCGGGGCACTACCATTTTTGTGGCAAAACACTTCTCAGGGCACTACCATGCTCAAGCCACTGCGATGCTCAGTGCACTACCATGCTCAAGGCACTACCATGTTCTGGACAATACCATAGTCGATGCATTACCATGTTCAGGACAGCAGTGATGAGTGAGGACTACCATATTCAGTGCACTACCATAGTTGCGGCACTACCATAGTCAATGCACTAGCATGCTCGGGGCACTACCATAGTCAGTGCACTTCCATATTCGGTGCACTACCGTGCTCGGGGCACTACCGTGCTCGAGGCACTAGCATAGTCGGTGCACTACCATAGTCTGAGCACTATCATGCCCAGTGCACTACCATACTCGGGGCACTACCATGCTCGGGGCACTACCATGCTCGGGGCACTACCATGCTCGAGGCGCTAGCATAGTCTGGGCACTACCATGTCCAGTGCCCTACCATGCTCATGGCACTACCGTAGTTGATGCATTACTATACTCAGGACAGTACCATAGTCAGTGCACTACCATACTCGTTGCACTACCATGCTCGGGGCACTACCATGCTTGGGGTACTACCACAGTTGGTGCACTGCCATGCTCGGAGCACTACAATGCTCAGTGCACTACCATGGTTGGTGCACTACCATTCTTGAGGCACTACCATGCTTAGGACACTACCATGTTCAGGTACTCAGTACTCCAAACAAGCAGTCGGACTCTCGGACGGCCTTGACTAGAGTACCAAGTATAATGGACGTCAATGGGGAACTCGAAGACCTTCTGGATAAATGCTTGAGCTCCCCATTAACTTCCGTGATACTTGGGGGCTCAAGATGAGCCCATCTGAGCCTCCAACCTTTTAGTTACAAGTACCGTGCATGGTAGTGCTCACTTATCACTAGTCACAGCCTATGCGAGCGTGCACTGGCTACTATTGTCACTTTGTGACACGATGACTGGGCACTGATAGGTAACTGTGACAGCCTGCTGAATGCCGCCTTTGTGGTCCTCCTCTTGGTCCTATATACTGAGCCTCAAAGAAGACCTCGGTTTTCACTAATAGTATTAAAGTATATAGTATAAGTGATCAAATTATTTGGTTGAAGTTGTCAAATGGTGCTCAAAAATAAAGTAAAAAGTAAAAAAAAGGTAAAGTTTTTTAAAAATATATATAAAAAAATTGAATTAAGACCCTTAAAACTAAAGAAAAAAGGAAACAGACAGTAAAAGTACGATCTAATAAAAATATAAAATTAAGTAACCTGAAACAGGAAAAAAAATCAATATGCCAGAATTGCATTTTTTCAGTTATTATTCCTCCCTACAAGAAAAAAAGGCCTTTTATACCCTAAAATTATATAAATTAAAATGCCAGTTCACTAAAAAACAAGCCCCTCGGCCAGCTCCACTGATGGAAAAGTAATAATTTTACGGGTCCTGCAAAATGATTGTCTTCATTCAAAAGTACAACTCGTCCCGCAAAAGAAAAAAATGCAAACAGAAGAGGAGAAAAAAACACACAAAAAACACAAAAATGAACAATTGAGTTAACTAACAGATTAAGGGTCCTCCTGTAATGTCTGCAAGGATCTGGGAGACCCCCTCTTATCGCTGTATGACCTACATCTAATTCTGGTTCCTGAGGGGCAATATTCAGGTGTATTTTCCCTATAGCTCCCCATCAGGTGGGAGGCCGGCATTACAACTATGAACATCGATTATGTACATTCATTTAATAGATAACTTATTAGCAAATATTCTATATTATCATCCTCTATAGAAAAGAATAGAAAACTGCTGCAAATAGCAAATATCTCTACTGTTCAACCGTAGCTTGTCAGTATGGGACCCCGTACCAGGTGCAGGGCTGCTCCTTCAGGAACGAGAGCAACCTGATCTCTGACCATAACTCAATCTGAAATCCTTGTCTTATGGCTACAACATGGTCTTCCACTCCCTGATAGGAAAAGTATGAAGACACCAAAGACTTCCAGCTGAAAAAAACTACAACAAGGATCTCTACCCCTGAAGATACTCGCTGAGAAAGCATGAGTCTACACAGCAATAGTCTGGCTGCACAGCAAATAGATGAGTAGATAGCCTGGCTGCACAGCAAAAAGCCAACAGGTAGCCCAGCTGCACAGCAAGCAGGGAACAAGTATCCTGGCTGCACAGAAAGAAGCTAGCAGGTAGCCTGGTTGCACATGTAAGAGCCAACAGGTAGCCTGGCTGCACAGCAAAAAGACATAAGGTAGCCTGGCTGCACAGCAAGAAGGCATAAGGTAGCCTGGCTGCACAGCAAGAAGACATAAGGTAGCCTGGCTGCATAGCAAGAAGACATAAGGTAGCCTGGCTGCACAGCCAATAGCCGACAGGTAGCTTGGCTGCACAGCAAGAAGCACCTGGTAGCCCAGCTGCATAGCAATAGATGAACAGTTAGCCCAGCTGCACAGGAAGAGTCCAACAGGTAGCCCGGTAGCACAACAAGAGTCTAACAGGTAACCTGGCTGCACAGCAAGAAGCCAACTGGTAGCCTACCTGCACATGAAGAAGCCATCAGGTAGCCCAGCTGCACAACCCAGTAGCCCAGCTGCACATCAGAAAGGCAACAGGTTGCCTGGCTGCACAGCAACATGCCAAAAGGTAGCCTGCCTGCACAGCAGGAGGCCAACAGGTAGCCCGGTTGCACTTAAAGAAGCCAACAAGTAGCCTGACTGCACAGCAAGAGGCCAACAGGTAGCCCAACGGCACAGCAATACTTGAACAGATAGCTGGACTGCACATCAAAAAGCCAACAGGTAGCCTGGCTGCACAGCAAAATGCCAATAGGTAGCCTGCCTGCACAGCAAGAAGCCAGCAGGTAGCCTGGCTGCACAGATAAAGGCCAACAGGTAGCCTGGCTGCACATGAAAAAGCCAACAGGTAGCCTGGCTGCACAGAAAGAGGCCAACAGGTAGCCCGGCTGCACATGAAAAAGCCAACAGGTAACCCAGCTGCACTGCAAGGGACCACTTCATGGAAGTCTACGGCAGAATGCCCGATATGAACCCAGAGATGTTTGGCAGGTAGAGGATCCTGGCTCCTTGATTCTTCACAACCAAGATCTTGAGTTTACAAACTTTGGTCACTGGATGTTCTACACAATCACCACTTGATAAGAAAATTGGCTACTAGCTAGCTCTGCTCCATCTTTGGATTCTAGTCTATTACAGAACCAGTATTTCACATTTCCATTCTAGAAGATGGAGTCTGATTAGAATTTCTGGATGCCAGATTACAGGAATTTGGCAATAAACACGATAATTCGAGGGTCCGCTGAAGAGGTTAATACATAACAGGTGCACAGCACCGAGCAGCGGAGGAGTCTGCACAGGCTCCGCTATGGGAACGATGTGTAAAAATCTATAAAGCTCTTTATTGAAACTGAAAGATTTGAGAGCAGTGAAGCAGGGCGCCCCGAGGGCAGACGGTTGTGTGAGCCTTGTAACGGGATGAAAACTAAGTGACAGATCCTGTGTTCAGATACTCATCTTCAGAAAAGCTGCTGCCTTATTACAGCGATCACAAACCCAATCCTCATCTGGCTCTTTGTTGTGAGGGCCTGGAAACAAAGTGAAGATACGGGGATGATGGAAATGTTGGGATGTAAAGGACAGCGCGGAACGTGTAGGATGGATTTTTGCCCCTAAAATTAAAAGTAGTAATATGAACCTTCTCCGATCTCCCGCAACTTCCGATCCAACCCTTACCTCGTCCTGGTGGTTAATATTTCTGCATCTCGTCTTGACAAAGCAAAGATGATGGTAAATGCCCAGTGAATCAATGGCTGCATTGGAAACCCAGCTCAACCAATAATTGCCATTTCCATAAATTTCCTGGGACCCAGTAGGGACTGGACACATTTCGTAACATGTATATTGATATGTTGTTATGTACGTACATGAGGAAAAACTATTACTGGTCATTTTTTATTTTGTATTCTGCTTTTTTCACCATTTTCCCCTCTGCAGGCTCCAATTTTCGGCTGTCTCTGAGCTAGTGGGTGAAGACGAGCTGCTGTGATGTCTCCCACACCCAGCAAACATAGATATGAGGGATTCCTGACCTCCTGTCTCCATGAAGCACATGATCAGAAGCACAAATAGCACAGAGGACATTACACAGCAGTACTGAGCAGTGTAGATGTGAATCCAGCTCTAGAGTGAGACAAGAACACTTAGTAGAAATCAGCAGCATTATCTCTTTATGTCTCTCTGCACTATCTTCCTCCTCCTCCCATCCACAGACTTCAATAAACAATTGTAATCTGATACCTCAGTAAGTTGGCTGTCCATCACATTTTTACCAACATGGATTGTTACAGTTTTTCATAGGGAATGTTGAGTTCAGAATACAAGGAGAAGAGAAGAAAGGGTTAATAAGTGGCATAGAGAAGAGAAGAAGTGGCTTATAAGAGGCAGCGAGAAGAGAAGAAGTGCCTTATAAAAAGCAAGGAGAAGAGGAAAAGTGGCTTATAATAGACAAAGAAATGGCTTATAAGAGACAAGGAGAAGAGAAGAAGTGGCTTATAAGAGGCAGGGAGAAGAGAAAAAGTGGCTTAAGAGACATGGAGAAGAGAAAAAGTGGCTTATAATAGGCAAAAAAGTGGCTTATAATAAGCAAAAAGTGGCTTATAAGAGGCAGGGAGAAGAGAAGAAGTGGCTTGTAAGAGGCAGAGAGAAGAAAGGTTGTCTATAATAAGCAGGGAGAAGAAATGAAATGGCTTAAAAGAGGCAGGGAGAAGAGAAGTGGCTTATAAACAGACAGGGAGAAGAGAAGAAGTGGATTATAAGAGGCAGCGAGAAGAGAAGAAGTGGCTTATATGAGGCAGGGAAAAGAGAAGTATAACAGGCAGGGAAAACAGAAGAAGTGGCTTATAAGAGGCAGGGAGAAGAAAAGTGGCTTATAAGAGGCAGGGAGAAGAGAAGTGGCTTATAAGTGGCAAGAAGAAGAGAAGAAGTGGCTTATATGAGTCAGGGAGAAGAGAAAAAGTGGCTTATAAGAGGCAAGGAGAAGAGGAAAAGTGGCTGATAATAGGCAAAGAAGTGGCTTATAAGAGGCAAGGAGAAGAGGAAAAGTGGCTGATAATAGGCAAAGAAGTGGCTTATAAGAGGCAAGGAGAAGAGAACAAGTGGCTTTTAAGAGGCAGAGAGAAGAGAAGAAGTGGCTTATAAGAGGCAGAGAGAAGAGAAGAAGTGGCTTATAAGAGACATGGAGAAGAGAAAAAGTGGCTTATAATAGGCAAAAAAGTGGCTTATAATAGGCAAAAAAGTGGCTTATAAGAGCAAGGGAGAAAAGAAGAAATTGCTTATAAGAGGCAGGGAGAAGAGAAGTGACTTATATAAGGCAGGGAGAAGAGAAGAAGTGGCTTATAAGAGGCAGGGAGAAGAGAAAAAGAGTCTTATAAAGAGGCAGGGAGAAGATAAAAAGTGGCTTATAAGAGGCAGGAAGACAGAAAGAAGGACTTATAAGAGAGAGAAAAGAAGTGGCTTATAAGACGCATGGAGTAAAGTAGAAGGGCTTCTAAAAGGCAGAAGAGAAGAAGATGGAAGAAGACAATAAGACGTGAAAGAAGCAGATTTCTCTAATAAGATATATTACAAAGTTTCTTGTACTATTGATTTCTGCAAAGTTTGCTGAAAAGACAGCGACCATTTAAAACATAGTTACTGCCACAGAAATAAGCCTCTGACTACGTTAACATTGACGAATGACTTGATAAATCGCAGGGAACAGGAAACAGAGCTTTAGATAAAACTTTGAGTCTACACCGACATAGAAAATAAACAGAATTACAACAATAAAAAAAATATAAAAGAATAAATATATTTTTTTTAAACTTAAATAGAGAGTCGTTGCCCAGAAATGCTATTTGCAATCAAATAAAATATTTGTCCTGGGTTGTGTATTGGCTTATTGTCTCGTAATCTGTCTCTTCGGAGAAGTGTCAGCGGCACAATGTAAAGCCGCACTTGCTGAGTCAGAGTCTATGGAAGAAAGGGTGGAGGGGCGACTGAGCGAATCCGACTCAGACAGCACAATTCACATTTGTATTTAAAGACTAAATATGTCACATGGAAAAAAGAGAAATGGAGCAAAGCTGATTTAAATAAAACAGCCGCAATTTGTGTTTTTAAGGAACGCAACGAAGGAATGATAAATTATACTACATAAACCCGCCATCAAGGAGAGAGAAACAAAGCGGTAAACAGGGGAAACAAAGCGAGATGAAATTAGATGGCGAGAACATTGAGGAAAAGGGAATTGAAAGGAGAGGCCCAAAACAATATGATGAACGGCAATAAAAAAAAATAAGGGTGGAGGGCTCATAAGAGAGCGGAGGTGACAGATTTCTGCAAGGTATGAGTGGCTCTCTATAGGCACATACACTGGGAAAAATCCTTTTGGCGGCGGCGGTGACCGCCTATAACAATCGTTCTTATTCCGCTGAATAACGTCTTGATAATAGGATTTTTCTTCTTGTCCGTATTACTTTGTGCTCTTGGAGAGCCGCGCTAATGCCGAGATGGGGAATTGTAAACCACAAAAGTGACAAGTGTTCTCTACGATCATAGCATTGGGGAGACATAGGGGGCCCAGACTGCACCTTTCCTTGACTACTGGATATCAGCATTTTGGTTTATGTCTTCTCCCTGCAAACTTGTTGTGTTAAGGGGACTTTACACGCAGCGACATCGCTAGCGCTGTCGCTCGTGGAAAGCACCCGCCCCTGTCGTTTGTGCGTCACGGGCAAATCATTGCCCGTGGCGCACAAAATCGCTAGTACCCGTCACACATACTTACCTTCCTAGCAACGTTGCTGTGGGCGGTGAACAACCTCTTTTTTAAGGGAGAGGTTCGTTTGCCGTCACAGCGACGTCACACAGCGGCCCGCCAATAGAAGCGGAGGGGCGGAGACCAGCCGCATTAACGACACCCCACCTCGTTGCCGGAGCACGCAGGTACGTTGTTGTTCGTCGTTCCCGGGGTGTCACACGTAGCGATGTTTACTGCCTCAGGAACGACGAACAACCTGCGTCCTGCACAAGCAACGATATTTGGGAAATGATGTGTCAGCGATCAACGATTAGGTGAGTAATTTTGATCGTTAACACTCGTTCATAGGTGTCACATGCAACGACGTCGCTAACGACACCGGATGTGCGTCACAAATTCCGTGACCACGACAGCATATCGTTAGCGATATCGTTCCATGTAAAGCCCCCTTTAGATTCTTCAAATCCTCAAAACCATGGTCATAATGGCAATCGGTATGCTCCACAAACATTTTAGAGGACTCCAGTGCTGGATCCACAGATCAATCGATTTGATCACAGGTTACATCGTGTACCACCGAAATGTTGGTCTTTCTTTAGTAGTTATGTTTTGTTTTAGTAGGGGCAAATCACTTAGATTCTTCAAATCCTCAAAGCTATGGTCATAATGGGAATCAGTATGTCCCACAAAAATTTTAGAGAACTCTACTGCTGGATGCACAAGATCAATGGATTTGATCACGGGCTCCATCGTGTTCCACCGAAGTATTGGTCTTTTTTTTAGTACGGTAGTTATTTTTTGTGTTAGTAGGGGCAAATCACTTAGATTCTTCATATCTTCAAAGCCATGGTCATAATGGCAATCGGTAAGCTCCACAAACATTTTAGAGGACTCTAGTGCTGGATCCACAGATCAATCGATTTGATCACAGGCTCACTCGTATACCACCAAAATGTTGGGCTTTTTTTAGTAGTTACTTTTTGTGTTAGTAGGGGCAAATCACTTAGATTCTTCAAATCCTCAAAGCCATGGTCATAATGGCAATCAGTATGTCCCATGAAATTTTTAGAGAACTCTAGTGCTGGATCCATAAAATCAATGGATTTGATCACAAGCTCCATCGTGTTCCACAAAAGTGTTGGTATTTTTTTAACAAATGTATGCCAACGATGATGGGTCTGACAATCCGGCGTGGTTTCCACTTTAAAAGTAAACCATGACGAAACGAATTTCTATACTCGCCAACGTCATAAAAACAACTCCACAGCTAGCCTCCCCAGAATCACGGAGAAGTCAACAAATCTCCCAGGCCAAGAAGAGCTGCTACATTCAGAAGAGAAGGAAAGTAGGTGTGCCAAAAAATGATGAAATTCTGCGCAAATAGCGACTTTTTAAACTGTACAGTTTTCAATATTAAAGTGGAGGACAAGATTTATCAAGATTGGTGGTGATCTAAAAAATAATATAAAAAACCTCTTTGGAGTAAGTTGCACCAAACTTATTTAATGCTGCATAACACCTAATAATTTATGCATCATTTTTGTCCTGGCAGCACAGAGGAATCCAGGAGATTAATATTGAGATATTTTAGTAGGTTACAAGCTGGAAAGTGCAGGTGTCACCAGCAGCACAGAGTATTTCAGGGATTTGATAATCTTGCGGATGGTCACAAGCTGAGAGTTATACAGTAGAAAAAGAATTGTTTTACAACAGCACAAAGTATTTCAGGAAATTAATGTTGAGATATTGTAGTAGGACATCAGCTGGAAAGTGCACTTTCCACACGCAGCATAGAGTATGTCAGGGGTATGATAATATTGTGGCTGTTCCCAGACTGAAAGTTACATAGTGGAAGCAGAATTATCTTCCAGCAGCGCAGAGTATTTTAGAAAAGAATGTTGAGATATTGTAGCAGGTCACAAGCTGGAAAGTACAGGTTTCACCCACAGCACAGAGTATTTCAGGAAATTAATGTCGAGATTTTGTAGTAGGTCACATGCTAGAAAGTGCAGGTGCCACCCGCAGCACAAAGTATTTCAGGGATTTGATAATCTTGTGGCTTGTACAGAGTTACACAGTGGAAGGAGACTTGCATTCCAACAGCACTGAGTATTTCAAGAAATGAATGTTGAGATATTTTAGTAGGTCACAAGCTGAAAAGTCCACTTTCCACAAGCAGCACAGAATATTTCAGAAAACTAATGTTGAGATATTGTAGTAGGTCACAAGCTGGAAAGTGCACTTTCTACACGCAGCACAAAGTATTTCAAGGGAATGAAAATATTGTGGCTGGCTCCAGACTGAAATATACACAATGGAAGGAGAATTGTCCTCCAGCAGCACAGAAGAGTATTTTAGGAAAAGAATGTCAAGATATTGCAGTAGGTCACAAGCTGGAAAGTGCAGGTTCCACCCACAGCACAGAGTATTTCAGGAAATGAATGTTGAGATATTGTAGCCTCTCTCTCTCTCAATTTCTACTGCCCACCCCAGACCTCCAGAGCAGCAAATGAATGTTGAGATATTGTAGCCTCTCTCTCTCTCTCTCAATTTCTACTGCCCACCCCAGACCTCCAGATAGAGTGTACCAGAAAAATGTTTGAGCTTCCCATTGATTTCCATTATGCTTGTTACTTGAGACGAGCACCCGAGCCTTTTAATGCTCACCCATCACTAATTTTAACCTACCACACACCAAAAAAACTAAGACATTTGAAAAGTAAGAGAAAGCAATTGGGATCACCAATATAATAAAATGTAAATTATTCTATTAAGATGTAAAGACAATCAATGGCACATATTTAAAAACACTCAAAATACCATATAGCTATATAAAATCCAGCAGGTGTGCCCCTGTCAGGATCCACACCTCTCCTCCAACATCCAGGGAATAAATACACCTAGGAACATATTAAATGTTGCACACCACCTACTAATTTTGGTGTCATTATTGTCAAAAATTGAAACCTGATGCCAGATTCTATTCTATGGGATTGTTCCTAATATTGGCTGTGCAGGATGGCCTTATGGCTGGTACATAGCTCTGTCTCCAGTTGTGTCTGGCATAGGATAGTATGTGTGAACACAGCCTAAAAGTCAAAATTTGAATTGTGTAATAATTGCAGTACCACTTCTGTCCAGCAGGTGATGATGTGCGCTTATATGGCCAATCCTGGCAATCTCTCATCAGGGATTTAAAGCCTACAGTTCATAAATGTTAATTAGAATGTAAATATATTCCTCCTATGAAATGTATATTTTCTTCAAGAGACGTTCAGATCCTTCTATACATGGAGGAGAAAGGTGAGTCACCTCTAGCTGCGGAGAATAAATTAAATGTAAAGGTGGGGAGCGTGATCTCTGTGATTAAGGGTCATGCACCGCGGGATATGGAATTAGAATATACAGGAGATGGAAAGAAGCTGCTGCAAGCTACAGGGAGAGTGCACAATGAGCCAGCGGGGGGCGCTATGACAAGTGCTAAAATAGCTGGATATAAATAGGTCTAAAAGCAATAGAAAATGTATCTGGCATTTCTGGATCCGCACCAATAAACTCTTATGACATGTCAACATCTTTGCACCTATACATCCCCTTTAAGACACCTCTCACTCACAACCTTCCCTGGGTGTCAAGGACTTTTCTTTCCCCCACTAGAAAAACACACAAATTAAAAATTCAGTATCTCCAAGAAGGCGGATAACTTGTTCTTAATGCCGAATTATTATTACGTGCCCGGTCAGAAGCTCATCAAATATGAGTCTGTTTTAGTAAATACTTTGTAATAAATCAATTCTGGATTTTTTTTCCAATCCTCTGTTATTCCCCCGGGAAATATATGTCACGATTCCTGTGTGCAGAGTATCTTGCGCACTAGGAGATGCTCTGCTGTGTTTTCCTAGGCTTCTAGCTGGCAGGTTGATTGACAGCACTAGCTTCCATGCCTGTTCTGGAAGGTGATGATCGCTCAGGTGTTCCACCTTCTGGGTAATTGCTCTGCTCCTTTAGTGAGCATGTTCTCCCAGAACCTTGCCAGTCACACTTTCTGGTTCTGCTGTTGTGCTGTTGGCCTGAGTTCCTGCCTGTGTTCTGATCTTAGTTTCAGGACCCCGGACTGTTGTTTGACTTCTCTCTGCCCCATCCCTGTTCCTGTTGTGACCTCCCGGCTGTTGACCTCAGACCGTTACCTGACTATGTCTCAGTTTACGTCTCAGTTTCCTCCCTGAATCCATTACGTGCCTTCCCGGAATTCTGACCCACGGATCGTGACCTGACTACGCCTCTGTGTACTCCCTGTGTCCATACATTTTCTCCTGTTACCAGACCCCGACTTTCCTAACTACTCTACCATTTGTACTACACCTTAGTAGTGACTAGCATCACAATATATAATTAAAGGGTTATTCTTATCTATCCTCTTCATGGCTGTGATGAGAATATCCATCTTTATTCAGCAGCCACAAATGGTCGGATCCACAGAAACACTGTTTCCGTAACTCCCATTTAAATCTATGAAAATAACTAATCCTTTTCCAAAGACTGGGTTGGGAATAGCACTTTAAGTTGACAACTGGGAGTTACTATTCCTCTTTTTAATTCAGAGTTTCCTGTATACTATCCAATCAGTGCTGACAATATAAGGCAGACTTTTATGCCAGTGATTAAAGACGCTCAGTGTGCAGCGTAACACAAGGGCAACAACGGGAATGGTATAGAAGGAAGGCCCTGGAGATAGGGAGAGCGGACACCTCCTGCAACTCACCTGAGTCCCAAACGTCCCTATACTGGTCCTTCCCCATCACCATCACGTGCCTAGGCCCTTGCTGGCCCTGAACTCACCCTGAGAGTGAGAATACTGGCAAGAGCACTAGTCTCACCACTGCAATAATACATCACAAGGTAAGAGAGACAGACAGAGGGGAAACAGACATGAAGAAGAAAAACACTAAAAGCTCTTTCAATGCAGCTAAACACCACAGCTAAACACCACAGCTGCAATAGTCACGACTCCTACTACTACTTCGAGATTCCAGAGACAGGCTCCTTCCAAAGTAGTCAGCATAGAATGAGAATCTATAACTGGCATCAGATGGTAAGATATGTGACTTTTTATAGCCAAGGGAAGTGGTCAGAAAAGAGCTGCACTTGAGATTATGGCTACAAAGTACGGCCAGATAGGAAAGAGCCCTTAACTCCTACAAGACCAAAAGAAAGATTCACTCAAATACAAGATGTAGACCTGCGAACAATAAGGCGTTGTGACCTTCTGGTCTCAGAAGTGTCCCCAGAGCGGGACACCCTCATCATACAGACCCCATTGACACTGAGTGATAACACTAATTTATCATTTTTTTCATACAATTCCAGGAGGAATAACAGAGGAACAACACAAAGCACTGTTCTATCAAAAGATGCTTCTGCATTTTTTTTTAAAAATGAGGAATGAATATATTTTAAAGAAAGAGCCAGAAAACTCTTCTTTAATATGGCAAAAGATGAAAGATAGACAGTGAGATGGCGCTCAGGGGTATCTTAACCCATTTCTTGTTTGGGGTCTTGGTGGCTGTGATGGGGTCCTTCTCCCATATCACACAATCAACAGAGCGAGAGATGGCTGTACAATCCAATAAGCATTTATTCCAAGCAAATCAAACGGTCCATAACATAATCCACAAATACAGAGTGTAAAATAGTGTAGAAACACGAATATAGTCCAGAAAGCGATAAATAAATGTCCAGGTCTCTCTGAGAAGCCACAGCTTTTCCCTCAGAGGTTCAATCTTCTTCCTTCTCTTTTCAAGTTCTCAAACAGTTAGGTGGATCCCACGTAAGGTGTGGGGGGAGGTTATAGGCCCACCTCCCCCCACACCTAGGGACAAACACTACAGGGAGTGATTACCTACAGACAATACAATGTACACACAAGCAATACAAATAATGGACAGTGAACCACGCCTAAACATGAACCCACACAAAATGGTACATGACCCACAATATCCCACCATCACAGTGGCCATGTCTCCCAAGGGAACTGGCACTTAAACTAATGGCTAATTTGTCTCCTTCATGGACCCCCTTGCACCTCTAGATCAGGATTCTAAGAAAGTGGACAACCCCTACAGCCTCCTTATTACCCAGCTTTCCTAGGATATAGTGTATCTGCCATCCGCCAGCTCATCTCATTGGAAGTGACAGCGATCTGCTGCGAAACCCATCCGTGTGCAACTACAGACGACTCCATCCATGAACACGGCCCTTTGAAGCGGCAGCTCTGTATAAACAGGCCAATATTGAATATAATTGAAGTTTATGTTTCCTCCGCACATTTCAATAATATTATCATAAACCAGATTAACTACAGCAAAAAACAACAGTTCCCTTGAGCCTAATTTTCGGGATTTTTGCTAATAAGCACCAGGAGATTGCATATCAAACGGAAATATTGCCGAACACACAAAGTGGTTTGAGAAAGCAATTAAACCTAATTTACTCCTAGTTTCTGCCGGCCAGACGTAGCGTACAGCGACCATGAGTGGCACGGAAGATGCTGCAGTTTATCTGCTATTTGTGAGATCAATTATTTCCTAATAGAGACCCTCCCCGCTCCCTCCGTATACATTGGATTTCTCCGGGAGGATCTGGTTCATTTCATTGGTATATAGGGGCTGCTAAACGACCATTGACGTAAATTAGATTGATCCCATGACAATCATCCATTATTCAGCTCATTGTCATGCTCCTTAATTGGTCGCTGTCGTTGTAATAATCTTTACATTTGCTTCAAATCAATAGTTCAGGCAAATACAAGGAATGCTGTAATATATCTTATCAGAGAAATATGGTTATTTCTCCACTTATGAGCCACTTCTTCACTTCCTCTTTGCTTCCTGTGCTCATCATTCACTCTGAAAACTTCTAAAATACTTCCTGCAAAGATGGACACACTCACACACACACACACACACACACACACACACACACACACACACGTTTCCCAGAGCTGAATTCCCAGCTCCACTGTCTATTACTGCTGTGAAATGTCTTCCATTTTTCTATTTTCTTGTAAGGGTTTATCTCACCTCGAAGCTCTACTGCTCAGTAATGCTGTATAATGACCTCAATGTTGCTGCCTTCTGGTAAATGTTCATGTCATGTCAGAGCTGGATACACATCTACACTGCTCAGTATCACAGTATAATGTCTTTTACACTGCTGCTTTTTAGTCTTTATCTTACCCCAAAGCAGGATTCATGGCTCTGCTGCTCAGTACTGATGAATAATGACCTAAATTATGTTGTTTTTTTTAGTAAGTGTTTATCTCATTCTAGAGCTGGATTCACAGCTCCACTGCTCAGTACTGTCATATAATATCTTCCTTGCTGCTACTTTCTAGTGTTGATCTTACCCCAAAGTCGGATTCAGCTCTACTGCCAGTACTGTTGAATAATGACCTAAATTATGTTGTTTTCTAGTAAGTGTTTATCTCATGCCAAAGCTGGATTCACAGCTCCACTGCTCTGTACTGTGGTATAATCTCTTCCATGTTGCTGCTTCTAGTGTTTATCTAGTGTTTATCTTACCTCAGAGATGGATTCACAGCTCAGTAATGCTTTATAGTAACCTCAATGCTATTGCTTTCTAGTAAGTGTTTATTTCCCCACAGAGCTAGATTCAATGCTCCATTGTTCAGTACAGCTTTAGTCTAAGTTCACACACTGCGTTTTTTTGACGCTGCGTTTTTGTGCGTTTTTGGCCGGTAAAAACGCACAAAACCGCACCCGCGTTTTTACCGCGATTTGGTGCGTTTTTGGCTGCATTTTGCTGCGTATTTGATCTCTGCGTTTTTCTGCGGGTTTTCCAATGCACTGCATGGGGGGAAAACGCAGAAAAACGCAGGAAAGAATTGACATGTCCATATTTTTTTTTAAGCTCAAAAACGCAGCTTAAAAAAACAGTTGTGTGCGGACAGCAAAATTGAAAACTCATAGACTTTGCTGGGGAAGCAAAGTCATGCAGTTTTGAGGCCAAAAACGCACCCGAAAAACGCACAAAAACGCCGCGAAAAACCCACTGTGCGCACATAGCCGATAATGTCTTCCATGCTGTTATTTTTCTAGTGTTTATCTAACCCCACAAATGGATTCACAGCTCCACTGCTCAGTAATACTCTATAATAACCTCAATGCTATTGCTTTCTAATAAGTGTTTATCTTATCTTAGAGTTGCATTTACAGATCCACTGTTCAGTACTGCTATATAATGTCTTCCATGCTGCTATTTTCTAGTATTTACCTTACCCCAAAGTCGGATTCACAACTCTGATGCTCAGTACTGCTGAATAATGATCTAAATTATGTTGCTTTCTAGTAAGTGTTTATCTCATCCCAGAGCTGTATTCACAGCTCCACTTCTCAGTACTGTGGTATTGTAACGCCTGCCTGGATCCACAGACTCAGATGGGTTGTAATGGACAGGTTAGAGGGAAGCCACTCACCAAGCAGGAGCCTTTGAACCCTGAAACCCTTTAAACCCCTAAACAGGGATTTAGAATTACACAGGGCTCAAGGTGATCACTACCTATGGAAGGCTGCAGTCCGATGAGAGTAGTAGGCAGGGTCGAACCGGGAAATGCAAAACAGGGACAGAATCGGCAGGCAAGGACGTAATCAGAAAACAAAGCAGAGGTCAAATCCAGATCGGGCAGCGAGGTACATAAATAGCAGGCAGAAGGGTAGTCAGGAAACAAGCAGAAGTCAGAACACCAGAATCACTAAACAGAACAGGGCGGGACAGGAACCAGGAATACAGAACTATCTCTGGCAGAGGTCAGCAGACAGGAGGGGAAATAAGAAGGATGTGGTGTCTTCCCATTGGTTGTAGCTGAATGATGGTAGCTTCAGCTGGAAGACATACGCCACCTACACTCAGCCAGTGTTACTGCAGATCCCAGGGAAACCCAGCCCAGTGGAAGAGCGGAGCTTGCACCCACCAGCGCCGCTGACATCGACTCCACTCCCATCACCAGCACTATCCACGGCAGGAACACGGCGTCGCCTGGTGATCGAAGTAGAAGTTGCTGGAGTGGACTCCGGTGGGGACGTAACAGGTATAATCTCTTCCTTGCTGCTGCTTTCTAGTATTTATCTTACCACAGAGATGGATTCACAGCTCAGTAATGCTTTATAGTAACCTCAATGCTATTGCTTTCTTTAACTGTTGAGTACTCCTATACAATGTCTTCCATGCTGCTATTTCCTAGTGTTTATTTAACTCAACAAATGGATTCACAGCTCCTCTGCTCAGTAATACTCTATAATAACTTCAATGCTATTGCTTTCTAATAAGTGTTTAACTCATCCTAGAGATGGATTTACAGATCCACTGTTCAGTACTGCTATATAATGTCTTCCATACTGCTATTTTCTAGTGTTTACCTTACCCCAAAGACTGATTCACAGCTCTGCTACTCAGCACTGCTGAATAATGTTCTAAATTATGTTGTTTTCTAGTAAGTGTTTATCTCATCCCAGAGCTGATTCACAGCTCCACTTCTCAGTACTGCGGCATAATCTATTCCATGCTGCTTTCTAATGCATTATAATAAACAATTACTAGAAAGCAACAGCACTATACAACACTACTCAGCAGGGGATCTGTGAATCCAACCATGGGGGAAGATAAACATTGGAAAATAGTAGCATGAAATACATTATAGCAGTAGTGAATAGTGGAGCTGTGAGTCCAGCTCTGGCATGAGATAAACACATATTAGAAAGCAATAGCATTGAGATTATTATAAAGCATTGCTGAGCAGTGGAGCTGTGAATCCATTTGTGGCTTTAAACACTAGAAAATAGCACCATGGAAGACATTATAAAGCAGTACTGAACAGTGGAGCTGTGAATCCAGCTTTGGGGGGAGATAAACACTTACTAGAAAGCAATACCATTAGGTTATCTCCCCCAGAGCTGCATTCACAGCTCCACTTTTCAGAACTGTTATATAATGTCTTCCATGGTGCTATTTTCTAGTGTTTATCTTACCCCAGAGATTGATTCACAGCTCTACAGCTCAGTAATACTTTAAAATAACTTCAATGCTGTTGCTTTCTAATAAGTGTTTATCTCATCCTAGAGCTGGATTCACAGATCCACTGCTCAGTACTGCCATAGAGTCTTTCATGCTGCTATTTTCTTGTTTTTATCTCACCCCAGAGCTGGATTCACAGATCCACTACTCAATACTGTTGTATAGTGCTCTTGCGTTCTAGTAAGTGTTTATATGCCACCCCCATGCCAGCAGCCGTGCTGCTCGGATCCGGATCTGCAGTATGGCTCGAGGGACTCTTCTGGACCCGGGGGTCGGTGGTCACTTCGAATAAATGGGGACGTATTTGTTCGGGTGTTGTTGAAAACTGTCTGTGACGCCACCCACGGTGTGTGGTGAGATGTAGCACCACCGCTGCTGCTGTGGGAATCCCGGGTGCGATGGGCTGGCAGCTGGATGTTAACCCCTCCGTGGGCAGGGATGGATGCCCCGGGGCCCAATGTCTCTGTGCAGGGGATGGTAACGGCAGGGGCCGGCGCACCCGGTCAGACCGGGGATGTTACGGTTGAATAAATCACACAAGTCCTTTGGTAAACCAAGGTGATGGTGGCCGGCCGGTGGCCGACTATTTCTGGTCCCACACCGGGGCCGGTGGTCAATGCCCCTTTCCTCTGCACTTTGTGTTTTCTGTGGTGGACATCCCGGTGTGTAACGCAGGAGTCTGCTCCCGGTCCTTTGGTTGGGAGCTGTGCCCGTCAGACGCTGACCCGTGGGATCTACCGAGCCCTGGCAGACGCCCTATCCATCTCTCTGTGGGTGGTTGTCTACTTTTTGGGACTTAGGTTGGGACAGGACCTAAAATCATGCCCCAATTGGTTAATTTGCTAGGCCGTTGATGCCGGTCCTGGCTTCAGGGTCCAAGTACCCCCTTTTGTGCACAGTTTCCGGGTCGGTTCTCTGGTGTCGGTACTGGCGGGCTACAACCCTGCCCCGGTCCACCTCGGATCTCCGGCAGCCGTCTGCCCGTCTCCTGCTGGCACTGACCACTGTCTGCCACCTAGCCAGCATGCCGGGGCTCCAACCCCGACGTCTGTCAACTTGAACTCCACACTTCACTCCGACTTAACTCCACTCCTCCAAACTCCAGACTCAACTTAACTGAACTCTTTTCCCGCCCCGGGCTCTCCAGGCCCCTAGGTGGGTGTTTCCCTTCCACCTGGTCCCGCCCACTGGTGTGTCTGTCCTTCCCTGAGGGGGTGACTAGGATTTTGTCGGCTGGTTTAACCCTGTGTGGGATAGGTGTTATGCGGGGGCCTATTCTGTGTGACCACCTGGTTTTGCCAGGGCGTCACATTTATCTCATCCCAGAGCTGGATTTCCAACTATACTGTTCATTGCTGTGTCCATCATGTCTGTGTGTGCAATGTATGTGGACATCATAGCAGCTACTCTCCACCCAATAGCTCAGAGACATCTGAAAATTAGAGATAGGGCTTGCAGAGGGGAAAAGTGAAAAAAAATGCAGGATTCTAGAAATATAATAAACAGAGATCATATTGTTCCCCACATAGACGCACAACTTGTTCTCAAAACTAACCTGATTGGAGATGAGATGTTAAAAGACACTCCAAAATTATATTGATTGACAAATATCGGTGTTTCGCTAACTTATGGGAGCATGACAACCCTTTATCTAAAGCAAGCCTTGGTGATCAGCTAAATATTATGGCTCGGTCTGATAAAACCACTGGAAATTAGTGGTTTTCAAAGGGGAAGTTGTGGGCAGCTGCACATTTTTAGTAACACATGGTGTCCTTACAAATATATAATAATAATAATATGTTATAATAAAACAATGTGTAGTCAACCACACAGGCAGTCACTTGTTACAGTGCTTCTTCTCTCTGGCTTGTATACAGGAGAACACACATAATATTATGAGCCATTACTTAAAGAGGACCTGTCACAGGACAATAGTATCTATTTTTTTTCTCTCATTCTTTTCTCGCTGTTCTCCTGGGTACTCCGTTGTTTTTATTTTTAAATTCCGACACATGGTTCCAGAGATATAGGCCTTTTTATCTTCTGATAATATTGTCTGCATAAGGGGGTGTGGCTCACAGAGTAACTATGCAAAGCACCTTAAAGACACGCCCTCCAGAGAATCCAGGGAGACACGCCCCCTTGGATAAAAAACAGGCAAATTAGCAGTAAATAATAATGCCCATATCTCTGGAGCCATATGGCGGATTTTAAAACAACAAAAAATGGAATACTCATGTGAGTATCAAGAATAAAATAACAGCTAAAATGTACCACTTTTATCAGGTGACAGGTCCTCCTTAAAGGGGTTGTCCCAAGTGATTTACCTTTATTTCTTTTCCTTGTGTGTGATAGTGAAAGAGAGACATGTCACATCTCCACCAGAGTCTGCTCCTGCAACGACTGCTCCGGTCACAAGGCGCCGCCATATTTCCACATTAGGCAGTGCTGGTGATAGGGGAGGAATCAGTACTGGTAGCTCTGGTGAGTGCAGTCTCCGCCCACCCACCAACTTTGGTATGGCTGGGACTTACAGTATCACTGGCTGACTGGTTGTGTATGCCTTCCAGCAGATGTATCAACTCCTCCTCCAGCCTATTGGAAGGCACCACACCCTTTTTATACCTTCAGTGATCTGCTGGTCTTTGCCAGATATAGTTAAGTGTACTCTTATTGCTGTGTCTCTGGTCCCCCCTTGCTAGTTTTATGCTTAGTTCCATCGATTTTGACCTCGGCCTATTTTCCTTACATTCCTCTTGCCTTCTGACTCTGTACCTTGCCTGACATCTTGGTTTTGACCTTGGCCTATTTTCTGGACATTCCTCCTGCCTTCTGACTTTGTACCTTACGGATATCCTGGTTTTGACCCTGCCTGGCAACTTCCCCATCTCTGGACTACAGCCTTCCCATAGGCAGCAAACTCCTGGACCTTTGAGTAAATCCAGATCCCTGTCTAGGGGTTAAAGGGTTTCAGGGTCCTGCTTAGTGGGCGGCTTGCCCTAGTCGGTTCAGATTAACCAATCTGTGTCTGTGGACCTGGACTGCCCTTACAAGACATTTTCTAAGGAAAATTATCTCAAGGCTAAGTGTTCTTGAAAGAAATAACAAGCTAGCTAATCTACTGCAACCTGTTCATCAATAGTGTCCATAGGGTTTTGCTCTAATTTTTGGACAACGTCATGATGACAGACCACAAAGGCAGCTAGTTTTAACAGTGCCACAATTCATATGCATCATATGGTCTCAGTATCAACAAATGTACTATGCTACTCTGTGTATAAATGTAGAAAAGCTGCGTTTGTCATTATGTAATAACTTCTTGAGGAATCACAACGTGTTATCTGTAGTTTTCCCACAGGAGTTTAACCTACCGCACTATCTTAACTGAACGACTTGTACAAAGTACCGTAAACATAGCTCCGCTTCACCTGTGTGGTGCTTGTGCCACTTACACCAGTTAAATAAATAAAGCTGCATTTAGGAGCTGTATGTAAAACGCGTCGAGTTTCCTCGCCGCTGTCTAATTGCACTCCCTGAGGGTACAATGGTACAAGTTATTTTTGTACGCAGCATGAAATAAATCCTCTCCCTCCAGCAAACTGAGGTAACACATAGGTTAAAATAATAAAGCAGCAAACAGCTGAGGAGTAAACACTGCGAAATGTGTTGAAAAATTGATAATAAAAAAGCAATAATTCAGTGTTAACGGTTCATTTAGAGGTTTATGTGCTCCAGCTCCGGTCTTTAATTTGGTCACCTCTTTGCTTCCCTTTGCAGGTAAAGCCAGCTACTAATTAAGGCAAGTAACCGAACAGTTGGTGACGTGTAGCCGGTGCCCCCTTGACACTGCGGCGCCCCTGCCCGGATTCATCGCACCGAGGTGACAAACAAGACATAGCGTCTGTCGGCTGGGTGTCAATTCCCTGCCCAGCATCACTGTCACAAACGTTTCTCTTCCTCCCACACTGTCGTCTTCTCCTCTCCTACGCTTCGCTTGTTTTTTTACATCTTCCTTGATTCATATTCAGCTTTATCAAAGAGGCGTGCAGGGCATAAAAGAAGAGACACAAGTTGATTTTTGGTACAAACTGAGATCCAATATCACTATACGATGACATCATTCCCTGATATGGCCAATAAATGGCCAATAAATAGGTGTGATCTAATATCAACATCAAAATATCATAGGACACGTTCTTTATCAATGGCACCAAATAGATTTTTATGGCCCTAGTTCGACAAATTACGTAGTATAAATGGATGGTGATGATGTCATTGGTAACTGTGAAGTCATCACTGAACTCCTTAATAGGAAAACATATTTCATAGCGGATGATTTCCCATGAGAATACAGTTAACAACAAAATTGTATTTTGCTAGTATGAATTAACTTGGATTTGTGATGCAAAGTCGTTACTTACTGTAATATGGACAGAAAAGTAGTTAGGAAAGTCGGGGTCTGGTAACGGGAGGACACGTGTGAGCACAAGGAGTAAGCAAAGGCGTAGTCAGGTCACAATCCGAAGATCAGAAATCCACGAGAGCACGTATTAGGTACAGGGAGAAAATAGAGACGTAGTCAGGTAACAGTCCGAGGTCAGGAGGCAGGAGGTCACGACAGAAACAGGGAGCAGGAAGAGAGAAGTCAAATAACAGTCCGGGGTCAGGAAACTAAGATCAGAACTGTAACAGAGATACAAGCCAACTGCAGAACCAGAGACTACAACTGGCAAGGTTCTGGGTGAGCATGCTCAGTAAAGAAGCCTGAGCAATTACCAGGCAGGTAGAACACCTGAGAGATCAGAATCAACATGGAATCCTGCACTGTCAATCAAGCTGCTAGCTCAGTAACTCAGGAAAGTGCAGCAGGGCATCTCCAAAGGCAAAATGCTCTGCACAGAGGAATCGTGACAGGATTCTATCTATATTATAAAAATTCCATTAATCCGAGAAGGACTGGCCCAAAAATCATTCATAAGAGTCCAATTCAAGATCTAAGACCTTTTGGCTGTAAATACGCTCTTACAGCTCAAGAATGGAACTAATTTTAGGATTTCTTGGAGCTTTTCTTACACTTTTATATGCCTTGTTGACCCTATTATTGGTTTTGTAAATGTTCTTTTTTAAGACTTCATAGAAAAACCTCAATTATTTCTATTTTGGTTCCTTTGCACTATGTAATTTGTCCGCCTTCTTCAGGTTTGACCTCTAAATGGTGCCAAATGTGAAAAGAAGTAAAATTGGAGCCATGTGATAGTCGGTCTCAGTCTCACACCCCGCCTAATTCTCAGTCCTGTTCTTAAAAATGAGGTTTAATGCCTCTTAAATAAATGAACAGACACTAATGACGAGTCTTTATTTCCTCACTCTTCACTAGGAAACGTTCTCCAAGTCTGTCTACATTTTATTTTATTTTTTTCCTTCCTCAAGTGACTTCACTTTGGCTCCCTTTCAGATGCTTTTTGGAAGCAGCAGGTACAGGCTCCTCCGCTCAAATGGAAGTTTGCTGCCAAGAAAGTCATCCTTCTCTTGCTTTTCTCACATGGAGGACAAATTTTCTTCATTAATGGGGCAAGGGAGGGAGCGAGGAGAATGAGGAGGAGGAGGGAGGCGAGGGAAAGAACAGGACAAATGCATTATGAGAACACTGCTGCTGTCTTGTCAATCCTCCATCTAGAATGAGACATGTAGGGCAAACGTTACCCAGAGGTCCGAGAGATCTCGGAAGACAACGAGGACAACCGTACCCAACCAAGGCATCCAAGTTCTCCAAAATCCAGTGTTATTTATAGTGCCATATAGTGTATATATATATATATATATATATATATATATGGAAACCAGAGAACCAGAGCCAAAACACTCCCAGACACTCATTTTGGAACAAAAGTGCACCTCATGGCTCATTCTTTTGTACCTATTTTTCCTTAAAAATGGATGTTGTGAATCAGGGTCTTCCATGAAAGTGTCCTTGGGTTCAGAGAGATTCTTCAACATGACTTCTTTCTTTCAGATAATGTGCCACATTTATCAACGAGTTGAGTCTGTTATTCAAGTGAATGGTGCTGAGGGCCTATACAACAATCAACCCGTAGACAGGTGTATGGCTATTTCTGGAACACAGTAATCATATATTTCTAACCCTGGCCATCCCCCTGAAAGGGTTATCCCCTGTCCATACTGATCAACAGTACTCCAACCTCTGGACTCCCCCACTATCCTGGGAATGGGTGCCCTGGAACCCAAGAATGTGGTTCTGTAGAACCTTCACTGGAAAGGATTGGAGGTGCATGCTCAACCCTGCTCCATCCGTTGTCTATGGGACTGTCGGAAATAGCCAAGCAGTGAACTCTGTTTTCTCTGGCAGTACCACAGACAATTAACATTGCAAGGATAAAGTGTTCGCACATCCTCTTCTTTCAAGACAAGTCTCTATAGAGCCCAGTTCTCAAGAAACCAGTGTCCCATACAATCAGTAAATTATCCCTCATGTTATGGATAGGGAATAACGTACTACCTTGGGAATAACCTTTTCCTTAAACGATAAGAAAAAAAGTATCGTTCTCAAAATTGACTCAATGATCCTCAAAGAGCACTAAAGGACACTGTATGTGTCAATCTATGGGGTCCCTTCAACTTTCAATAAAAAATATACAGTGCTTTGAAAAAGTATTCCAACCACATGAACTTTTCAATATTTTTTAAGTTACACCCACAAACAAATGTATTTTAGGCCCTGTGTGCACTAGAAAATGGAATTTTCTTGAGAAAATTCCGGACCCGCTGGAAAGATTACCGCACCTACGGTAAAAAAACCGCAGCAAACCGCACCCGAAATCCGCATGTGGTTTTACCGCGGTTTGCTGCGGTTTTGCTGCAGTATCTCCCTGCGTTATTTTGATAGCACAGGGAGATGCTCACCTGTCCCCGCTCCTGCTGTCCGTGGTGCTGAAGTCTCCCACGATGCTGTGTCCCGTGCGGCTGTCTCCGTCGCTCTGCTACTTATTGGTCGGCTGTGCAGTGCATAAAGGCATATGCATGAGCCGGCCTGTAAGCAGGAAACCAGCGTCCGGAGGCAGCCTCGCTGGAGAAGGTGAGTATAAGATCAGCGGTGACTTCAGTCAGCTGATGTGCAGTGACAGCTGGTGTCCTCCACCTGGAGTCCTCCACTTGTCACTGCAAAACACATGAGTGAAGTCACCGCTGATCCCCCGCAACTCACTTCACTTGCGGCCTGACCCTGACAGGGAGTAGTAATGGTCTATGGTACTCGCTGTCAGTATCAGGTGTAGCAGAGCTGAAAGCGTCATGGGACCTTGTGTGGATTATGTCAGACCTGGAGGGCTGTCATTGGTGGGGTTAATAAAGTGGTGAAAGGGGGCTTTTTTGTCTTTTATTTCAAATAAAAGATTTTTGGGGTGCTTGTGTTCATTTTCTTTCAGTTACAGTTTAGCGATGAGGAGGTGTCTTATAGACTCTGCCTGCCATCACTAAACTAGGACTTAGTGGCAGCTATAGGCTGCTGCCATTAACTCCTTACTACCCCGATTGCCACAGCATCAGGGCAACAGGAAGAGCCGGGAAAAGTCCCGGGACTGTCGCATCTAATGGATGCGGCAATTCTGGGCGGCTGCTGGATGATATTTTTAGGCTGTGGGACTCCCCATAACGTGGGGCTCCCCAGCCTGAGAATACCAGCCCCCAGCTGTGAGGCTTTATCCAGGCTGGTTATCAAAATTTGGGGGACCGCACGCCGTTTTTTTTAAATTCTTTATTTATTTTGTTGTACGCTATAGACCCGCCCACCGGCGTCTGTGATTGGTTGCAGTCAGACAGCTGTCACTCAGCGTGGGGGCAGATCTGACTGCAACCAATCACAGCCACCAGTGAGCAGGGAAGGTGTGAATATGTTATGAGGCAAATGAGCGGCCGGCTCTGGAAGATGAAAGAGCTGCCGCGGGAGCAGTGTGACAGCCGCCCGGTGATCGGTGATTGTGAAGCGCTTGCTCCTACCCCTTTGCGCCAGATTGTGTTCCCCATAAACTTTATATGGGGAGGAGCATCTGACGAAATACCGGGGATCAATCCTCCCCCGACCCAGAGCCAGCGGGTGATTGATCTGCCAGCCCTCCATATCGCAGGTACCTGCGGAAATTAAGTGACATGCACATTAATTCCGCAGCGGAAATTCTGCAACAAAAATCCGCAGGGACAAAAAAAACGCAGTGTGCGAACAGCATTTTTTAAACCCTATAGGTTTTGCTGGAGAAGGACTGCAAAAATATTACAAACATTTTCTGCAGCATTCCTTCAGCCAATTCCGCGGCAATTCCGCGGGTAAATCTGCAGCGTGCGCACAGGGCCTTATTTAGATTTTATATGATATACAAACACTAAGTAGCAAGTATTTGTGAAGTGTAAATGAAATGAAACATGGTTTTCTAAATATCTTAAAACCATAAGTCTTAGGGGTACTTTGCACACTACGACATCGCAATCCGATGCTTGCGATGCCGAGCGCGATAGTCCCCGCCCCCGTCGCAGCAGTGATATCTTGTGATAGCTGCCGTAGCAAACATTATCGCTACGGCAGCGTCACATGCACTCACCTGCCCTGCGAAGTCGCTCTGGCCTGCGACCCGCCTCCTTCCTAAGGGGGCGGGTCGTGCGGCGTCACAGCCTCGTCACACGACAGGCGGCCAATAGAAGCGGAGGGGCGGAGATGAGCGGGACGTTAAGATTCCGCCCACCTCCGTGCTTCCGCATAGCCGGCGTGAGCCGCGGTGACGTAGGTAAGTTGATGTTCCTCGCTCCTGCGGCTTCTCACACAGCGATGTGTGCTGTCGCAGGGGAACGAGGAACAACATCGTAACGTCGCTGCAGCGATGATACGATTACGACGCTTTTGTGCTCGTTAATCGTAGCAAAAAGGATTCACACACTACGATATCGACAGGTACGCCGGATGTGTGTCACTTTCGATTTGACCCCACCGACATCGCAGCTGCGATGTCGTAGTGTGCAAAATACCCCTTAAAATGGTGATGTGCATTTGTATTTAGCCCCCCTGAGTCTATACTTTGTAGAACCACCTTACTGTAACTTGTAATTACTGTTATAAGTTCTACTTTGCTCTCATATGACCAGAGCACCTTCTTCTATATGCTCGCTGTGTCCTCTACATGACTTGTGGAAGAAGGTGCTCTGGTCAGATGAGATGATGTGGAAACTATTGAGCTCACACCTCATGCCAGCAAAGTGCTACTGAAAATCCTAGAAAGATGGCTACAGCCTTATTTTGACAAAAAAAAACTACCATAGAAACAAGCAGGAGTTAGAAAAGGCAGAGGAACAAGAGATGTAATTGCTAACATTACATGGTTAACGGAAAATAATAAAGAATATAACAAGGAGCTCTATTTTAGTTTTATTTATTACAGCAAAGCCTATAACTGTGTTGATCACCAGAAACTTTGGAATACTACGAAGGATACGGGTGTACCGAACCATCTGATCAGCCTTGTCAGGAACCTTTAGATCGGCCAAGAAGCAACAGTCCAAACTGAACATGGTGACACAGCATGGTTCGAAGTAGAGCGAGGCGTCAGACAAGGAGGCATCCTGTCACCAATTCTCTCCAATTTATATGCAGAAGCTATTTTCTGGAAGGCTGGACATGCCGAAAAAGAAGAAGGAATCAAAATTGCTGTATGTACCATCAACAAACGTATTACTGAGTGACAAGAGAATAGGAGAATAACTATGGGCAAATCAACAATGAAGTCACTGGACAAGGTCCTCAAATCAATCTACATTTCACTGGTGACAAAGACATGGCTCGTACAAAGCCTGGTCTTTTCAGTGGTAACATATGGATGCAAAACCTGGACAATAAAGGAACAAGAAAGAAGAAGAATCAACACGTTCAAAATGTAGCGCTGGAGAAAGATGTTGGCAAGAAGAACAAATAAGTCAATCTTGGAACAAATCAAGTCAGACATGTCACGCGAAGTAAGGATCACCAAGCTATGACTTGCCTACTTTGGAAACATCCTTCGATGAGAGCATCACTGGAGAAGGACATAATGGTCGGAGGAATAAAACGAACAAGGCAAACAGGAAGACCAGTAACCCAATGGCTTAATACTACCAAGATAACAGTTGGAGAAGACCCTGGTGGGCCTATCTAGCTTCCACAAGATCGATCTTCCTCCAGAGCATTTATCAATCAAGTCACCATGGCTCGAGATCAAGCTAAAGGCCTATATATATATATATATATATATATCTATATATATATATATATATATATATATATAGATATATATATATATATATATATAGATATATATATATATCTATATATATATATAATAATATATTATTTTTCAAGGCACTGTATCTACTCTTATGTCTAACATAACTGGACTATTTCCTACCCAGTTTGTTGTTTTTTTATTAACTTAGCTATTTAATAAAAAAAACATGATGGGCATAAGATTTTCATGAAAACAAAAGCTAAAAATTTTGAAAAACTACTGAACCAGGGAAAGGTATTGTTCACAATACTTGGGTCAGATTGATTTTATTTGGTCGGTTTAGACTTATTTTGTGGATAGAACATACTTATTGGAGGCCACTGATTCCTAAGGTCCAAAGCACTACATTCATACAAATCTGCTTGGTTGGCAGCCGTCACTGACTAGTTAAAATCAACCTATAGCGCTATAAAATGTTTCCGCTAGCCCTAGACTAATCAATTGTCTTATTTCGCACTTCTTGAGACGTTGATGCACAATGGTGTTTGTTCTCCTTCTTCTAGAACATCTATTAGAAACTCAGCTACAATTTGTTTTTGTGTCTTTCCTTTTAGGAAGGCGGCTGAAGAAAAAAACCCTGAAACCTTGAGAGTTGGGACAAAATTTATATCTATCTGCACCAAGGACGTATTTGCTTTGTGCTCATTGTGCTCAAAGTACCGGCAGACTCTTCAGACTCTCCTCTCATGTCTATTCACTCTAGTTATAACCACACGACTTGTAAATTGTTGAATTAAAAAAAAAAGTGTGGTAAATACACAAATCGCATAAAGTCAACATCCTGTCACATGTATGATGCAATATGCTGGAGGCCTTGCTTCATGTGTCACACAAATACCAAGTGGTGGTTTCGTAGCTCAGGTAATGTTAGCCTCAGGGCTAAGTTTCTGATTTGGCTATGGCTAAATGATGCTGCATCTTGGCACTTTGCAGACCGTATGCACCAAAAAAGCTGCCTGTGCTCACGTCAACATTTCCATAGTCCTCATTTTACTAGGAGTCCTTAAGATTTCCTTTTGCTTCAACTTAAAAGATAACATGACTGCGTATTGTTGAGTTACCTAACAACACAGCAGACTTCACAGCTGAGGGGCACACATAAGAGATATGTCATGTGGTATACATTTTTTTTTGTAAATAGTCCTCTATGTTGGACGGATGCCACCACATCCATCTGCAAAGTAGCCACTGTCAGATGTATATGATACACTGGACAGTAGCCAAAAAAGCTGTGTGACCGAGTCTAACATCACAAATCATCCTAAATGGCTCAACAAAGAGTCAGACATTGACTTAAAGAGGTTATCCTCTACTTTTACATTGATGGCCTAGCCTTAGGATAGGTCATCGACTCTGCTCAACTGTGGTCTGAAACCCGACACCCCCACTGATCATGCTGATCAGCGTATTCTCGGTGCCGCCGTCGGCAGCAGGCTACCAGAAATGCTCAGTTCCGGAGCTGCCCTGTCTTCTGATAGCGGCTGAAGCCATGCATTGTAGATCTGCCTCCCAGTCAAATCAATAGGAGGCGGATGGGCAGTACTTGGACGCAGGCTCTATCAGAAGATGGAGCAGCTCCAAAACTGAGCATTTATGGCCACCTGGGAAGGAAGGAAGAAAAAGAAGAAAAAGAAGAAAAGGAAAGGAGGGAAGAAAGGGAAGGGGAGGAAGGGAAGGAATGAAAGAAAGTAAAGAAATAAGGAAGGAAGGTAGGAAAGAAAGAAAGAAAGAAAGAAAGAAAGATAAAGAAGGAAGGAAGGGAAGAAAGTAAAGAAGAAAGGTAAGGAAAAGAAGGAAGGAAGGAAAGATGGAAGGGAGAGGAGGAAGGGAAGAAGGAAAATAAAGGTAAGGAAGGTAAGGAAAAAGGCAGCACTGAAAAAAGGTAAAGAAGGAGAAGAAGAAAGTGAGTGGGAGGAAAATACTCATAAAAGTAGTTACACTAAAATAGTAGTAAATACTGTCCACTTTTGACCTGGTGAAAACTCCTCTCTAAGGTGAACATGTGTAGTACAGCTACATCATTTGATATGCAATACCAATGGAGAATTGTGTTTCTGGTTATATCAGGAGAGTTTTGTATTGGTCGACGATCAGGGACGTAGAGCGATAACTTGCAGGACATGCGCCCCATGTGTCAGAAGAAGGAGTCAAGACACGAAACCTTGGCCTTTGTGCACAGCAATGAGACGGATGTGATACATCGCAGCACTGCATTCCACCATGCTATACTTGTCAGATTCGGATACTCGAATGCAGGAACACGCAATGGACGACTGAGATAAACCCTTTACAAACACAAGATTTACAGTGAGGGGAGAGTAAAATTAGAAACCAGAAGTTTCTGTCTCCTTTGCTTTCCACTGCTCATCTCGGCAGGCATAAACCTTAATATCCTCTGGGCTTCTGGTGAATAATTTACACTAATCCATGTCCTATTTGTTCCAGTTGCAAAACAGATGCAAGTAATTTGACAACAAAACCAAACTTGGTACTCCCCTGCCGCTTTCGCTCCAGTCTCCCTAGCAACATGGTGCGAATTACAGCGACCCCGGTCACAAAGGCTCCAACCCATATTGTTTCTCCTCAATATTTTTCTTTTTACAGTAAAAACTCCAGTTAGAAATCTTATTTTCTTGTTTCTGAAATTGTCACAACACACTAACCTTAACTTTTAACATAAAATAAGGTCCTGCAATGCCCAGAACACGAGCTAAGCAACAAAGTGAATCAGAAGAACTATATTACTGTACTTTTCTAATTGGAGATATTTCGTAATATTATTAATATTAGACTTACTACATATTGGGATAGGATCTTGGAGATGGGAATACCCCTTTAAGTCCATCGACTTCAACCCATAAATGGGCCAAATAGGCCAAAAGTGCCTTTTAATAAACTTGGAACAAATAGCTCCAGTTATCTTTTTTTCCATGAACTCTTAAGGCTGCTTTACACGCAGCGACATCGATAACGATGTCGCTGGTGAAAGCACCCGCCCCCGTCGATTGTGCGTCATGGGCAAATCGATGCCTGTGGTGCACAATATCGTTAGTCCCCGTCACACATACTTACCTGCCTAGCGACATCGCTGTGGCCGGCAAACCGCCTCCTTTCTAAGGGAGCAGTTTGTGCGGCGTCACATCGACGTCACACGGCAGCCGTCCAATAGAAGCGTAGGGGCAGAGAGCTGCCAAAAGAAAACACGCCCACCTCGTTGCCGGAGGACGCAGGTACGATGTTGTTCCTCGTTCCTGGGGTGTCACATGTAGCGATGTGTGCTGCCTCAGGAACGATGAACAACCTGCGTCCTGCAACAGCAACGATATTTGGGATTAGAACAACGTGTCAGCGATCAACGATTAAGTGAGTAATTTTGATCGTTAGCGGTCGTTCGTACGTTTCACACGCAACGACGTCGCTAACAAGGCCGGATGTGCGTCACGAATTCAGTGACCCCAACAACATCTCGTTAACGATGTCATTGCGTGTAAAGCCCCCTTTAGTAAATAGGGGCCAATATTTTAATTTCCTTGACCAAACCAAGGCATATAAGACCAGCATCTATTTTTCAGCTGTAAAAAAGCCTTGGTATGTATTATCGGCCTTTTCGGTTTTGGGGAATCCTGTTTCTAGAAAGTTGCCCAAACTTTTATTTCTTGCTAACACAACATTTCTAGAAATGAAATCGAAAGTCCATTCTGGTAAATGAGGGACTAAAATGGGATTCGGTTTTATGATGAAATCCTTAAAAAAAAATGGCTGCCATTACTTGTGAATAGAGTTGAGCGGACTGCCAATAATCTGGGTCCGGCGGATCAGCGGCGGGTTGACAAAGAAGTCCGGATCCGAAATCCGGGCCCATATATGTCAATGGGGAGCGGAATCCGGGACGAGAGAGAGAGAGAGAGGGAGGGGGAAAGAGAGAGAGAACCCCCCCCCCAAAAAAACTGCTGAATCTGGATCGTGCACCCGGAATCCCGCGTCCGGGTCAGACTCGGATCTGCCGCTCAAGCCGCGCGGATCCGGATTTTGCCGGTCGGGGTACGCTCAACACTACTTGTGAACCAACCTTGACCAAAGAAGCTTAATTGAGGGCGTTAATGGCCGTCAGTAGTGAAAAGGTTAAAGGACGCCTATTAGGATAGAATAGGCTCCTGTCAGATGCAGAGCAAGGTCTCTGGAAAAGTTCATTGAGCTGAGCTTGGCTGCTCTCGCTCTCATTTTATATTTATCCCCTCTGTTATTAATTTATGACTTGTGTCCCACGATAATTCCTTGCAAGAAGAAGCCGAGCCAGTGTTTAGATCCTGCAGCGATCCCGAGCCCCCGTACACTGGGGCTTTCACTAATCATTATTCATTCCACCCTTAACTCCAGCAGAACCTTTTAATATATTTATTTAAGGGCGACATCCTCGGAGAGGAGGAAAATTCAATACATCTTAATTTAAAGACAAGGCTTCCATATTACACACCAGGGGTAATTTACTGTGTATGCGCAGGATAGCATCCAATAATTACAAGACGGCTACTCTGCTTCTATCATAACCAAAGGATTACAAAAAAATAAAAAAAATATACGGATGGGTTACATCATAAAATTAAAAGGAACAATTTGCATTTCTGTGGACTAGTAATTAAAGACTAGCGATGCTATAATTAAACGTGAGGAGTCAACAACTGCAAACTAGCAGATGTTATACATAGATCAGCCTGGGAACAGGTGAAAAAAAATTATATAATAACAAAAAAATACTAAAAATAACAACAACAACAATAATAATAATAAATATTATATAATGTAACAAAATATAAAATAATAATATAAGATAACATGTAATAAAAAGTCTAAAATAATATCTAATAAAATAATATAATAATATAAAACATATAATAAAATATGATAATATAACATAAAAAAATCTAAAAACAATCTAATAAAAATAATAATAGTATAACATATAATACAAAAAAAATCTAAAGTAATATCTAATAAAAAATAATATAATAATATAAAACATAGTAAAATATGATAATAATGATATAACAATAAAAAAATCTAAAATAATAATCTAATAAAAATAATAATAGTATAACATAAAATAAAAATCTAAAGTAATATCTAATAAAAATAAAATTAAAATATAAAACATAATAAAATATGATGATACAATAAAAAAAAACTAAAATAATAATCTAATAAAAATAATAATAGTATAACATATAATAAAAAAATGAAAAGTAATATCTGATAAAAATTATATAATAATATAACATATAAACTAATAAATTATTAAATAGAATAAAAAATCTAAAATAATAATCTAATTAAAATAATATAATAATATAACATTTGTTAAAAAATAAAAAAACATATCTAATTAAAATATAATTATATAACATCTAATAAAAATAATAAAAATAATATATTAAAATATTATAAAAACATATAATAATACTATATAATATTATAATAAGATAACATAATAAGAAATCTAAAATAATAAACTAATAAAAATATAATCTAAAAAATATAGTAAACAAAAAAAATAGTGTTCTTGGCCAGCAGTGCATTTTTTTTTAATCTCTGTATGTCAATTCTTTCAGAGTTACAGTATTTCTGCATTATTTTTACCCTTTCAATACAAATAAACGTGTGAAATCACATGTAACGTATGCAGCGTTTCCAATGGCAACACTCATACCCTTAGGCCATGTTCACATGTTGCGTATTTAGTGAGTTTTTTACCTCCAGTATTTGTAAGACAAAACCAGGAGTGGAAGAATCAGAGGAAAACAATAATAAAAACACGGCCACCACTTCTGTATTTATCACCCACTCCTGGTTTTGGCTACAAATACTGAGGTAAAAAAAACTCACCAAACTCTCAATGTGTGACTGGGGCCTTAAGAAGTCCGAGTTCGGACCGACCAAACATCAGACCCAGCCAATGAGGCTGTTGACCTTGCCCCAGTATGAGTCAGATGGCCAGTTCGGATATTCATAGTATCATAGTTTTTAAGGTTGAAGGGAGACTCTAAAGCCTGCTTTACACCAGGCAATCTATCGGACGATAGATCGTCGGGGTCATGCGATGCCGGCCTGTGTGACACCTCCTAGCGACGCAGTATCGCTCACAAATCGTGAGTCGGGTACTGCTCGTTAGGTTCCATAATATCGGTTACTTTAGTCGCCCATCGTTTCCGTGGTAGCACACGTCGCTCCGTGTGACACCACGGGAACGATGAGCAGCTCACCTGCCTCCCGCGGCCGCCGCCGGCTCTATGTGGAAGGAAGGAGGTGGGCGGGATGTTTACATCCTGCTCATCTCCGCCCCTCCGCTCTGATTGGCCGGCGGCCGTGTGACGTCACTGTGACGCCGAACGTCCCTCCCACTCCAGGAAGTGGACGTTCGCCGCCCACAGCGAGGTCGCACGAGAGGTAAGTATGTGTGACGGGGTTTAGTAACTTTGTGCGACATGGGCAGCGATTTGCCCGTGACGCAAAAAGGACGGGGGCGGGTACGATCGATTGTGAAATCGCACAATCGATCGTACCGTGTAAAGCAGGCTTTAGTCCATCTAGTTCAACCCGTAGCCTAACATGTTGATCCAGAGGAAGGCAAAAAAAACCCCAATGTGGCAAACAAGTTCCAATGGGGAAAAAATGTCCTTCCTGACTCCACATCCGGCAATCAGACTAGTTCCCTGGATCAATACCCTGTCATAAAATCTAATATACATAACTGGTAATATTAAATTTTTCAAGAAAGGCATCCAGGCTCTGCTTAAATGTTAGTAGTGAATCACTCATTACAACATCATGCGGCAGAGAGTTCCATAGTCTCACTGCTCGTACAGTAAAGAATCCTCGTCTGTGGTTATGATTAAACCTCCTTTCCTCAAGACGTAGCGGATGCCCCCGTGTTCCAGTCGCAGGCCTAGGTGTAAAAAGATCTTTGGAAAGGTCTCTGTACTGTCCCCTCATATATTTATACATTGTGATTAGATCCCCCTGAGCCTTCGTTTTTCCAATCTAAATAACCCCAAGTTTAATAACCTGTCTTGGTATTGCAGCCCACCCATTCCTCTAATAATCTTGGTCGCTCTTCTCTGCACCCTCTCCAGTTCAGCTATGTCCTTCTTATATATCGGTGACCAGAATTGTACACAGTATTCTAAGTGCGGTCGCACTAGTGACTTGTACAGAGGTAGAACTATATTTTTTTCATGAACACTTATACCTCTTTTAATACATCCCATTATTTTATTAGCCCTGGCAGCAGTTGCCTGACACTGTCCACTAAAGTGAAGTTTACCATCCACCCATACACCCAAGTCTTTTTCTGTGTCTGTTTTACCCAGTGTTCTACAATTAAGTACATAATCATAAATGTTATTTCCTCTACCCAAGTGCATGACCTTACATTTATCTACATTAAACTTCAATTGCCACTTCTCAGCCCAATCCTCCAATTTACATAAATCTCCCTGTAATATAAAATTATCCTCCTCTGTATTGATTGCCCTGCAGAGTTTAGTATCATCTGCAAATATTGAAATTCTACTCCGCATGCCCCCAACAAGGTCATTTATAAATATGTTGAAAAGAAGCGGGCCCAATACTGACCCCTGTGGTACCCCACTATGAACTGAGACCCAGTCCGAGTACGTACCATTAATAACCACCCTTTGTTTCCTATCACTGAGCCAGTTTTTAACCCAGTTACACATATTTTCCCCTATCCCCATTATTCTCATTTTATGTACCAACCTTTTGTGTGGCACCGTATCAAAAGCTTTTGAAAAGTCCATATACACAACATCCACTGCATTTCCCTGGTCCAGGCTTGAACTTACCTCTTCATAGAAGCTGATCAAATTAGTTTGACAGGATCGATCCCTCATAAACCCATGTTGATACTCTGTCATAAGGTTATTTTTCTTGAGATACTCCAGTATAGCATCTCTCAAGAAACCCTCAAGGATTTTACCAACCGTAGAGGTTAAACTTACCGGCCTATAATTTCCCGGCTCAGTTTTTGTCCCCTTTTTGAATATTGGCACCACATTTGCTATGCGCCAGTCCTGCGGTACCGACCCTGTTATTAAGGAATCTGAAAAGATTAAAAATAATGGTCTATCTATCACAGAACTCAATTCCTGTAGTACTCTGGGGTGTATGCCATCCGGGCCCGGAGATTTGTCAACCTTAGTGATTTCGAGGCGGCAGCGTACTTCCTGCTGGGTTAAGCAGGTAATATTCAAGGGTGAATTTAAGGTATCACTGGTCATGTCATCTGCCATGGCATTTTCTTGTATAAAAAACGTAGAAAAAAAAGTCATTCAGCAGGTTGGCTTTACCCTCATCCCCTTCACCATTTCACCAAGACTATTTTTAAGGGGGCCAACACTATCGCTTTTCAGTTTTTTACTGTTGATGTAGTTAAAGAATATTTTAGGATTATTTTTACTTTCTCTCGCAATGAGTCTCTCTGTCTGAAACTTAGCTAACTTAATTTGCTTTTTACATATTTTATTTAATTTTCTATAATTATATAATGCCTCATCACTACCTACCCTCTTTAATTCTTTTAAGGCTTTCTGTTTTTCTTTTATTGCTTCCCTTACAGCTCTATTTAGCCATAGGGGTTTCCTCCTATTTCTAGCATGTTTGTTCCCATAGGGTATATTTTCTGCACAAGCCCTATTCAGGATGCTCATAAAAGTCTCCCATTTGCTTTGTGTACTTTTATTACTTAGTACATCATCCCAGTTTATTGCACTAAGATCATCTCTCAACCGTTTAAAATTTGCTTTCCTGAAGTTTAGTGTCCTTGTAGCCCCTCTACTATACATCTTACTAAAGAATACATGAAAACTTATTATTTTGTGATCACTATTCCCCAAGTAACCCCCAACTTGTATATTTGATATGCGGTCTGGCCTATTGGTTAGTACAAGGTCTAGTAGTTCTCCCCCTCTTGTGGGGTCCTGTACCATTTGTGAAAGGTAATTATCTTTCATTGTTATCAAAAATCTATTTCAAAGAGTATGATAATATACCTATAGGATATGTGAAGTGGTACTTTGCTACTGTACATATATTAAAAGAATTAAAATAGTATGATAATATGATTATAGAATATAGGATATGTAAAGTGGTACTGTGATCCTGTGAGTATATATAGAGTATATATATAGTCATGTGAAGCGAGAGCGAGAAAGAAGGGAAAGGGGGAGAGAGTGAGGAACATGAGAGCACAATAAGATGATTATTGCATAGCATATGTGAAGTAGTACTATGCTACTTTGATTAGCATGTAGGAGAAAATGTGTTCACAATAATATGATTAAAAAAAGAATATAATAAGTGGTACTGCGCTACAATGTGTGTTTATATATATATATATATATATATATACATACTGTATATATACACACACACACAATATTATGACTATAGAATGTCAGAAGTGGCACTGTGCTTCTACTGTGTATATATGAAGAGGAACAGAAGTGCAGAATAATGTGATTATAGGATATGAGAAGTGGTACTGTTCTTATGTTTAGGTGTATCTATGTATAAAACAGAGGAATGGTGATTAACGCTGTGCTGTAGGTAAAAACTATGAGAACTGATACTGTGCTATGGTTTATGCAGGAAGGAAAGTACTGTATTAGTGTACAGCGATGTGGTTATAACACGGAGAAGTGGTACTGTGCTACAGCGTATGTATAAAGAAGAATTCCGAACAATACCAGAAGTGGTACTGTGTATATATAGAGGGAGATTAATGTGCTGCACTGTAGTTATAAAATAAGAAATCTATTGTATTGATCTTTCGTTAGAAGATGACAACTTGTGATATGTCCTCTCCATCTGAACACTGCCTGAACCATTGATAGGAAAATGTAATATGAAGACTTTGGATTTGTTCCTGTCGGCTGGCAAAGCTGTTCCTATCTCAGTACGTTCGCATCATGGGTATTTGCGTTAGTAATATTAGGATTGGATCTCATTATGTCAGGTTTTAATTAAAAAATGCCAGTAAATAAAGAATTGTGAAAAAAACCAACAACACATGTAGCTGCCAGGGATATTGTTTTCTCCAGGAACACATTTTTAAAGCTGGCACAGTCCCTCAAAGGCAGGAGCGTTTGGTAGCTGTCCCACTGCCTCTGATACAATAATTTATTATAGCCCATTACAAACCAGTGTTATTTCCAACCATTTCCCCATTCTCCCTTGTTAAAACTATTTTCCTGCTCTACGAGACAAGCCGGTGGTCTATCAAAGTACACCATAATACATGGTAAGGAAAGGGTATCCGCCATAAGAAAATCGGTACAATGAAGTGTCCTAAAGGGGGTGTTACACGCAGCGATATCGCTAGCGATATCGCTGGTGAAATCACCCACCCCCGTTGTTTGTGCGTCACGGGCAGATCGCTGCCCGTGGCACACAAAATCGTTTGGAGCCATCACACGTACTTATTTGCCTAGCGATGTCGCTGTTGCCGGCGAACAGCCTCCTTTCTAAGGGGACGGTTCGTGCGGCGTCACAATGGCGTCCCTAAGCGGCCACCCAATAGAAGCGGAGGGGTGGAGATGAGCGTCCGTAACATACCGCCCACCTCCTTCCTTCCTCATTGCCAGCGGCCGCAGGTAAGCTGTAGTTCGTCGTTCCCGAGGTGTCACACATAGCGATATGTGCTGCCTCGGGAACGACAAACAACATGCGTGCTCAACAATCCACGATTTTTTAAAAGGAACGGCGTGTCAACGATGAACGATAAGGTGAGCACATCCGGCGTCGTTAGCGACATCGCAGCGTGTGACAGCTAGGAACGATGATCAACGATCGCAAAAACGTCAAAAATCGTTGATCGTTGACACGTCGCTCCTTTTCATAATATCGTTGGTGGTGCATGTCGCTGGTTGTTCCTCGTTCCTGCGGCAGCACACATCACTATGTGTGACACCGCAGGAACGACGAACATCTCCTTACCTGCGTCCACCAGCAATGAGGAAGGAAAGAGGTGGGCGAGATATTCCGCCAGCTCATCTCCGCCCCTCCGCTTTTATTGGACGGCTACTGTGTGACGTCGCTGTGACGCCGCACGAACTGCCCCCGCCACAGCAACGTCGCAGGGAAGGTAAGTCCGTGTGACGGGTGTAAGCGATGTTGTGCGCCACAGGCAGCGATTTGCCCGTGACACACAACCAACGGGGGCGGGTACGCTTGCTAGCGATATCGCTAGCGATATCGCAGCATGTAAAGTGCCCTTAAGGCTGTGGTCCATCCAATTCATCTGGTGAGCCATTTGGCTGTGATAGGATTAAGCACTCGTTGGATAATTACTTTCTCTGCCTCATGTTTCTCTACCCAAACGTGACTTGACGATTTATGGAGAAGCAGTGTCTCACTACCTGCAATTCCCCATAAGGCATCTGGACGAATTTGGCCAACTTTGGTCAAGTCTTTTCCGAAGTTTTTGTAGCCGAAACTCTCCAAGGACATGTAAACGCAGAGGTTTCTTTGGGGAAGTTTTGGAAAAGAAACTGTACAAAAACTCTCCAAATCCTCCTCAAAAACTGAAAGCTCCTCAAAAACTTGGAAGTTCTGCTTATGTGCATGACATTTTTCATCTGACGGCGGAGTTTTATTCACAAAGACACTCCAGGAAAGAGTAAGTGCCTTTTTACTAAAGAGGCTCGCCACCCTTTTTTGCCCTCAAATTTTCACAGGCTCCACCTATGGCAACTTTTGCCTTTACCTTCTATTGTACAGATCGGACGGCTCCCAAATGTAGCCTTCTTTTAATTACTCCTGGGTTTCTAAATCCTGAAGTGGTTAAAAAAAAGTAATAAAATACTGAAGATATACACAGGAACATCGTTTTGACCTTGACGTGTATGATATCCATTTTTGTGCTGCTTTTTCAGCGTTTTTTTTCAGTAAGTTTGCAGGAGGAAGCCAACTGAAAAAATGTTGTGTGTACAAAACCATTTTTTCTCTGAAAACTCTGCAAAAAGACTTCTTCTGTACATACCCTTGGCTTCACTGAGTCTTGTTGCTGACTTTCTGAAGTGGAAACTTCAAGTTTTTGAAGAGTTTTGAATTTTTAAGAAGATGTGGAGAATCTCTGCTCAGTTTCTGCTCCAAAAACTCTTCAAAATACTCATTGTAAACAAAACCAAACCCTACAACCAAAACTCATTGGTTTTTTTTTAGCTCAACTTGGATTTTGCAGAGTTTCTGCTCCAAAAACTCCTGAAAAAAATAATTTTTAACATACCATAACTGTTGTAGACGCAGAAATTACAGGGACTTCCGCAGCAACAAATTCACAGCTAGTTAAGTGAATTTTCAATGATTTTGTCTGCAGATTTTTCCATTGAGTATAGGGGAAAAACGTCAAAAAGAACAATATACGTCTTCCCTGGTGCTTCCCTGCTCTTCTTTCTGTACAACCAAGTCTCCTGCAAAACCATCTCATCTTATGTGACTACTGTCATCAGTGATTACCTGAGTGGGTAGTTTTGATTATTTCCAGTATGTTGAGGATGAAACTTAAGGCCACCAGATAAGTGATGTAATTAGACCTGCGGGGATCATTCAGAGGGCATGGGATGCTGATTTTTGTATTTGCATGTAGAAGATACCCTTTTTCGGATAGGCAACAGTACCATTCTCCAAGCCTCCAGGGCCAGTAAACCAGATTTGATTCTCTACCACTGGTCTTTCAACAAGACGTTGATCTTATTGAACTTTAGTTCGTAGTAGAA
Source organism: Anomaloglossus baeobatrachus (assembly GCF_048569485.1). NCBI lineage: Eukaryota > Metazoa > Chordata > Amphibia > Anura > Aromobatidae > Anomaloglossus > Anomaloglossus baeobatrachus. The sequence goes on from NC_134357.1 coordinate 485,673,040, forward strand.
ATGAGCAAATCAATTTGAGTGGAAATTAATTTTGCTCAAAATTTTTCAATAATCTGCATTTGCCAAAATGTGGTCTTTTTTTAAATTATCTTTTGCGAGAATTTGTCAAAATAGTGACCATTTTTCTGAATCGTAAAAGTCCATCTTAATGTTAAAAAACAATTCCTTATACTCACCTCTTCGGCCCCTCCACATCACCAGTCAGGTCTTTGACACATTGTCAGATCATTTCCTCTTGCACTGAAATCCCCAATCCACTAACGCTGGGCCTGGGATTTCTAGTCTTTGGCTGAGCACGGATTTTCATACGAGCGGTGAACTAAAGATGTGGCGAGGACCGGAGAGGTAACGGTGAGGAGCAGAGAGACCGGGATGTTTTGGGGGATTGGTTTTAGATATTTTGTTTATTATGCTCTGGGGACTGGAGAGATCCTAGACTCCTAGAGGATAATACTAGAGATTAAATTTGTGGAAAATAACTTTTCTGCAAATCAATTTTCCACAGAAAAACAGCGTGGATAAGTAAATTTTAATTTTGACTCACCAGCTCATCTCTAGTAGATTGAGTTCCCTTAAAGGGAACCTGTCACCAGATTTGGCCACTATAAGCTGCGGCCACCACGACTGAGCTCTTATATACAGCATTCTAGAATACTGTATAGAAGAGCACAGGCCACTGTCTAGAACGTAAAAAACATGGTGGTCTGGTCCGATGGGTGTGGCTGCTCTCTGGTCTGGCACCTCCTCTCTGTGGCGATTGCCGTCCTCCTTTTTCTGAGGCCCGTGTGCATGACGCGTCCTACATCATCCACACTAGCTGGCATTGAAATCCTGTGCAGACACACTTTGATCTGCCCTGCTCAGGGCAGATCAAAGTATTGTAGTGCGCATGCACGGGCGGTCTTGAACCTTTCCTTTGATTAGGGCAGATCAAAGTGAGCCTGCACAGGACCGCAATGTCGGCTTGTGTGGATGACGTAGATGTGGATGACGTAGATGTGTCATCCACACTGGGCAGGGTAGAAGGAGGACGGAGATTGCAACAGAGAGGAGGCATCGGCCCAAAGAGAGGAGGAGTTGGACCTGAGAGCAGCGACACCCATCGGACTGGATCGTCCCTTAATTGAGTATTATAAAAGTGTTTTTTACACTTACAGTGTGGCCTGGGCTCTTATATTCAGTATTCTGGAATGCTGTATATAAGGGCTCACTGGTGGTGGCCGCAACTTATAGTCTCCAAATCTGATGACATATTCTCTTTAAGTGTTATAGGCCAGGCAGGGATGTAGGATCGTTTTGCTCCTTTGGTCATCTTTATGATATTGTACTGTACCCTGCCGTAGTTGGTAAAGTAGCGGAACAGGGTATTTTAATGGTAAGCAGAAGCATCAGGAACGAGGGTACTGTCGACTACCGCCAACTTGTAATGTGCAGAATTCAGAAATCATTTTTTGATGACTGTTTTTCTTTAAGATTTAGTGTGTACCAGGCTGCAAGATTTGGCATAAAAAGACGAGTGGAGGCAGACAGTTTGAGAAAACCTTCAAAAGGGTCAAAAATTGGTTTAAAAAAAAAAAAGATATTCAAACAGCACTTTCCTCCCAGTTGTTGGCAGGCCTTTTATAGCCTGTGACAAGTCACCCGCGGGGTCCACACAGCGTGTTTTTGCAGTTATCTTTAGACTAATCAATGCCTTGGAGGAGATCGATGGAGGGAAGAAAAGGAGGATTCACTGTAAAGAAGAAGCAGTTCCCGGCCTTGGGAAGGAGTGAACAAACCTTTCTGCGGCTCGGCTTCCGGACAGTCGGGTTAGCATTAAGTGCAGTAAAACTCCGCCGATGAGAAATACAGCCATCTCCCTGACAGTCCTTGAGCGCTGCAACTGGTATTTAAAAACATCCTTCTTGGCACTAAATAAGACATTTCACTTGCATCAAGCTGTCAAGGATAAGGGAAGGCAGCGGAAAAATGACAATCTTGTTGCATTTCTCTCCTCAGTAAATAATGTATGGCGTTGTTTTCTCCCTCTTTTACAAGGTAAACCCTCTCTCCTCTTGTTACCTCGATTGCTCTCTTCTTCGTCCTGCACTTTGTATTTTTATTTATAATTCTCTCTTCAAAGGGATTGTCTTTTCTTGTTAAGTAAATAAAATTACAAAGTACTTGTAAAACTTTGCAATTTAAAAATTCTCTCCGTTCTCATGAATGAAGGAGTTTCTAATTCTGTTGTGTTACTCATTGCCTAGTTTACCGGACACCTCTTTTGTCTGCCTGAGGTGGCCGGTTTCCGAGGCCAGAAGGGTGCACTTGCAAACTCTTTGCTTTAAAGCTTGCAAGCACTGCTCTGAGCCTTGAGGGATGGCTGGATCTGATTAACGTCAAGAACCTTTAGCTCCTTCGATGCAAAGTCGCCTCTGCTAACAGCATTGTATCAGGTCAATTCCGAACTGCCAACGGAGGAGACCAGGATAGCTGAAGAAGTAGTTTATTAGTCTACGCGTTTCAACATTAAGGCTTCTTCAAGATATAAAACGGATTTCTCTACACTGGTTGTAGACACGACGCTCTCGCGCTTTATTCTCCTAACAGTAGGACTTGTGGTGTCTATCTTCATAAATGCACAACCCTCGAGCAAGCAGGAAGCTGTGAGGCAGAGAAGCGGTGTACTCCTGAAGATGGAAGGTGGGCAAATCCTTTAAATGTAAAACTTACACTACGAAGAACGGTAAGATCAATATGGGAGCCTCCTTCTTGGACTGGTAAAAACCTCTAGCTTCTTCTTTCTCGAGAGAGGCAAAAGTCCAACATGGCTTGCAACCCACAGCAATAACTCCACTCGTAAAGAAGAATGATTTACTGTTTGAGTCATTACTTGAATTACCCATGTATGGGAAAATCTGGAGAATCATTCTTTTTAGAATTCTCCATTGTACTTTTCCTATGTTATTCTACCTGAAACTCTATGAATAAATTAATAACTGGGCATTACCATTCCTTTTGTCAATGGAATGAGTGGCTGTACATTCTGACTTAGCATAATAAAGATGCCCTTATACCTTATAGGGTGGTCTGAAGCCAAAGTAATTTTTATCTAAATCCCTATCTATTTAGTGCCATAATCTAAATTATTTTCTAATATGCTTGCATTAAAAATTCCCTATCCTTCACAAACTACAGTATCTAACTGTTATTGCCACCTCTACAAGTGATATCATTGGTTCCAACACGCTGGGTAATGTGACACTGGTCTGATTTTGGGTAGTTACTGCTGATCTGTGCTGACAACTGAGTGAGCTGTCATTGTGTACATCGCGCAAAGCATAATGCTCAGGGAATAGAACAGCCCCCTGATACAAGAGTCACTCATGATGCTTAGTTTCAGGAAGGGGGCAGGTGCTGCAGCAGAGACCTCAGCCTCTGCCCCCTGGATGCACTGGGATTCTCAAATGAAGCATCATCAGAAAACAGTTACAATAGCAGTTGGATAATATAGTCAGGGAAGGATAGGGATTTTTTGTTTGAAGTATATTAAAAATAGTTTAGATTATGGTAGTAAATAAATAGGGATATATTTCAAAATTACTTTGGACTTCAGACCACCCTTTTTTGGTCCCAATAAACATAAATGGGGTAATGAATGACTGATCCTTGATGGCCCCAAATTCATCACAAACTACAATGGTCAATATTGGATTTTTTTTCTAGGGCAGTTGGAGCTGAAAATTGGCTAAATACAGTATACTGAACACCCAATTCTGAACCTTCATCGGTGAGTCAAAAAAAAATGATCGTTCATTTCAGTGAAAGCGCTTACAATAGTACATTATGTACGTGTTCAAGCTCCTGCTAATATCCATCAACTTTGCAGCCATTGAAGAGGAGTGGACCAACAATCCACAGGCCACAATCATCAACCTGATCAACTCTATGCGAAGGAGATGTTCTGCACTGCATGAGGCAAAAGGTGGTCACACCAGAAACGGACTGGTTTTCTGATCCCTGGACCTCCACAACACTGTAAAGCTGCACATTTTATTGTGGCCAGCCTAAGGCACACCTGTGCAATAATAATGCTGTTTGATTTTGATATGCCACACCTGTGAGGTGGATGGATTATTTCGGCAAAGGAAAAGTGTTCACTAACACAGATTTACACAAATTTGTGAACAATATTAGAGAGAAAAAGACCTTTTGTACATAAAAAAGTTTGAGATCTTAGAGTTCAGCTCATGGAAATGGGAGAAAAAAACAAAAGTGTTGCGTTTCTATTTTTGTTCAGTGTAGCATGGACTCCCTTAGACATCTATGGACCGAATGCTTGACTCCTGACTTCTCCAATATAGTGTCCTTAGTGATTACTATATGGAGAGGGGAATTATCGGTTGCCAGACTCTCCTGTCTAATATAAAGGATTGGGCATAATGGAATCCAACATGCATGATCCTTTATTTCCCGCAAGAGGAGAGCTGGGGCGACCTGCTAAAATTTGAGGGATTGACAGACTCTACTCTAGTGCACATCTTCCTAGATAAATGTGGGATTTTACTGCTGGGAATATTAGCAATAAGATATTGTGAGCCAAGAATTCAAGGAAGGATCACATTTACAGAAACCAGGAAATAATTCCCAAATGATATAAATAAATCAATACTCACATAGATAATAACATAATACATTTAGAGTGTTAAATGATTACTCACTGATGGGTTCCTCCTTATTACTTTTTTTACACCTTTATTGTATATTCTTGGGTAACCTGTAAACCTACCTCCTCCCCTCAGTCCCTCCGGTCCCACGTCTCCCTCCTACTTCTTTGCTCCCTAATGACAAGCTCAATTGCTACTCCGGATTCTATGTCACCGTTAAGTATCGAGTTCGTAAAATTAGAAGGTAATTAGAGGCTTGTCTCTGACAGCTTCAATATGATAGGAGCGGAGGGAGTATGTTAACCACCTGCAAGATGGGCCATGCAGGGTTACGGCAAACCCTGAGGCAGTGAAGAGGTTAATACGATTCTTTCAATGAAAAAGAAGGATGGGGGACTTGTTACTATAAGAATATTAGAAAAAAAATAAGTGTATGATAAGCATAAGGGAATGTACAAATATTGAAATACAGTGCAATCAATCACCAGGTTGAGAAAACTATGTGACACATATGTCAGGTTAGGCTCTCTTGTTAAAGGGATTATGTTAGTAAGATAAGACCCCGAAACTACACATGTGGGCATATAGGTCTTTGGACTTCAAATCCATTGACACCTTTATATCTTCTATCTGTTGCTGCATTCCTGAGATCCCAGTATTTTTATTTATATGCAGTTAAGGCGTTAAGTGCTCTGAGAGTGATAAAGCACTTCCTGAGCCTCTGCCTCCCCAGGTTGTTTACCTGACCAGCCCCAGCCTCTGCAACTTGATTGAAAGCTCACTTTCCACAGGGAAAACAGACATGGTTTATATCTTGCCTAGTTTCCTGATCTCTGCATACACAATGCTGAAACAGCGCTTTTGTATACAGTATAGGAAGCACTGACATTGCTTCCCCCTCCGAACCCAGAGATAATGTGAACACTGGGTAGGAGAAAGGTGCAGGATTTGTGGGGTCCCAGGGGATCAGCTCTGCAATGCAGCTGGAGGGCTTAATTTCCCCTGTAACTGCAGCTAATATACCAGCCCAAGTTACAGAGGAGATCAGCAATAAAAAAAAGTATTAATATGTTAAAATGCCCCATAAAGGTCTTTTAAAACCTTATATAGGGCACAATGTGTGACATAAATAAATAAATAAATAAAAAAAATAAATAAAGTAGACTAAAACAACAAAAGAAAAAGAAAGAATAACTATTTCTAGCCTTGCCCCTGCCGAATAAAAAAGTAAAATATATAAAAATATTTTTAACGAAAAGGGTATCACAATTTAAAATGCTTTTTAGCTGTCCACTGTGGTCATAAAATAAATTAATAAATATGAATAATAGACAAGTATTTTCTACAGTTTATTTACTTTTTCCCTCAATATCAGCAACACAAAAAAAAGACAAATAGTAAACCACATGTATCTCGAAAAAAAAGAGGCAAACGTTATTTGAAAATCGAACAAGATATTTTCTTTAGAGCAATTAAAAGCACATGGATGATAAAACTTGAAAATGTGACTGGTCAAAAACTGAAGGAATGGGGGATTGGTCTGATCATGAACTGGTTAATAACAAAAAATTGTCCTCAAATGTGGACAACCCTTTTAAAGGAATGGTATGTAACAAATTTATGTATTCCACTGTGAATTTTCCTTTGAAGGCCACATTGGAAAATCAGCACCATCAATGACCTGAATGGCCATCGTACTTTTAAGCTCCAATGGGTCTGATGACGGTGACAAAAAAAAGACACCTAAAAGGTAACATGTCATTCATTAAAACCATAACATAAAAAGGAACAATTAAAACGTTGTACATCCTACAAAAACAGGCCGTCTTCCAAATATAACAAACCTCAACCATCCTGCGAGTTGTCCTCCACCTGCTGCCTGAGAATAATTCTTAATGTTCCCGCAGAGGAGGAAAGCCGTCTTTGACTTTCTGGAGGTCACCAATGGTGGGACCTCTGCCAAGACCGAGCATTACGATAATATCCATTTTGGCAAGAGCACACTTCATCTAAATTATTGCGGTAGGCACAGAACAAGAGTTTGGAGAGAGAAGGAATGACCTTAGGGCACAGTAAACACTGAGAAGGAGTGAGATGTACTAGACATTTCAGTACATCATAGAAAGCAAGGAAGCTTGGAAGCTCTCATTCATAAATACTAGTCGATTTTTGGAGAGCTAACTGGGTAAGAAGGCCAAAAAATATCATAAATGGAATGACTAATCTGATTACGAGAGTGCCAGAACAAGCGTCTAATGAGACAAAAGTACAAGTTATGCCAATATTAAACTGTATATATTTACATTCACAGAATTACTTGTGAATATTCGATACCATGGAGCCCTTTGGGACTTTGTCCAAGAAAAAAAAAGACTTTTTCCAGCATTGGATGGGATGGGTGCCATTTAGTTAAATAGGCATATAAATCATTCTTCCCTCACCTCGTGGAGTAATATTATGTACAACCCCTAACACCATGTTGACTCTCTTAACATTAAACATTTTGCACCATTTGGCTTTAACAGACTCCTTGTTTTGCGGCACATTCAAGCATTCGGCATTGATGTCGTCTAATAAATCAGGTGAGAGAAACTCAATTAAACACTGATAAAACTCTCCCATCATTAGATATGAATGAGTTCATTGACAGAATCTCAGTTAAAGGCAGCCTGTCACCAGTTTTGGCCCCTATAAGCTGCAGCCACCACCAGTGAGCTCTTATATACAGTATTCCAGAATGCTGTATAAGAGCCCAGGCCGCTCTGTAGAACAAATAAATCACTTTTATTATACTCACCTAGGGGGTGGTCTGGTCCGATGGGTGTCGCTGCTCTCCGGTCCGGCGCCTCCTCTCTGCTGCGATTGCCGTCCTCCTTATACCCAACCCAGTATAGATGACAGGTCCTACGTCATAAACACAGGTCTCCTTTACGCTCCTGCGCACTTTGATCTGCCCTGCTCTGGACTGAACAAAGTACTGTAAAGCGCAGGCGCAAGGAAATGTTAAAGACCGTCCGCGCATGCGCACTACGATACTTTGATCTGCTCTAAGCTGGGCAGATCAGAGTGCACCTGCGCAGGACCGCAATGCCGGCCTGTGTGGATGATGTAGGACACATCATCCATACTGGGCTGGGTAGGAGGACAGTAATTGCAGGAGAGAAGAGGTGCCGGACCGGAGAGAGGAGGTGCTGGACTGAAGAGCAGTGACACCGATCAGACCGGACTGGACCATCACCTAGGTGAGTATAATAAAACTGATTTTTACTTTATATAGAGTGGCCTGGGCTCTTATACACAGCATTCTGGAATGCTGTATACAAAGGCTCACTAATGGTGGTCGCAGTTTATAGTCGCGGAATCTGGTGACAGGTTCCCTTTGATGTATACAATAGGAGATAACTTCCCAATCATTTGGGGTCTGTCCACTTGGATCTCCATCAATTCTAATGAATTGATGGTTGATCATGCGCACTGCTGCACAGCAGTTCGACTTCTGTATTTCGAAGGGGAAGATTACAGCAAGTTACCAGTGATGGAGCTATACAAGTTGGTTTTATTGTAAATTAATGTATACATGGAGTTAAAAATACATGGAGATTGCCTGGCAGGAGAGGCAATGCACTTGGAGGTGTTTACAGAAAAGGCAATGCACTTGGAGGTTTCATGAGAGGCACTAGAAGATTTGCAGGAGAAGCAATGTACTTGGACATTTTCAGGAGAGACAATGCACCTAGAGGTTTCAGAAGAGGAGATGCACTTGGAGGTTTGTAAGAGAGACAATGCATCTGGAGATTTCAGAAGAGGCAAAGTACTTGGAGGTTTGTAAGAGAGACAATGCACCTGGAGGTTTCAGAAAAGGCAAAGCACTTGGAGGTTTGTAAGACAGACAATGCATCTGGAGGTTTCAGAAGAGGAACTGCACTTGGAGGTTTGCAGGAGAGACAACGCACCTGGAGGTTTCAGAAGAGGGAATGCACTTGCAGGTTTGCAGGAGAGACAATGCACCTGGAGGGTTCAGAAGAGGGATTTCACTTGTAGGTTTGCAGGAGAGACAATGCACTTGAAGGTTTCAGAAGAGGGGATTCACTTGGAGGTTTGCACTAGAGACAATGCAATTGAAGGTATACACTTAAAGGTTTGCAAGATAGGCAATACACTTGCTGGTTTCAGGAGAGGCAACAGACTTGGAGGTTCTCAGGAGAGACAATGCACTTGTGGTTCACGTGGATATTGTCAACATTTTCAACTTGACCGAATCCTGACATGGAAGAAATCTCAGTGCTGTGACCTGATTCGTTTATTATTGAGCAGGGGGTCTCACTAACTATTGGTTAAGCATCTGCCCATCAGTGGAGAGCCATCACTGGCTGAACGTGTTCTTCTTTCTGCCCCCAGAATAGACTCAGTTACATGGTTACATGTAGTCCATCGGGAAAAAAAAAGTTTTCGGAAAACTTTAAGGAATGCGTTCCTAAGGACATCATCTGGCTTCATGTCATAATCTGCAGCAAATCATCTGCTATAATTGTATTTTTTATGATTTTGCTTCAGCCTGACCTTGTCATTTAACAGTCTATCTCCCTCTTCAATCTCCCCCTTGCACCAAAGCAGATCAAACAATCCCTCCAGAAGAAAATCAATGTCCCATCTCAGCACTAACTGAAGGTCACTTAGCAATTCTGTGAAGTAGTAGTGAAGATGCGACTTTGCTCCATTAAAGTAATTTGTACTAGCGATATCCCAAAATCCTTTGCAGCCGGGGCCCCATTGGATTATTAACATTGAAGACTGTCAAAGATGTTGGCCCAACACTATGGAAAACGAACTTAATGAAATAGTATCTTGAAACTGATTCATCATCTCAGATACGATTATGTCAGGCCCTGAGATATTATCTCAAAGATAAGTCAGCCCCGGGGCCCCGACATAAGATCTATAATAACAGAGACGGGGTTATTCGTTTATGTAGGACCACTCATATTTCACCACTGATGCCGTATATTGGAACAAAGGGAACGCCGGTTATGGGATTTATGCATTCATTTATGGTCCAGCTCCCATCTATAGTTTAAGAGTTAATCAATCGGCAATGAAAATGTATAGGAGGTGAATAAGATGGATGGAAAATCCACTGGGCTGATTTTAGTACCAACAGGCATGAAATCAGCAGCCATTTGCATTAGTGAAGTTTTTTGGGTATATTGATGAGTTTCGAAATATATATGTATATATCTAATATATAAAGCTGAATGTGTGTGTATGTATGTATGTATGTGTGTATGTATGTATGTATGTGTGTGTGTGTGTGTGTGTGTGTGTGTGTGTATGAATGTCCGGGATTGGCATCTGCACCGTCGCAGCTACAGCAACAAAATTTTGCACACTCACACGTCTGGACCCCGAGAGCATCATAGGCTATGTTGTGAGGCGAAATTTTAACCCCGCGCGTTCCAATTAATTTTGCCCCAATCTACATAATGGGGAAAAGTGAACCGAAAAGTGTATCTGCACCGTCGCATTTACAATCACGACATTTTGCACAGACACCTCATGTGACCCAGGGAACATCGTAGACTATGTTTTGACAGGAAAATTTAACCCCGCGCTTTACAGTTACTCTCCAAAAAACATGCCTCCATTAAAGTAAATGGAGCATGGAACTACAGGTTATAAGTAGGAGCTGTGATTGGTTGCTATAGAAACAAAAGACATTCATAGTATAAGAAGCTTATATGTGAGGTAATAAGATGTCGGTGGGGAGACGGATAGAGAGAGACAGACAGAGACAGACAGAGAGACAGAGAGACAGAAAGAGAGACAGACATAGAGACAAACAGGAAAGAGACAGAGATAGAGACAGACAGGGAAAGAGACAGACAGAGACAGACGGTGAAAGAGACAGACAGAGACAGACAGTGAAAGAGACAGACAGAGACAGACCTGGAAAGAGACAGACCTGGAAAAAGGCAGACGGGGCACATTACTTGGCCAATTTAGTTAAATCTTTGTGGAATATCTGTGGTGTTGAAATATATGTTGTGAAATGCTTCTATTAGCTTAGTTTTTGCCTTTTAATAATTACATTTCTATCTGTTTTGTGGTTTTTGTGTGCAGAATAAATTTTTGTTAATACATTCTATTTTGTCAACAACAGTTATTAACCCGGGCGAAGCCGGGTAGTACAGCTTATATATATATATTTATCTGTGTATAATCAAATTTATTGGCAGAGCATACTCTCTCTATCCAAAGTCTCCAGTACATAAAAAGGAGTAAAACATTATATATACATTTTATATATGTATATATATATATATATATATATATATATATATATATATATATACATATATATATATAAAACTCAACACAGCCATTAATGTCAAAGCCGCTGGCAACAAAAGTGAGTACACCCCAAAGTAAAAATGGCCAAATTGGCCCCAATTAATCATTTGTTCCTCCTGGGTGTCATGTGACTCATTATTGTTACAAGATCTCCGGTGTGAATAGGAAGCAAGTGTGGTACATTTGGTGTTATCCCTCACACACTCTCTCATACTAGTCATTGGAAGTTCAACATGGCTTCTCATGGCAAAGAATCCTCTGAGGATCTGAAAAAAAAAAGAATTGTTGCTCTACATAAAGATGGCCTAGGCTATAAGAAGATTGCCGACACACTTAAATGGAGCAGCAGCATAGTGGCCAAGACCATACAGCTGTTTAAGAAGACAGGTTCCACTCAGAATTGGCCTTGCCATGGTCAACAATAGAAATTGAGTGCACATGCTCAGCTTCATATCCAGAGGTTGTCTTTTCAAAATAGAAGTATGAGTGATGCCAGGATTGCGGTAGAGGTTACAGGGGTGGGGTCAGTCTGTCAGTGCTCAGACCATACACCGCACACTGCATCACATTGGTGTGCATGGCTGTTGTTCCAGAAGGAAGCCTCTTCTAATAATAATAATAATCTTTAATAATCTTTATTTCTATAGCGCCAACATATTCCGCAGCGCTTTACAATTCAGGAGGAACATATACATAAACATATACAAACAAGTAACAATTATAGAGGATACAATATTTAAAAGGAAAAATGGCAACCCTGCTCGTGAGAGCTTACAATCTACAATGAGATGGGGGGAGGGAGCCACAAACAGTTTGTTGAAGACAAGCAGGCTAAGGACATGGATTACTGGAACCACGTCCTGTGGTCTGATGAGACCAAGATAATCTTATTTGGTTCAAATGGTGTCAGTGTGTCTGACGGCAACCAGGTGAGGAGGACAAAGACAAGTGTGTCCTGCCTACAGTCAGGCATGGTGGTGGGCGTGTCATGGTTTAGGGCTCCATGAGTGCTGCTGGCTGTGGGGAGCTACAGTTCATTGAGAGAACCATGAATACCAACATGTACTGTAACATACTGAAGCAAAGAATGAATCCCTCCCTTCATATTCCAACATAATAACAACCCCAAACACACCTGAAAGACGACCACTGCCTTGCTAAAGAAACTGAGGGTAAAGGTGCTGAACTGGCAAAGCGTCTCCAGACCTAAACCCTATTGAGCATTTGTGGAGCCTCCTCAACCAGAAGGTAAAGGGGTGCAAAATCTCATATGTCGTCGAGGATGGAAAAAGTTTCCAGTGGCAACCAATGTATAATATATATTCAGAATATATATATATATATATATATATATATATATAGTATATGTATATATATATATATATATATATATATATATATATACAGTAAATATTCAGCGAGTTGTGATGTCATCTCTAACATTCAAAGAAATATTGTGACATCAAAAATATTTGAAGGTAATCTGTCAACAGGTTTTTTTTCCAGCTAATCTGACAGTAGCATGATGTAAGGCCTGAGACCCTGATTCCAGTATCATTTAGTTTACCGTGTGCAGCAGTAGTATAGAAAGTTTTATCTAATTCAGACCGAGCAGAGCTCTAAATACTGAGCTGTGTGTAACTCCGCACACACCACTGATTATAGAGAAAAAGCTGCTAATCAGTGATGGGGGCAGGGTTGGACCAGGAGGCATGAAACACCTAGTCCTGCAGTGATAATCTCCTGCTGATAAAATTCTGATCTATTGAAACCACAACACACAAACCAGTAAGTGACACATCACTGGAATCAGGATCTCTGTCCCTACATCTTGCTGATCTCATATTACCTAGCAAAAACCTGCTGACAGATTCTCTTTTATAAGTTCTGATGTAATCATTCTGTTATGAACATAAATTCACTCACAAATTGGGTAATAGAAAAAGGGAAATACTTTTTACAGAGAGAAAGCCCATAGGAGCCTTCGGCATACGCACAGGGAAGAAAAAGGGAAGAGAGGAACTGAATATGAAACAATAGGTCACCGGATCAAATTCCCAAGCCGTCACACATTAATCATCATTGAGTTCAGCTGTCATTAATATTCCATGAGTTCTGATGTCATCACTTATATTCAGGGAGTTCTGATGTAATCAATCATTTTCAGTGAGTGACTTCTGATGTCATAATTCATATCCACTGACTTGTGCGGTCATCATTGAAAATTTAAAACCTTTTATGTCTTTCCTAATATTTGTGGAGCTGTAATGTCATCACATATTCAGTGAACTACAAAGTCATCACTAATATATAGGGAACTTTTATGTCTTCACTAATATTCGGTGAGCTCTAAAGTCATCAGTAATATTTGATTATCTGTGATGTCATCTTTAGTGTTTGTTAGCTGTGATGTCATTACTACTATTTAGAGAGCTCTGATGTCATCACTAATATTCAGTGAGTTCTGATTTAATCACTAATATTTAGTGAACTTTGATTTAATCACTAATATTTGGTGAGCTCTAAAGTCATCAGTAATATTTGGTGAGCTCTAATCTAATCACTAATATTCAGTGACCTATGATGTCATCACTAATATTCAGCAAGTTCTGATTTCATCACTAATTTTCAGTGAATTCAGATTTCATCAGTAATATTTGGTTAGCTCTGATTTCATCACTAAAATTCAGCAAGCACTGATGTTACCAGTAATATTTGGTGAGCTCTGATGTCATCTCTAATATTTAGTTAGCTCTGATGTCATCACTAATATTCGGTGACCTCTGATGTCTTCACTAATATTCGGTGAGTTCTGATGTCATCACTAACATTCAGCGAGTTCTGATGTCATCACTAATATTTACTGAGCTCTGATGTCATCAGTAATATTTAGTGAGCTCTGATGTCATCACTAATATTCAGTGAGTTCTGATGTCATCACTAACATTCGGTGAGTTCTGATGTCATCACTAACATTCGGTGAGTTCTGATGTCATCACTAACATTCGGTGAGTTCTGATGTCATCACTAATATTCGGTGAGTTCCCATGTCATCACTAACATTCAGTGAGTTCTGATTTCACCACTAATATTGGAGAGCTCTGATGTCATAACTAATATTTAGTGAGCTCTGATGTCATCACTAATATTCGGTGAGTTCTGATGTCTTCACTAGTATTACGTGAGCTCTGATTTTAACAGTAATATTTGGCTATAATGTTCGTGTGCTTCAATGTCATCACTAATATTTAGTGAGTTCTGATGTCATCACTAATACTCAGAGAACTCTGATGTCATCACTAACATTCTGTGAGCTTTGATGTCATCGTTAAACTTCAGTGACTTGTGAGGGCATTGGCATGGTTTTGGTGCCTCTTCCATTTTTCATAAGTGACAACAGGAAGTGTGACCTTCTGTGTTGTCATCTTTGAATTCTCAGAAGCCAGTAGATAAAGCAACCAGTAGACCTTGAAGTAGCACCTACAAGTAAGGGGTACTTTGCACGTTGCGACATCGCTACTGCGATATCGTCGGGGTCAAATCGAAAGTGACGCACATCCGGCGCCGGTAACGACGTCGCAACGTGTAAAGCCTAGATGCGCCGATAAACGATCGCAAAAGCGTCGTGATCTGTGTAGCGTCGGACATTTTAATAATGTCGCACCAATAGGAGATACGATGTTGTTTGTCGTTCCTGCGGCAGCACACATCGCTGTGTGTGAAGCCGCAGGAGCGAGGAACATCTCCTTACCTGCCTCCACCGGCTATACGGAAGAAAGGAGGTGGGCTGGATGTTTATGTCCCGCTCATCTCCGCCCCTCCGCTTCTATTGGCCGCCTGCCGTGTGACGTCGCTGTGACGCCGCACGACCCGCCCCCTTAGGAAGGAGGCGGGTCGCTGGCCAGAGCAACGTCGCAAGGCAGGTAAGTGCGTGTGAAGCTGCCGTAGCGATAATGTTCGCTACGGCAGCTATCACAAGATATCGCATGTGCGACGGGGGCGGGTGCTATCACGTTCGGCATCACTAGCATCGGCTAGCGATGTCGCGGCGTGCAAAGTACCCCTTAGACTTTGCCCTTTGATGGTTACTGGATCACAAGAGTGGCACCATTCCAGGAGATAAGATTGCTTTTTTCTCATCATGTTGTTCTGAACGTTAGTGATCTTGAAAAGGGTTTGTCCAAGAGTGGACAATCCCTTTAAGAACCGTCCTTAGTATATAGGAAACTAATCTAATTGCAGGCTCCCCTCAGTGGTACACATCTAATTTCAGCACATTCCTTAAGTAAGCTACTGCAATATGCTTTCCACAAAATGGGTTAAAGGAATTTGCGTAGATTATGAAACGTTAATTGTCAAATGCAACCAAATCTAATATTTCCAACTGGTGAATCCCTGGTGAATGTCAGATCCGATCCTCTGTGTATTCTCTAATAAACGAGACTGAGAGCTAATTACATTTCTGCCTTCCAGAAGCAGAGCGTGAGAGGCAGCGGCGTCCCAGCCAGATGTGCTGGAGAGAGTGGGGGACAGAGAGCAAAATGTTGCCAGAATAAGCGACGGTCCTTGGGAAGACGCAACGCTCATCAAAATTCTGAGCAACTGCTAAGGCTGAGATTCATCTGCTTGTTAATATGAGAACATCTTATTTCATGTAATAATCATTAGAATCTTGGAAACTTTGCTAAATGAGGGAGGAAGCGCCATGTGTGCGATCACAAAGATAAAGTGTCCTTCCTCCGAGGGAGCGGCGCATATGTTCATCCGAATGTACGCCGGACCTAAAGTGTGAAAGGTTCCAACAGTAAAATATGGCGGTCACCAATTTAAGGAAGGAAACTGGAGGAATGCACTTATTGACGTTGATTTCCATCACACTGGTGGTCTATCAGCATGACACTTTCTAGACATCTACTACTTTCCAATATACAATACTGTGCAAAAGTTTTAGGCAGTTGTAGAAAAAGTGCTGCAAAGTGAGAATGCTTCCAAAAATAGAAGTGTTAATAGTTTATTTTTATCAATTAACAAAATGCAAAGTGAATGAACAAAAGAGAAATGTATATCAAATCAATATATGGTGTGACTGCCCTTTGTCTTCGAAATAGTATCAATTCTTCTAGATACATTGGACATGGTTAGGGATTTTGTATGATTATAGTCAGGTGTTGTCAAGGGGTGACTGTTAGGCTAGCAAGTGTCAGTGGCTCCTATGCTGTCCCTTATGCTAGGTGACCCTGGGCTATCCCTAACCTCGCTGGCTATGCTCCAGGACTACTCCGTACTACGATCAGTACTACCCAGATACCCCCCTCCCACCAGGGAAGGATGGGGCAGGAGTGTGATGGAAACAGATAAAGCCAGATAAGGGAAAACCAAAACTTCTGACACACTGCACACACACAGGAATAGACAATGAAAGATTAAAGAGAAAAAAAAGAGCAGAAAGGTAACAACAAAGAGGAAGCAAGGGTTAACTCCACAACCGCACTCAGCAACAAGCATAACAACCACCAGATAGTCTGGATCACTTCTGAGCTCTAATGCCATCACTAATATTCGGCGAGTTCTGATTTCATCACTAATATTTGGTTAGCTCTGATGTCATCACTAATATTCAGCAAGCACCAATGTCATCACTAATATTTAGTGAGCTCTGATGTCATCACTAATATTCGGTGTTGTCTTCAAAATAGTATCAATTCTTCTAGATACATTGGACACAGTCAGAGATTTTGTATGATTATAGTCAGGTATTGTCAAGGGGTGACTGTTAGGGGTACTTTAAACGTTGTGACATCGCTAGCATCGGCTAGCGATGTCGAACGCGATAGTACGCGCCCCTGTCGCACATGCGATATCGGGTGATCGCTGCGGCAGCTTCACACGCACATACCTGGTCGGCGACGTCGCGGTGACCGCCAAACAATCCCTCCTTCAAGGGGGAGGTGCGTTCGGCGTCACCGCGATGCCACTGCGACGTCACTAAGCGGCCGGCCAATAGAAGCGGAGGGGCGGAGATAAGCGGGACGTAACATCCCGCCCACCTTCTTCCTTCCGCATTGCTGCTGGACGCAGGTAAGGAGATGTTTGTCGTGCCGGCGGCTTCACACTCAGCGATGTGTGACACCGCAAGAGCGACAAACAACCTCGTATCTGCAGCAGCAACGATATTATGAAAATGAACGACGTGACACAGATCAGCGATTTTTGACGCTTCTGTGCTCGTTCATCGTCGCTCCTAGGATTTACACATTGCGATGTCGCTACCGGCGCCGGATGTGCGTCACATGGTATTGGTGGAAGAGTGGAAACATCTAGCCAGCATATATAGGAGCAGATGCGATTGGCAACCCAACAACATGTGATCAAAGAAGATTAACAAGCAGGCTAGCAGAGATTAACTCTTGCTAGCCTGCCTATGAATTATCAAACTGCAGGTCAATGCCTGAGTCTGCCTGTGTTGATCACTGACACCAGAGAAGTTATCAGGCGGAGTGTCAGAATCTGTAGACTGAACAGAACCTGACACCGCCATGACAGTCAGCAAAGTTGACAGTCAGAGACAGCTGTCAATCAGCATGATATCTAACAAATATACAGCTATACTCTGAGACACTAAGGTATGCAAATATTGACTATAGGAATTTGGACATGCATTACTACTAAGGAAATAAATTGAAAAACTGTGACACAGTGCATATAAAAGTCAGTTTTATGTGAACCCAGTAACCAACGTCAAGGCGTATCTCTTTTCCTGGGTCTCTACCTAAATGCCTCTACCTGGGCTGAACAGCCTACAATTTATGAGCGGGCAAAAACCTGCTAATAGAAAATTAAAGATTGCCTAAGGTGGGATTTACACACTGCAACATCGCTAGCAATTGCTAGCGATGGCGAGCGCGATAGCACCCGCCCCCGTCGCACATGCAATATGTGGTGATTGCTGCCGTAGCGAACATTATCGCTACGGCAGCTTCACACGCACATACCTGGTCAGCGACGTCGCTGTGACAGCTGAACAATCCCTCCTTCAAGGGGGAGGTGCGTTCGGCGTCACAGCGACGTCACTAAGCGGACGGCCAATAGAAGCGGAGGGGCGGAGATGAGTGGGACATAACATCCCGCCCACCTCCTTCCTTCTGCATCGGTGGACGCAGGTAAGGAGATGTTTGTCGTTCCTGCGGTGTCACACACAGCGATGTGTGGTGCCGCAGGAACGACAAACAACATTGTAGCGGCAACAGCAGCGATATTATGAAAAGAAGCGACATGTCACCGATCAACGATTTTTGACGTTTTTGCGATTGGTGATAGTCGCTCCTAGGGTTTACATGCTGCGATGTCGGTATCGGCGCTGGATGTGCGTCACTATCAATGTTACCCCGACGATATATTGTTACCGATGTCGCAACGTGTAAAGCCCGCCTTAGACTGGTGGGAGGAAGTGTTCAGTAAGGAGCCATGATCTAAAATGAATAGCTAGATGGCAGTTCCACTTAAGAAGTGCGGTCAGTTTTCTCATTTTAATCAGCATGTAATCGGTGACATCAGCGGCAGTCCCAAAATTACTGGCAGGAGCAGGTTGTGACAACTCTATGCCGGCAGAGATCTGCGCTTGGCAGAACAGTCAGGTCATTAAAAGCTACCTGCCTGTTAGCTCTTATGACCACAGTCAAAAAATAAAATAGTCTCGGACAACCCCTTTAAGGTGAGCCCCACTATTAGATGTAAGAGTCTGGGGATAAGTGGTAAAAGTAATGTGATTACAACTATATGTTACACCCACATTACAGTGAAAGCTCATATAAGCTACCATATTTTTTGTTTAATAAGACGCACTTGATTATAAGACGTACCCGAAATTTAAAGGAGAAAAATAGGAAAAAATAATTTTTAATGTTAAAATGAGGGTCCAGCTTATAATCCTAGTGTGTCTTATACTAGCTCACCAGGGGAGAGCGGCAGTGATGGGGCGGGTCAGGAGGATCACAGGAAGCAGGGTTGGCGATGCTGCGGGCTTGGAGGAGGGGGTGTCGCGTCTCAGAAGGGTCAGTGGATGGAGGGTCGGTGGTACTGCGGGCTCAGGGGTGCCATTGCAGCGGGCGCCATTGATCTGCTGGTAAGCTGTGGGCTCCATTGAACCGCTGGCGGTTGATGTAATGCACTTTAAGAAAATGGCCTTGGAGGCGGCACGTGCGCAGATTGGCCTCCGCTGCCATTTTCTTGAAGTCCATCGCATCAACCGCCGGCCGTTCAATGGAGCCTGTAGCCCACCGGCAGATCAATGGCGCACGTCAACGCAACACCCCTGAGCCCGTAGTATCATTGACCCTCTGTCCTGTGACCCTCCTGATCGCTGCACTGCAGTGACACCCTCTCCTACGAGCCCTTAGCATCAACGACCCTGCCTCCTGTGACCTTGCTCCACCACCGCCACTCCGGTAAGCAATATCCGGATTATAAGTCGCAGTTTGAGGGGAAAAGAAGTGCGTCTTATTATCTGGAAAATACGGTATTGAGTCGGAGGGGGTTGAATATAAATGCAAGTCATAATTTTCAGATATATATTATTGAAATATTTAGAAAACCATTTGTCATTTCCTTTACACTTCACAAATACTTGCTACTTTGTGTTTGTAGATCATATAAAATCCCAACAAAATACATTTACGTTTGTGTGCGTAATGTGGAATGTGGAAAAGTTCACGGGGTAGGAATACTTTTTCAAGGCATGGTAGATAATGTTTCGGTGGTGAAAAGCATGGTTATATTTAATAGATTTCCCATATGTCACATCATTTGAGATTTGTCAAGTCTGGAGTGCACTTTACGACAAATTTGAGAACTCGTCTGCCATTTTTGCTCTTTCCTAAGTGAACTCGCCGGACAGATAAAAGTTCACCAAGGTGAAATGTTTGAGCGCTACTTCTATATTCCAGACGCCGGTCTATTCAACACTTGCACTCTTCCATTTCTTGTATAGAAGGGCAATGTAGAGCGGAAGAATAGAGTGAATACGAAATGTGCACCAACCCTACTTAATTGTGCCATCTCTATATATATTGTCAGACATATATTTGATAATGGCCTCTCGATATATTGTTTTGCCCTATTGTAGACGTCACTAAATGAATAACAAAAATCCATTTCATGCAATTAGCCTTCACAGATACGACATATTGATTAAAAAAATGGTTAGGAGTATGAAAAGCAATGTGGCCATCATAGATTAATGTGGAATGTGTCCTTATAGAGGCGCAGAAGAGCATGAATAGGAAAATAACTAAAGTAACGGGATAAATAGACACGAAGCAATAAGGGAAGATTCATGGTCACAGCTCTTGAACAAACAAAGCACAATGCACAAGTCACATTTAACAGTCTTGTAAAGTAGAAACTCCATTATTTAACCTTGCTCATACAATCCGCATTTACGGCTGAACTACAATACGCTCCTTTGAATAGACACAGACATTGTCTCTGCCAGTAAAGCATTTAGGAAAACAAAGTTTTTAACATATCAATTGGTTGTTATTGGACCTCAATTATTAGTTTATGTCAGGGTGCCCATGAAATCATTGAAGATCAATTGTACTCAATGGTGAACCTAAGCTTTGTGGTTGCGGAAAGTACTTGACTGTTCCATCATGGAGTATGCACGTAAGATCACCTTGAGCCTAAGCTTCATGGGTGACGTCTAGTCGCAAGATAATTCAACTCAAACTAACAGAGAGAACTTATATTCAGTGATGGACCGGTAATTTACTTTGTTAATGAAAACTAGGCTCAAAGTTCCAGAACTGAACATGGTCATGGGTCCACGTCTACATGGTGGGGTTCTAGAGTTGGTGTGCATTGATATCCGCGACCCGGTCCATGGTCCTCAACTGTAATCTGTGGCCATAGAACGAAAAATGTCAGACCTGCCTCATACCTGATAGCATCTGCGGCTCTTATTTTGATTATCCAGCCTTTTTCACCGTCATATATATCATACCGCACGAAGGAGGTCGCATCATGCCGGCTAATCCAAAGAAGAGCCACAGATGCCATCAGGAAAGGGGCAGTTCTCATGACTCTGGTCCAGACAGGCCGACAAACCGGTCCAGAGATTACTGTTGAGTCCGACGGGCCATGTGAACTGATTCACACAAACTCTAGTGAGTGCTTTAGTGTAATTGTGATTTTGGTGTGAATGGTAAAAGGAGATCTAAGGGGTAACATTTCCCTGTGTGGAAAATGACATGGCTGGCATGTCAGTGTAAGGAGACTTATAGGTCATGCAATGCTCTTATTGAAAATTAAACACCCCGAATCACCACGTCTGTGTGACACCCCTGGACTATCAGGTCGTCACATGGTATTGCACAATCTGCCCTCCCGTGCAATATCCAAATCCTTCTTGGTTATGGTTCCCCAACTACATGGTGTTGCCTACATCAGCTAATCAAAATCCTAGGAACACTCTGCACCACACTCACCAGTCACACCAGTGGACGGCCTGAGTGGAATAGGGTCACCCACTTGGGGGGTTGGTTAGGGGAGGTCAGGAGTGTCAGGAGTAGGGAGAAGTAGTTTGGAAGTGAATGAGAGAGGAGGTCAGGGGCAGGGCTCCGGAGCAGTGACCTAGGTGGCAGACGGTGGTCTGGACCTAGAAGGAGCTGGACCCCCGGTGGCAGGGGATCGTGGCAAGGGGCACGGAACTGTCGAGGAGGACAGCCGGCGGCCTTGCACCATCACCGGGCTGGGACCAAGGCACGACGGGGTTCGTGGACCATACATCAGGGAGTAGCTTCCGACAACCTGACAATTGACCCGACGAGAACATAGCCTTCAAGATCCGCTCTCCACCCGCTCCAAAATCGGGGTACTAGCGCAACGAGGGGGATAGGACTTTCCACTACGACGGTCAAGGAAATCCCAAGTGTGAATCCTGAGAGCAAGCTCCCTCACTTAGCCAGAGTGGGGAGCGGGACCCGATTAGTTCTATACTACCAGGACCAACAGAGAAGTAAACTTAGTGCCAGGAGGCAGGTCAAGAATCATCAGGCAACACTATCAGGGACGGGACCTGAACTGGCTCCCCTAAGCGGCAGCGGTATCCAGAACTTTGGTTTATCCAGCTGTCCCCGGGTACTCCCAACTGCAGCAGTGGTACTCCACATTACCACACACCACGGGTGCCATCACGAACTCTAAACACAAACCCCTGTAAATATTCCCCTTCATTTTGAGTGTCCGCACGACCCCCGGGTCCGGAGACCCCTCGAGGCTGCTGACACGGGGTCGGCACACCTCCAAATTGAGATTCTGATTTGACTTTTAATCCTAAGTCATATGACAAGGCTCATTAAAGGGTCGATATTGACTGTCAGGATTGCTACTTCCAATAGACGACATTAGAGTTCAGGCCCTCTTCCTCTCTGAAGAGGCAACTTGCATATTTAATTTCCCAGAAGAGCGTTGTATGGCCTATAAGTCTCCTTACACTAAATACTTGTAACGTAGATTGTCCGCCACCAAAAACCTTTTTCTAGTGCATTGCGTTAATATGCATGCTCGGCTGTTTGTGGGGGGGTGACACCCTCAGTGGTGCTCTAACCAAAATTTGTAACACATTCCAAGCACATTAGCAAAGAAAAGGTTGGCACTCACCGGGAATAAAATCAATCCTTTATTTCATCTTGTTAAAAGTTGGTGGGAAGGAGGATATGGGATGCTGTGGATGACGACGGTTTCTGTTTCGCGCGTGTCCTCGTGCTTCAACAGATCCCAACCTATTGAAGCGCATGGACATGCACAAAATGGCCTTTTTACACTAACATGTCTGACATGTTACCCTTTATTTACCTTCTTTTTTAGTCTTCTTCTCTAAAAAAGCAATTTGCATATGGAAAAAGGAGAGAACTGACAAATTTATGGTTGCCATCAAGGGTAAACCAGAACTGCCGAGATGCAATGGCTCTCGAAGGTTTCCTATGTGCGTTTCACACATACTTCATATTCAGACGGAGACCACAGAGGGTAAACAAGGGTATGAAATGGGCATGACCTTAAAGTGGTTGTGGTTATGTAGAAAACTTTTCCAAACATCTTGGCAAGCATGCCTCAATTGCACATACACTTTCTATAGGTGATTGATTAGATGTTTTTGGAACTTAATTACAATCCAGTGCCAGTAATAACGTTCTTAAAAAAGTCGCTGCACATATTCAAGAGCAATTATGGGTCTTCTACATCCAAAGCTCTGAAACTCTCCATGGTCACCACAAACCTAAGGTATTGTTTAGTGCGCCACCCAAATCCATTGCCTGCTTCTGACATTCAACTATAGTTTGAGGTGGACCCCTTACTGTGCTAATGAAAAAATCTAAATGTAAGTGCATAAAAAAAGTCTAAGAAGCACAATTTACCACTCTCGAGAGTGTGACAGAAGCTTGAAGAAAGGAAATAGCCCTTGATGACAGTGATCAGAACAGTTTGTTTTTTCTTTCCTCTACATTCCGTCGGTCAAAACTTTTTTTTCCCGTTTTCTTCAATGTGGCTGTTTTGTTTGTGGGATGAGTTGCATTTTATGTAAGCACCGTTTATAGGTATACAAACATCTGTTTAAATTCCGTCAATTTTTTTGACAAAAAAAGCACTTAAAGTTACGTCTACTACAGTTTATACTTTTTAACACGTACAGTACTGTCCAAAAGTTTGGCCACACCTGCTCATCTCTAGAACAACTGTTAAGAGGAGATTTTGTGCAGCAGGCCTTCATGGTAAAATAGCTGCTGGGAAACCACTGCTAAGGACAGGCAACAAGCAGAAGAGACTTGTTTGGGTTAAAGAACACAAGGAATGGACATTAGACCAGTGGAAATCTGTGCTTTGGTCTGATGAGTCCAAATTTGAGATCTTTGGATCCAACCACCGTGTCTTTGTATAAAAGGTGAACGAATGAACTCTACATGGCTGGTTCCCACCGTGAAGCATGGAGGAGGAGGTGTGATGGTGTGAGGGTGCTTTGCTGGTGACACTGTTGGGGATTTATTCAAAATTGAAGGCATACAGAACCAGCATGCCTACCACAGCATCTTGCAGCGGCGTGCTATTCCATCCGGTTTGTGTTTAGTTGGACCATCATTTATATTTCAACAGGACAATGACCCCAAACACACCTCCAGGCTGTGTAAGGGCTATTTGACTAAGAAGGAGAGTGATGGGGTGCTACACCAGATTACCTGGCCTCCACAGCCACCAGACCTGAACCCAATCGAGATGGTTAGGGGTGAGCTGGACCACAGAGTGAAGGCAAAACGGCCAACAAGTGCTAAGCATCTCTGGTAACTCCTTCAAGACTGTTGGAAAACCATTCCCGGTGACTTCCTCTTGAAGCTCATCAAGAGAATGCCAAGAGTGTGCAAAGTAGTAATGAAAGCAAAAGGTGGCTACTTTGAAGAACCTAGAATATAAGACATATTTTCAGTTGTTTCACACTTTGAATTAAAACATGTGGAATTAAATACTTATAGTTTTGATTGCTTTAATGTGAATCTACAATTTTCAGAGACCTGAAAATAAAGAAAACTCTTTGAATGAGAAGGTGTGTCCAAACTTTTGGTCTGTACTGTACATAGCGATACTGTGTATATTACTTATAGGAGAATGTAACATAAATTTTAATAATATACTGGCATAAAGCTATATCCCATCAGCCTATGTACTAATCGGCCCTAACTAAGTCCTAGCATCAGGTTCTTCAAATTTTATAGGACCTAATTAAGTCCCAAAGAATCCCCCAACTGTCTACTTAAATTAGCATTGATCATGGCATTCAAAGGGTTACAGTCGTTCACACTGCTGAGTGCACAGGAACACAAGCAGCGAGCAAGACGAGCCATCTGATGGCTACACGCGTATCATAATAATATTCACCACCAGCTCATTATATTTTCAGACGGTAGCCCCTTTTTGGCCTTTAGAAACAGAGACTAATGACAGTCATGATGAATGGAGCAGGAAATATTTTAAGTAATGCTGGCTAAGAAGCCAAAGTATGGCGGAGCAAAGTACAGAATAGGTTTACTTATTTAAAGGGGATTTCCAAGAATAAAAAAATGGATCTCAAAAACAGCGCCACCTTTCCCCATAGGCAATGGTTAGTATTGCCTTACATCTGCATTGAACTGTGGACAGATATGGGGCTGTTATGGAAAGAAAAAAATCTGATATTTTTTCCAAACTCTGGATACCAGGGTAAATGTGTCATATACATACAGAAGGAAATTCCTTTTGGTGACAGCACATTATAACCCAACACCCCCTTTCCAACACTTTAGTAGCTAGCACAACCATAAACAGGATACATTTGACAGTAGGGCTCATTGTCTTTATGGGAGCTATTGACAACCTAAGTTCTAAAAGATATATGCTTAAAGTGGACATTTCACCCAATTTTTTTAATTTAATCTGAGTACCTCTACTAATTGCTGTTGGTCCACTGAATCTGGAACCGTTTTTCTTTTTCTTCTGTGCCCCTCCATTCCAAAGTTATGACCCCTTGTAATAAAGGTGCACATTTTCCTTGGACTCAACTGGGCATGTGCCACAGACGTTCTGTGGGTGTGGCCATGTTTTGATTGGCCAGTATCAAAAGAAAAAAAGCAAAGTGGTTGAAGTGGAAAATTGTATCTGTATTTCCAGAGGGCATAACTTTGGAACGGAAGGCCATGGTAGAAAAAGAAAAACTGTTCCAGAATCATTGGAACAGTGGCAACTGGAGGAAGTTTTTGAATCATCTAGGGAAAAGTTCCCTTTAACTCAATTAATGATGCTCCTAGGGACCAAATACCTACATAACAGGCAACATAACACATACTTGAATGCGTTGATATTTCAAGAATATTTCTCCGGTTTTTGAATATTTTACACATTTTTTTCCCAATACATGTTATTGTGTTCTTAGCAAAAGAAGAAAAAAAACCTAAAAATTATTTTTATATATTCCACGCTTCATAAAAGCTATATTACAGGTTGTCAGTTCATTGCTATAGTCTCATTGCACCAGGGTGATATTAACACCTAAGTATCTGCCGCTGGGTGATATACTCGCCTCATTTTACTCAAATGTTTTCCTGTTCGCGACGTTCGGAGTGTTTAGAGGTTGATGTGACTGTCTGAATTCAGATTTGATCCTTATCCAGAGCGCCTGTGAGGTTACACGCTTCTTATGCGTCCTCCTATTGTTATTGATGCCTTCCTTTGGCTCACCTAGAGATACAGCTGCCTTTTCTTCTGACACCTAAATTCGGTTTCTATGGAGACGGTGAGCTTCTCCTTGCAACACACAGCGTTTATATCTTTGTTTATCGGTTTTCTGAATCTTTACTGAAGGTTTTAAAATAATCCTAAAAGTTACATGTAAACTGTGGCCTACAGAGAGAACTAATTGGCCAATTATTGAAAAAAAAAATAATAAAATAAAAAAAAAAACTATAAGGAATAGTGTAGACTTTGTGAATAGACATTTTAAGTGAATTTAAATCACAATAGCAAAAAATAAATAAACAATTTCAAGAAAATCCCCCCTCCCCATTACACAGACTTTTCTCATTACCCAACGCTAAAGAATAATAAAATGTATAAGAAACTGTAGAGAAGATTTCTCTTTAAACCGACATCTGTAGTTTCAAGTGACTTTTGAGAGTAAGCTGTCCTGTCTGTATACATGAAGAATAACGATATTTCTAGCCATTATATGACTTGTGTCCTGCATTTTTTCCTCAGTTTTCTACTCTCTGGGCTCTATCTCAAATTTTCAGTTGTCTCTGAGCTAGTGGGTGGAGACTAGCTGTTATGATGTCTCCCAGGCACAGCACCCACAGACATGAGGGATTCCTGCTCAGCCATCTCTAAATGTCATACCTGTGTGTATACATAAGGAATAATTTTATTTCTGGCCATTATATGACTTGTATCCTGCATATTTCCCGCAGTTTTTTCCTCTCTTGGCTCTATCTCTAATTTTCAGTTGTCTGTGAGCTAGTGGGGGGAGACTAGCTGCTATGATGTTTTATATACATAGCACACACAGACATGAGGGATTCATGCTTAGCCATACCCTCAGAAGGTCTTTATACAGCAGTACTGAGTGTAAAGTCAGAATTGGGGTGAGACAAAACACTTACTAGAAAACAACATTGCTAATTTATGAGTAAATTAAGAAACCCTCACTTTGGTTTCATATTGGAGTGCTGCCTATTTTTTTATGATTGAAAGACAGATACATAAATGTACTACATAGATAGCTAAATTAATAGATAGATAAGATAGAAAGATAGATAGATAGATAGATAGATAGATAGATAGACAGAAGTATGAACAGATACTAGACAAACAGATAAGAGGATTGACCGTTAATAGATAAATGGCACATAAGATACAGGGGCCAAAGCGGTAATGGGGCCCGTTTCTACTGTAGGAGAGTGGTTTGTGACCCGCACCCCCCTAAAGACGTCAGTGATTTTATGTGTTATTTATGTATAATGTGTAAGATGTATTTATCTGCATAGTCATGTAATCGGTTAATTTTCTGTGTGTGTTTATGGGTGCAGTGCTATTAGCCACCCCTATATGTCACCAGGTCCAGGTTCCCTAGTGGTAGATGAAAGATTAGGTTTCAAAACTAGGGGGCAGTGGTGGTAGGGTTAACTGTAGAAGCCGGCCCACAGTGAGGGGAATATAGTGGAGAGTATTTCCTAGTTTTAGCAGTGTTGTGTAGGGTAAGGCAGAAGTTATGTGCAGGAGGAAGTAGAGGTGACCAGAGTCAGATTATAGCTTAAAGCTCAATGTATTAAGGGACAAAAGAGTGTGGTCTGCAGCTGGAGGCTCAACCTGGGTTCTTAGGAAAGAAGGGGGATCCCAGGGTTCGTGGGGAGTGCAGGAGGCACCCGGGACCCGTTCCACGGCCCAGGAGCTGGGGGTGGAGTGAAACCGATGAAAAGAGATGCACAGAAGGAAACACCGGCCTCGACCTCCGAAGTATCCGGGATTGGCTGGAGCCCATCACAGTGTAACTCGGTGCTCCAACGGCGGTGTGCTTCCAGTGAGTAAAGACCTTGAACTGCACCCTCTGTGTCGTCCCGTTACTGCCGGCACTTCCCCAACATTGCGCCCCATCGCCATAGGTGACTACTACCACTCCTATCATCCAACCTGGTGCCAAGCTCTGCCTCTGGAGAGCTGTGACACCCGAGCTGCGTTACCATTCGCCCCAGAAGAGAGAAGTCCCGCAGCGGCGGCTAATAATTGGCCGCACACTACAGGTGGCATCACGAACAACAACTCCATCGTCCCCATCCCCAGCTTTATTGACACCGCCGGGGTCACGGAAGCGGGCAAGGCCACCGCGGCGACCCAGGAAAGGAACCGCGTCCCGGTGACGGGTAACCCTCAAACCCTGTGGGCGCGTCACTTACACTACCTCCAAAGCAGGCGGAGTTGTGCATTTTGATGAGTTTTTGGGCTGCAATGGGCCCATATTTTGTTCTTGCACAGGGACGCTTTTCTGTCTGTGTCTGTCAGTGGATGGTTAGATAGATGATAGATAGATATGTGGCGCCGCTGAAGCTTCAGTCGCCACAGAGTATTGCACCTTATTTTAGGTGTGATATTCACCTCAGGTAAGGAGGGGGTTAATCATCGGTGTCCCACATTCAAACTTTACATAAAGCTTAGGAGCCTTCTTTCTGGGGAGCTGTGCTAGGGTAGGAAGGGGGGTTGCCAACACAAAGCTTGGGACTTCCCCCATTACTAGGACAACCACCTGGGGAGGCGGGTTCCACTTGGGGTAGAAGAGGAGCAAACTCACACAATCACGGGTCAGTCTACCTGGGACATCAGTTCTGGGACACGACACCACCTCTTTCTTCTCTACACTTGGGGCTGGGGGTGCGACTGCTTAGCCCAGGTGCCTCACAGCTTCAAGGAGGACTCTGACAAGGGAGTTTCTTCTTTTCAACACCGGTGACTTCTCCTAACTTATCCGGGGTCGGCGGAGCCCATCACAACAAGTGACCGGTATTACCCGGATAAGCAGCACAGCACAAAGAGTGAGTAAAGACACCTGGAACCTTAGCGATAGACTCTGTCTCTCGATTACCGACACCGCAACTCCGCGCCTCGGTGCCCGCCATTACTACTTCTCTCATCATCCTCCCCAGGGCCCGCTCCACCTGTGGGGAGTGATACCATCCATAGCTGCTACCACCATCCTCCTTGGAGGACAGTGACAGCCGATTCTCCGGCTGCACACCACAGGTGGCGTCACGACATTCATCCTACTACCCCCATCCTCTCCCCCGCCATTTACTGTACCTCTTGGGGCAACAAAGCCGGGCTAGGCTGTCCGTGATGACGTCCGTTGACGGTCCGGCAACGAGTAGGTTAACCGCCTGCCCCGTGGGGCGCTACAGATAGATACAGTTAGGTCCAGAAATATTTGGACAGTGACACAATTTTCGCGAGTTGGGCTCTGCATGCCACCACATTGGATTTGAAATGAAACCTCTACAACAGAATTCAAGTGCAGATTGTAACGTTTAATTTGAAGGTTTGAACAAAAATATCTGATAGAAATTGTAGGAATTGTACACATTTCTTTACAAACACTCCACATTTTAGGAGGTCAAAAGTAATTGGACAAATAAACCAAACCCAAACAAAATATTTTTATTTTCAATATTTTGTTGCGAATCCTTTGGAGGCAATCACTGCCTTAAGTCTGGAACCCATGGACATCACCAAACGCTGGGTTTCCTCCTTCTTAATGCTTTGCCAGGCCTTTACAGCCGCAGCCTTCAGGTCTTGCTTGTTTGTGGGTCTTTCCGTCTTAAGTCTGGATTTGAGCAAGTGAAATGCATGCTCAATTGGGTTAAGATCTGGTGATTGACTTGGCCATTGCAGAATGTTCCACTTTTTTGCACTCATGAACTCCTGGGTAGCTTTGGCTGTATGCTTGGGGTCATTGTCCATCTGTACTATGAAGCGCCGTCCGATCAACTTTGCGGCATTTGCTGAATCTGGGCTGAAAGTATATCCCGGTACACTTCAGAATTCTTCCGGCTACTCGTGTCTGCTGTTATGTCATCAATAAACACAAGTGACCCAGTGCCATTGAAAGCCATGCATGCCCATGCCATCACGTTGCCTCCACCATGTTTTACAGAGGATGTGGTGTGCCTTGGATCATGTGCCATTCCCTTTCTTCTCCAAACTTTTTTCTTCCCATCATTCTGGTACAGGTTGATTTTTGTCTCATCTGTCCATAGAATACTTTTCCAGAACTGAGCTGGCTTCATGAGGTGTTTTTCAGCAAATTTAACTCTGGCCTGTCTATTTTTGGAATTGATGAATGGTTTGCATCTAGATGTGAACCCTTTGTATTTACTTTCATGGAGTCTTCTCTTTACTGTTGACTTAGAGACAGATACACCTACTTCACTGAGAGTGTTCTGGACTTCAGTTGATGTTGTGAGCGGGTTCTTCTTCACCAAAGAAGAAAGTATGCGGCGATCATCCACCACTGTTGTCATCCGTGGACGCCCAGGCCTTTTTGAGTTCCCAAGCTCACCAGTCAATTCCTTTTTTCTCAGAATGTACCCGACTGTTGATTTTGCTACTCCAAGCATGTCTGCTATCTCTCTGATGAATTTTTTCTTTTTTTTCAGCCTCAGGATGTTCTGCTTCACCTCAATTGAGAGTTCCTTAGACCGCATATTGTCTGGTCACAGCAACAGCTTCCAAATGCAAAACCACACACCTGTAATCAACCCCAGACCTTTTAACTACTTCATTGGTTACAGGTTAACGAGGGAGACGCCTTCAGAGTTAATTGCAGCCCTTAAAGTCCCTTGTCCAATTACTTTTGGTCCCTTGAAAAAGAGGAGGCTATGCATTACAGAGCTATGATTCCTAAACCCTTTCTCCGATTTGGATGTGAAAACGCTCATATTGCAGCTGGGAGTGTGCACTTTCAGCCCATATTATATATATAATTGTATTTCTGAACATGTTTTGTAAACAGCTAAAATAACAAAACTTGTGTCACTGTCCAAATATTTCTGGACCTAACTGTAGATAGATAGATAGATAGATAGATAGATAGATAGATAGATAGATAGATAGATAGATAGATAGATAGATAGATAGGAGGATGCACAGATATTAGGTAGACAGACATTAGGATGGAACAATATAATAGATGGATGGCTGAAAGAAAGAAGAGAAGGAAGCAAGAAACAAAAAGGAAGAAAGGAAAGAAGGAGCAAAAAAAAGGAAAGAAAAAGACAATTAAAAAGAAAGGAAGAAAGAAAAATAAAAAGGAAGGAAGGAAGAAAGAAAGAGCGAAGGAAGGAAATAACTGAAAGAAGGAAAAAAAAGAAAAAGGAAGGAAGAAAAAGAAAGAAAAACAGGAAGGAAAAAGGAAAATGAACAAATAATAGATAAAAAGATAGATAGATAGATAGCAATATAATAAATGTAAGTAGATAGTTTCATGTGGCTTTCGGAGCGGACTCCCTCAAAAGTGAACCTGTCCGTTGATTCATGCAGCTCAAGCCTTGTGTGTGGACTGATTGCAGCCAGGTGTATTTTTCTCCAAACTCTCCATCATTTCAGAGCAAATATAGTTTGCAGTTTGAAGATCTGGCTGAAGATCATAGACAGAAGTGACAGAAGTCCAGCACAGCCCCCGGTTGCCTCTCCCCAGGGCTGCACACACTCACTGGAGAGATCTCTCAATCACCTCTAGCAGGTCCGGACCTGCACTGGACTAGTCTCTTCTCTGGCTATGACCCCCAGCCGAATCTGCAAACTAGCACCGGACTTTTCAGAGAAATATATAGCTGGCTGCAATCATGCAGCCAGGCTCCGATTAATGCTTCCCGCAGTTTGGGCAGTGTGAATCAGGTGACACTTTTTCGCTATGCCGATACTGTAGTCCGTCTGTGTATGTTGTGTGATAAACGGCCATATTATACATATGACAATGTGCAATTTGTAACTGAATAGGGTGCAATCCGTCAAGAAGTCGCTTGTTTCTGTACATCTCTAGATAAAATCTGCAGATAAATATCATTAGATGTACTGAGACTGTGAAAACGATATTATAGCAAGGAGAATACTTGTATTACAGAAACTTATTTCCTATACTTTCATGCCCTGCAGATACCGCTGCCACTGCTCTATTCCCCTCCCCCGTCCGCTTCCTTATAACATTTGCTCTGACTATACGCACCACTAATTTTTATAATAATATTTTTTTTTGCCTGGGTTTTCATCTAGAGATAGTTTCATCGCCTTGCATTTAAAATTCCATATAAATAAAATATCCAGATGAACTCTCAGACTTGTCGGCAGCAACTTGTCTGATGTGTATTTTTATCTGTAAAAGATCCTCACAGGTTCAGGATCGTAGAGAAAAAAAAAAGATTGTGTTAAATTTTGTGCAGCAGAAGTTTAGAGAATAATAATGTTCTTATAACCCGGGCTATTTCTACACTGGGGAGGAGACTGAACGCCGGGACCATCAGATGATACATCCTTACCGGTAGGTAGGACAGGGGTACAGATGTTCACAGAATCAGAAGAACTGTGGAGCTTGATAAAACATTGTACGAAATAAAAAGTAAAGTTGTAAAAGGTCAGAAAACTCAAGATTCAGATAAAAACGTCAAAACTTTAAACTGCTAAAAAAAACCTCAATTTTTTTTGAGTAAGATATCATTGAGAAATCAGGTTACTGCGAACCGCGTGGGTGCAATGCACAGCTAGTGCCAGGGCTTCCTAAACATCAAGGGCCATTTATAATGTGGTAAAAGACCTCGGTGTCATGATGTAGCCTACAAAAAAGGTACAGTTCATGAAGAGCTAGGTTCTAGCGGAAGTTTTGGGAAAAGGACCGGAAAATCCCAAGGCTATGGGTAGGCTCACTCCTACTGAGGCTGGTCAGTGTGCATGAGGGGGGTCGTATCAGCAACAAAATTGTTGTCAGAGAGCCAACTGAATAAGTCATGGCGTCAGACTAGGATCTTTGGGAGAGCAGAGACTACCTTCTGATCCACATTCAGTATTTCTGAAGATTCCCGTATCTAGAAAATCTAGAATGTTTTCTGTTTAGTTTTCTGTTGTTTATTCCCCATCTGGTCAGACCCTTATGTCGACATCTTTCAGCCACAACTCGACTTATAACACTGATAACCACAGTCCTGAACAAAACAAGGTTACATATATTGTATACATACATTCTCCTCTGAGTATTGAAAAAAAAAAATCCCACCACTGCGCCCCTAAATACAAATACGTACCCCACCATTACTATACAACTAGCTACACATCAATCACAATATACAGTGACAAATAAGTGGAATGGGGAGGACACTATCAGGGCAATATAAAGAACTGAGGGGTGGGGAGGACACTCTCAGGGCCATATATTGAATTGTGGAGTGGGAAGGATGCTATCAGGGCCATATAATGAATTTTGGGATGGGGAGCACGCTATTAGATCCTACAAGCCCAGAAGGAGTCATATGTTTTTTTCTCCTACAAACAACAGCCAGACAGTTCTCTATGAGACTGACAAAGCCAGCAACGCTAAGCTGCTGCTGATTGGTCACAAAGATTAAGTTCCGCCCATGAGGAACATTGTGTGTGATTGCTAGCCCTGATAATACACTGCTCTTCAATAATGGCAAGCTTTTATCCTATCTTCTAAATCCTCTGATACAGGCAAAAGGTATACGTTATCTCATGTAAAAAATATACTTTAAAGTCATTTGAAGTGTTTATACAAATAACATTTGCTTTTTCATCATTTGGCTTTCATCTGTTCCCTATGGTGGTTTAAATGTAATCTGTCTCCTTCCCCCTGGAGATTCTGCAGAGACTTCACTCCTTTCCTGACAAGCAGGTTAGAAAGGCATTTCTATAGGCCACAAAAACAAAATCACTATGAGAAAAATGCCTGAAGGAACATGAACATTCCCAGGAGGAGTTTTCTTGAGGGCAGTTACGAGAAGTGATTTAAAACAGATGATGACCAATCATGTCCATGAATGCTCACATTTCTTGTAGATATTTCATAGACTCTGGCAGAGTAGCTCCATCATCTGATTAAATGCAAAGCTTGACCTAAATTAGCAATGAATGTCCCTGACCGGGACCCTTCGGATGTTGTGTCTGGGACTCACGCTGCATTACTCACATCCTCCTCTTTTATTGGGGCAGCAGTTCACATTTTTATGTCAAAACACTAGCGATGTGATATGAGAGTGCTTCGTTTATGGGTATTTAATCATGACAATGAAGTTTTATGAAGATGTGATTAAACCCAGGAACTGTGGAAGCCGGGAGGGTCTGCAACCACTGAATTACTGACTCTGCAGAAGAAAGTGAACTGACGTGATGGAAGAGGAAACACGTCTGATAAATGACATTTGGTTAGCCCATTTTCCTTTTGTGCAATAATTACACTTGTAGATCTACAGAAAGTACAAATTCAGCACAAAGCAGCCAGCAAGCCTTGAGAGGAGAGCGAAAGTGGGTCCGATGCATAACCTTGCCCTTAACCTGTCAGAAATGCATTTCATAGGCATCCTCCACATATCATTTCCCGCTCTAGTTACCGCAACCTTCGACATCCTGGCTGTTTTCAGATCTATGTTGCGTGAAATTTACCCCGTATTACCATTTTATGGAGTAACCTAAGAAAATTCATGTCTAGAGAGAGACTGTGCACTGCTCAAAGAACTAACGGTATTAAAGAGCAAAGCATAAATCTAGGTCTATTAGAAAAAGTAGCCAGAGAAAGAACTCTGTCCGAAACACGTAAGGCGGGCAGATTGCTCAGAACATGTAATCAGAGGATTTTAATGATCTAATAAAGATATGGATATTTTAGAAGAACGGATCACGGGATTTCTTTTCCTTTTAAATCTAGGTCTGTATATTTATCTATCTATCATATATTGAATATGTGGCGCACCTGACCTGATCAGGCACCACTGAGTACTGCACCCACGCTGGGGCAGTACTTCCAGGTAATCCTAAAGGCTGGAATAGGGTGTGTACGCACAGACACATAGCAACCAGGTCTCCCACACCTTGAGAGGGGACCCTTGGGTAGACTCAAGAGGGGGCTTGCCCCCACATCTCATCAAGGGGTCTAGTGGAGGGGCTGGGAGCTAAAGCGCAGAGGCTGTCAGGAAAGGAGTGGAGCAAGCCAGTCTGGTGGTGAGTGGCGGTTGCTAGGAGACGCAGACGCACGCTCACACTAGTCAGACCCTGCGCTCGTGAAGTAGCCGTTAGCGGGGGAGAACGGTTACCAGTAAGTCAGAAAGACAGAGAGAGAGTGAGTCGAGTACGGGGACTCCTGGTGACTAGGCACGCACGGGGGACAGGTCCCTGGAGTAGATGTCCATTTATTGATCTGCTAAATCTGCCGGTGAGGGGAACTACAAGTCCCTCACCAACCATCTAGAGTCCGAGCCTCAGCAGTAACAAGGGGGCCCATAAGATCGAGCCTGGAGCCATCTCACTTGGTCCACGCTGCCGGCAAACGGGCCAAAAAGGGAGAAAAGGCAGTAGCGACTCCCTGGATGAACCCCACGGTACTTCAAGTCAGGGGTTATCTGAACAGAGAAGTGCAAGGAAGGCGAGCTAATGGTTACCCTTAGACCGGCCTGAAGGAGTTCCTGGTTTCAACCTGGTTAATCTCAGCATCGCCCGGGTACCTCACAAAAACAACTAAAGTGAGTAAAGATCAATTGAAAGACACTTTGGACTCTGACTGGATTATTCCTGGACCCACTACCCTACACACCCTAGCCCCTGGGTCCAGCCTCACTCACGGGAGGCCTCACCATCCGGCTGCAGACTCCATCAGCCCCAGACGCTTGTTAAATTTGCAGTGGCGGTCACCCATATCCCAGACCGCAAACCGTGAGTGGCGTCACGACACATATTATACAAAAATTAACATACCTGTTGCCTTGCCATATACTAAAGAAGACCCTTTGGCGTCCCTGAAGGTGGATTGATGTCCCTATGGCGACGATCGGGCTTCACATTTACCTGCTATTGAATTTTATTTTAACTATTGAGGTCAAGTCATAGCACAGAACAAAGTTGGATAGTGTCTATAGCACAGGACACTATTTCATCCTGTCCAGGACATTAGATGAGAGTCTTTGAAAGACCACATATGAAACCCTATGAGCCACAGGCTTCACTGTGTCAATGAGAGGTTTGCCTCTACCAATAGTATTCTTCATTGGTGTAATGTGATGGCATATATTCATACATCTCTAAAAGTATATCAAGCACAATATTGGTAGAAAAAATGGAAATCGAAGCTTTTTGTTTGCATTTCACATCTTAATTAAAGGCAACATTAGAAACGCCTCTACATGCACTGGAATCACTATGGAATAAAGTAGCAGAACAGTGAAAAGATTGTTTAAAAAGATCAAAGTGTTGCACAATTTATTTTTATTGGTCTTACAAATTTATTTAATTTTGTTCCTGCACTATTAGACGACACCGCTAACGGTGGAGGGGACATTGCTATCATTCTTATTAATGAAAGGTGTGATGTTATGCTAGGTAGCATGATTTCGGACCAGCTTCATTTAGTATTTTTATTTGTGTAGGTTTTGCTATACAGTCAATGGCAGGGGCCAGT
Organism: Anomaloglossus baeobatrachus; assembly: GCF_048569485.1. Classification (NCBI taxonomy): domain Eukaryota; kingdom Metazoa; phylum Chordata; class Amphibia; order Anura; family Aromobatidae; genus Anomaloglossus; species Anomaloglossus baeobatrachus. Next base: position 485,709,766 of record NC_134357.1, read on the forward strand.
GAGGAGACCATTTGCAGAGCAGTGTTCCTTGGTACCATACTTTTGGTTTTGACTCTACTTGCCATCTAATCTGCTGCAAACTTGTTCCATTGGCCAGCAGATGTGACTTACGGTCATTTTCCTTGTACAGGGATGAAAGGGTGAACACCTGTCACGGCTGTCTCTTTGCATTTGAGACTTGTGACAGATTCAGGGCTAGAAAGCCATTGCTATGCTTACCCCTGTAGTTAATTGTAGTTTCCTTTCTTTTGGGGAGGAGAGGGTTAATGTAAGTATTGCTTGCCAGCAAGCCTTCTCATTACCATCCCAGGTGTTTTCAGTTTGGAACACTCCCATTCCCTATATACAGTGCCTACAAGTAGTATTCAACCCCTTGCAGATTTAGCAGGTTTGCACATTCGGAATTAACTTGGCATTGTGACATTTGGACTGTAGATCAGCCTGGAAGTGTGAAATGCACTGCAGCAAAAAAGAATGTTATTTCTTTTTTTTTTTTTTAAATTGTGAAAAGTTTATTCAGAGGGTCATTTATTATTCAACCCCTCAAACCACAAGAATTCTGTTTGGTTCCCCTAAAGTATTAAGAAGTATTTCAGGCACAAAGAACAATGAGCTTCACATGTTTGGATTAATTATCTCTTTTTCCAGCCTTTTCTGACTAATTAAGACCCTCCCCAAACTTGTGAACAGCACTCATACTTGGTCAACATGGGAAAGACAAAGGAGCATTCCAAGGCCATCAGAGACAAGATCGTAGAGGGTCACAAGGCTGGCAAGGGGTACAAAACCCTTTCCAAGGAGTTGGGCCTACCTGTCTCCACTGTTGGGAGCATCATCCGGAAGTGGAAGGCTTATGGAACTACTGTTAGCCTTCCATGGCCTGGACAGCCTTTGAAAGTTTCCACCCGTGCCGAGGCCAGGCTTGTCCGAAGAGTCAAGGCTAACCCAAGGACAACAAGGAAGGAGCTCCGGGAAGATCTCATGGCAGTGGGGACATTGGTTTCAGTCAATACCATAAGTAACATACTCCACCGCAATGGTCTCCGTTCCAGACGAGCCCGTAAGGTACCTTTACTGTCAAAGCGTCATGTCACGGCTCGTCTACAGTTTGCTCATGACCACTTGGAGGACTCTGAGACAGACTGGTTCAAGGTTCTCTGGTCTGATGAGACCAAGAACGAGATCTTTGGTGCCAACCACACACGTGACGTTTGGAAACTGGATGGCACTGCATACGACCCCAAGAATACCATCCCTACAGTCAAGCATGGTGGTGGCAGCATCATGCTGTGGGGCTGTTTCTCAGCCAAGGGGTCTGGCCATCTGGTCCGCATCCATGGGAAGATGGATAGCACGGCCTGCATGGAGATTTTGGCCAAGGATCTTAAGATGGGTCGTCATTTCATCTTCCAACAAGACAACGACCCAAAGCACACAGCCAAGAAAACCAAGGCCTGGTTCAAGAGGGAAAAAATCAAGGTGTTGCAGTGGCCTAGTCAGTCTCCTGACCTTAACCTAATTGAAAACTTGTGGAAGGAGCTCAAGATTAAAGTCCACATGAGACACCCAAAGAACTTAGATAACTTGGAGAAGATCTGCATGGAGGAGTGGGCCAAGATAACTCCAGAGACCTGTGCCGGCCTGATCAGGTCTTATAAAAGACGATTATTAGCTGTAATAGCAAACAAGGGTTATTCCACAAAATATTAAACCTAGGGGTTGAATAATAATTGACCCACACTTTTATGTTGAAAATTTATTAAAATGTAACTGAGCAACATAACTTGTTGGTTTGTAAGATTTATGCATCTGTTAATAAATCCTGCTCTTGTTTGAAGTTTGCAGGCTCTAACTTATTTGCATCTTATCAAACCTGCTAAATCTGCAGGGGGTTGAATACTACTTGTAGGCACTGTATACCCTCTGCTCCCAGTAGAGGGTGCTGGTTATTCACCCTCATTTGGATGCTTGGGCTGGAGTTGGAAGGAGCTGGTGGAACCCTATCTGGTAGTTGCTGAGTAGACTGCAGTGTTGGTGCAGACTGCAGCAATCTGTTGGTGTGTTTCCCCCTGTTTGTCTTTCTTTACTTTGTCTGTTGTTTTAGTGCAACAGTGGGGCTAGTGTCCCTTACCTGTCCACTCACTAGCCAGGACTACTGTAGGGTCACTCAGGGCTTCTGGTTCTTGCTTGGCGACTGGTGAGGAATCCAAATAGGAGTGCAGGGTACAGTTGCAGGTAAGTGGAGGAAGTGTCCATTTTCCCTCTTACTAGCACTAGGGCCCTCTTTTATTAATGTTCAGAGCATTCTCTGAAATCTGCTTAGCTTTGTGAAACTTTTTTGGAAGCTGTTTTAGGTTCTCAGTTATGTGTAGTCGTCATAACAATTGGGGGTTGACTTCAATGCAGGATGTAATGGCTTCCTCAGTCACATGTTACAACAGTGAAGGCTGGGATGTACAGAGTCCGACAGTGACGCAGTGCCAGGAAAGGTAAAAATATTGTGTTTTTTGCTTCCCATAGAAAAACCCTACATTATTGGTGCATATTTGTTCTAAGATGAGGGAGAGGGCAAGGTCAGCTCACCTTGCATCAGTTGAATCCATGTATATTTGTAGAAGGGCACGAACCTTCAGACCTGGCATCCGAGAACGTAGAAGTAGTGAGGTGAGGGATCCGGCACTTCAGTAAGCTACACTTTATTTTATCTTCATAAAAATGCTAAAACATACAGTGATCATGGGCCATTCAGAGCCCTCTCCTTACGCGTTTCATACATACGTCCTTATTCATAGGCATGAGTAAGGACATATGTCTGAAACGCGTTAGATGAGGGTTCTTAACAGCCCATGACCACTGTATGTTTTTCACTTTTTATGACATTTAGATAAAGTGGATTTTACTGACGTGCCAAACCCCTCACCTCACTACTTCTACTTTTGCAGATTTATTGTGCAGGTTTTCTGGAGAATTTCTCTGAATTCGCTGCTGAAATTTTTCACTCCTACTGGTCACAATGTAAGTATAGATTATTGCACTTCGTACAATTAGCTGCAGCCGGGGCATTACTGAGCTTGTTTGTGCTGCAGTTTAGCTCGCTGCCTTTTTCGTGTATAAATACATTGTGCAGAGGTTTACAGTAAAGCTTTCCAGTGCTGCAATAGTTAACAAGTCTCCAAGTGACTGCCAGCCGGACTGACCCCAACTTAACAGAGGAGTGGAAAGGGCCTGGCCCCCATTACTGGCTTCCACTGCCCCCCACCTCGTACAGTGACCTCCTTCCCCACATGGGAGCTGCTCTCTTCCCTGTCCCACTGACAGTCCAGTAATTGCATTTCTCCACTAATTTAACTGGGGAGGAAAATATAATGGGGTTACCATGGCAGCACTTCCTCCTAAAGTCACTTGCCTTTGCCCCCCCCCATTCTACTCCTTAGGAATGATTAGCGGTAATGACAAAATTACCAAAGCTATAGACTTGAAGACGCTCACACCTCCGTAATGAACCGTACCACTCGCCTAGAGAGGTCCTTCGACCTCCAACACTGTGAAGTGGTCCCCACAGACTCTGTGGCCCGTCCTGCTGTCATTGTCTTCATCGACCAACTCAGACTTGAACACATTTCTTCTATTTCAAAGGCCATATAAAAACCAATTATCAGCCAGTACTTATTAACACCAGTATATGAATCATAGAAATGTGAGGAGCAAGGGTTCAATCCGGAACACCCAAGAAAAAAAGCAAAGCAGCCGTGTCCACCTGGGGAGACCGGGCGGCAAACTCCACGTGTAAATATTCTTATCAATATCCTATTAGATATAAATATCTTCATTAAAACATCATTCTGCTTCAAACATGTTCTCTATAATTGTGTCTGCTGCAGATGAAAGCATACTTTACATATAGATTTTTCCTGCTAAGTATCATATGAGCCAGGCGCAGACATTGACAGCTTGGGGTCAGTGCACAAGAAATTGTGCCTGGGTCCCCCTCCTTCTGTAGTGACAAAGCTACAGATATACATATAGGTGTATGTATTATAATATACTGTATATATGTATATGTATGTGAGTGTGTGTGTGACGCCCTGGGCAAGCCAGGGGTCACAGGTCACAACACCACACACACCCCACATTCCCTGCAGGTACACCAGCTAACCCAAAAATCCTTGTTGCCTTCCTCCAGGGGCTGGTGTTCACACCAGGGGGTGGAGCCAGGCGGTTGGTGTCCGCCCACCAAGGAGTTCACAGCCCTGGAGGCAGGAAGAACCAGGCAGATTAGCTCAGGGGGAGCTTAAGTGAGGAGCTAGTGAACAGAGTGTAGCTCGGGAGGGAGCTAGAGTGAAGTGAAACATCAGTGGAAGTGACAGAAAGCCTGAAGTTGGTCTGTGGCTGTGTGCCCAGACGGAGTCAGCAAGGTCAGCAGACGGCGGTGAAGGTCTGCAGTGGGACTGTCTGGAGGTTGCTGGAAGGACCACGGAGGCTGTGTGCCCGGGGGTCTGGAGCAGTATACAAAGGGCAGTCAGCACCAGGGCAGGGGCCTTTCGGATCCCGGCAAGGCTTGGAGTCGCCGTAAATTGCCAAATCCATTAGTGAAGGGGACGTCTGTCTCCCAACAAGCAAGTCCTGATTGACGGCAAAGGTCCAACCACAACGGGGAAACACCGCCACCGCCAAGGCACCAGTTTCCCAGGGCCGGCGCCTGCGGGCAAGAGAGTGGCTCCTCCGGTCCAGATTGTAGCCGGGGAGCGGGTAACCGGTGGGAACCCATCGCTACCAAACAGACATTTCAAAGGTGCAGGGAAGAGACCGTCACCGCTAACTGCAGGGAACCGCAGCACCGTGAACCGTCCGAGGGACCCGTCCAACCAGCCGTTTGTTTACCGAGAACTGTGTCGTGTTTACTGGCTGAGTGAGTACCTCAGTGCCGCAAGGCACAGCGCTGCCCCTGCGCCCCTGCACCTCACTGGGCCCCGGGATCACCAACCCCTACCCACGGAGGGACAACACAACAACTGGCTGCTCCCCCTCACCATCCCCGGGATCCCCATATAGAGCAGCGGTGGTGTACACTCAATCACCACAACCGTGGGTGGCGTCACGGACAATAGACTTTATTTCCCAAAACACCAACCCCTTTTCACTCACGGGCGAGGAGCGCCGCTTGAGAACCCCCGGGATCCGGCCCACCGCTCGAGCCACCACTGAGCAGCAGCAGCCGTACCCGAGCAGTGGGGGTGAGCGCAGTGCTGACACCCTCCTCCCCGCCCGCGACAACTTGGCGTCACGAACAGGATCTTACCGCTCTGCCGTTTGGTAGAGGTGCGCCTTGTGACCGCCGGAGATATCCGGCAGAAAAATTTCAGAAGCCGCCATCTTTGGCGCGAAAAGTTCCCGCTCGAGCGTCTTCTCGAGCAGCCGAGGCGCGAAGGCCAGAACTCTGCCCCGAGAGGGGAGTGGCCGGAAAGAAGCTAAGGGGGACGCGATGGCGGCTAGCTGCATGTAGCCGCGGCTATAAAAGCAGGGACGCCAGGACCCTGCAGTCACTCCGTTCCTGGAAGAAAAAGTCACCATGTGGATGCCGTCCCGAAACACCGTGGCCCCCGCGCCGGGAACCGCAGCGTGGGTGGAAATCCGGACCGCACAGCTCCATTTAAGGCTGCAGGTCAAAATGCAGCTCCTCTTGGAGGAGTGGGAGACCGACATGGCGGACGTTATAGCCACCGTGCGGAGACGCGAGGAGGAAGCGGAGGAAGGGAGGGTGAGTGACCCACGCCCCTATGTCCCCGAGGGACCGGTCACTGCGGCTGAGGGACCCTGTCCAAGCCCTCTCCCCCCGTTGCCTCCCTCGCCTTTTCACTCACGGGCGAGGAGCGCCGCTCGAGAACCCCCGGGATCCGGCCCACCGCTCGAGCCACCACTGAGCAGCAGCAGCCGGACCCGAGCAGTGGGGGTGAGCGCAGTGCTGACACCCTCCTCCCCGCCCGCGACAACTGTATATATACATACATACAGTATATTACATAGTGTCCTCCCTTGTTATGTACAGCATCGTCCCTTACTTAGCAGATTCTCTTTTCTTGTTATTTTTGTTATCTATACTACCCTGGATTTATTTCAGAGCGTCCTATTCTGATAGAAAGAAAGTGACGTGACTGCTGATGGGACATGGTTTAGCTTCTTTACTAATGGAGGACTGATGGAATGGTCTTCTGGTCAGATGCTCCTCCATCAGCAGTCATTTTAGTTTATATCTAACAGGAAAGGACAATGTAATAAAGAGAGGGCGCTGTGAATAATAAAAATAAGAAGACTATGCTACGTAAGGGATGATGCTACACATAAGAAGAGAGGACATTAAATAATAAGGGATAAAACCATACATAACTAGACAGGATGCTAAAAAGGGACAGTGTTATACATAGTAAAAATGGAAACCATGTAATTAAGGACTGTGCTATACATAATAAGGCTACTTTCCTACATCCGTGTGCAGTGTCAGTGTGGTGTCTGATTTTTTTCTTACAGCGCACAGACATATTAAGTATATCTTATTCCTCATAATTAGAGCATGTCCTGTTCTGATCCGAGTCTTGCAGATCTCATTCTTGGATCTGTGATTTTCACAGATATGTTAATGGATCTAGGAAACTCTAAGGGGTACTTTGCACGCTGCGACATCGCTAGCATCGGCTAGCGATGCCGAGCGCGATAGTCCCCGCCCCCATCGCACATGCGATATCTGGTGATAGCTGCCGTAGCGAACATTATCGCTACGGCAGCTTCACACGCACTTACCTGCCCTGCGACGTCGCTCTGGCCGGCGACCCGCCCCCTTCCTAAGGGGGCGGGTCGTGCGGCGTCACAGCGACATCACATGGCAGGCAGCCAATAGAAGCGGAGGGGCGGAGATGAGCGGGACATAAACATCCCACTCACCTCCTTCCTTCCGCATAGCCGGTGGAGGCAGGTAAGGAGATGTTCCTCGCTCCTGCGGCTTCACACACAGCGATGTGTGCTACCGCAGGAACGAGGAACAACATCGTATCTCCTATTGGTGCGACATTATGAAAATGACCGACGCTACACAGATCACCGATTTTCGACGCTTTTGCGATCGTTTATCGGCGCATCTAGGCTTTACACGTTGCGACGTCGTTACCGGCGCCGGATGTGCGTCACTTTCGATTTGACCCCGACGATATCGCAGTAGCGCTGTCACAACGTGCAAAGTACCCCTAAGAGTCCATGTGCAATCCGGTAAAAAAACTGGCAGCACATGGACATATCACATGAATGTGAGAATGTGGCTTAAGGGATGTAAAAAAAGAACAGAATTAATCCCAGTCATGTGGTACAGAATATTGTGCTAAAAATCCTGAACATGTGCACAGCCTAAGGGGTACTTTGCACGATGCGACATCGCAAGCCGATGCTGCGATGTCGAGCGCGATAGTCCCCGCCCCCGTCGCAGCAACGATATCTTGTGATAGCTGCCGTAGCGCACATCATCGCTACGGCAGCTTCACATGCACTCACCTGCCCTGCGACGTCGCTCTGGCCGGCGAACCGCCTCCTTCCTAAGGGGGCGGGTCGTGCGGCGTCACACAGCAGGCGGCCAATAGCAGTGGAGGGGCGGAGATGAGCAGGATGTAAATATCCCGCCCACCTCCTTCCTTCCTCATTGCAGCCGGGACGCAGGTAGGAAATGTTCCTCGCTCCTGCAGCTTCATACACAGCGATGTGTGCGGCCACAGGAACGAGAAACAACATCGTACCTGTCGCTGCAGCCAAATTATGGAAATGTCGGACCCTACACCGATGATACGATAACGACGCTTTTGCGCTCGTTAATCATATCAAAAAGGATTTGCACACTACGATATCGACTGCGACGCCGGATGTGCATCACTTTCGATTTGACCCCACCGACATCGCACCTGCAATGTCATAGTGTGCAAAGCCCCTCTTAGGGAAGGAAGGAGGTGGGCGGGATGTTTACATCCTGCTCATCTCTGCCCCTCCACTGCTATTGGCCGCCTGCCGTGTGACGTCGCTGTAACGCCGCACGACCCGCCCCATTAGGAAGGAGGCAGTTCGCCGGCCAGAGCGACGTCGCAGGGCAGGTGAGTGCATGTGAAGCTGCCGTAGCGATAATGTTCGCTACTGCAGCTATCACAAGATATCGCTGCTGTGACAGGGGCGGTGACTATCGCGCTCGACATTGCAGCATCGGCTTGCGATGTCGCAGCATGCAAAGTACCCCTTAGTCTCTGTCCTGTGTCCTTCCCCCACAATACTTTATATGTCCCTGACAGTTTTATAATGAATTAGGGGGTGAGAGAAGACTCAATCAGGGCCCTATAATGAATTGTGGGGTGGGGAGGATGGTATGATGACCATATAATGAATTGTGGGGTGGGTAGGACACTATCAGGGCCATATAATAAACTGTGGGGTGTGGAGGATGCTATGAGAGCTATATAATGAACTGTGGGGTGGGGAGGACACTGTCAGAGCGATACAATAAACTGGGGGTAGGGAAGACACTATTAGGGCCATAATGAATTGTGGGGTTGGAAGGAAGCTATGAGAGTTATATATTGAATAGTGGAGTAGGGAGACACTATCAGAGCCATAAAATAAATTGTGGGGTGGGTAAGATGCTATGAGGACCATATAATGAATTATAAGGTGGGTAGATTGCTATGAGGGCCATATAATGAATTATGGGGAGGACAATATCAGGGCCATATAATTAATAGTGGAGTGGGTAAAATGGTATGAGGGCCATATAATGAATTGTGGGGTGGGAAGGACACTTTCAGGGACATATAATCAATTTTGGGGAAGGGAGGATGCTATCAGGGCCATATAAAGAATTGTGGGGTGGGGTAGGAAGCAATGAGGGCCATATAATCAATTGTCAAGTAGGGAGGAGGACACTCTCAGGGCCAGAAAAGGATTGTGGGGTGGGTAGCACGCTATCAGGTCCATACAATGAATTGTAGAGTGGAGAGAACATCATCAGGGCCATATAATGAATTGTGAAGTGGTGAGGATGCTGTGAGGGCTATATAACAAATTCTGGGATGGGGAGGACACTATGAGGACCATATAATGAATTTTAGGGTGGGGAGGACAAAATCAGGACCATATAATTAATTGTGGGGTGGGGAGGATGCTATGAGGGCCTTATAATGAACTGTGGGGTGGGGAGGACACTATTAGGGCCATATAATGAATTGTGGCATGGGAAGGACACTATCAGAGCCATAAAATAAATTATAGGTACAGGAGAAATCTATCAGAGCCATATAATGAATTGCGGGGTGGGGAAAACGCTATCAGAGTCTTATAATGAATTGTGAAAAGGGGAGGACACTATGAGGGCCATATAATAAATTGTGGGCTGAGGGAGGAGCCATATAATGAATTGTGGGGTGGGGAGGATGCTATGAGGGCCATAAAATGAATTGTTGTGTAGGAAGGATGCATCGAGGGCCAAATAATGAATTGTGGTGTGAATAGGATGTTATCAGAGCAATATAATGAACTGTGAGGTGGGGAGGATGCTATGAGGGCCATATAATGAATTTTGGGGTGTGGAGGACACTATGAGGGCCTTATAATGAAATGTGTGGAGGACACTATGAGGGATTTAGCATCCTACCACAGAATCCAATTAATTTTAAATCCATAATGTCCTTCTTCCCCTGTTCATTATTCCACCCTTTACTCTGATCCCAATTCTCCCCTTCCCAGTGTATTTAAAAAGAAAAAGTCACTCACCTGTCCTTCGGGTCCCCCACAGTACAGCCTCTTCTCTTGTTGGGTAATTTTCAAATGACACAGGTGCATGGCATGCTGATGTCATCCACGCGCCTATATCAATGAGGAAGCGCCAGGCAGGAAGCGGAAGACAGCTTCTTGCAGCTCAGCTGCCTCTCGCTCTCTGCCCGGTATGCAATCTAACCATGTCCTCATTATTAACCTCCCTGCATGGGCCCACCTTCACCTCTGGGACCTGGTGAAGCTGCACAAGCTGCACCAACAGTATGTTTGCCCCCGATATGAGCTTAGAAGGAAATTACAGTATACACAGCTCAGCACTGTTGACTATGAATAACAGTATGAGTTACTTACTGTATTTTTCGGACCATTAGACGCACTTTTTCCCCCCCAAATGTTGGGGGAAAGTAGGGGGTGCGTCTTATGGTCTGAATATAGGGCTGCGGCCGGGAATGAGGGTGCTGTGGTGGAGCGGGTCATCGGTGGCACGAGCAGACTGCAGCAGCGCAGGTCACGTGGGCCCGCTCATTACATATGCACGCCCATCGTCCCGCCCATCATCTCTCAGCGCTGACAGGTGGGCGGAATGATAGGTGGGGGGTGCGCGCATAATTAACAGCCGGCCGTGATCACCCCTGGCAACTATAGCCTGGAGTTATCATGTGCGGCTGTATTCACTGCCCCCCGTGCATCATCATCAGCGCGGGGGGCAGTCAATAAGTACGGTACACTTACCCGTCACCGTTCCCCTGCAGCACCGCGATCTCCTCCTGTCTGACGGCCAGCTGATTTGTGTAGCGAGCGGTAAGCACAGCAATGACGTCATCGCTGTGCGCGCTGCTAGTCAGCTGACCGGCAGACAGCAGGACGAGCGAGGCTGCAGGGAACAGTGACGGCTCCACACAGGTCAGCAGTGCTGCTGCCGCCACAGGCAGGGGGAGGAGCAATGCTGCATGGAGCGAGGAAAGGTGAGTATAAACGTTTATTTTTTTGTGTGATACAGGATGCATGCCATATAGCAGGTTTGGCCCATATAGCAGGATGGGGCCATATAACAGGATGGGCCATATAGCAGGATGGATGGGGGTCTATAGCAGGATAAGGGCATATAGCAGGATGGCAGTATATAGCAGGATGGGGGTATATAGCAGGATAAGGGCATATACTAGGATGGCAGTATATATCAGGATGGGGAGCATATAACAGGATGGCAGTATATAGCAGGATGGGGGTATATAGCAGGATGCCAGTATATAGCAGGATAAGGGCATATACCAGGATGGGGTACATATACAAGGCAGGAGGATCATTACCAGGATGGGGTATCTTAGAGAATTTGGGGACATTACCCCCATAACAGTGTAGGCAGCAGATTCTCGCCCCATAAAAGTGTGTTATGACCACATTTTTTGCTTAAAATTTTATTTTCCTATTTTCCTTCTCTAAAACCAGGGTGCGTCTTATGGTCCGGTGTGTCTTATAGTCCGAAAAATACGGTAGTCACAGTTTGGATGTCAGCCATCGACTGACAACCAAAGAAACAAGCAGTATTATAGTAGTTATATTCTTGTATATAGGGGGCAGTATTATATTAGCTATATTCTGGTACACAGAAGCAGTATTAAAGTAGTAGTTATATTTTTGCACATAGGGAGCACTATTATAGTAGTTACCGGTATATTCTTGTTCATAGGAGCAGTATTATAGTAGTTATATTTTTGTACATCAGGAAGTATAGTAGTTATATTCTTGTTTATAGGAGCAGTGTTATAGCAGTCATTTTCTTGTACAAGGAGGGCAGTATTATAGTATTTATATTCCTGGACACAGCATTACTATAAATGGGGCACTATATGTGAAGTAGCATGTAATAATCTGGGCACAGTTGATCAAAATTGTTGTTATTAGGAATAGTTAAGCAAGTTGAAGATGAAATTATTTCTAAAAGGCAAAGTAAAAGATGACACATTTCATTTGTATTTTAGGCAAAAAAAAAAAAACATTTGAAAATTATAAATCGGGAAATGGGCCGATGCAACAGTTTGGGCACCCTTGAAGATTTGTGTGCTCATATAACTTTGAGCAAAGTTTCAGAACTTAAGTAGCCTGTTTTGGCATATTCATCGTTAAAAAAGGCCAGGTGATGCAAATTTCACAGCTTTATAAAAACCCAACCTCCTCTAACCTTGTGCCAAAAAACAGCAGCAGGGTTCTTGTAAGCAGCTGCCTAGCACTCTGAAAAATAAAATGAAGGAGGCCCACAAAGCAGGAGAAGGCTATACGAAGGTAGCAAAGTGTTTTCAAGTTGCCCTTTCCTTAGTTCGAAATGTAATTAAGAAATTGCCATTGACAGGAACAGTGAAGGCCAAGATAAGGTCTGGGAGATCAAAAAAAAGTTCTGTGAGAGCTGCTTGTAGGATTGTTAGAATGGCTTGACTGCAAAAGACCTTCAGGAAGATCTAGCAGACTCTGTAGTTGTGGTACGTTTGTGCAGGTGTCTCTATTGTTCAGAGACATCTGCAAAAATATGACCTTCATGGAAGAATCATCAGAAGAAAAGTTCTCCCACGTCCTCAGCATAAAATTCAGAGTCAGAAGTATGCAAAATAATATCTAAACAAGCCTGATGCATTTTGAAAACAAGTCTTGTGGACCGAAGAGGTTAAAATAGAACTTTTTGGTCACAGTGTTCAATGATATTTGTGGAGAAAAAAGTTCACAGAATTTCAGGAAAAGAACATCTCTCCAACTAATCATGCTTTGGGGTTGTGTTGCAGCAAATGGCATGGGGAACATTTCACAGGTAGAGGGAAGAATAGATTCAATAACATTTCAACAAATTCTAGATGCAAACATAACATCATAAGCATAAAATCTGAAGGTGAAAAAAGGAACACTTCTAAAAATGGATAGTGATCCTAAACACATCAAAATCCACAATAGAGAACCTCAAAAGGCGCAATCTAAAGGTTTTACTTTGGCTCTCACTGACCCTGATCTGCACATCATTGAAAATCTGTGGCTAGACCTCAAAAGAGCAGTGCATGCAAGACGACCCAGGAATCTCACAGAACTGGAAGACTTTTCCAAGGAAGAATGGATGAAAATCCCTCAAACAGTAATTGAAAGACTCTTGGCTGCTACAGAAAACGTTTACAAGCTGTGATACTTGCCAGAGGAGGTGCTACCAGGTACTAACCATGCAGGGTGCCCAAACTTTTGCATCAGACAATTTCCTTTTTTTATTTTAAAGTTGAAAATATATATATTTTTTGCCTAAAACACAAAGGATATATTTGTCATCTTTGACTTTACACCTTTTAGAGATCATTTCATCTTTAACTTGCTTATCTGCTCTCAATAACATTAAAGTTGACCAGGGGTGCCCACATTTTTACACACCACTGTACATGGTAGAGATTTTGCATTAGATATAGGCATATGTTACGGGGGGACTGGCAGATTAGGACCAAGGGGTATATATCCCAATCGCCAGTCGGGGCCCACCGTGCTCCAGATGACAATGGAGCTGCTGGCACCCTGTGGGTTAGGCGGAGGCTAATGACTCAGAGATAACACAGGAGACCTGGGAACCGGTCACGTGTGTAGGGACACGTCAAACCGGACGACAACCCAGTTAGCGTTTCGGTGGAGCAGGCGCTACTCCGACCACGTGTGTAGGGAACACGTCAAGCCGGATGGTAACCAGTTAGCGTTGACCAAGAAGACCGCTGCGACAGCGCCCTGTCGGCCACGTGTGTAAGACACGTCAGGCCGAGCAGTCCTTCGATTAGCGTTTCTGGTCACCACTCGACTGGCCACGTGTGTGAAGGACACGTCAGACCAGGTAGTCACACCAGTAGCATTTGATTGTGAAGCCGAGGAGAGAAATAGGGTTCACACACGCAATCCAGGAACACCCTGTTAACTCCACAGGGGTTCTGGAATACGCTGTCCATGCACGTAGAGGGCACTCTCGGACAGGTGACGCAGCAGGTATGCTGTCCTTGTGCGTAGGAGGCACAAACGAACAGGTGACACAGCAGCCGCAGTCCAGTTAACGCCACTGGACTGCTATAGCACAACTGGAACGGCAGCAAGGAAGCACGGCGCCTGACCCTGATGTGCCGAGCCACGAATCTTGGCGCGACAGGCACCGTTCGCCTAGCCCTACCTACCGCTTCCAACAAAGCTTATGCCACCATGAACTCTAAATGAAGACTGCGCACCTCCATGTTGTCTCCAGCACCTTTTATAACCTGGGTCCACCCCAAACCTAGGGTAGAACCACCAAGGTCCAATAGCAGAGTGCCATGTCAGCAGCGACGTCACCAGCGGCCTATCCGGAACCGCCACGTCATTGATGACCTCATGGCAGCCACGCCCCAAACACTTCACCAGTCATCGTCTGACGACCAATGGTGATGTGCCAGATCATAGGGGGGGCCTCTGCGAGCCAGTCCGGAGTGGATACATCATCAGGACACCTGACAACCTCTGCCCTATCAGGACCTGCCACCTCACGGACATGCTCAGTGAGGTCCTTACCGGACCTAGCCTCTGATGCATTAAGTGCCTGAGCATGCTCAGTAGCCTGAACAACAGACTCAGAAATCAGACTATCTGCCTGAGCATGCTCAGTAGGAACATCCCAGAACTTAGACACAGCATGAAGTCCAAGTACCTGTGCAAAGAGGCTGTTTGGATTAATTGTGGGAGCATGCTCTGTAGCCTGAACTGAGGACTTAGTCTCAGAAATGATACAATCACGCTGAGCATGCTCAGTAGGCAAAACAACAGACTTAGACTCTGGCTGGGGTAAATCGGCGCACGCATGTGCACTAGCCGCCTCTACACACTTAGACGTGGTGGAAGGAGCAGCCAACTGGATGACCCGAGGCACGGCCAAGAACGGCAGCCGGCGCCTTGGCGCAACAGGAACAGCAGAAGGCTGCTTGCGGCTATGGCGGCGCCGGTTCGTAACAGCATACCTCTGGTTCTAGATATGAAGCTAGTTAAAAGTTAGATCAATTAATCTGTTCTATTATTCCAAATCAGAGCAATGAAGTTACCGGTCCCCTGTGATCTGATGACTGCTTTCTCATTAAACTTGTTCAGCCCATAAATGTCTGCCTGGTCTGTTTCAACACTGCTAAGACTTTGTGCAAATAGCCCCTACACTGAAGACATTCTCTGTATTGTGTGGCTATTTAAAGAGCCATTAATTTAGCGGTTGATGATAATTATAGTACAGCACTGTGTTTTCTATTGGATCACTCTTTATACGAGTCTGTCTGAAGAAACACAGTCCAAGTGCGAGAATGAAAACATATTTAAAGGGGCTATGTACCAAAAGGAGGGAAAAAAAACGAAAACCCCCCACAACTTTCAAATATAAAAAGAACCCACATCAACAGATTTTGTATCATAAACCAAAGAACCACAGCTATGTTAGGTCACTGTAATTCAGATTACATCTATATCTTCTTTTTAGTTATCCTTGTTTACGTGACAAAGTTATTGTCACGATGTGACTATAGGATAATGAGGGACACGGCCTCCTATGCTGTCCCTCACGCTAGGGAACTCTGGGCTATCCCTAACCTCAGGGTTACTCTTGATTGTGGAGATGCCTGGGTCCCATGCCTGGTTATGCTACTGACCAGGTCTTATCTGATGCTTCCCTCCCACCAGGGAAGGAAGGGGCAGAAATGAGAAGGAAACACAGATAAAGACAGATAAGGGAAAACCAAAACTCTTACACATTGCACACACAGGAATAGACTGAGGAACAAAGTAAGAGCAGGAAGGTAGCAACAAAAGGCAACAAGGGTTAATTGCACCACTGCAATCAGCAACAAGTACCACAACTTGCACTCAGCAACAAGTACCACAATTACCAGATAGTCTGTATCACAACACCTCACCAGACCAGCTAAGATAAACTATAGCTGGCATAGAAGGACATATAGGGGAGCAGATTTAATTAACTCCCTCACAACATGTATTCAAAGGAGACTAACAACAAGACTAGCAGAGATTAACTTTTGCTAGACTGCCTATGAACTACTACTCGGCAGGTGAACGCCTGAGTCAGCCTGCGTTGATCACAGACATCAGAGAAGTTATCGGGTGGAGTGTCAGAATCAATAGTCTGGACTGATTCTGATGCCGCCATGGCAGTTGGCGAAGTTTGTAAAAATCTATGTTTAACAGTTATCCCTTATCCCAAAAAAATATGCAAATTAGGCGAGAGTGTAGGGATCTTGGACCTGCATTTATAGTTTCCCATCCTTTTTCCATCATTCCCCACCCGCCGCTGTCTGAAGCTCTGTGACTGATAGGTCACTGTTGTCTGAGTGACCTGATTACCCAATCCAAAATCAAGAACAGGTGCCATTATTCCTGGTCCTCCTCCCAATGCAACACATGCATAATCCTGATCTCACTGTGTTGTCAGGAGGTAACAGTACATGCACCCCACCGGGAATGACGGTGTCTGTGCAAGATTTCAAACGGATTAGGCAAGTCACTCAGACTAGAGTGACCTATCAGAGATCTTCGGACAGTGGAGGGCAAGAAAAGATGATAGTGATCTGTAAGTGCAGGGTCAAGACCCCTGCCCTTGAATATCATTTGCATAGATATTTAATAAGAGATAACTTTGGAATGAAAACAAAGATTACTAAAAAGAAGGTAACTAAGGGGTAACATTTCCCCTTGTGGACAGTGACATGCCGGAAATGTCAGTGTAAGGAGGCTTTTAAGCCATGCAATGCTTCTCTGGGAAATATGAAATATGAAAATTGGCGCATCTAAGAGGAAGACGATGGGAACTCTTATGCCACCTATTAGAAATAGCAATTCTAAAAGTCAATATCGACTTATTAACAAGCTTTCCCATATGACTTAGGATAAAAGCCAAACCAGTAATTTTGCAGATGTGGTGTTTCGGGATGTTGACGTGGGGCAACACTCCAAAACAGGGATATTTTTTTTAGGATTGCTGCTTCCAATAAATGTCACTACAGTTCAAGTCTTGTCTTCTAAAAGAGGCAATTATTGTGCAAGGCCAGGCATGTGTGTAAAGAAACAGGATGATCCTTGTATTAGAAAATAGCATCCCTTCACAATCATGGGGTACTGCTTTATAAATATACAGTACCCCGTTAAATAAATTGTGCCTTCGAAAGTAAAGAGGGTATAAAAGTTGGATACATTTTTTTTATATTAGGAACACTATGGTCTTGGAAAAATCTAAGACTGAACTCAGAATCAATTATTCCAGTTGGCTTTGCCAAGGGCTGTTGTAATTGGATATTTCTAGATCGATATCCAATTGATGGGTGTCGGACCATTGGCACCCCCGTTGATTTGCTTGCTGAACGGGCAAGCACCTGGTTATTGTAGTGTTGTCCTATTCACTTTAATAGCTTAATGTCGCTACCAGGGGTATAGTGTGCAGGAACAAAAGAACAGTATAGCCTGCAGGGCTAGCTAAGCACCGCAGCCACTATTTTTCCTGCATTGCTTTCTGGAAAAGCTGCATTTCACAAGGTTGCCTTTAGATTGATTCTAGACTTGGTGAAAAATCGATTTTCTCGTCCCAGTCCATCGGCCATCACAGTGGTCTGTGGACACAGGACAGGAAAGGCAAAAACATCTTAAACCTGATGGCATCTGCAACGTCATCGTTGCTTAATGTAGAGTTGCGCCTGTCCGGCTAACCCGAAGGAGAGCTACGTAAGAAGAGCTCAAAACTTATGGCCACAAACCACTGTCATGGCCAATGGCCTGAGATGTGCAAATTGATTTGCACCTATTCTCTTTGTAGCTTATCATTCTATCTTCCTATTATTCCAGTAAATACCCCAAATTCCGGAATGTTTAGGAATGTTCCGTTTTAACCCTTGTTACGACTTCAATGGCAGCCGTAAAGTATTTCATCCAATTCTCCGGAGACGGAGATTTATAAATTTAATATCATAGAAGAGGAGTAGGAGGATGGCTTATAGGTACTTATGAAGGGCTTCGTCTTTATGAGAGTCAGAGTGGGCGATGTTGTGTCCTAATTTGGAAGACTTGGCTCAACTCAGGAAAAGACTAGAGTAATTTATACCGTATAAAAAGTGGCTTCATTAATCATCCTAATATTATTCATACCCAAAAGTGAAAATAAATTCATTCAGAGAAATGTTAATATTCTTCTTTCAAGAGGCAAAGGATAAGTAATGACTGAGGCTATTAGCCTAATTGACGGACCCCTAAGAGTTTCATGAGAGACACAGTGTGACAGAAGGAAGTTAAATTGCTCTCGGATGAAAGAGGAAGGTCGCACAGGCAAACTCTGAGCTGGCTCCTATGACACTTTCAGGCATTCGAATGCCAACAGGGAATGGAGCAGCGGAGAGAGGGGGGGAGCAGCCCGGGAACTCAAGCTGTCATAGAGTTGGCAGCGTGAAGCCCTTAGGATCACCCAGGCAGCGCTCGGTCACAGCGTTGGAAAATTGTCGCCATCAACACCTCAGGCTTTCCCAATGTCGCCTCCTCAGTACAATGTCACTCAAGGTCATCTCGGCACAGGACCGTAGACAGGTAATAGATGGGACGCGAGTAATGCTTTCGTCTATAACACCCGCTATAAGTAATTAGCAAAATGACACAGATTGTAATTGGTTTTCTGGTTTAGAGGGAATTATGGCATAAAGTATTGTACAGGATTTCTGTCACATTGTTTTTTTGCCAGTGAATATTTATGATATGGGGTCAACATAATACCATCACATGTTTCAAAGTAATTAAACTTATTTTTTTAATTATTAATTAGTTTTGGCAAAGTTGTGGATCTTTGCGCTATGCTTACCTACCTTATCTTCATTCCTTTTCTTTCAAACAAGCTGAAAGCGCTGTTTGTACTGCCATGTCCATGCACGTAGAGTAGCTGATTTGCACTGCAAACTTCTGTGCTCTAATGTAAGCTTCTCTGCTCCCTTTCCATATGCTTAGATGCTATTTACAAACTCTCTCACTCTCTGAGCATTGGGGAGGGGAGCAGGGAAACCTCATAGGAGTACAGATATTTACTAGACCTGCAATTCAAACAGCACGTCATGGCGACTCCAGACTCTATTCACATTGCAGAGTCTGGCAAGCAACCTGGTGCTTCTTAGTTGCTCAGCCAGAGTCGGGTGTTTACTATTTAGTGCTCTCTGGTCTTCGGTTTAGGGGAGTTAATTCATGCTGGCTGGTGAATTGCTGCTGGAGTCACAGGTTGCTGACGTCCTATCACAGCTGCCTCTGCCATATTAAAAATGGTGGAACCTAGTCTAACATGCTGAAGATAGCTCTAGCCTTGCTCCAGCGTTATCGGTCTTTGTGTGTGGTGACCCAGTTGTTGGTGAACTGTTGTATGCAATTTGGTGTGCTGTCGAAATATCCTTGTTGTTTGTTTATTTCCTCCCTGTACTCTATTTCTTCCTGAGCACTTATTATCTTTTCCCCTGTGTGCTTGCAGTGAGTTTTAGCCTTGGTTTTCCCCTGTCTGTTGGTATTTATGGGATTTTGTACTCCTGTCCCAGCCCTCCCCGGGGGTGGGAGAGAGGGGGTGTGAGACCAGGGCTTCTCAGGAGTTAGGGCTAAGTTGGCAGTCCAGACCTGGCTAACATCAAAAAACACCAAAAACCTGAGCTGAAACAATGTTCAGTAAACATGCAACATAAAGCATGTGAATTGCAGCCTTAAGACTAGAAAAAAACCAAAGAGAAAAATTGCATGAAAAATACCCTGACTATAAATAAATAAATTGCAAGTGCTAAATAACAGGGTACTTAGTGTATACATTTTTGCAAAAAGGTAAAAAGCTGTCTCACCTCGTCAAGGTGTACCCATCTGAGACAGTCCCTAACCTACTGAAGTTAAAAACATTATCAATACCTGACTTGTGTCATGTCAAACTCCAATATGAATGGTGGCAAGTGGTCAGCTGTGTCCCAGATTAAATACACAGCGAAGTGAGACGCAATTAGTTGTTCAGTCTCAGTACTAGGAGGGCTGCGCCCCCAACTTGCAACAAAGCAAGATAACATACAAAAAACACCAAAAACCTGAGCTGAAACAATGTTCAGTAAACATGCAACATAAAGCATGTGAATTGCAGCCTTAAGACTAGAAAAAAAACAAAGAGAAAAATTGCATGAAAAATACCCTGACACAGCTGACCACTTGCCACCATTCATATTGGAGTTTGACATGACACAAGTCAGGTATTGATAATGTTTTTAACTTCAGTAGGTTAGGGACTGTCTCAGATGGGTACACCTTGACGAGGTAAGACAGCTTTTTACCTTTTTGCAAAAATGTATACACTAAGTACCCTGTTATTTAGCACTTGCAATTTATTTATTTATAGTCAGGGTATTTTTCATGCAATTTTTCTCTTTGGTTTTTTTCTAGTCTTAAGGCTGCAATTCACATGCTTTATGTTGCATGTTTACTGAACATTGTTTCAGCTCAGGTTTTTGGTGTTTTTTGTATGTTATCTTGCTTTGTTGCAAGTTGGGGGCGCAGCCCTCCTAATACTGAGACTGAACAACTAATTGCGTCTCACTTCGCTGTGTATTTAATCTGGGACACAGCTGACCACTTGCCACCATTCATATTGGAGTTTGACATGACACAAGTCAGGTATTGATAATGTTTTTAACTTCAGTAGGTTAGGGACTGTCTCAGATGGGTACACCTTGACGAGGTGAGACAGCTTTTTACCTTTTTGCAAAAATGTATACACTAAGTACCCTGTTATTTAGCACTTGCAATTTATTTATTTATAGTCAGGGTATTTTTCATGCAATTTTTCTCTTTGGTTTTTTTCCTGGCTAACATCAAGCCTACCTCTGGAAAAAGGAACAGTTGAGGGCCCCTAGTCTGAGAGCCAGTCTAGGTGCCCTTACTCCTTTGTCATAACCATGACATAGCAACTCTAGATGCATAGATAAGGCAGTAGAAACAGCCCTTTTAGCATGAGGTTCGAGAGAAAAAAGAGCAATACTGTATAAGGTAAAGCAGTACATTACAAAGAGATAACTGCAAAGACCGATCAATAATTAAATACAAACGTTTAGTTATGCTTTAATGGTAATGATCTCTTATAGCCTTATGTTCTGCTAAAGCACCAACTGTAGGCCCACATACAACCAGCGGATAGTAAAAGAATATCCTTTTGTTCTCCGTTGCGGGTGATTATAGTTTTTTAATCTGTATAGGAAACTACAACGGAATATGGTTTTCCTATACAGTGGGTTCACCTAAAAAAATAGGTTACCCTACCGTTTGTCTAAACATTGTGTCAAATGACGGATGTATGCCACTGTGTGGATTTATGTCAACGGTTCATTATATATTGTGCTCTGATGTGATGTGAACAGAATCTTAGGTTTGTCTTTTCCAAAACTGGTAGCAAGTCCACCAAAACATTAGTTTTGGGTAGTTGCAGGAATTTGGAAATGTAATAGACATCAGAAATTATTATCCAAAGTATGGTGTTTTCTCTGTTTTTTATAGAAATCAATCCTTGGAATATTAAAAAAAAAACATTATTGGGAAAGTACTTGGCTCTTTGGTGTTAGAAAAGTTTTCTTAAAGGGTACCTGTCACCCGATTTGGCCCCTATAAGCTGCGGTCACCACCAGTGAGCTCTTATATACAGCATTCCAGAATACTGTATATAAGCTCTGTAGAACATAAAAAACAATTTTATAACACTCACCTAGGGGGCGGATCGGTCTGATGGGTGTCGCTGCTCTCCAGTCCAACGCCTCCTCTTTCCGGTCCGGAGCCTCCTCTCTGTGGCGATCACCATCTTCCTTCGACCCAGCCTAGTGTGGATGACATATCTTACATCATCCACACAGGCCAGCATTGTGGTCCTGCACAGTAGCACTTTGATTTGCCCTGCTGAGGGCAGATCAAAGTACTATAATGCGCAGGCTCATGAAAAGGTGAAAGACCGCCCGCACATGCGCACTACAGTACTTTGCTCTGCCCTCCGCCGGGCAGATCAAAATGCGCCTGGGCAGGACCGCTATGCCGGCCTGTGTGGATGATGTACGACGTGTCATGCGCACTAACCTCAGAAGAAGGAGGATGGCGATCGCCGCAGAAAGGAGGCACCGGACCAGAGAGCAGTGACACCCATCGGACCGGACCATCCCCTAGGTGAGTATAATAAAGGTGTTATTATGTTCTACGCAGTGGCCTGGGCTCTTATATACAGTATTCTGGAATGCTGAATATAAGGGCTCACTGGTGGTGGCCGTAGCTTATATGAGACAAATCTGATGACAGGTTCCCTTTAAGATTTGTGCACACTGAGATTTTTGAGCTGGTCAAAAAAAAAGATTTCTAGTGGAAACAAGTTCAAGAAATGTTGCTTTCTTTGGGGAGTAGTATGAGGAGTTTTTTTTTTAATTTTCAATAGTGTTTTTAAAGAGATTTTCAAGTTTGCACAGCTTTTTTTTTTTTCTCAAAAGAGCTAATTTCAGCCTATTGATTGGACAGTGCCTAATTTGTAGCGTTTTCCATCAGGAAGTGACATGCACTTTCTTTTTTCTGAAAAGTGATTTTTCAACACCTGATGTGGAAAAAAATTCTCAAAAAGCTGAAAATAGGACCAGCAAGTCGTACTTCAATAGAAATGAATAGTAGTCTTTCAAGTGTCTCTAAGTAATGTTTTTCCGGCCCAATCCACAAGACTCCTCTAATATTCTGTCTGCATTTACTAATAGATGAAAGAATGAGAAGAAACTGAAGGAATGAGACAATCAATTCATTCATGGACAATTCATTGTGAAGGCCAAAGACCCAAATGGATGTTTCTGAAGATATACTGGTTATATATTTTTAAGTGTTAGACTTTTAAGGTGATGACTTGTCTCTAAATTCCCAAGATCTCAACCGGTCAATCATTTGTTGTATGTTCTGGAAAGACAAGTCTGATCCAAAGAGTCTGCACCTCCAGGGTTTAAAGGCTTTGCTATTAATGTCTTGGTGCAAGATATCATCATCGGAGGTCTTCTGGAGTCCATGCCTCATTGGGTCAGACTTGGTTTTGCAGCACAATTGGGATCTGCACAGAAGTAGGCAGGTGGATTTAATGTCTTGGGTACCTACGACTAAGGCGGGCTTTGCACACTACGACATCGCAAGCTGATGCTGCGATGCCGAGCGTGATAGTCCCCGCCCCCGTCACAGCTGCGATATCTTTGTGATAGCTGCCGTAGCGAATATTATCGCTACGGCTGCTTCACATACACTCACCTGTCGTGCGACGTTGCTATGGCCGGCGAACCGCCTCATTAAGGGGGCGGGTTGTGTGGCGTCACTGCAACGTCACACGGCAGGCAGCCAAAAGGAGTGATGGGGCGGAGATGAGCGGGATGTAAACATCCCGCCCACCTCTGTCCTTCCGCATAGCCGACGGGTGCTGCGGTGATGCAGGTAGGAGATGTTCCTCGCTCCTGCGACTTCACACACAGCGATGTGTGCTGCCGCAGGAACGAGGAACAACATCGGACCATCGCGTCAGCGTAATTATGGAATTCGCCGACGCTACACCGATGATACGATTACGACGCTTTTGCGATCGTTAATCGTATCATCTAGGATTTATACACTACGATGTCGAGAGTGACACAGGAAGTGCGTCACTTTCGACATGACCCCACCGACATCGCACCTGCGATGTCGTAGTGTGCAAAGCCCGCCTAAGTATCGGTTGCCAATCCCACAGACATCAGTGACATTTGTACATTTATAACTTATAGTACTTATGGGTGCTTAGTGGGATACCAGATTGAGAAGGTTACAAGCCTCTATGCTTAATGCTCCATATATTATTAGACTCTAGAAAGACCAACCCAAGGAACCAAAGATCCAGAAAATCCATTATTCGTGAAGTTGGTGAGAGAAGCCTTCTTGAACAGTGCCCAGCCATAAAAAAGCCTATATGGTCCAAGATCAAGTGATCAAGAGATGGATGATAAATTTGATCAATATGTCATGATTGTGCATTGAAAATGGAGTTTGCTATGATTTTAAAGATGACATGAACCAGTTCTGTAAAACTGGAGCTGTTGACCCTTAGAATCAGTACCTGTCAAGTCCTAGTCATGTCAATCCAACACTAGATAATGATGAATATATATTGCAGGTTTCTTCGTTTCCATGAACCCACTTTCCAATCAACAAGATAGAAATTTTTGACATTCATCGTGTTTTTAAGGACTATTGGTAGTACGAAGGCTCAAACATGTCATAAGCTAAAGGGGTCTTCATAAAATGTTTGCACTGACCATATCATCAAGATATGTCAAAAATTCCTCAAAAGAAGAGGCCAACAAGTGGAAGTGGACAGAGCCGGAACTAGCAAGCCAGAAGAGGTGGAAGAAATTTGAGAAAATGATATGTTTCCCTTCTGAATGTCATTGCAGACTCGTCCCCACAGCTTCTCACATCTGACATAGCTTTTTAACACATTAGCCCAACACTTAACAAAAAATAACACCCAGCCTTTACAGTGACCTAAGAAGCTCCTCCGGATTTATGTCATTTGACGTGCTCTGTTGCTCATTTTGGTCACAGTAGAGTTGGCAAAGTGTTTATCTCATGCCCTGCATGGGAAATTATCCATGTACGCAGCTCTTCCAGTAGTGCTGCACATTTATTCTCTTTGTCGTGCATCAAAAGATAATTACAATGTATATTTATAAAAATGAGAGCAAAACGTAAAAGGAAGAAACACCGAAGTAACAAGCTACCTGTCAGCAAGTAATGCATGCATATAATTTAAACGGGTCTGTCGGCAGTACTGACCCTGCGGCAGCTTAAACGCCTCCATTTCTCTCTTGACGTCTCCTGATTCAATGCCATAGCAGTCAGAGGGGAGGAATGTAAAGTGCAAAAAGCACTTCAGAATTAGGGACCGCCTGCAAGGAACTTGCGGGAGCAGCATTTACTAAAATCTAAAACAGTAAGTAGATAGTAAAACCACCCACAGAGGTATGGGTATTGTCTTGAAGTCTAAAGGTTGGACATCAAAGCAGTCATTCAAAAGCAAAAAGGAGGGTAGAGTTGTGGCGTGCAAACAATCAGAATCAGGGACTACCTTCAGGGTACTTGGGGGCGCAGTATGTGCCGAAATCTAAAAGGTTATGGAATTAATAAAACCATGCACAGAGGTATGAGTATGCTCTTGATTTCTCTAGGTTGGATACCACAGCAGTTACTCAAAAGCAGAGGGGAAGATTGTGAGAGTGCTTGAAAATTAGGGACCACCTTCAAGACACTTACAGAAGTGGCACATGCCAAAATCTTCACAGTGATGCTAATGAAACTGCATTCTGAGCCTCTTACTTACCACTGTCAGTAGTTTTCAAGGATCAAAACTGCTGACAGACTCTCACAGATGGAAAGCATCCATCAAAGAGGGTCTCCTCCTGAAGATCTAAGATAGAGATGTGCTGCCAGGCAACTCTGCTTTAAAAGACTGTGGTCGTCATGCTATTCACTCAGTAGTGCTCTGTAAGACAAGACTTGCCTGCTCTGCTTGAAATTGGTAATGACAGCTTGGCAGCCTTACGTCATACGATGCCTCTTCTTATCCTGACATATTAACCAGGCTTACGTCCAGTGTATTCATAGTCTTCAACGTTGACATGAATAGAAATTGACCAACCACTTCTCACCCCACCACATATCTCATTTCTTCCTTTAAAGATAAAATTATACCTTGAATTTTTTAAGTTCTGCAAACTAGCTCTAAACCAGAAGTAAGCAAGTTGTCTCTTTAGCGCCACTTGCAAGAGTCAATGTCCGACCCAATATAGAGTCTAGAAACATGACTAGTTATGAATCCAAAGAATTACAAGGCACCGAGAAGCTCTTCTCCGCTCATAAATCTTTATTTGTCCCAGCATACAAAAAGAAAAAGTGCAAAAAACAACGTTTCGGCTGACTAGTGATATCAGGCAAACTCAAACGCCCCATCAGGTTCCTATTGGTCTTGAATTTGTTCTGTAAAGTTGGAGAAATCAATTGTAAACCCAAATAAACAGTCTTCCCACTTTTTATGCTCCACTTATAAAAAGATATGGATCTGTACCTGGAATCTTTAAAATCACAGTAGGGTCCAATGGAACGTGAAGTCTTATTTGTGAACAGAAAACCAGAATTCACGTTAAGATGTTCTACAATTTCAAACTTTCTTGAAGGAAAAGCTAGACTAGCCAGAGAGGTTGGCTAAAGCTTTGGTAAACCCAGTGGCGTAACTACCGCGGTCGCAGCGGTCGCGATCGCGACCGGGCCCGGGCGGTTTGGGGCCCGCGGGGACCCGGCAGATCAGCAGCCAGCTCCTCTCAGTGAGAGAGAAGCTGCGCTGATCTATCACAGTGCACGCGCCCACTATATGACCCGCTGCCGCCCCCGACACCGGGCCCTCCTGCCCGATGTCAGCGGCGGCACCGGGGCCCCCCTCCCCCGTCACCGCGCACAGTAATAATGAAGCAAAGAGCGGCCGGCGCCGCTCTGCATCATCATTCTGCCCCTGTGCCTGTGCGGTGACCAGGGCCGGCGTCAGCACCCGGCATATGCCGGGGCCCTGGAGAGCCGGGGGGGCCCACTCGGCCTCGTCAGCTCTGGTGCACCTTGGCCGGGGCCCACTCTCCTTAGTTCTGCGGTCCCCGGGCCGAGTTCCGGGGACCGCAGTCCTCGGCAGGAATCTGCGGCGCCGTCTCTTTAAGGCGCGCAGACTTCCTGGTTTGAACTTCATCTGTGGGCGGAGCTACAGACCGGCATCCTGCTCAGTCCCACAGATGAGAGTTGCAGTGCCAGCCAGCGACCCCCAGCACAGCGTGTCCCTCCGGCGCTGTGTGGGCCCCTTCTCCACCGTGACCTGAGCGGTATGTGCCCTCCCCAACCCCGATTTATGCCCCCCCCCGGAGCCGCGCGTGTCTGTCTCTGTCTGTATGTAGCAGAGCTAGGTGTGCATGTATATAGCAGAGCTAGGTGTGTATGTATATAGCAGAGCTAGGTGTGTATGTATATAGCAGAGTTATGTGTGTATGTATATAGCAGAGCTATGTGTGTATGTATATAGCAGAGCTAGGTGTGTATGTATATAGCAGAGCTATGTGTGTATGTATATAGCAGAGCTATGTGTGTATGTATATAGCAGAGCTATGTGTGTATGTATATAGCAGAGCTATGTGTGTATATAGCAGAGCTATGTGTGTATGTAGCAGAGCTATGTGTGTATGTATATAGCAGAGCTATGTGTGTATGTATATAGCAGAGCTAGGTGTGTATGTATATAGCAGAGCTAGGTGTGTATGTATATAGCAGAGCTAGGTGTGTATGTATATAGCAGAGCTATGTGTGTATGTATATAGCAGAGCTATGTGTGTATGTATATAGCAGAGCTATGTGTGTATGTATATAGCAGAGCTATGTGTGTATGTATATAGCAGAGCTATGTGTGTATGTATATAGCAGAGCTATGTGTGTATGTATATAGCAGAGCTATGTGTGTATGTATATAGCAGAGCTAGGTGTGTATGTATATAGCAGAGCTATGTGTGTATGTATATAGCAGAGCTATGTGTGTATGTATATAGCAGAGCTAGGTGTGTATGTATATAGCAGAGCTAGGTGTGTATGTATATAGCAGAGCTAGGTGTGTATGTATATAGCAGAGCTATGTGTGTATGTATATAGCAGAGCTATGTGTGTATGTATATAGCAGAGCTATGTGTGTATGTATATAGCAGAGCTATGTGTGTATGTATATAGCAGAGCTATGTGTGTATGTATATAGCAGAGCTAGGTGTGTATGTATATAGCAGAGCTATGTGTGTATGTATATAGCAGAGCTATGTGTGTATGTATATAGCAGAGCTATGTGTGCATGTATATAGCAGAGCTATGTGTGCATGTATATAGCAGAGCTATGTGTGCATGTATATAGCAGAGCTATGTGTGTATGTATATAGCAGAGCTATGTGTGTATGTAGCAGAGCTAGGTGTGTATGTATATAGCAGAGCTATGTGTGTATGTAGCAGAGCTATGTGTGTATGTATGTGGCAGAGCTATGTGTGTATGTATATAGCAGAGCTATGTATGTAGCAGAGCTATGTATGTAGCAGAGCTATGTGTGCATGTATATAGCAGAGCTATGTGTGTATGTATGTGGCAGAGCTATGTGTGTATGTATGTAGCAGCGCTGTGTCTGTATGTATGTATCCAGCAGAGCTGTGTGTGTTTGTCTGTATGCATGTATGATGTGTATCTATGTATGTCAGTGTATATGACTGTATAGATGTGTCAGTTCTATATGTATTTTTGTGAGTTTGTCGTTAAATATGTATATGTATGTGTACGTATGTGTGTCTGCGTGTGGATGGGGCCCACTGGGACTCTTCCGCCCGGGGCCCACAAAAAACTGGAGCCGGCCCTGGCGGTGACGTCACTCCTGTGCGACTGCTGTGCTGAGTGCACAGAGCGCAGGGAGGGAGGACGCCGACCGCAGCACCGGGAGGACGAGCAGCAGTGGAAGGAGGAGAGCAGGGAGTACAGCATCAGTGGAACAAGGAGACGTCAGGACAGAGCAGCAGTGGAAGGAGGAGAGCGGTGAGTACTTGTTTTTTTTTTTATATATATATGAGTACACGGTGGTCAGAGGCCTGGAGTGGGGAGGCTGCATTATACTGTACATGGAGGCCTGGGGTGGGAAGGCTTGATGATACTGTACATGGAGGCCTGGGGTGGGGAGGCTGCATGATACTGTACATGGAGGCCTGGGGTGGGGAGGCTGCATGATACTGTACATGGAGGCCTGGGGTGGGAAGGCTGGATGATACTGTACATGGAGGCCTGGGGTGGGGAGACTGCATGATACTGTACATGGAGGCCTGGGGTGGGGAGGCTGCCTGATACTGTACATGGAGGCCTGGGGTGGGGAGGCTGCATGATACTGTACATGGAGGCCTGGGGTGGGGAGGCTGCCTGATACTGTACATGGAGGCCTGGGGTGGGGAGGCTGCCTGATACTGTACAAGGAGGCCTGGGGTGGTGAGGCTGCATGATACTGTACATGGAGGCCTGGGGTGGGGAGGCTGCATGATACTGTACATGGAGGCCTGGGGAGGCTGCATTATACTGTACATGGAGGCCTGGGGAGACTCCATTATACTGTACATGGAGGCCTGGGGAGGCTGGCAGCATTATTATACATGGAGGCCTGGGGAGGCTGGCTGCTATATTATACATGGAGGCCTGGGAGGCTGGCTGCTATATTATACATGGAGGCCTGGAGAGGTTGGCTGCATTATTATATATGGAGGCCTGGTGAGGCTGCATAATAAACATGAAGGACACCTTATACATTGAATATAGAGGTGTAATATACATAGAGGTCTATGAGGCTGCATTATACTGGAGGTCTATAGGGCTGCATTAAAATGGAGGTCGGGGGGGGCTGTATAATACAAAATGAAGGGACACCTTATACATGGAATATAGGGGTGAATTATACATGGAGGAGTATGGGGCTGCATAATACCATCTGAAGTTTTATGGGGTTGTGTTATAATACATATAGGACTATGGGGGCTGCATTATAATATATGGAGGACTATGGAGGCTACCTTATACATGGACTATGGAAGTGCATTATAAAACATGGAGGACTATGTGGTGCAGTATAATATATGGAGAACTATGGGGTGAATTTTAATACATGGAGAACTATGGGAAATGCATTATAATTGAAGTGCTACTTTATACATGGAGGATTATGGGGGTGCATTATAATATATGGAGGGCTATGTATCTGCATTCTAATATATGAAGGGTTATGTGAGACCCTTTATACAATTATTTGGAAGGCTATGTGGGGGCTGTTATAGTATTTTGAGAACTTTATACAGGGGGGACAAAGATACAAGTATGGGATGGAAATGTTTTGTGCTGAGGGAAAAAGGCTCTTTCCCTCAGCAGCCAACTTTCCCATGCTCTGCTATACATCTCTCAGCACCCAGCTTTCCCATGTTCTGATATACATCTCTCAGCACCCAGCTTTCCCATGTTCTGATATACATCTCTCAGCACCCAGCTTTCTCATGCTCTGATATGGGAAAGCTGGGTGCTGAGGACAAGATAAATATCAGAACATAGGAAAGCTGGGTGCTGATAGAGGGATTTCAGGGTGCTGTGGGTGAGAGCCAAGTGTCAGCGTCATTATCCTGTACCCCGAGTGTCAGTGTCATTATCCCTTACCCCATACCTCCCAACCGTCCCGGATACAGCGGGACTTTCACGCTTTACGTTGTTTGTCCCGTTGCCACGATCGGGACGGCCGGCTCCCGGGCTCCGCCCACCCACTCTCTCTCCGCCTCCCTGCTTTTCCCTCCTACCATCCCAGTAGACGTGGCATAACAGAGAGGAGCGCGGCCTGTGCTGCTGCTGGTACAGTAAAATCTCCCCAGCGCTGATTTCCCTCCCTCCCCCCCCCTCTCCCCCGGCCGGAGCCTCTCTGTGCGGTCGGCCGGCCGCCTGTCTGTGCGGTCAGCCGGCCGCCTTTCTGTGCGGGCGCCCCCTGGCCGCCTGTCTGTGCGGGCGCCCCCCTGCCGCCTGTCTGTGCGGGCGCCCCCCTGCCGCCTGTCTGTGAAGGCGACCGGCCACCTCACTGTGTGGGCGACCGGCCGCCTCACTGTGGCTCCCTGCGTGTCCATGCTGGAGGCCCGCCGGCTGCCTGCGTGTCCATGCTGGAGGCCCGCCGGCTGCCTGCGTGTCCATGCTGGAGGCCCGCCGGCTGCCTGCGTGTCCATGCTGGAGGCCCGCCGGCTGCCTGCGTGTCCATGCTGGAGGCCCGCCGGCTGCCTGCGTGTCCATGCTGGAGGCCCGCCGGCTGCCTGCGTGTCCATGCTGGAGGCCCGCCGGCTGCCTGCGTGTCCATGCTGGAGGCCCGCCGGCTGCCTGCGTGTCCATGCTGGAGGCCCGCCGGCTGCCTGCGTGTCCATGCTGAATGGGTGTGGATGGGGAGTGGATATGGGCGTGACTGTGAAATGGGTGTGGTTAGGGGGCGTGGCCTAAAAATTTGCCGCGGCGCGCTACGCGCGCCGCAAACTTTGTCCTTCTTTTCCTTCTTTAAAAGTTGGGAGGTATGCCTTACCCCAAGTGTCTGTGTATGTGGAGGGGGGGCCCAGGTCTAAACTTTGCACCGGGGCCCATCCAACTCTAGTTACGCCACTGGGTAAACCCAATGTACAACCATGAAATAGGGGATTCTGCATCTGAGAAGAATGATGCGCATTACAAAACTTTCTGAAGAATATATATCTTTTATGGGTTTCCATCATGCAATGCCTTCTGCGTCCATCCCTTCCATTCCTTCAGGGTTTTGCTTCCAGGTATTTTGTTATTCTACAGTACACAGACTGTTTATGCCTTGAGCATTTGCCCTGAGTCTTCACCATAGTAGTGACTTTTTCAAAAAAGCCTGTAGCGTCAAATTTACTAGGAATAAGTAAAAAGTAAAAACCTTTTTATGCTACGTGACTCCTAGTTTGCACTCGCACTACATGAAAGCTGCACAACTGTGATCCTTTATTCTATACAGTATTTGACTCTTATTTTGTTGTTCTCAATACATTTAGAGGCACAGAGCTAAAAACCTCTTTGTCAGTACTCAAAGTGATTGGCAACCAAGCTGCTCGATGAAAAGGAAACAGACAGCTCTATTTAGTCAAGTTCACCACTGAAGAGAAGTCATCGGCTGTCGGATCCACAATCTGCTTTTTACTTTTGGAGTTAAAGGACCACTTCAAAGCGAAAAAAACAATCATGTATCATCAATGTCCATTAGGCTAATTGGCGGGAGACATCAAAGCTAAGATCCGATCATAATGAGCTACATTATATCTGACAAGTGATAAAATTATATTTATGGGATTCTTCACCATGTAGTTTTGATGCCTGAATGCCACCACCAACAAGGTGGTGAGAATATTACAAAGCAAGTAAGGTTATGGTCGTTATACAATACTGAAATCAAATAATTAGACCCAAAGTATGAAGTCATTAATGCGATGCAATGTAGGGACCCTCAACTGACTCCAGCAGCATGTTCCTTCCTCCATCACTCCATGCACCCTGTCCTTCCTTTTTTGCTCTCTTTTTCTGACTTTCTGTCCCATGCAATCTACCCACTATCCAACCATCTCTTCCACCCACCCAACCTACTTGCACAGTCAGTCGCTCCTTTTTTTACCTTGTCTCCATCTAACTGTTCTACCTTTCTTCTTCTCTCCAAAACCTCAACCCTCTCTCATGATCTTCCTACTTATTGTATTTTCTTCTCTTGCTGAACATAAATCCATTGTTCCTTCTTCTGTTTCTCCATCCATCTGTCCATTTTTTGTGCTCTTTTTGTCCCTTCTTCACTCTGATCCAATTCTCCGCAACCAACCGATCCACCTTCCTTCCTTCATGTCTTCAAGCTACTTCTCTTCCTTTTTTCCCTCACTTAAATGATCTTCCTACTTATTGTATTTCCTTCTCTCTCTGACCATAAATCCATTGTTCCATCATCTGGTTCTCCATCCATCCGATCCATTTTTCTTGCTCTTTTCGTCAGTCCTTCACTCTGATCCTATCCTCCTCAACAAACCCATTAACCTACCTTTCTTCCTGTCTTCTATCCAGTATACCGCCCTTCCATCTGTCCCTCCTGTACCGCCCCGTGGCCTCGGCTGCGGCCGCCGAGCCGCTCGGGTCCGTGCTCGCGTACTGCAGGCAGTGGTGTGGCGCCCTGGACAAGCCAGGACGTCACAAGCACAACACCAACACACCCCACACTCCCGGTCAGGCACACCGAAGTCAGACAAAAACCCTTGTTGCCTTCCTCCAGTGGCTGATGTCCACACCAGGGAGTGGGCCAGGAGGAGTTCACAGTCCTGGAGGCGGGAAAAAGAGTCAGTTTCAGTTTGAGAGGAAAGTGGTAAGGAGCGGACAGAAGGTGGTCCGGGTGTGTGGCCCGGACGGAACAGCAAGGTTGGCAGACGGTGGTGACCGTCTGCAGGAGAGGCCTATTGGAGCTAGCCGTAAGGACCGTGGACGGGCGGTGGCCCGGCGGTACCGGACCGGTACGCAAAGAGAAGCCAGCACCATCCGGCAGGGGCTTACGGACCCCGGCAAGGCTAGGAGTTGCCGTGAATTTGCCAAATCTGGGTTTCCCAGCAGCCAAGTCCCGACACAAGGCAACAGTCCAACCGAGAGAGGGAAACACAGTCACCACCAAGGCTAAAGTTCCCAGGGCCAGAGCCTGCGGGCAAAAAGGGCTCCTTCAGCAACCTTCAAGCTGGGGAGTGGGTTACCGGTGGGAACCCATTGGAACCGTCACATTACACAGGTGCAGGGAAAGGCAGTCACCATCAACCTGCCGGGAGGAGAAACACCGCAGCAGTCTGTGGGACCCGTCCATCCAGCCGTTTGTTTTACCGGAGACTCTGTGTACATCATTGGCTGAGTGAGTACCACCGTGCCGTGCGGCACAGCGCTGCCCCCGTGACCCTGCACCTCACCAGGCCCCGTAACCCGCCTGCAATCCATCCCTACTCCATCACCGGGCCCCGGGACAACCAACCCCCTACCCACAGAGGGGAGAACTAACACCCAGGCTGCTCCCTGTCATCGCTCCCGGGATGCCCATCCAGAGCAGCGGTGGTGTCACAACCTCACCACAACCGTGGGTGGTGTCACGGACAATCTCAAATCCCCACAATCAATCCCCACCCTTTTCACTCACGGGCGAGGAACGCCGCTCGAGTCCCCGGGATCCGGCCCACCGCTCGAGCCACCACCGAGCAGCAGCCGCAGCAGCAGCGGCAGGACCCGAGGAGTGGGAGAGCGCAGCGTCCCCTCCTCCGCCCGCGACAGTGGCTCGAGCCTCTCACGGACCCGGGGGTCACGCCGCTCTGAAAGGGGGGTAGTGGCGATGCACGCAGGGGTTCGGGTGGTTGGTTGGTGGAATTGGTAAAGTTCGTGACGCCACCCACGGGTTGTGGTGATTGTATGATGGACACCACCGCTGCCGTTGACTAAGCCTCCCGGGGACGGTGTTATGCAGATCGGTGTTAACCCCTCCGTGGGCAGGGTCGATGGTCCCGGGGGCCCGTGGGAAAGGTGCTGGGGGCGAGGGAGCATGGGCGTACTGGACGCGGGTGCGGTGCAGTGCGGTGCGCGGCCCGAAGGTGCTGGTGTACTCACTCTGACAGAAGATACTAGAGTCTCTGGTAAACCAAACGGCAAAATGGACGGGGCCCGCAGCCGGCTGCAGTGTTCTCCTTGGACGGGTTGGTGATGGCTGTTGTTTCCCTGCACCTGTGTTATGTAGATGTCGACTCCTGTGCCTGGACACTGGTAGTCCGCTCCCCGGCGTGTAAGTGTCGTAGGAGCCCGTTTGCCCGCAGACGCTGGCCCTTTGGATCTCTTGCCCTTAGCAGTGGCACTTATCCTGGATGGTTGGGCTGTTGCCTTCAATCGGGACTTGGGTGGGAATGAAACCCTGAGGTCCAGACCGCAATCAGTGAATTTGACTATCAGGGCGGCTACTAGCCTAGTCGGGGTCTGAGTACCCTGCCTTGTGCTTGGCTTCCAATCGGCTCCCCGGTTCGGTACTGGCGGGCCACCGCCCAACCCCTGTCCTACGGTTCCACCGACCATACTCCCAACTCCTGCAGATGGCCACCACCGTCTGCCGACCTTGCTGGAAGTGCCTGGGCTCCGACCCAGACACCTAGCAGTCCCACTGGCGGGCATGGTCCCAGGTCCGCCTGTGCGTGTCCTTTCTCCTCTCCTTCCACTCTCTCACCTGTAACTACAACTCACTCTTACTGCTGTGTTTTCCCGCCTCCAGGCCTGTGAACTCCTCGGTGGGCGGAGCCACCCGCCTGGCCCCGCCCCACATGGTGTGGACATCAAGCCCGGAGGGTGGCAACAAGGATTTCTGTGTGACTGGTGTCACCTGTCCGGGGGAAGGGGTGTGTGTGGTGTTGTGTTTGTGACTACATGGCTAGTCCAGGGCGTCACACTCCCTCATTTGTACCATCTTCCCTTAGGTTTCTTTCTCTCTCTCTCTCTCTTTCTCTCTCTTTCTTTCTCTCTCTTTCTCTCTCTCTCTTTCTCCCTCTTTCTCTCTCTCTCTTTCTCTCTCTCTTTCTTGTCTCATTTTTCTCTCTCTTTCATTCATTCTCTCTTTCGTTCCCTCTTGCTATATCTCTTGCTTTCTCTCTTTCTCTCTTATCATTTCCATCCTTCCAATGCTCCCATCCTTTCTCTCATCGGACCTGCTGTCCCTACCTATTTCCCATCAATTCCTACTTCCCTTCCTTCCAATCTTTAAACCTCTCAGCAATTTATTTTTCTTCCATCTCTCCTTGCCTTTCCTTCTCTATCCCTTCTCTTCATCAATCCTCTCTTTCCTTCATCCATTCCTCCCTTCTTGTGTCTCATCATATTGAATATTCAGTTATGAAACTGAATGAACAATGAGAGCACAAAGACTAGGACACTCAGACTACTGGAGAATTTACATCTGCCAAGTGAAAAAGACAGTCACTTCTATTTCTTTTCTTTTTCTTCACTGCTTGTTCCGCTCCTGAGAAGCCCATAGCCCCTTACTGAAATTCATTGACACCTTGTCTAAAATTTGAAAATGGCGAGAAAGATAAGGAACAAAAATTAACATCCAGTTGAATTTCAATGGTGCTTTATGTGGCAAGGAGCCAGGGTATTCAGCCGAGGGAAGCTACTAATTAAAAGCCAACAAGTTTAGACTTGGCCCATACTCTTGGGATGGGGAAAAAAATATATCCGGGGTGATGCTAGAACCTTTCTTTTAGCCAGATGGCTACTGAGCAGGAACAACAGTAACAAGTCTGTGACAGATTGAACTGCAGTGAATAGTTATCGTGGCAGTGTTGAATCTGAAGTTTTCAGTCCACTCTGGTATTTAATACTAGATATTATAGAAATTTACAGTTTATGCAACATTAACCATGGCAAAGAAGAATAGCAAAAAAGATGCAATCGATCACAAAATGAAACAGACTACATGTCGAAGAACCCAGGCACCAAAAAACATGTTACACTAAGTATCCAGATCAACAGGAAAGGAAGAAAAAGAGAGGGGAAAGGAAGAGAGAAAGAAAAGAAAGGAGAGAAGAAAAGAAAGGAGAGAAGAAAAGAAAGAAGAAGAGAAGAAAAGAAACACGGAGAGAAGAAAAATAAGAAGAGAAGAAAAATAAGGAGAGAAGAAATGAAAGAAGGTGAGAAGAAAAGAAAGAAGGAATGAAGAAAAGAAAGAAAGAGAAAAAAAGAAAGGAAAGAAAGCAAAAAAAAGAAAAAAAAGAAAAGAGAGAAAGTAAGACAGAAAGAAATAAAGAGAAAGCAAGAAAAAAAAGAGAAAAATAAGAGAGAGATAAAAAGAAAAAGTAAGGAAGAAAAACAGAGAGAAAGAAAAAGAGAGAGAAAGTAATTGAAAGAAAGAAAGAAATAAAGAACAACACCGAAGAATCCTGACATCGCACAGTGTGCAGACTATGAGGGTTACATAGAGTTCAGTTACATAGAGTGATTGCAGACTTTCATTACAAACCTGGACAAACCCTTTAACATGGAGTCAGTCTTTTGGAGGCATCTGTGGGTATTTTTGACCCATCACGCAAAAGAGCATTTGTAAGGTCAGACCCTGATGTTGGAAACAGGCCTAGTTCACAATCTCTGTTCTAGTTCACACCAAAGAAGTTTGATGGTGTTGAGGTCTGAGCTCTGTGCAGCCAGTCATCTTCTTCCCACAAAAACTTCCCTACCCGCTTCTTTATGGACCTTGTGCACAGTCATGGAGAACAGAGAGGAGCCGGATCTGTGTCTGAGGTGCGGTGAGGTCAGACGTGGGTGAGCTGGATTCCATTACAACAGAGAGGAGCCTTCCCAAAACTGTTCCCAGAAAGTTGGAAGCTATAATTGAACACAATGTCTTGTGTTGAAGAATTAACAATTTCCCTTACCTGGAACTAAGGGGCCGAAAACAATCCCTGAAGGACCAGCGCATAGTATTATCCCTCCTCTACCAAACCCTACAGCGGGCACAATGCACTCAGGTGAGGAATATTCTCTCGGCAATCACCAAACCCAGACTCATCAATCAGAAAATAGAGATGTATGATCCTTCACTACACAGAACATATTTCCACTGCTCCTGAGTCCATTGGTGGTGGCTTTACACCACTCCATCCGACACTCGGCATTGTGATTGGTGATGTACGGCTGCAACTGTTCAAACAGTGTTTGTGCTGATATTACTAGAGGAGGTCTGGACTCTGCAGTTATGGAGTCAGCAGAGCGTTGCTGACTTTTCTGCCCTCTGCTCTTTAGCACTCGGCAATGGGGATCAGATACTATTTTTGTCAGGTAACCGGAAGCTACAATTAGTAGTCCTTTGTATAAAATTCACAATTGATTGTTGCCAAAATTGTAAAAATTGGTTTCGGACAACTTTTATTTTATGTGTATGGGCAGCCTCTATAGTGTTAATACACCTATAGTTAAAACTGATTAGATAGCTAATGCTTTGGCCAGGTTCCAATGAGAACATAAGTCTAAAAAATAGCTGGAGACCATACAAATAAGATTATAACAGCGCTCAAAGCAAGGATTGTATCAAATCATGTCCTATAATAATATGAACACCCTTCATACTTGATACTAAAAATGTCATACAATTCTTTACAGTTGACAGGTGAGCCCCAAACTTGTTCCTAACCTAAACTATGTCCAACAGAGTCAACAAGTGGCCATGTGACAGCCAAGATAAGTAGGATGCACAATCTACCCTACCCTTCATTTTTTTTCAATATTTGCTGCCTGTAAGGTCCAGGTTTTCCATGGAACATGTTGTGTCTTCTTGACCTCATCCAAGATGGAGTCTGTTGACTCATCTTGCCCTTGAACTTTCTCTCTGCCCTGCTTATAAGTCCAGGACTTATTCCTCCCCTGAGTATTTTGTGCTGTTAGCTCTTGAGTAACTTTTGGTTTGCTGCTGGACTTCATGCTGCCATTTGTTTAGTTCTGTGCTCTGCCTCATTACAGCTTATCTGCCTGCAGTCTACAGTGCATTGTCCTATCATAGTATCATAGTATCATAGTATCATAGTTTTTTAAGGTTGAAGGGAGACTCTAAGTCCATCTAGTTCAACCCGTAGCCTAACATGTTGATCCAGAGGAAGGCAAAAAAAAACCCAATGTGGCAAACAAGTTCCAATGGGGCAAAAATTTCCTTCCTGACTCCACATCCGGCAATCAGACTAGTTCCCTGGATCAATACCCTGTCATAAAATCTAATATACATGACTGGTAATTGATCCTGGCTGTGGTTCCCTCCCTTCAAGGCTTCTAGGAGAAGAGCACTAATATTGCTGGACTTCCTTGACCTGTAAGAACTTACCTCTTTGTTTAGTGATCAGTGTACTTAATCCAGGACTCAATCTGTATGGGCTGTGTGCTAGACTTGTGTGGGACTTTGTCAGCCCTAGGAAGTACACTGGTAACCATTTGTTTTCTGTGCGCATTCCTGCATATTATTCTGGAGTTTCACGTGTTAGTGCTGGTCGCACTCTCGTTTATTTTTATGGTCATTCACATTAGTGCAGTTGCACTTGGGTTTACCTTGTAGTTACCTACTGTTATTCTCTGTTACTTAGGCTTCTGCCACACTCACGTGAAATTCACGCACGTGCCGAGAGACACGTATTTTCCATGCGTGTTGCGTGCAGGTAAGTATGTGTCTCTGGTACGTGCGTGACACGTGTGTTCTACGTGTGCTATCCGCGATAGCACACGTAGAACCGGTAATTATCATACTCACCTGGTCCTTCCTGCTGTCCGTGTTGCTGATCCTCGGTCTCCAGCCCTCCCGTCTCCCCGCTGCTGCTGCTGCCAGGCAGTGAAGTGAATATTCAATGAGAATAATGAGCGGCGGTCGGCAGCAAGAGGCAGCAGCGGCAGAGACAGGAGGGCAGGAGAAGGTGAGTTAATGTTTTTTGTTTTTTTCACTGACATGTGTGTTTTCTCCGGCGCGTGTCACACGGGACCGCATCCACACTACACCCGTGTGGTACGGGTGCGGGCCGTGTGACACCCGTGCTGCGGGAGAAATCACTGACATGTCAGCGCTTTGAAAAACGCACACACGTACAAACGCACACGGACACACGTTCCGTGTGGTTTTACGTGTGTGTGCCTGCTACAATAGGGTAGCATTGGTTAAAGTGTCTCCGTGCCGCCGGTACGTGTAAAAAATGACAAACACGTGCCGGCAGCACGGATGTGTGGCGCTAGCCTTACACTGTGTGTTTATTATTTGCTAATACAGAGTATTCACCCAACCCTTGTCTCAGTTTCAATATATTTCATGTTATTAGATTCCAGAGTATCTACATAAGTGTTACAGGATAATCAGAAGCCAATAGCACACTTATACTGAGGCAAGTAATAAGTCCCGAACTGGGACTTATAATCAGGGTAGACAGGAAGTTCAAGGGCAAGACAAGGCAACAAACTCCATCTTGGATGAGGGCAAGAAGACACAA
This sequence comes from Anomaloglossus baeobatrachus, assembly GCF_048569485.1. Classification (NCBI taxonomy): domain Eukaryota; kingdom Metazoa; phylum Chordata; class Amphibia; order Anura; family Aromobatidae; genus Anomaloglossus; species Anomaloglossus baeobatrachus. The sequence goes on from NC_134357.1 coordinate 485,749,252, forward strand.
CAAGTTCCATAGAAACTCTGGACTTTACACTGCCATATTAGTTACATAGTAGTTACATAGTTGAATAAATTCTAATGCAAATTTTCCAATTGGAACTTTTTTGGAACCAGCGATTAAGTAAAATAAGCATTTACGTCCCTGTTTGTCCTAAAAATGAGGGTATTTACTTGCAGCTACCTGACTCTGATTATCCAATCTCTCTCAATCCATAAGAATAAATACATATAAATCGCTTCACGTTGACAGAGGACCAGTGGCCGCTGCATAAGGTCACATTTAAGTATATGCCGGTAGCGTGCAGTCTGTGCCATCAATCCTCCCCTGGTTTATATATTCTCCTAACATCTTTATCTTTGCAGCACTGGAAGGTGAATCAGCCCCGGTTTGGATTCCCCGCAGCTGTTGATCTTCTCTAAATGAAGGAGTTGTTAAATCAGACGCTGTTTTATTGGATGTAAAATTGAGCTTGTTTGAGGCATAACGTAAATTAGGGGAATCAAACAAGCTGGTTATTACCAGGCTGACATGTTGTGGATAATCAATTAACCCTTGCTCTTCTATTCCGCATGTAGTCGCGGTAAAAGCCGAAAGGGAAAATAAAAACAAATATTAAAAGTATATGAGATTTCTGTGTCGGATTCATGACATGGGTGTAATAATAGTACTGCATGGTAAATGGAGCATCTGCGTGTAGCTCAGTCCTTTGGGCCACTGCCATGCCAAACTTTCAGGATTTCTGCAATTAACAGGCAATTATCCAATTAAGTGTTCCCATTATCACTAAGGAAAATGTTTGCTCGCGCTCATCTCAGAAGAGTTTGCTTCCGTGCCGCCCCAACATTTTGGAGGAGTAAAAACATATAGATATATAATATGACATAGGAAAGTGGAATTTGGCTATAAACAATGACTGTGTTTCCAGATCGCAAATTATAAGGCTGATTCGTTCTTCCTTTCAAAGTCGACTATTAACTAATCCCACATACATAATCGGTAATTAAGGCCTCATTGTGCCTAATGCAAATGTGATCACTTTTGACAGCTGGGTGCGCGAGACATATTTATAGTGTGATCTGTATTGTTTTCTGTTAACATCTTCACATTTTGTGATTGCGATTTTTTACTTAGGTCTTCATTTATTCCAATTAATATAGGATAATAATAAGAATGGCATTTGGATTTTTTTTTTCCCCAGAAAGAAAGCGCATCAGGGATCTGCGCAGGATTGATACCAAGACGACAACCGGCAAACTTCGAATGATAACAAGACGACAACCTGCAAACGTTTTTTAGACAAATGCAACACAATAAAAAAGCCCTCCCATATAATGTTTGCAGGCTAAACATGTGTGAATGTATATGTAGTGTAGTGTATTAGCTGTCATATACTCACAAAACTCCATCTTCAGTATCCACAGTTGCTCTGCTCCTCTTCTCAGCCATGTGACTTCTATTTTGGCTCGTTGGATCACACTGGGGTCTATGTGTCAGCCGAAAGTCTCTATTATAGTGTAAGTCTATGGAGCCTCGTTCTGATGCTTTATAGACTTAAGGGTTATTTACACGCTGCGACATCGCAAACGATATATCGTCGGGGTCACGGTGTTTGTGACGCATATCAGGCGTTGTTAGCAACTTCGCAGCGTGTAAAACCTATGAGCGACGTTAAATGATCGCAAAAGAGGCAAAAATCGCTGGTCTGTGATACGTCGTTCATTTACCAAAAATCGTTGTCTGGTCAGTAGCGAGGTTGTTTGTCGTTCCTGCAGCAGCACACATCGCTATGTGTGACACCGCAGGAACAAGGTACAACCTCATACCTGTGGCCGCCCGCAATGAGGAAGGAAGTTCGTTCCACTCATCTCCGCCCCTCCGCTTCTATTGGACGGCTGCCGTGTCGCTCTGACGTCGCACAAACCGCCCCCTTAGAAAGGAGGCGGTTCGCCGGCCACAGCGACGTCGCAGGGAAGGTAAGTCCGTGTGACGGGTGTAAGCAATGTTGTGCACCACGGGCAGCGATTTCCCCCGTGACGCACAACAGAGGAGGGCGGGTACGCTCGCTAGCGATCTTGCTAGCAAGATCGCAGCGTGTAAAGCACCCTTAACGCTGTAAAAGCCACATAGACCCCAGTGTGATCCAGTTCGTGAACATCAGGGAAGATGGCGGTCGATGAGTGTATTAATACACCTACTGTCACATGGAGTTTTGCATAAACTTTGCCGACTGTCATGGCAGCGTTGGGCTCTGTTCAGATTGCAGATTCTGACACTGCCCAATGGTTTCTCTGGTGACTGAGATCAACACAGGCAGACTCGAGCATCAACCTGCTATTTGCTGATTTATCGGCAGGCTAGCAAGAGTCAATCTCTTCTAGTCTACTTAAACCTTTGATCAAATGTTGTGGGGAGGCCTATCACATCTGCTCCCCTCCTATTTATGCTGGTTGAATCTTTCCACCTATGCCAGCTATAGTTTGTCTTTGTTGGTCTGTGAGGTGTGGTGTCTCAGACTTTGTGGAGATAGTTGTGTTTATTGCTGGGTGTGGTCATTGAGTTTTGAGTTCTATCTGCAATTCGTAGCACTGTTCTACCTCCTTTTCATAGTCATATTAAAGAGTTCCTGTCACTTGCTAAGATTTTTTTATTTAAATACATTGTAAAAATTCCCGAGCTCCCCTGATTCGGCCTCTCTCTTCTGTTTTATGCTGTGTCTCTCCATTGTAGAGATATTCACATTTTTTTCTTCTGGAGAGCACTATGTGAAATCTCTGCTTGAAGACTAACTGGGTATTTCTTCAGAGTTTTCTCTTGGAGTGTGTGCTTACACCCCTCCCTGCCAGATGCTGCCAATCACAGCTCAACAGTGTCTAAGGCTATGTGTCCACGCTGTGGAAAATGCGCGGATTTTGCCGTTGATTTCTCGCGGAAAAGCCGCGGATTTCCCGAAAATCTGCAGCTCAGGCACTTCCCAGCCATTTCTATGGCATTTTGGAAATGCTGTGCCCATGCTGCGGATTTTTCCGCAGCGGATTTCGTGTGGATTTTGATCCGGAAAAATCTGCAACATGTCAATTATTGTTGCGGATTTTCATCCGGATTTTGGCTTTAAAATTGGGAAAAAAAAAAAATCCGCACCAAAAGCCGCATCAAATCCGCGGCAATTCCGCGGTAAATCCGCGGCAAATCCGCACCTTTGAAAAGGTGCGGATTTTGCGGGAAAGCCGCGGATTTTGATGCAGAAAAATCCGCAGCTACATTCTCCCGTGGACACATAGCCTTAGGTTGATAGACTGAAAGATCAGATACTAAGCTGTGAATTTCTGTGTCTGGGAAGGAGGGATGAAAGCACACACCCCAAGGAAGGCTCTGAAGAAATATCCAATTGGTCTTCAAGCAGAGATTTCACATAGCGCGCTCCAGTAGAAACAAATGTGAATATCTCTGTAATAGAGCGACATAGCACAAAATGGAAAAAAAGTGGCTTAGTAAGGGAAGCTCAGGGATTTTTATCAACCATTTAGCTCAATTCTTTGAGCAATTAATAGATAATTAATCTTTAATAAACAAGCAGGGGGATGAGGCCATAGGGGATCCCATTTTAAAGGGTTTAGCCACTATTTCTTTGCTATGACCAAAAAGTCCTTTTTGCCTTTCTTTTGTTCTCCCAAACACTTTTTTCACATTGTTTTGCTCTGTTTCCCATGCCCTTACCATATGACTTTTGTGATTCCACACTTTTTGTTTGGGTGGCTTCACTATATATCCCATGATTGCTCGCACTGGTATATACCCAATAATAGGAACACCCAGGACTATTACCTCCTAAGCCCACCCACTCTCTGAAAGGCAGTCAGACGCAAAAGGGCAGTACAGCGTTTTCACTTCACATGCACGCCAAACACGTTTTCACCGATTTCTACTGTTTAGATTCATACAAGATTGGAAAAAGAAATGCAGAAACTGAGGAAGCCCCAGAGAGGAGGAATAATGTGTTTGTAAAAAGTTGTGCGGAACGACAGGGGCAATGCAATGTATTTGCAAAATTGTCCAATCTAATTAACCACAGCAGAGGACAGATTAGAAAAAAGTGGCCTACCCTTACAGTGGAGCCTCTCTCTTTTCCGTATGCCACCACATATATTGACGAAGTAACTGAGCACTTCCCATTTTGCAACTTAAGGGTCCATTATTCCTTTATTGTATTTGTGCTTTTTTATCACTTTTTTTGTATTTTTCGCCCACTTTATTCTTCTTTTCATTTGTTAAGTCTATTTCATGTGTTCACCTTTTCATGATTGTGCACGAGGTTTGGGATTTCCTAATATTTTCAGCTTATTCGTCAATTGCGACTTATAACAAAGTTATGAACGTTTTTAGAAATGCACTCCACTACCCCTCTGGAGCGATTTTATGCTCGTCTGGAATTTTTGAACACATTTTTACTGTAACGCTAAAATTTGCGAGAAAAAAAAAAAAAGAAAAAGAGAAAACTAAAGAACATTTCTTATTTTGCACAAAATTTCTTAAAAGGGTGGTTCACTACTCTGCAGTAGTGGCCACATCGCTATAAAACTGATAGGGAAGGCTTTGTCAAATACCTTGTTCAGCCAGTTATGCCTCTGAGCAGCGCTATAGCGGTCCGCTCTTCCCCATGAAGTGACCCCCTGGGCTCTATTACCTCTGAGATCCGATGATGTCAATTTCCAGTTGACCCAACATTACCGAGCCCAGCCCCAGTCTTCCTGAGTGACTGGGCTGTGGGCTGAGTTTCACCATTCGTCACAGCCTAGCATCTCGCGCGCTCTCTCCTTCACTGCAGAGCACCGCAAGCAGGAGCAATGCTGGGCTGTGACAAGCAGTGAAACTATGTCTACAGCTCAGTCACTCAGGAAGACTGGGGCCAGGCTCGGTGATGTTAGGTCAACTGGTGCTCAGAGGTCACTGAGCCCGGGGGGCTTCATGGGGATCAGCGGACCATAAGGCCTAAGACACACGGCATGAAAATCGGAGCGAGTGGGATGCGATAAAACATCGCATTCCACTCGGACCAATATTAGCCTATGTGCCAGCACCCATGAGCGATTATTTTCTCAGCCCTAATCGGACCAAGAAATCAATCGCAGCATACTGCGAGTGTAATGCGATCCTAGTTTCTCTCGCACCCATTCAAGTCTATGGGGCAAGAGAAAAATCTCACTGCACTCGCATTACACCGGTGTACTGCGAGTGCAGAGCAAGAATGGCAATAGCCGGCAACGGAGGAGAGGGAGATAAATCCCTCCCCTCCGCAGCGCTGGCTCGCTCCTCCTCAGCGCCGATGCTCCCCGCCTCAGTGCTGGCCCACCCCTCCTCAGAGCCGGCCCGCCCCCTACAGCTGTGGTCCGATCGCATGATCAGACCTCAGTCGCAGTGACACTTGGCTCCCGCTGTGCTGCCAGCGTGAGCCGAGTGTCATGCGAAGATCACAGTAGTCCCCCGTGTGGCCTCGGCCTAATAGCGCCGCTCAGAGGCAGAATTGGCTGAACAAGGTCTTTAGAAAAAGCTTTCCCTATCAGTTTTATAGAGATAAGGCCACTATTGCAGATTAGTGAAGCACCTCTTTAACCATGGGTGTATATTTGGAGAATTCGGTGAAAAAACCCTCAATGGATACATGACAAAAAAAATAATGTGTCGTTAAAAAAATAATAAATTGGGGCCTTTTTGTAAAGGAAAAATTTAATGAAAAAAATCTTAAGGTAAAAAACAGACAATTTCCAATGTCTTTAGATCCAAAATGTACTGACGTCCTGGAAGTGAGTCAAACGGTGATGCCTCCTCTAAGAAACAAGAAGGCTCCGACTGACACATGTAACGCCTTTACTGTCAAAGCTGGCTATGATTCAGCAAGGTCCATGGTCGTCTTTTTCTATGGGGCAAAGAATGGGTTAATCTGCACTCAGGGGTTATCTGAAAATAGGGGATTAATGTGCAGGAGATTAATATAAATGTATTGTGTGAGGCATCAAATCCTGGAAGGCTTATTGCATTAGCCACTTGCGCAGAATTCTGTAATGTATTGTTATGCATATTGCATAAAAGTATTAGGACATTAACCCCGCTGATTCGCCAGTGACTCGAATACTAAGCTCCTGAATTGGGATGGCAGCGGGTACTGCTGTCTCCATGGTGGCCGGACACTCTAGGGATAGGCTGCCCCCTACAGGCGGCTTTTGGCGATTACCAAGATCTAGGTTGTAGCGGGAAAGTCGGCTGCAGCTGCGTACAAGGTTTACTTCGACTACATCCCAGTTTCTAAGGTAATGGCTACATGAAAGAGAACGACATCAATTAATGCCATTACTTGTACAAAGCAGAAAAAAAAAAGTGATGCGTACGAGTACAGAGCGCTCTGAGGCGAAGTCACTACCCTGGAAACTGAGATGAGTAATACAATGGAAAATACAATAAATAGCTCTCCGTTGTTTGCAGCTGCCGACGTTTGTTGCAGTCTATTTGACGTGTATTGACTGTAATGCAACTATAGGGGGCAGTGTGTTTTCAAGACTGGATCAAGTGCTGACAGGGGCTCTATTTGCTAACGAGGGCTACAGGCATAACATCATAGGAGTAATGTCACAGATGCCCAGAGAACACAGGGTAACCTATACTGGCCCTAAGTCTGGGGCCCTAACACCCGGAGGTACCCTTGAAGGTAAGGACCTCCAACTTAGGCCCTATCTCCTGTCCTTGTCCCGGAAGATAAGACCCTCCCCTAAGCAACCCACCACCCGGGGGGAAGGGGCAAGAACAGAAGTCAACACCCCACCGACAAATATGGACAAAACAGGGGCAACAACTCGTACACATGGCAACAAAAGAGCCACTAAAAGTGCACTAAGGGAAACAACATAAAAGGAGGGGGTAAACAGACTACTGGGTAACTTCCATATCTTAACAAGCAAACCTAGAAATGCTGCAGCAAAAACCAATGCTGTACAACTGAGAGAGGGTTTCACCAGCTCCAAACACCTCTTGGCCAAGCTTCCAAATGAATGAAAATAACCGGCACCCTCTGGTGGTAGTAGAGGGTATATATAGGACCTGGGTGTGGTCCAAACTGGAACCACCTGACCAGAAGTCAGGAAATGCTGGAAGATAAACTGACATTATCCCTCACCTCCCCAAAGGAAAGGGAATCCATTTAATCCAGCAGAGTCCTACAAGACAAAGTGAGACTCAGACCCAGAACATGTCACAAAACTACAACAGAGGAAAGACCATGACAGGTAAGTGCTTGCATAGTAGCCAGTGGCACAAAATCAGAGATATCGTATTTTTCACACACTTGACATATTTCCTATTAATTAAAACTTCACTGTTGGTGTAAAGATGTGTGTGGGGGTAAATATCACTTATTTTGATGCACTAGAGAAGTATAGCTAGGTAACAGACTTATTATTAAAGAGGTTGGCCACTACATTTACATTGATAGCCTCTGATTAGGATAGGTCATCAATGTCTGATCGGCTGGGGTCCGACACCCCGCACTCCCACCGATCAGCTGTTTTTGGTGCTGGTGTCGGAAGGAGGCAGCCAGAATTGTTCCGTTCCAGAGCTGCCCTGTCAACTGATTGCGCCCACAGCCGGGTACTGCACATCTACCTCCTTATGATATGAATGGGAGGAGAATGTGCAGTACACAGCTGCAGCTGCTATCAGTTGAAAGGGCAGCTCCGAAATTGAGCATTTCTGGCCGCCTGCCGCCGCCACGGGACCGATAACAGCTGATCAGTGGGGATGTGGGGTGTCGGACCCTGGCCAATCAGACATTGATTGGTAGAATGAACATGGCACTTCCAGTAGATGATGGTGCACAAGTAGGATCCAATCTCATCTGACCACATGACCTTCTCCCATGCCGCCTCTGGATCATGCAGATGGTCACTGGTGAACTTCAAACGAGCCTGGACATGTGCTAGCGTATGCAGGGGCACCCTGCGTGCCCTGCAGGATTTTAAACCATGACGGCATAGTATGTTAGTAACTGTAATTTTTGAGACTGGGGTCCCAGATCTCTTCAGGTCATTGACCAGGTCCTCCCATGTAGTTCTAAGCTGATTCCTGACCTTTTTCAAAATCATCCTTACCCCACTAGGCAAGATGTTGCATGGAGCTCCAGACCGAGTAAGATTGACAGTCATCTTGTGTTTCTTCCATTTTCTATTAATTGCACCAACAGTTGTTGCCTTCTCACCAAGCTGCTTGCCTATTGTCCTGTAGCTCATCCCAGCCTTGTACAAGTCTACAATTTTGTCCCTGGTGTCCTTAGACAGCTCTTTGGTCTTGGCCTTGGCGGAGAGGTTGGAGTGAGATTGATTGAGTGTGTGGACAGAATTCTTGCTGGTTGGTAGGTGATCAAATACTTATTTCATGCAATAAAATGCAAATTAATTATTTAACAATCAAATAATGTGATTTTTCATGGATTTTTGGATTCTGTCTGTCACAGTTCAACTATACGTAGAATAAAAATTACAGACCTCTCCATTCTTTGTAGGTGGTAAAACTTGCAAAATCGAAAATGTATCAAATACTTATTTTCCCCACTGTATACTCATAGAAATAAAGACTCACGTCTGACTTTTTATAAAGAGATAAAGACCCACGCATGATTTCTTATAGAGATAATGATTCACCCCTGACTTCTTATAGAGACAAAGACTCACTCGAAACTTCTTATAGGGACAAAGCCCGTCCCTGACGTCTTATAGAGAAAAAGACCTACCCCTGATTTCTTATATAGACTCACACCCTACTTCTTATAGAGACAAAGACCCACCCCATCTTCTTAAAGAGATAAAGACTTACCCCTGACTTCTTATAGAGAGAAATACTCACTTCCGACTTCTTATAGAGACAACCCCCCCACCCCGACTTCTTGTAGAGACAAAGATCCACTCACGACTTCTTGAGACAAAGACTGACCCCAACTTCTTATAGAGAGAAAGACTCACCCCGAATTCTTATAGAGACAAAGACCAACCCCCGACTTCTCATATAGATAAACACTGACCCCCAATTTCTTAAAGAGACAAAGACCATCCCACAATTTCTTATTGAGATAAAGACTGACCCCCGATTTCTTATAGAGAAAAAAGGGTACTTTACACGCTGCGATATCGGTATCGATATCGCTAGCGAGCGTACCCGCCCCGTCGGTTGTGCGACACGGGCAAATCGCTACCCATGGCACACAACATCGCTTACACCCGTCACACAGACTTACCTTCCCTGTGACGTCGCTGTGGCCGGAGAACCGCCTCCTTTCTAAGGGGGCGGTTCGTGCGGCGTCACAACGACATCACACGGCAGCCGTCCAATAGAAGCAGAGGGGCAGAGATGAGCGGGCGGAATATCCCGCCCACCTCCTTCCTTCTTTTCCGGTGGACGCAGGTAGGAGATGTTCGTTGTTCCTAAGGTGTCACACGTAGCGATGCGTGATGCCGCAGGAACGACGAACATCATACCTGCAGCAGCAATGATATTAAGAAAAAGAGCAACGTGTCAACGATTTTTGACGTTTTTGCAATCGTTGATCGTCATTCCTTGGTGTCACACGCTGTGATGTCGCTAACGATGCCGGATGTGCGTCACTAACGACGTGACCCCGACAATATATCGTTAGCAATGTTGCAGCGTGTAAAGCACCCTAAAGACCCACCCCTGACTTCTTATAGAGACAAAATCTCACCTTGACTTCTTATAGAGACAAAGACCTACCCCTGACTTTTCTTATAGAGACAGAGACTCTCACCTGTCTTATAAAAAGACAAAGACACCCCCCCACTTCCTGTAATCCATCTTAACTAGAGATGAGCAGATGGATTTACAGGACTCTGATCCAGCGTCCAGGCCAGTGGTACATGGTGGGTAGATTGGAATCTATTACCTTCCGGTGTCCCCAATGTGGCTTTTGATTAGCCAGAGATGGAGCAACATCATCTTTGCTTCATGTCGCACATATGACGTTGTACCAGCCTTGACAAATCAAATGCCACTTTGGGGATGCTAAGACGTAAGAGATTCGTAGGACTCCTGTCTAGCAGCCAGGTACAACTGACCACTGACCTAGACGCTGGAGGAGATGCCAGAACGTAACAGATTTGTAGGACTCCTGTGTAGCAGCCTGGTACCACTGACCACTGACCTAGATGCTGGAGGAGATGCCAGAACGTAACAGATTTGTAGGACTCCTGTCTAGCAGCCTGGTACCACTGACCACTGACTTAGATGCTGGAGGAGATGCCAGAACGTAAGAGATTCCTAAGACTCCTGTGAAGTAGCCAGGTACCACTGACCTAGATTCTGGACGAGAGTCCCGTGAATCCATTCGCTCATCTCAAGTCTTGATGTCTCTGCTACTGGAGACAGATTACACTTGACACAGGTGTGTCGCCCTGGGCAAGCCAGGGGACACAGAACACACCACCACACCCCACATCCCAGGTAGGAACACCACAGTCAAAACACAAACCCTTGTTGCCTTCCTCCAGCAGGTTGTTGATGCACACCAGGGGGTGGGCCAGGCGGTTGGCTCCGCCCACCAAGGAGCTCACAACTCTAGAGGCAGGAAGTGACCAGGCAGAAGGCCCAGGCAGGGCAAGTGTGAGGAGCAGAAGTAAGAGTAAACAACAAGGAGCGAAAGTAGAAAGGAGAAAGTAGAAAGTGACAGAAAAGCCTGAAGGTCCGTGACTGTGTGTCCGGACGGAACCAGCAAGGTTGACAACGACGGTGGCTGTCCGGAGTGGGACGGTTCGGAGGTTCCTGGAAGGACCCCGTTGGCTGTGTGCCCGGTGGTCTGGAGCAGTGTTCCGAAGGACAGTCAGCACCAGGACAGGGGCCTTTCGGACCCCAGCAGGGCTAGGAGTCGTCAGATCTGCTAAATCCGTTAGTGAAGGGGACGTAGATCTCCCAGCAACAAAGTCCCGATTGACGGCAACAGCCCGACCATTACCGGGGAGACACCGCCACCGCCAAGGCACCAGTTTCCCCAGGGCCAGCGCCTGCGGGCAAAGTGTAGAGCTCCTCCGGCCCAGATTGCAGCCGGGGAGCGGGTAACCGGAGGGAATCCACCGCTACCACCATCAGAACACAAGGTGCAGGGAAGAGTGACAACACCGTCAACTACCGGGAGTGCAGGTGCAACCGTCTGTGGGACCGTCCTACCAGCCGTTGGTTTACCGAACAAACTGTGTCCGAGTCTCAGGCTGAGTGAGTACCACAGTGCCACAAGGCACAGCGCTGCCCCCGCGTCCCTGCGCCCTCCAGGCCCTACACTTCACATCTCTTCACCGGGCCCCGGGATCACCAACCCCTACCCACGGAGGGGCAACACAACACCTGGCTGCTCCCATCACCATCCCCGGGACCCCCACACTGAGCAGCGGTGGTGCCATCACCACAACCGTGGGTGGCGTCACGAACTATAATCCCAACAAACACCCCCCCTTTCACTCACGGGCGAGGAGTGTCGCTCGAGACACCCCGGGATCCGGCCCGCAGCTCGAGCCACCAGGAGCAACTGCCGGACCCGAGCAGAAGGGGTGAGCGCGGTGTGCTGACACCCTCCTCCCCGCCCGCGACAACTTGGCGTCACGAACAGGATCTTACCGCTCTGCCGTCTGGTAGAGGTGCGCCTTGTTACCGCCGGAGGTATCCGGCAGAAAAATTTCAGAAGCCGCCATCTTTGGCGCGAAAAGTTCCCGCTCGAGCGTCTTCTCGAGCAGTAGAGGCGCGAAGGCCAAAACTCCGCCCCGAGAGAGGAGGGGCCGGAAAGAGCTAAGGGGGACGCGATGGCGGACGGCCGCATGTGAGCGCGGCTCTGGAAGCAGGGACGCCAGGACCCTGCGGCCATTTACTGGTTCCTGGAAGAGGCCGCTGCTAAAGATGCTGAGTCCGACCAACAACACCGTGGTCCCCGCGCCCGGCATGGCGGCGTGGGTGGAAGTCCGGATCGCCCAGCTAAGCAGCCGTCTGCAGGTCCGCATGCAGCTCCTCCTGGAGGAGTGGGAGGCCGACATGGTGGAAGTGGTGGCTGCTATGCGGAGATGCGAGGTGGAGGAAGATTTGGAGGAACGGGTAAGAGACCCACGTCCCTGTATTCCCGAGGGATCGGCCGCTGCGGCTGAGGGGCCCGGCCTACACCCGTTCACCCTGCTGCCTCTCCCGCTACCCGCGTTAGCTGCTGCTGCCCCGCCACTAGGCCCGCTACCACCACCACCGGTAGCGGTACCCTGCCAATCCGCCCCGGCGGACCGACCTGCAGCAGAAGCTCATGACCACCCTGAACCGCTTCTATGGAAGAAGCCAAAGGCTGAGCCCGTCAGCAAAGATGCACCGGAGGCACGGTGGGGATGCAGCTGCCAGGAGGCAGAGGAGGCCATGTCACAGCGGGGTCCCTCATTACTGAAGGTGCCGGTCGTAGCCGACACGGAGGGACTCTGGCTGGGTCCGTCCCCCGCACACGCTGAACCGGAGCAAACAGAAAGTACTCCCGGCTGGGAGCGGCGGCAACAGCAGCTGCGCAGGGAGATCGATGCCCGAGAGGGGTGTAGAGCGGATGTGCATACCCGCATGAATATGGAAGAAGATCGCCTGCAGCGAGCTACCATTGGGGTCCAGAGCGGTGCACCGTGTGAAGGTGGCACTAGAGCCCCACGAGTGAGAATGGACTGTTAAGCCGCAAAAGGCAGCGGAGTGCCGTTGCACAGTCCCCGTTGGGACCACCAGTCAGCATGTTTACAAGTTAGTTTGAAAGTTTGCCAAAGTTGAAAGTTTTGAAAAATGGAAAAACACTGATTGAACCGAGTTTTCACCTGATTGTCTTCTGTGATTAGCAACCGGCTGGAGCCGGCACCGTTGTCCCCGTGGGGACCGTTCAAGGTTAATGCATGGGAACTATCTATGGACAAGCCCGTGAACTCTGCAGGGCAACCACAAACGTTAGTGGCTTGTAAATATGTTGGGTACCGTTACCGTTTCCGCAATGCCGCCTCCGGAGAGGCAGGTTGGAGGGAGGGCCCTGAGCAGAGCAGGCCAGGGCCCAGCCACCAAAGGGACCGGTGGCTACCCTCTGGAGGGAAGGACAGATCCCGCTCGGGTGACTTGTGCTGGACTGTGGGTCAAGGGGTGCTGCCTGGGTTTTAGGGGCAGCATCAGGGCCAGGTTGCTTGGGTGGGAGAGAGCGGAAACCGTGACCGTACACCGTTGTAACGTTAAAAGTAAAATGTGCCTCCCGTCTTGGGAAGAATTTATTGAAAATGTATATATGTTTAACCCTGTTATCCCCTTTTTACAGAAAAATAAAACCGGTGTAGGACGGCAGCCCGCGGACGGTCTGCATTTTGCTAAGGGGGAATGTGTCGCCCTGGGCAAGCCAGGGGACACAGAACACACCACCACACCCCACATCCCAGGTAGGAACACCACAGTCAAAACACAAACCCTTGTTGCCTTCCTCCAGCAGGTTGTTGATGCACACCAGGGGGTGGGCCAGGCGGTTGGCTCCGCCCACCAAGGAGCTCACAACTCTAGAGGCAGGAAGTGACCAGGCAGAAGGCCCAGGCAGGGCAAGTGTGAGGAGCAGAAGTAAGAGTAAACAACAAGGAGCGAAAGTAGAAAGGAGAAAGTAGAAAGTGACAGAAAAGCCTGAAGGTCCGTGACTGTGTGTCCGGACGGAACCAGCAAGGTTGACAACGACGGTGGCTGTCCGGAGTGGGACGGTTCGGAGGTTCCTGGAAGGACCCCGTTGGCTGTGTGCCCGGTGGTCTGGAGCAGTGTTCCGAAGGACAGTCAGCACCAGGACAGGGGCCTTTCGGACCCCAGCAGGGCTAGGAGTCGTCAGATCTGCTAAATCCGTTAGTGAAGGGGACGTAGATCTCCCAGCAACAAAGTCCCGATTGACGGCAACAGCCCGACCATTACCGGGGAGACACCGCCACCGCCAAGGCACCAGTTTCCCCAGGGCCAGCGCCTGCGGGCAAAGTGTAGAGCTCCTCCGGCCCAGATTGCAGCCGGGGAGCGGGTAACCGGAGGGAATCCACCGCTACCACCATCAGAACACAAGGTGCAGGGAAGAGTGACAACACCGTCAACTACCGGGAGTGCAGGTGCAACCGTCTGTGGGACCGTCCTACCAGCCGTTGGTTTACCGAACAAACTGTGTCCGAGTCTCAGGCTGAGTGAGTACCACAGTGCCGCAAGGCACAGCGCTGCCCCCGCGTCCCTGCGCCCTCCAGGCCCTACACTTCACATCTCTTCACCGGGCCCCGGGATCACCAACCCCTACCCACGGAGGGGCAACACAACACCTGGCTGCTCCCATCACCATCCCCGGGACCCCCACACTGAGCAGCGGTGGTGCCATCACCACAACCGTGGGTGGCGTCACGAACTATAATCCCAACAAACACCCCCCCTTTCACTCACGGGCGAGGAGTGTCGCTCGAGACACCCCGGGATCCGGCCCGCAGCTCGAGCCACCAGGAGCAACTGCCGGACCCGAGCAGAAGGGGTGAGCGCGGTGTGCTGACACCCTCCTCCCCGCCCGCGACACAGGCAGTAGACAGAAAGTTACACAACAGGGAGACACCTACTGATCGGACCTTTGGATTGATTTTTCAGAGGGGTAAGATAACATCACTTTATTTAGAAATTGTCTATTTTTCACATCATCTCTAAAATGAGATCAAGATGTCTGAAAGTAGAGCAACCATCTCACTACAATGAGACGTTTGGACAACTTCTAAGCAGCAGTGGTCTGGCACATGGGTGTAGCGGAAAGTAGCAACTTGTGATCATGTATATAAGAGCCCCCTCCTTCGTGGGTGATGGTGTTCTTTAAGGGTGACACTTTTTTGTCATGTTATTTAACAATTAGTCAACTCTTAATAATTACATGCGGATGAAGCTCTAACAGGAGAGGGGTTTAATGGTGACACGGGAGCATTGCGCTCTGCTCTGCTTAGAATTGCTAATAGAAATATGAATGTCAGGTGTATGGTTCCTGTTACTAATCCCACACACCCAGCAGTGATAGGGTTAAGCGGGAGAGGTCTCGGCTTATGGAGAAGCGTAGACAATTCTCTCTGCCACCATTCTATCTTTTCCAGATAATTAAGCTGTCCTGTGAGTGTATGTCAGCTTTCTATAACCCAGACACTTATTAAAACTTCTCCTGAATTTAATTAGCCAGCAAGTTTAAGCAGCGTGTAAATGGCCACTAATGATGCGCTATGTTCATTCCCGTTATTCCTCAGATCTTTATATGAAAGCTACAACTACCATCCAGCGCTGGCCTAATACCTCATCTGTCCCTAACCTCGCATCTTGTCTCTAAATCCCTCTCCATTCTTAATGCTGCCTCCATCAAATTAACCCCTCAGCCGTGTCGTGTCGGTGTCCCTCGCCGGATCTGCCTCAGTAATATAAAGAGCGAAAAGCGGACACACTGCAATTAAATAGATGGATGCCGTTTACTTCTAATCTTAATGATTATGTAAGGATTGGTACATAGTTAAAAAAACAGGGCTGATTTCTTACAGAAGCAGCACCACACCTATCCTCTGGCTATGGCTGGCATTACAGCTCAGGATGACTGAAATACATGGACGCCACGCACAATTTGTAGATGGGTGTGGTGCTGTTTTTTTGCAAAAAAAAAAATCCATATTTTTCTTCCCAAGTGCATCAAAATATGTAATAGCAATCTGCTCTGTTTAATGCGGTTTTGTAACTTAGATTTTGCCCCATTTTCCTCCCTTTTATTATTATTATTATTATTATTAGTTATTATTATTATAGCGCCATCAATTCCATGGCGCTTTATATGTGAAAGGGGTATACATAATAGGGACAAGTACAATAATCATAAACAATACAAGGCACAGACAGATACAGGAGTATAGTGGTCCCTGCCCGCGAAGGCTCACAGTCTACAGGGGATAGGTGAGGATACAGTAGGTGTGGGTAGAGCTGATTGTGCGGCGCTGCATGAGACTGAGGGTTACGGCAGGTTGTAGGCTTGTCGGAAGAGGTTGGTCTTCGGGTTCCTTTTGAAGCTTGTCAAGGTAGGCGAGAGTCTAATGTGCTGAGGCAGAGTATTCCAGAGTATGGGGGAGGCACGGAAGAAATCTTGGATGCGATGGTGGGAAGAGGAGATGAGAGGGGAGTAGAGAAGGAGATCTTGTGAGGATCGAAGGTTACGTGCAGGTAAGTACCGGGAGACTAGGTCAGAGATGTAGGGAGGAGACAGGTTGTGGATGGCATTGTAGGTTATGGTTAGGGTTTTGAACTGGAGTCGTTGGGCAATGGGAAGCCAGTGAAGGTATTGGCAGAGAGGAGAGGTCGAGGAGTAGCGGGGGGGCAGGTGGATTAGTCAGGCAGCATAGTTTAGAATAGATTGTAGGGGTGCGAGATTGTTAGAAGGGAGGCCACAGAGCAGGAGGTTGCAATAATCCAGGCCTTTCTATGTGTTTTTGGTGAAAATTTAACCCAGTGTTTCTTCAATGCATTTTTTTTAGTGTAGAAATGATGGATGTCTGCACTTAATAATGCAACTGCGTTTTTTACACTCATTTTTTAGACCCTCTATAAACAGCCCCCTTTGCACCCAAAAATTCTCAGTTTCACACCGGCTTTAAACTCTCAGTGGACATGAGTTTTCAAGAAATTGCATCCACTTTGCTGGATTTGTTAGGATAAGTTCCCATGCAACATATTTAGTGATACCTGTAGGATATCGGTGCTCAAATAATTAACAGTGTATTTCAGGACCAGCCTTGAAGATGAGAAAAAATTCTCAGAGGCTGAAGGGATTTTCTTTGTTAAAATTGACCTTCGGAGCAGGCTGATAAGTCTGGAGCAAATCGGTCTTTGCCGTGGATTTTTAATGTGAATTTCACACTTTTCTATGTAGAGAAGTGAAATCCAAAGTAAAATCTCAACGTTACAATTGTAGATTCTTGTAAGAAGTGGAGTGTCGCAGCACGTCCACCAGGGGGTATCTGTGTAGGTTGTCAAAAAGACTCTTTGAGGTCAGGTACAGAAAAGTGAGTGTTGAACCGTGGAATTCAGGTGTGCTGAAATCTGCCCTCGGCCCATTTACCAGAGTCCTGAATCTGGTCGTCAGAAAGAGACTGGTCTGTCGAACATGTGAGCGGTGCGTGTGCCACACACCTGGTAAGTGGTGCATCTGCTATCGTAACAAGAACTGATATCAAGAAGACACCCTCGGGTGTTACTGGTATGGAACTCTCATTGAAGCCGTTCCTGAGGTGACCTGTTCAGAAGACTGTCAGCCACCGAATATGCAGGTACGCCGTTTAAACCTACCCAAGATCCCCTCCAACCCGTGATCCCTGGACTAGGACAAGACTGAGGGATCATCCAACCGTAAGTTCTGAACTCAGGCCTTGAGTGGACATTTTGGCGGGAAGTGTGTACACATCAGTTAGTGTTTGGCACCAAACTAGTTTAGGTAGGCCGCAGCCATTTATAAAGGAACTCAACTTTCCCTCACCTAATACTGCGTTACTGGTAAACTTTGGCACTGGAATAGCCTGTTGCTGTCTGTGGGGTACAGGTTACAGTGTAGATAAGATTGTAAGCCATTGTGCTGATCCACCGACAGGTCCTCTCTCTGTGATTTTCACTACACCAATAGATTTGTAGTCGAGCCCTTGCACTACGCAGAGCAAACATTAGGAAAATTTGTTCTGAAATCCCCAGACACATTGGATAGTGTCATTTGGGCAGCACAGTGGCCGGTCTTTCCTTAATGGGTGTACGTTACATTTGCATTGTGATTATCCTTGCGCTTTACTCTGTGCTATCTACTTCACCTCATTTATTTTATAACAACCTAGTTCCCTGACATTGTCTGGTCTCGTTCCTGATCTGCGACCCACTGTATTCTGATAATAACCTCTCCGGTTTACATTCTGTATATGACTTACCTTTTCTGCATTTATCCTTATAACGGTTTTCTGCTCTGTTATTAAAGATGAAGGGGTTGTTCACAAAATTATTTTACATTACAACTAGAACCATATGGATATTAAAACCCTAGCCGGTCTGACACACCACTATTTGTGTACCTCTTCCATCGGTGGTCATCAATTGACCGCTGATTGGCTGCAGCCGTCACGTTCCGTCTGAGCTGGAAGAAACAATCTCTCTTATGTCTCTGCCATAACGTGAAGGCTGCAGCCGATCAGTGGCCACTGACTACAGCAATCACATGACGGCCCGCTGACAAAAGTGGAAGCCAAGAGACAGGAGGCGGACACAGACTGCGCTGCAATAAGGGTCCAATAGATGAATATATCTGCTTTTTCATTATCCCCATAGTCCCAATTTTATTCTAAAAAAATTTAAGGAAAACCCCTTAAAGGGAACTTGTCACCAGATTTTTCCCCTATAAGCTGCGGCCATCACTTCTATGCCCTTATATATAACATTCCTGAATACTGTATTGTATATAAGAGCCCAGGCTGCTCTGTATAACATAAAAATTATTATACTCACCTGAGGGGCAGTTGGGTCCGATGGGCGTTGATGCTCTCAGTCCGGTGCCTCCTCTCTTCCTTCTATCACTGTCCTCCTTCCCAGCTCCGTGTAGATGACGCATCCTACGTCAACCACACAGAGGCTTCCACTGCACTCCTGTGCATGCGCACTTTCCGCAGGCGCGGGGAAAGATCAAAGACCGTATGCACACTACAATACTTTGCTCTGCTCTCAGGAGGGCAGAGCAAAGTGTGCAAGCATAAGAGCGCAATGGAGGTTTCTGTGTGGATGATTTAGGACGCACCATGCACACAGAGTCAGGAAGGAGGATGGTGATGGAAGAAAGAGAGGAGGCTCCATCCGAGACCAGTGACGCCCATGGAACCCGACCTTCTCGCGGCCTGGACTCTTATATACAGTATTCTAGAATGATGTATATAAGGGCTCACTGGTGGTGGCCACAGCTGATAAGGGAAAAACCTGGTGACAGGTTCCCTTTAAATTTAAGGAAGCCATATATAATTTTTGTTTTACAGTACATACTAAAAATATTCCACCAAAGCTGTCGTCTTAAAGAAAAGCTTAATTTTACCCTGATGAATCCCTATAGGATATCAATGCTAATAGGCATTGAAAAGTATATATAGACATATTTGTCATTTCCCATGATGCAATATTTTCAGCTGCCATGTTGTCAGTCTCTCTTCCTTGGAGGAACTGTTTATTCACTAACGCCTATAGCGAGAAATCTAATTATCGTACATTTACCACATATCCTAGTGTGAATAACGCAAGTCATAAAGATAACACCCACGAGTTACTACAATGTAAAAACTATACTGTAACAATGCTGGCAGATGACAGAAGGAGAAATACTGGAAGACCATAACTCCATACCACTGTATCGGATTACAATGTACAAAAGAAGAGGTATACAGTGCATTATAGGGCTCATTCAGTACACCATTTTTTTTTTAGAGAGTAAATTTAAGGGATTGTCCACTACATTAATGGCCTATCCTTAGGATAGATCATTAATGTCTGATTGGCCAGGGTCCGATACCTGGCACATCCACTGATCAGCTGCTGCCGGTCCCGGAGGCGGCCGCAGGCAATGCTGAGGTTTGGAGCTGCTTCATCTTCTAATAGTGACAGCGGACGGGTACTGCGCATCTACCTCCAATTCAGATCCAGGGGTGGATCATATTTGTGCAGAAACTTTGCAACTTTTTTAAAAAAATTGTAAAAATCTGGAGAACAAAACTTAAGCCCACTTTGTAGAACATTAAAACAAACAAGTGACCACATAAAATATACTTAAATAAGGTTCAAAGTAAAAGAATAATTTGGCACAAATTTCCCTACTCTTCCCTGACTACACTAACAACTATTTAATTTTATTTCCCTATTTCCTGTCTTAAGATGCTTTGTTTGAGAATCCCAGTGCATGGTGGGATACTCAAACAAAGTGCCATCGGGGGGAGAGGCTGCGGTCACTGATACAGCCATTATTTCCTCTCTGAAACAAAGCGTCATCGGGCAGTGCTGTGTTCACTGACACAGCCTCTGCTCCCTCCCTGAAACAAAGAGTCATCAGATGCAGAGGATGCAGTCACTGACACAGTCCCTGATCCCTCCCTGAAATGAGGCGTCATCGGGGGAAGAGGCTGCAGTTACTGACACAGCTCCTGCTCCCTCCCTGAAATGAAGCGTCATCAGGGGCAGAGGCAGCAATTACTGACACAGCGTCTGCCTCCTCCCTGAAACAAAGTGTCATTAGTGCTAGGTTGGTCCCTGCAAGTTGTCATTATGTGATTTGTACAGTGACACCGACCGCTCTGTTGCCAGCTCAGATCAGTAGAGCCAACAACAAAGAGCAGCGTGTAGTTTTATTGCAGTGTCAGAGTACCTGGCAGCATTTGTATAAAAGCATTGCCTCCTGAAATGACATTGTGAGGGCGGCGCTTTTAAAATTGGTGGTGTGTTGAATACTTATTTCACATGCTGTTTATATACAAGAGCTTTTCCAGGCATATGGCAAACAGACACTGTGTGAAGGTAATCTTACCAGTTCAGATTTTCTTAGAGATACTCCCTACATCTATGACAGGTGGTTTCTGTAGGTACTAGCATTGTATGGAAGTATTATAGGGCGAAGACAAAGTTGGTAATGTACTTTCTATATGGAATACCATAGCTCTTATGTTTTTTATATCCATTCCATAGATCCAAATGATTGAGAGTGAATCCAGAGTATCCATATCACCTTCCCTCGTTTGATTCCATAGATATCCCAAGAAAGCTCCTCCATGGATCACACACATCTTCCTCTCTATCCGGAGACAAGCCAGACACAATGACAAGGGACATTGTAACCGGGAAAATAAATACATTGAATTACGCTGACGGTTTTACACTTCCAATAGCCCCAGTCTATTATAATGAGCCATAACAAACAGCGGGAGCTGTCATAGGAATACAGCTTGTACGGTAAGGAGAAAGGAAAGGAGGGGGTGGTAGGCACCACCCCATAAAAACATCAAACACTGAGCATTTTCAAAGCCTAATAGGAGCCTCAATTAGTCCCTTCACTACCTCTCACATCCTCAGCCTCCAGAGAATGGTAAGTGCTCTTTTATTTTCCCCCAGTCTTAGTAGTGGTGCGGATTTATCGCATGTCATACCGAAACAACTAGGAGAGTCACCGCCTGTCAACTAAATTAACCCCTCAAATGCTGCGTCACTCCATCTAAAAAAAATGCAACGTGTTAGTTGCGAAGTGTCTTAAATGGCAGCTATAACAAAGGAATAAGGGGGCTGAAGTGATTTGTCACAGATTCACAGCTCCGGCAAGAAACCATCAGCGGGTTCATTAAAAAAATGCTACCGAGTGACGATTAGTTTCTGTGAAGATTCAAGCTCCGTTTTCAGAAACTTTCATTTTGGAGACTTTTATAAATTGATCTGTTAGGAGAAATAGAGAACTGAAGACGACCTTCATCTTCTTTTTATAAATGCTCTTTATTACCAATGCGAATCAGGACTAACAAACTAATGGGCATTCGGAGGTATGGAGAATTCTTCAAGGGCTCGTGTGACTGCGATCGGGCAGAGATGGACTGGACCAAAACAGGAGAAGAGTATCTGATGGTGTGTACAGACTCTGACAAGATAATAGAGTCTGGCAACAATCAGGTCAATATGGTCCAACTCCACTGCAGCTACCGGTTTAGGTCTTATCTTCCCCAATGAACTCATGATTATCTACTCTGGTTCACTAATGTCTCTTTGATAAAATTTTTATGAGATATAAATGAAAGGGTTCCTCTAACATCCCACTTCTAAGTAAAACTTTGGATTTGGGCTTCTAATAACCCACATCAACTTGGATTTTCTGCTCATAAACCGGCCATACACATTACACAGCAGTCATCCGCATGACAATTACAGTCTTTCGGCCAACAGCTATCTCAGACTGCTCTCCTATATACGAGTGCTTGTTCCGATGCGCACTCCGGTATGATTTATGAAAAAGTAGCTGCCTGACATGTCTGCCGGTGGCTTTTTTTTGAGAGAACATAATCATCGTCAGCCCAAAATTGGGCACACTAAACGCTTAAAGGGGTTGTCCACTACTGGGACAACACCTTCTCATTCCAAAGATCCTGTACTCACCTACAGTTCTGGTGCCATTCCAGTGCTTTTGCTAACCTCGGTTCAGGGCTCACATGACATTCACATGAGCGCTGAACCCAATCCCACCAATCCCACCTTCAATCCAAATTAGTTAATCAACAGGATGTGACGCTCACTTCCTGTTGATTGCTCATTTGGTCTGAAGATGGGAAGAGAGAAGCCGGCGGGGATTGGACTCGGGGCTCACATGACGTCACAATGTCACGTGCATCCTGAATCGGGGTTACTGACAGAGCTGGAATGATGCCGGAACGGGAGGTGAGTACATGGTCTTTTATTTTAACGGGAGAAACAAGTGGAATCAGAAGGCGTTGTCCTAGTAGTGGACAGCCCTTTAACTGCCCTGAAAATATATTCTCTGGGGCTCGTATACACATTAGACTGTTGGCCGACCCCATCAATAACGACGGGTTTGTCCAGCATTAGTCAAATGTCTATCGGGTGGCTTTAGACATGGGTGGGATCAAAATCAAAGTCATCCTCATAATCGTGTGTTGTGGATCAGATTTTCATCAGTCTTTAGTCAGCGATTTTCTCATTTGTTAAGAAAGTGCAAAGCTTCTCTTACCCACTACAAAGTTAAAATGGCCGGCACACAGATGGCATTTTCAGGGACTCATTGGCTTGTACAGGTGGTTTTGATCTCTAACATAAATACAGATAAGTGTACATTGTTTGGCTCACCTGGTGAGGCGGATATTGGCCACATAAACCCAAGGCAATGGCAGGACAGGCAGGAGGGCACCTGGAATAGTGAGGACTTAGACACACTGGAAACCACAGTACAAGGAAAGCAGATGAAAAGGAAAAAGTCAGAAACAGCACATAGGAAGGCAGAGGAACCACAGGAAGTACACAAGGATGAATGCACAATATGAACAGAGTCCAATAACATGAATCATGATACTTTTGCAACCAATAGATTAACCAGTAGCTAACAAAGGGATAACCAACAGGTCTGAGGGTATGCAGGAGTCACAGGGATGATAAAGTCATAATATGAACAGAGTCCAATAACAGTTCATCATGCTTACTGCAACCACAAGGAGGTAGCAAACGGGTTAACAAACAGGCTTGGAGGTATTCAAGGATCACATGAGTTTTGCAAAGATAACTGTACAGTGAGAACGGATGGTGGAGCTCTCCAAACAAACTGAACACATTACTCTCAATAGTAAGAGACAGGGGTGTCACTAAGTAGACCTTATAAATGTGACCCTGAAAAGTAGTGTGTAATGGCCGTGTCTGACCGTACAGGTACATTTGAACACTTTTGAACAACCACACCTCCATGATATCATTTATATATATAGTAGTCTAATTCAAAAAGTGTGTGGTATGTAAGGACGGCAGACAAATCGCATTAAACATACCCCACAAGAAAAAGAGATGCGATCAACCATCTTAATAAATATATAAAGATTTTATTATCATAAATAGGTGCAGGGTGAATGAGAGAAAACATACAAAAAGGGGTGCACAATCCCGGGCGTGCACTAATCAATATTGATATTAACATAAGAGAGGGTGGCTAGTCAGGTAGTTGCCGAAACGAGCGTTCGTCGGGTGGGCGCCATCCTGGTGTGTGAGGTGCGCTTGTTATTTTGGTAAGTGTCCATTATCCTTTAATAATGCTCTTGTACACTGGACGCAGTGTGCATTGTTAGGATTGGTCTACTATTACTGCCATATTATTGAGGGGTCTTGGTAACAGTTTTTGGAACATGACTTAAATCGTGATATGAAAATTGTCAAATTTTATGATATTACTATATACTTAATAATGTTGTTATTTATAGTGATTGTCAATTTCTCCCCTCTTTCATGTTAATATCAATATTTGATTAGTGCACCCCAGGGATTGTGCACCCCTTTTTGTATGCTTTCTCTCATTCACCCTGCACCTATTTATAATAATAAAATCTTTATATATTTATTAAGATGGTTGATTGCATCTCTTTTTCTTATGGCGTACAGGTACATGATCTGATCAAACTACATCTCTTGGGGCGGAGAGCACACAAAAAAGTATACAGACATTACAGCATGGAATCGCAAATTATTATTTCTTTGAGGTAAAACATTTTTTAAAAACAGACAGGGTAAAGTTTTACCTCACAAAAAGAATCAACTATGATCCTGTGCTGTCCTATCTGTATACTCTCTTTTGCATCCTCCCCTGCCCAGGAGATGTGGTATGATCAGACCATGTACCTGTACGGTCAGACACGGCCAATACACAGTACTTAGCAGGGACACATATATAAGATTACCTCAGCACAGGGACATTTTATTTAATCAATTTATTTAATCCAATTGTGGAAATTATTATTATTCCCAGATCTATTGATTGAAATTAACTTTGTTAGTGGGACAACCCTTTTAAGATTATCTCAGCATAGGAGCATTTTTTTAATCACATCCAATTGTGGAAATTATTACTATTCAGAGATCTATTGATTAAAATGAACTTTGTTTTGTGGGGAAAACCCTTTAAGAGGCCTCGGGAGATGATGTCACTGCCGTTAAACTCGTAAACCCGACAAGGAGCACAAAAAAGGGCAGCAGTCATAGAGGAAGAGAGCTCGGCCCAGCCAGGACAGGTACATAACACACATAGATTAGAATGGGAACACGATTTACTTATGAACATAGTCCAATTTTCAGACTTTTTCAGTGTTCTCATAATGGTTCTAATTATATAACTTTGATATCCAACTGGTGACCCTAAGGCCCGATGCGGCCCACAAGTACTTTACTTTGAAGAGATGACAACAAAACAGATAATTTACCTCTGGCAAAAAATGCTAATTTTATCTAACGCACCATAGAGATGTGATCCGTCCCCTACAAATGATTGTCCTACATCTTTATGGTAATTCAATGTAAAACAGAACTTTCATTCTATACGTAATCTCTGGTCATAAAAGAATACAACAGCGATTCACTTCATTTTTCCGAATATTATTTTTATCCCCAGATTTCGAGAGACATAGACTTTTTTTGAAGGCTTTGCTTTTTGGCGCTTACGGTGCGGGATGAATGACGTGATAACTCTACTCTGCCAGCTTTTACAACCACAAAGATAAAAAATAGTTCTAATATTGTTTAATGTTTTTCTACTTTTGCACACACAAGAAAAAAACCCCAAAACATTTTATTTTATTTTTACAAAACTGTTTCCTTTCTGTCACCGCATTGAAAGACCAATGACACTTTATTATTTCCGTCGATGGAGCAGTATACAGGGTTGTATTTTACAGGACTTCTAGTTTTCTCTCTTTGGTTTTATTTTAGAGTACAAACCATTTTTTTGGTATTTTTTTAAGAGGTAGAATGAACTAAAAACAATTCAGACTTCTTTTTTTTCTTACGTAATGGGATAACTAACATAATTCAGATTGTCGTGTATACTGATACCATGTACAGTGCCTACAAGTAGTATTCAGCCCCCTGCAGATTTAGCAGGTTTGATAAGATGCAAATAAGTTAGAGCCTGCAAACTTCAAACAAGAGCAGGATTTATTAACAAATGCATAAATCTTACAAACCAACAAGTTATGTTGCTGAGTTAAATTTTAATACATTTTCAACATAAAAGTGTGGGTCAATTATTATTCAACCCCTAGGTTTAATATTTTGTGGAATAACCCTTGTTTGCAATTACAGCTAATAATCGTCTTTTATAAGACCTGATCAGGCCGGCACAGGTCTCTGGAGTTATCTTGGCCCACTCCTCCATGCAGATCTTCTCCAAGTTATCTAGGTTCTTTGGGTGTCTCATGTGGACTTTAATCTTGACCTCCTTCCACAAGTTTTCAATTGGGTTAAGGTCAGGAGACTGACTAGGCCACTGCAACACCTTGATTTTTTCCCTCTTGAACCAGGCCTTGGTTTTCTTGGCTGTGTGCTTTGGGTCGTTGTCTTGTTGGAAGATGAAATGACAACCCATCTTAAGATCCTTGATGGAGGAGCGGAGGTTCTTGGCCAAAATCTCCAGGTAGGCCGTGCTATCCATCTTCCCATGGATGCGGACCAGATGGCCAGGCCCCTTGGCTGAGAAACAGCCCCACAGCATGATGCTGCCACCACCATGCTTGACTGTAGGGATGGTATTCTTGGGGTCGTATGCACTGCCATCCAGTCTCCAAACGTCACGTGTGTGGTTGGCACCAAAGATCTCGATCTTGGTCTCATCAGACCAAAGAACCTTGAACCAGTCTGTCTCAGAGTCCTCCAAGTGATCATGAGGAAACTGTAGACGAGCCTTGACATGACGCTTTGAAAGTAAAGGTACCTTACGGGCTCGTCTGGAACGGAGACCATTGCGGTGGAGTACGTTACTTATGGTATTGACTGAAACCAATGTCCCCACTGCCATGAGATCTTCCCGGAGCTCCTTCCTTGTTGTCCTTGGGTTAGCCTTGACTCTTCAGACAAGCCTGGCCTCGGCACGGGTACAAACTTTCAAAGGCTGTCCAGGCCGTGGAAGGCTAACAGTAGTTCCATAAGCCTTCCACTTCCGGATGATGCTCCCAACAGTGGAGACAGGTAGGCCCAACTCCTTGGAAAGGGTTTTGTACCCCTTGCCAGCCTTGTGACCCTCCACGATCTTGTCTCTGATGGCCTTGGAATGCTCCTTTGTCTTTCCCATGTTGACCAAGTATGAGTGCTGTTCACAAGTTTGGGGAGGGTCTTAATTAGTCAGAAAAGGCTGGAAAAAGAGATAATTAATCCAAACATGTGAAGCTCATTGTTCTTTGTGCCTGAAATACTTCTTAATACTTTAGGGGAACCAAACAGAATTCTTGTGTTTTGAGGGGTTGAATAATAAATGACCCTCTGAATAAACTTTTCACAATTTAAAAAAAAAATAAAAAAAGAAATAACATTCTTTTTTGCTGCAGTGCATTTCACACTTCCAGGCTGATCTACAGTCCAAATGTCACAATGCCAAGTTAATTCCGAATGCGTAAACCTGCTAAATCTGCAGGGGGTTGAATACTACTTGTAGGCACTGTATATGTAGTTTGGGGTTTTATTTTATTTTTAAGTATAATGTATGGGGCACATTTTTTTTTTTCCTTGGTATTTTATTTTAGGATTTTTTTCTGTATTGTACTTTATTATTTATAGAGTGGAGAGGGAAATGGAAAACAGTCACATGTTGTTGTATATTTTGAGATAGACACAGTCTCATCATTAGCTCCATCTGTTACTTTATTCTTTATGTCGGTGAAAACTAGATATCCTATTAGCCTTGTTTCTACCATACAACTCACAGCACTGTGAAGGTATATTACAAAATGTCATGTTGGTAACAGAACTAGTTCCTTCCTCTTAACTGCTTAAGATGCAGCGTTTGATATTGACTGTAGCATCTAAGGTGTTTAACTGCCAAAATTGGTGCGATCTCTAATCTCAGCCTTGCACTAGTATAGTAGGGTATCCGGTACCCTGCAACTCCCCTGAAGATGTCATGGTTTATATATGTGTTTTTATGTGGAATGTTATTTATGTGCATGCCTTTGGGCACAACATTTGCCACCCACCACTAGAGGTCACCGATTGTGATCCCTGGTCCCTTAGCTGTAGGGGAAAGCTTAAGGCTAAGGTGAAGTAGCAGGTCTGAGAGAGTTAAAGGGAAGAGCCCAGCCCACAGTAGGGGATAAGGCTGGTTTTAGTCAGATCGGGACACGAGAGAGTAGAATGGAGAAGCTGTACCCGTGGGAGGTATAGTGAGTGGATGTCCAGTGTTACTTTGACCAAACCCTCAGGGTCATCACAGGATGTCTGGAGCAAGTGGGAAAGAAACTCTTCAGTAGTCGGGATCAGAGTAGAGTACTGCCCGTATACAGAAGTAGTGACCCATGGCTTTAGTGGGACTTACGGGAAACGACTGACTCCATAGGATTGGTCTCAGCGAGAGGTAACACAGGCCTAGGTGAACGGGTTGGCATAGATACAGTGGTGAAGGAACTCTATTCGGTGCTGAAACAAATCCCTGTGGGAGCGAATGCGCTTAGATCCACGTGGGACTCTATGAATTCATCATCTGCCACTGTGGTGTTACCGGGAGAGAAAGACAGTCCTATAGTAGCCGGAGTGATGTCCCAAAACCATTCTTATATAGACGACACTGTCTAGAAATATGACAACTACTTTAGTGAGCCAGAAATGAATTTTGACCAGTTGTCATTTCCCTTACCCCACTTCACTTGACAGTCAATAAGGCCTATGACTCCTTCTAGATTAAAATGAAGAAATCTATGACCCATCTCAATTTTTATTTCACAAGGGATTATTACTTTTCACCACTGTGGTCTGCATTAATGTATCAGGACTAGTAATGAGTGAGCACTAAAATGCTGGAATGCTAATTACTCGATGCAAGCCGGTCAGATGTTTGGACTAGTGCGTCGCGAGTAATACATATTATGGAAAGTCAACGATTGGCCAGTTCAGGTCTCCGCCCACAAACCGACAGCCATAAACAGAGCATTTACGGTGGGAGGGAGGATTTTTCTTTTTGGTCACACAACGTCCGAGAACGTTGCTTTATCCCCCAAGAAAGAAATTCAGAGATTGTGACTGCTGCTCCCTGGGGTGCCAGCCCCCACAAGCCTGTGTGTTGTGGTCATTGTTTCATGATATTGGGCTGAATACCGCGAGCAGCAGAGAACCACGATCGAGTAACGAGCACTGCTGAGCACACTCGCTCATCACTGATCAGGACATGTTTCTGCGCTGTACATTGCATGTGTATATATATATATATATATATATATATATATATTACATTATACAAAATATACCTTGACCAATTAAGACTAACATTTCACTTCACACAATTTTTTAAGAATTTTCCTCACGTGCAGAGTAGGTGGGTAGTGGGTGTGAAACCTTTGACTCCACTCTTCTTACTGAAATGCGTTCTCCCATGATGCTCAGCAAACCAGGCGCCTTTCTGTAGCCTAGGGTCCCAATGTTTTCATATGTTTCCCTCACAATAACCTGTGATCTGTTAAATATTAGCTGATCTTTCCACCTCCCATACAAATGCACTGTGATTTTATTCTCTTTTTGATTTTTTTTTTCAATCTTTATGAAAGCGGTTTAAAATATCAAGAGGTTATAGGATCATGTAATCACAGGGGTCATTTCTTAGAAGGAATTTTCAGAACCCTGCAGTAGATTTCATTGATTCCATACAAGGGAAAGATAATGTTTAATGTACTTCAATTAAAAATTGGAAAGACAGATACACTGTCACAAGGAGGTTTTTGAGGGCATCATCGACTGTCATGGCGGCATCAAGATCTGTGGAGACTACAGATTCTGCCACTCTGCCTGCTAACTTCCCTGATATCACTGATTAGCGCAGGGAGATTCAGGCATCAATCCACAGACCTGTAGTTCATAGGCAGGCTTGCAAGAGTTAATCCCTATTGGCCTGCTTGTTAATCTCCTTTGATCACCTGCTGTGGGGGAGCCAGTCACATTTACCCTCTTCCTATTTATGCTGGCTGGACAATTCCTTTAATGCCAGATATAGCATTAGCTAGTCTGTACTTGTCTGGTGGTGTGATCCAGACTTACTGGTGGTTGTAGAGATTTATTGCTGTGAGCAGTTGTAGTGTTAACCATTGTTGTCCTACTTCTCTTGCTTTTCTCCTTAGTCTCTTACTGTTTGTTACTTTTGAGTTTGCACTGTGTCTGAGTTTTGGTTTTTCATTGTCTGTCTTTCTTTGTGTTGCCATCACACTCCTGTTCCCTCCTTCCCTGGGGGTAGGGGAACAGATTAGGTCTGGTCAGGAGAACAGACAGACATGGGATTTAGCCATCTCTACCATTAGGCATAACCCTGAGGTTAGGAATAGCCTACGGTCCTCTAGGGTGCGGGACAGTATGAGAGCCCCTTTCCCTCACTGACCGGCAGTCACTTTATGACATACACTTTTTCCATGAACATTAATTGTGTACCTTGCCCAAAAGAAATGAGAAGGAAAACTCCAAACCTTTCCATTCATGTTGTAAATCTATGCCTTTCCTACACAAGGTCTGGGGTAATAATGTGGCATAGGTGCGGTATGGTTTCCCTTCTAGATGGAAGTCATGACACCAGTATGAACAGACCCATAATAAATATGAATCCATTTGCGTTACTATTTTGGCCTTAAGGCTGGGGCCACACGGGGATTACTGCGATCCCCTCGCATGACACTCGGCTCACGCTGGCAGTACAGCAGAGCCGAGTGTCATGCGAGTGTCACTGCGACTGAGGTCCGAGGTCCGATCATGCCAGCGGACCTCAGCTGCAGGGGAAGGGCCAGCACGGAGGGGAGAGGGAGTCATTTATCTCCCTCTCTCCTCCGTAGCCGGCTATTGCCATTCTCGCACTGCACTGGCAGTACACCAGTGTACCTCGAGTGCAGTGCGAATTTTCTCTCGCCCCATAGACTTGAATGGGTGCGAAAGACACAATGATTGCATTACAGTTGCAGCATGCTGCGATTGTTTTCTCAGTCCGATTAGGGCTGAGAAAATAATCGCTCATGTGTGCTGACACACAGGCTAATATGGGTCCGAGGGGAATGCAATATTTTTTATCGCACTCCACTCTCACCGATTTTCATGCCGTATCTTAGGCTTAAAGCTAAAATTTTTTGAAGAGCACCATTTTTGCATTAAAATTTATGTTTTTTTTTTCCTTCAGAGAGAAAAGTGGATGGGGCTTGGTGAAAGGGTTGTTTAGTTTTTCTGTGCAGGAGCGCACCACTCCCCTGCTTTCTGGTTCCTACTTACCAGGGGTGGTACACCCCTACTTGATTGACAGTTTTGACCCGAACTAAGCGCTTTTCCATTCTTTGCTTCTGCAATATTAATGGAGCAAGGGACACTGAAGCTGGCCTTGCTAGCTGTCTATGACCGCTTTGTGCTAGCAGAGACCGGGCACAACAGTTGAGTAGTTAGCAATTACGTGCCTGTTAGTTCTTAGGCACATGGTTATAAAGAAATAGTCTCGGACAACCTTTTTCTAAAAAAAAAAATAAGTTGCAAATAAATTTGCTATCTTCTTTCGAGTTACTCATCAGCTTTGGGTAATATAGAGAAAAGGAAGCAATGTTCTTTCTAATGAGGTCCTCGCAGTGCAGATTAGCTCTTTTCACATCCAAAATAGCATCATTAATAAGAATGGAAACTTAAATAGTATAAGATCACATAGGACAAGAGAGGATGCACACATCCAGCCGTGAGTTTCTCCATTTCTCTCTAGATTTCCATCCAACGTTCTGCCCAAAAGGCTTGTAAGTTAAAAGGTCGGCTGTTTAGCTAATTGGTTTGTCAATCACGGAAAGGAGCTTTAGAGCGACCATAAAATGATTATGAGGATTATATAAATCAAGGAGGAGTGAGAGATCGGATCAAGCAATGCACCATCATGTGCACTGAGCACAGAAAGTCTCTGCTGTTTATGAGCCCATTCCACCATCAGAACTTTAGCCTTCATATAGAGACCACACTTATACTTGTGATACATCCATAAATACATGCAGCAGGTATACTCTGAAATTTTTCAGCAGATTTTTGCTATATACCCTGAGAGCAGCATAAAGTAGTGGCTGAGACCCTGATTCCGGCGATGTGTCACTTATTAGGCTGTGTTTTTGTTTTAATATAGTTTTTTATTAGCAGGAGATTATCACTACCGGACTAGGTGTCTCATATCATGTAGTTCTCCTGCTCTGTGTAACCCCACCTCACCAATGATTAGCGGGTTTCTGTAAACAGAAAGCTGCCAATCAGTAGTGGGGGTGGAGTTATACACAGCTCAGCTTTCTGAGCTCTGTTAAGGTACCGTCACACATAACGAGATCGCTAGCGAGATCGCAGCTGAGTCCCCGTTTGGTGACGCAGTAGCGATCCCGTTAGCGATCTCGTTATGTGTGACACCTACCAGCGATCAGGCCCCTGCTGTGAGGTCGCCGGTCGTTGCAGAATGGTCCAGGCCATTTTCTTCAAAGGCGCTCTCCCACTGTGACACACAGATCGCTGTGTGTGACAGCGAGAGAGCGACAAATGAAGCGAGCAGGGAGCAGGAGCCGGCATCTGACAGCTGAGGTAAGCTTGTAACCAAGATAAACATCGGGTAACCAAGGTGGTTACCCGATATTTACCTTAGTTACCAGCCTCCGCAGCTCTCACGCTGCCTGTGCTGCCGGCTCCGGCTCTCTGCACATGTAGCTGCTGTACACATCGGGTTAATTAACCCGATGTGTACAGCAGCTAGGAGAGCAAGGAGCCAGCGCTAAGCAGTGTGCGCGGCTCCCTGCTCTCTGCACATGTAGCTGCATTACACATCGGGTTAATTAACCCGATGTGTACTGTAGCTAGGAGAGCAAGGAGCCAGCGCTCAGTGTGCGCGGCTCCCTGCACACACAGCTAAGCGGTGTGCGCCGGTAACTAATGTAAACATCGGGTAACCATACCCGATGTTTACCTTAGTTACCAGTCTCCGCAACTTCCAGACGGCGGCTCCGTGCAAGCGCAGCGTCACTTGCACGTCGCTGCTGGCTGGGGGCTGTTCACTGGTGAGATCTGCCTGTTTGACAGCTCACCAGCGACCATGTAGCGATGCAGCAGCGATCCTGACCAGGTCAGATCGCTGGTCGGATCGCTGCTGCATCGCTAAGTGTGAAGGTACCTTTAGATCTTAAGCAGAGAATACAGTGATTGTCGGAAATGACAGCATGTAGACCAGCAAGCGACACAGCTAGAATCAGGGACTCTGTGTGATGCTAGTCACTACTTACGGATAGTATAGAAGGAAGAGTAGTCAGAGAAGCCAGGGTCAGGAAACAGGAGGACACGACAGGGCACAGGGAGTAAGCAAAAACGCAGTCAAGTTACAAGCTGAGGGTCAGAATTCCAGGAGAGGACGTACTAGATTCAGGGGGCAGACAGAGACATGGTTAGGTAACGGTTCGAGGTCAGAAGCCAGGAGGTAATGACAAGAACAAGGAGAGGGCATAGAGGAATCAAACAACGGTCCATGGTCAAGAAATTTAGATCAGAACACAAGCACAAACACAAGCCACGAGCACAACTGCAGAACCAGAAAGAACAACTGGCGAGGTTCTGGGAGAGCATGCTCAGTAATAAAACAGTTCAGTTACCAGGAAGGTGGAATACCTGAGTAAAAGCACCTCCGAGAACCTGCATGGAATCCTGCGCTGTCAAACAACCTGTCAGCTAGTGCTCAAAGAGACACAGCAGTGCATCTTCAAATGCCAGATGTTCTGCACAAAGGAAACATGTCACTGCCGGCTCTGTAATTCAGGAAGGCGCAGCAGAGCATCACCTGTGTGCAAGATGCTCTGCACAAAGGAATAATGTCCATGCCAGCTCCGTAATTCAGGAAGGCGCAGCAGAGCATCACCTGTGTGGAAGATGCTCTGCATAGAGGAATTGTGACACTCAGCCCCTACATCATTCTGCTCTCAGATTACATTGCTAAAACCTGCTAATAGATTCCCTTTATAATTTAATATTTTTAAAAGAGTTTTTGTTTTTTCATTTATTTGTGGGGTCACAAGTTTATAGTGCAATAATAGAGTTAGGGGCAAGAGACCTGTGTTCTGGTCAGATACAGCGAAACATACTTGGACCGCAAATATGGGAGAAACTGTCTTAAAGAGGTTGTCCACCTCTTGGGGTTTTTTTATTTCTCTTTTTTACTTAAATGCTTGCATTTGAGCATAATAATCATTATTGCGATTGGATTTCATACAAAATTTTCACTGTTTTGCTTTTACTATTTCTTTGTTTTTCTGCACATTCAACTTTGATGTGGTCTTTGGTCATAAATCAGCTGAGAGGGGTTCAGAAAAAGAGACAAAAGAGTTACAAACTCTCCATCGCATCATCATAGTGAACTTACAGATGGATTCTTAGTTAACTCATTCTGCAGTCAACAATATACAGTGCGACCCTGACGCTATACAAGGCGAATGGTGAACATTTTTTAATGAAACACAAATGCAAAAATATTTTTTTGCCCTGATTACAAGCACTTAATAAATGTCCCATAGTTGGACAACCCCTTTAAATGATTTTCTCATAGGCTTCTCTATAGGACTCGAATATGCATGTGACAATGAATAGTCACTATAAAATAAAAGCAGACAAAACTCTTTGTTACAAAAAGAAGTGGGTCTTTTAAGTTTAGTTGGGTCCCCCCCACAAAAAAAAAACAAGAATATATGAAAAATCCCTAAGAGGATAGTTGACATAAGGCTCTGTTCATTCTCAGACCAGTCACTGTCACTGGTGTGTCACGGGTGACAGACAGTCATGTGGTTTCTGGCCATAGAAAGTCACAGTGTTTAGCTGCACAGAATGCTCCCTGACTTTCCATTGTTACCGCTGTCAATATTCATTGGTATAGGTAGATTTCCTGCTGGATTCATCTCTCCCCTTTTGGACCTAGCAGGAGCTCGCCTTCCAGCCAGTGGTTCATTATCAGCATTCTCTTGGTGTTTAAATACCCCATTCCTTCCTTGAACTGGTGCTGGTGATACTTTCACTCCATTCAAGCCTTGGTGGCAAGCAGGTGGCTTTTACTCCTCTGTAGTATCATTGCTGAAAACTTTGGTGAACTTCTATCTGCGTCAACTGTAAATAAGTATTTCATGCATTTTCCCCTGTGTGTCCTTCTTGTGATGTCTATAGTGTTTAGTGGGGTTGACGAAAGCTCATCCCAACCATTCCCTATTTAGGACCTAGCACGAGGGATACCTAGGGTCAGGTATTCGGATAGGTGCATAAGTGAGGAACCTATCTAGGGTGGTAAGGGACCTCAGGGACCAACAGTAGGTTTAGTCAGGGGTCACCATCTTCCCTTTCCCTAGACACAGGGTTTCCCTTACCTTCCCTGTCGCTTTTTGCTTACTTCCCCGTACCTAGCTTGACAGTCACTCCGCACATATCCTATGTAAATGAGCAGGGTCTCTAGCCCCATGGGCGTCTCATTGCCCTGTGGGCGTCTACATGCTTTCCATTGTATCACGGCCCTGTGGGCGTGATACCATGGATTTAAATCAGCGACGTGACCGTCGTTACTTCAGAATCTCGCGTGCTCGCTTACCATTCTCGCCACCTCATCCTGGTGTTTAATATCGGCTTCTGACGTGCTCTGCGCATTCTCAGAAGATGCCTGTGGTTCCAGTCATGTGCAGTGTGCGTCAGAAGCCGCGAAGCAAGCACTAGAATGAGGTGGCGAGAATGGTAAGCGCGCGCACGCGTGAGATTCTGAAGTAGTGATGGTCACGTCGCTGATGCAAATCCATGGTATCACGTCCACAGGGGCATGATACCATGGAAAGCATGTAGACGCCCACAGGGCAATGAGACGCCCATGGCGCTAGAGACCCTGCTCATTTACATAGGATATATGGAAGTAATAAAACTTTTTTTATTACTTTCATATTACACAATTTTATAACACAGGGATGGGTAGGGAGGTGTAATTAGGGCACACATGCGTCTGCTGATAGGTCAGAACACATATTCTACATGACAGGTTCCCTTTAAGGTCCATTTGGAGAATTGCTTGTGTGCTGTAGCCCAGAAGGCCCAAAATGCGCTCATCTGAGCTTGTCCTAATATTGAGGACGTCCACAGAGCTCACAGATACTCAGATCCTTCAGAATCCTTTGAGTTCTTGCCCTACTGCTTATGGCCCTTGGGTTTTCTGGAAACTAGCACAATTTTCTGGGTTGCAAAATATAATTTTTGTAAATACTGGATTATTATATGCTACCATTTGGATTCTGAGCTAAAATGATAGAACTTTACTGGAAAGGGTTATTAAAATTGCAAGGTCACCTTGAATCCATTACGCCTTTGCGGGATTTGTATTGCTTTATGACACTTTTATATGTTTATTCCATCATACCACTTAATTGTATTTACACTCTGACCCTATTCACGCTGAACACGTTATCCTGATACATTTCTCTTTATATATCACTACATATTTTTTTTTCTAATGTTATATATTATAGAATTGGGTTCTTGTTGATTTAAGTTGCTATGGACACAACAGAATTCTCCTAAGCTCGCTGAACGTCTGAGCTTGTAATATAGACAGCAGATTTCTATCCTATCTGAGGGCAAGGAAAATAAATAAGAATCATATAAAGATAAGGGAAAAAAACACGTAAAGATCTTATTCGGAACAGCAATGTGTTTGGTTAAAGGCACCAAAGGTCACGTACGTAAATAAAAGAAGATTGAAAATGGAAAGCCCGTTTAAGGCGGTAATACACGAGCAATTCTGTCTACGTGATGTTGAGTTTGTGGGCTTAAGACCATTCTTTATTCCTTTAAATATGTAGTCAGCTTTGGAAAAATTCAGGCACTTAGTGCTTCCCAAATGGATGGGATGCCCACCATGGTTGCATAGCCAAAAAACAGCCACTGCTGTCCAAAGATTGGCCATATTTTCTTTATGGTTAAACATATGTTGGATATGTATGAACATTTTGAAAATTTGCCTTTAGTCTTTCTTTTGTAGATCTTGTAATGAACAGAGTCCCACCTTGGAACTGCACAAGGCGGTAATCTTACTCAGGTCACCCTACCTACAGATACAGCTCTGCTATTAATTGTCGTTGGATCACAGCTACTCAAGAAAACACTCATTTCTGGATGACCCACAGTGGCCCATTAGACCTGTAAAACCAACACCTTGGAAAAAACGTTGGGTTTACAAGTTGACCCATTGATCCACCTTTTCTGTTGAAAGGATAACTCAAGCCTTAAAGGGAACCTGTCAAACACCCCCACCCAGCCCCCAAAAAAGCCCATTAATAGAATTTTGAGGCCCATTAAAAGATAAGTCAGTTGATTCCTTTATGACTTCAAAGAGCTTCTCCTACAGTGAAAAAATGTGTTTTACAGTTTTGCCTGGAAGTGTATTGGGGCATTTTGATGCACTTCTAGCTTCTAAGCCTCACGCTTTATTCCCTACCTAGCTCAACCTTTCTTTGACAGATTGACAGGTCAGCAGTTGTGTACCAGAATGAACAATCTGTCAATCAACCAGAGGAGGGTGCCGCTGCATAGGGTATTCCATGTGAGGCTGAGAAGTTGTAAGTTCATCACACCTCAATTCCAGACATAACTTTAACACACAATTTCTCACTACTGGAGAACTTTGGAGTCTTTAAAGGCTCTTTTAAAGGGTTATACAATAATATTAATGGTTTGGGGTGTTTCTAACAGGTTGGGCTTGTCCACTACTAGGCTAACCATTCTGATACCACATGTTTCCCCCAGGCAAAATAAAGCCTATACTCAACTCTCGTACCAGCACCCTTCCAGCGGTGTTGCGGCTCTCGGTGCCGGGTCTCACATGACATTGTGATGTCACGCAGGACCCGCATCCAATTAACACTGGCTTCCTTCTCACCGCCTTCAGACTAAAACAGCAATTAACAGGAAGTGAGCGCAGCCACAGCACTCACTTCCTGTTAAATAAATCATTTGGTTCGAATGTGGAGAGACAGAAGCCCTCACTGATTGGATGCGGGATTTGCATGACGTCACATAAGCCCAGGCGCCGCAAGCCACGACACCGCTGGAAGGGCACCTGTACAGGTTGTGAGTTTAGGCTTCATTATTTTACCTGAGGGAAACATGTGGAATCAGAAGGGGTTGTCTTATTAGTGGACAACACCTTTAAAGCCATTCAATTTTTTTTAGTTACTTTTTAGCAGATCCAGTATATCCAAAATAGTAAATTAATCTACTTTGAAAAACACTAAATTAAAGGATTATTAATATCTAAGACATTTATGACCGGAACATGAGAATCCACAGCTTGTGGAAACAACCAAGCGTGTCTGAGCTAAGCTTTTTCCATATCTCCCATGAATGTGAATAGGAGTGATGGAGACACCCTAGCACTGTGAGCTTTATTGCTTCCAGTACTCCCAGTTCCATTACCCCCAGTTTGAAGAACCCATCAAATTTACAACCATTTGGTGTGTACAGCCTTAAATCTGTTTTATGCATCTCCATTAAATAAAAAAAAAAAAAAACCTATCTCATCTGACCCTGACACTCATAGCTCCTTTTATACGTATCTTCACTTTTCTGCTAATATACCAAATTTATATTCTGGGGAAGTCGGGGAGAAATAAAAGGTAAAGTGATTGCAGAATCAGACTACACAGAGTTTGTTTGTAGTCTGTTACCATGGAGATACATAAATATGCAGGCACAAAGCAGTAGGACATTTTTAATGAAGACTATTTTCAATATTTTTCTGAAATAAAATGGGTGCAATATAGCAGGTGAAATAGTCTTTGTTCGAAAACTATTACAAAAGGTAAAAGGTATTTTTGCTGTCAAAAACATCACAGAAATATAAGTAAAGAACACTAAGAAAATATAAAGTTTCGCTGATCTTTATGCCAAAAAAACCCTGTTCCTGAGAATGTATGTCGTTGTATCATTATAAATGTCTGCAGACTCAGCAATGCTTTCCAGTCTCCCTCTTCTTTTTTTTTTTTTGAAAATTACTACATTTTTTTCTATGGGGAAAGTGAGCATCGCAGCCTCCCGAGGGATCTTTCTAAAATTTACAAAGGATGTTTCGGAGAACCCCTGAAGGAATATTATGTTTACATTGTTCATGGCATATAAGATTAAATAGTCTTTTTTTAGCGATACCTCGGTGGAAGCACATGTCGCTCGGAGGAGACATGCAAGAATTTGGTATAAAATTGTAACAAATCAATAGCGAAAAAGTAAAAGGTAAAACTCATATCGGAGAAGTGTTAGAACAAGAGGTCACACTCCGACATCCTATTCAAGAAGATTCAGGGTAACATTAGTATTGAAAATGTCAATACGCAACGCACGCCAGTTTCAATTTCATCCCCAGGCAAGAACGCAGGCAGAGGTTACCGTCAGAAAGTCATGCTAATCTTGGCGGTGCACAATTTTACTTTACGCCAGTGGTTGTCTTTCCTTAGTAGGAATTTGGCCAAAGGAGGAAAGAACATAACTGGTCCACCAGCCACTTTTTGTGACACCCAAAGAGCCTCCGTTATAGAACAAGGCAAAAATTGACACAAGATTCTCAGGCATCAATGTCCCAGAAAAAAAGAAAAACATTTGAATCAATTTTAATTTTTTTTTTTATATATATATTATTTTTTTGTTTTTGTTGTTGCTTTGTTGCCTTACATTGCCTTTAAGTTACTAATAAAATATGAACAACACTACAAACATATTTTTAGGCTGTTCTTTAGGTCCCTGGAATCTTTTTTTTTTTTTTTTTTTTTTTTTATTTAATGCAGCTTGCACATTATATTTTAACTTTTTTTTTTCACTTTTTTATATTTGTATAGCACATCAATAACTCCTTGGCAATTTTTAAAGCACAGGGATAAGTAAAGAGAACTTGAGCATGATTTACCAACTTTCTTCCAACAGCGGTGCATATCCAGAAACCATTTTTGAGATTGATTTGTGTCACTAAGAAGAGGCCCGCATTTATTACAGATTTTTTGCATATCTTGTAACTGCGCCATGTATGTACAAAGCAGAGAAAACCCTGTAATATGTGCTTTCACACAGGCTAAACTGTAAGAAAAAAATGTATGAAAAGAGAAAAAAATGCGTCTATTAAAAAAAAGCTGAAGAAAAAGATCTAGAAAAAAATGCAAAGCATAAAAAAAGTAAAGAAAGTCTAAAATTACTCTTGTTTCAAAACCTAGATATCATGTTTAGGTAAGTGTATCCCCTAGTGATGAGCAAGTATTACCATGTTTGGGTGCTTGGTACACATAACCACTAGTGATGAATGAGCACTACCATGTTTGGGTACTTGGTATTCTTGACCACTAGTGATGAGCGAGCACTACCATGTTCCAGTGCTCAGTACTGGTGACCACTAGTGATGAGCAAGCACTACCATGCTCGGGTGCTTGGTACTTTTGACCACTAATAATGAGAGAACACTACCATGCTTGGGTGCTCAATACTTGTGAAGAGCAGATGGACGATCAGATGGGCACGACTTGAGGACTTGAGTATAATGGAAGTCAATGGGGAACTCAAGCATTTTTCTGGGAAATCTTCAAGAATAATGCTTGAGTTTCATATTGACTTCCATTATAATCGGTACTTGAGTTGAGTCTGTCCGATCGTCCATCTGCTCATTACGAGTAATGAGCACCCAAGCAAGGTAGTGCTCGTTCATCACAAGTTACAAGTACAAAGCACCCGAGCATGGTAGTGCTCACTCATCACTAATCGTTACAAGTACCAAGCACCCGAGCATAGTACTGTTTGCGCATCACTAATTGTTACGAGTACCAAGATGGTAGTGCTTGCTTATCACTAATAACCCATTGAATCCATCATTGGGGTCTAACAAACTATGGACGAGGGACACCAAGATCAGCCAGGAAAGATTTTTCCATTCCGAAACATCCTGTTGGAGATAATCAGCACCATCACTTGGTTTGTGGAATAAGAATAAAATGATTTTTTTGTAAGCTGTAACTACTTTATATCTAAAACATTCAATGATTTTCCACCCAATTCAATTGTGCACCGGCCCAGCACATTCTTGGAAACCCATATGTGAAAAAACCTACCTGCTGGTATGGGAATGAATTGTGGGAAGGAGGCATATGTAAGTGGGTGTAACTAGCCTTTAATGTATTTTTAAAGACCAGGTTGTGATTTTCGTCATTATATATTGGGATAATATGTCAATGCCGTTTCCCACATATTGCGCAGCACGCACAAGAAGAAGCACACGTGTGTCTTCTTAAGAACATCTGAGACTCTCGGTCCCTCTCTGCCTTTATTTGATGTTCTTATCTGGGTAACAAAAGGATATTCGTTCTTTGCAGCAGCAGCCAAGCCATTAATCCACACTTTTGATGTTTGCTAATCACCGGTGTATTCATTTCTTCTGTAATTGCCCCATGCATTTGATAAATCCCTACTCCTCCGGCTTGTCAACACCGTTAACCCCAACAAGTCCGCGGACTCTTTACTGTGTTCCCAACGTATAACTAAAGCTTTTTTTTTCTTGGTATTTTAAAGGTTAACTTCCAATGTCTGGTACCTCGAAAACACATGCTCGCTGCGCTTGAAAGTTAAATATCTTTTTTATGTTCCACAGGCAGCTAGATACAATCATTCGAAGTGATAAAACTCTTTATAAAACCTCCCTTTCCTTGGAAAATCTGCAGACGCTGCACTCTCCGGTAGTCCCCTCATGCAGCGGAATTATGTAGCTATCATTAGCTAAAGCCGGGCGAGAGGGGGGAAAAAGTGAAATCTTACACTTTATGGCTGATTAAATCCTTATAAAGAGGCAAACACATCGATAAGTTATTTAAAATGTGTCTTCTCCTTTCATCGCTTGGTTTTAGTACTCCCGGTTTTGTTAAACGCCTCTAGACAAGACACATTTCTCTCCAAGAGAGCTGAGGAACCATCGCACTTTACCCATCATCGGCATCCAATGTGAAGGTTCAACCCTTTGAACCAACAAGAGAAACCCAGCAATTATACATTAGACAATTACACAATTCTGTACTGGAGACAGATAATGCCCTCAATAAAAAAAAAATCTGCAGGTAAGCAAAAATGTTAATTAAGTATTCCAAAAAACAACAGATGTGCTCCAGAAATTAAGCCCATTCCAGGGCAATTTATGAGTTTGATCTGACAGAATTCAATTTAGTTCTTCTCGAAAAATGGAAAGAAGATGATCTTGCCGTTGGCAAATTAGTAATAGAATAAC
Organism: Anomaloglossus baeobatrachus; assembly: GCF_048569485.1. Taxonomy (NCBI): domain Eukaryota; kingdom Metazoa; phylum Chordata; class Amphibia; order Anura; family Aromobatidae; genus Anomaloglossus; species Anomaloglossus baeobatrachus. The sequence goes on from NC_134357.1 coordinate 485,791,337, forward strand.
GTACAGTGAGGCTACTTCTACTAGGTGGCACTAGTGAGATATTTTTTAATATTTTTCCCAAAGAGCATTACCAATATGGAGCTGTACTTAAGGTGGTTGTCCAACGCAACTCCAGATGCCCCGTCACTCTATTCCGATAATTTGATTTGGGAATCTAGGCACTCTCACTGGAGTTATATAGTGATTGAAATCTTTTCGACTAATAGAGCAACTATTCAACTAGCCACTAGACATATTTTTCATTCTTCCAAGAGAGAGACACATTTTTTTTTTATTTTTGTAATAGTTAAGTGTGTTAGCACATGATAGGTGTAAGCCGATTAGTAGTGCTGGCCAACGTTTCACCGCTTCAGTAGTGGTGACCAACGTTTCACCGCTTCATCGACTGATTGTTGACTGGAGTTATCATGTGCTGACAACACACCAGGAAAGGCAGCTGAGTAATACTATTTTTACACAAGGTGACTATTTTTGCAATGAGAATAATGGACAGTCTTATTGACTATGCTTAGAGATGAGCGGACCTGTTGAAATTCAGACTCAGCGGGTTCAGTCGAACTTGAGGTAAAGTTCAGTTCTGGATCCAAACTTGACCTGAACCCCAATGAAAGTCACTGATTGGGCAAATCAGCTCTCCACCCACATACAGAGCACTTCCAGGGGAGGGAAGGCGGGTTTTCTCTACTTTTTTTTTGTACACACTACAGCCAATAATGCTGTTATTACCCCCAGCGCTAGTCGTTCAAACACTGCAAGCTGCTCGCACTGGGCTGATCACCGAGTGTACCCGAGCACTGCAATGCCCGCGCGAGTGGTTTGCATACATAAAGCACCCAAACTCCAAACTCGAACACTGATTTTTTTGAAAAGTCTGTGTTTGGTACGAAAACAGAACTTTTCTGTTCAGGTCCGTTCATCTCTAATTATGCTCTATGAGGGGAAAAAAATACACAAATTAGCTTCCTCCTTGAAGAAAAAAAGTCACACTCATGGGTAATGGAAGTAGTTACCCTGTAAGTCAATGTTCGACCCCTCTAGAAGTTTCCCGTTATTAAATTGATAAAAAAAAAAAAAAATTCCTAACCCAGAATCCCATTTCAATAAACAATTTTGGAATACATTTTTATTTTAACATAATATTGGGGGGCAAACAAATTTGAATCCCTCAACTATGGATCGAAACCAGAGATTGAGAAGTTTGCTAATGTATCCCTCATAACTGGTAATCTTGGAAAATCCATTGATTTTGAAATGTTATTTTTAAGCCAGTTCTAAACAATTGTAATGATTTTGTAGACATGTATTGGCTACAGTCTATTACCAAGCCCGTAAGACACCTAAAACCTGTCAGTCGGGAGGGCTACAGCTCACAGATGCCAAATGATGTTGACATGTCTTACTAAAAAAAATCAATGATGGGTTGTATGAGATTAGGAAAACGTAGTTGTTTCTTCAAGAAATAGCCTGACAATTGTCCAAAGGATGTGAGGATGTGTGTTTTCACTTCAATGCAACCCAAAGACTAAACCAGCCATGTTTTTCAGGTCCTACCTCATCCTTTTAAGATATGTCCAAATAACAAAGTACCACCAATCATTTCAACTCATATTCAAAATGTTCTCAAAATATTTTTTTTAGTATTAAAAAGGCCTCTAAATTTGTTTAGACTGTGGATCTTGGTTTCCGATAGCCATATCGGTATATTGAATTTGGTGGAAAACTGGGCCCAAACATGTGTCATCTCCAATCCGAAAAGAAGTAACAAGTAATGCACAATTTGTGAGCACAAGATGAAGTTGATCCTCTAAGCCTAGGTCTGGTTGGGAACACGGACCATGGACATCATTGCAGGAGATAGTTGAGGCACATGAGAAACAGGTAGCACAGGTCCTGAAGACCACAGACTGGCAGCAGAGGTACTGGAAGCCGCAGGTAGACAGGAGATGTCCTGGAGACCACAAACAATTAGTACAGGTTTTGGAAGATCGAAAACAGTTTGTTGTGTCCAGACCAACTAAGAGTCTACATACCAAGACATAGGTGTATATTTGTTAGGCCTAAAGGCCCTGTCACACGCAGCGATATCGCTAGCGAGCGTACCCGCTCCCGTCGTTTGTCCGTCACGGGCAAATCGCTGCCCGTGGCGCACAATATCGTTCGGAGCCGTCACACGGACTTACCTGCCTAGCGACGTCGCTGTGGCCTCCTTTCTAAAGGGGCGGTTCGTGCGGCGTCACAGCAGCGTCACTAAGCGGCCGCCCAATGGAAGCGGAAAGTCGGAGATGAGCGGCCGTAACATCCCGCCCACCTCCTTCCTTCCTCATTGTCGGTGGCCGCAGGTAAGCTGTAGTTTGTCGTTCCTGAGGTGTTACACATAGCAATGTGTGCTGCCTCGGGAACGACGAACAACCTGCGTCCTCAACAATCAACGATTTTTTGAAAATGAACGACGTGTCAACGATGGACGATTTGGTGAGTATTTTCCATCGTTAACAGTCGCTTGTTGGTGTCACACGTAACGACGATGCTAACGATGCCGGATGTGCATCATGGAATCCGCGATATATCGTTAGATACGTCGTTGCGTGTAACGGGGCCTTTAGTGTTGACATAGGAAGCTCTTCACATGGGAGCACGCGGGGCTATTTGTAAAGTCTGAAATGGAGCACAAGAAAGTTTAGCAGACCAAGGTAAAGGGAGCAGAGGCCAGACTTGGAAGAGGTGTGTAACAACAAAATAATGAGGGGGCGAAAAAATGGGCAGTATTCTAGACTAAGCAAAGGTTTTTGGCACCAGTACAACATTAATCCGGCTATGTTCGAAGTCTTCTTCACCAAACCCAATTTTGTTCAACAAGAAAAAAAAATTAAATCCCCAAAGAGGACGAGCTGATATTTTAGTTAACATTCTGGCATTTTCCTCTCGTGCGTATAGAACTGATCTATAGAGCATGAACAGTGGAGAGAAGGAAATATTCCATAAGCCATTTATCATGCAAAAGCGGGAGCCTGTGCTTTGTTTCAGAAGGCAAAGAAGCAAAACAGTAGCCATTCACCCAAAACGCTGCAAAAGGCCAGAGTATAATCTCAGGAACAGAACAGTCACACGGCTTTACTACCATGTGTGTTCATCATCTAATGTTCCAGCATGTGAACAAGCAAAACCATGCTGGGGGCTTCTATGCTTTGCAGCCAATTTGAGGATTTTGTCCAGTGTGGATTTTTACTAAGAAATAAAATTTTATGGTACAGTTATTTGCATAGATTTTTCTACTTTTAAACAATATTTCTGTCCGTGCAACAGTGATATTACTTTAAAATCTGATCGCACTCAATAAAGACGACATATTCTACCTGAAAATGGCACTTACTACCCCACAGGTTAGTAATTAAAGGGCATGCGTCATCTGAAAATTGTCTAAATCAGGTTTTATTTGTTATTTTTTACATTTTTTTTATATATCCCAAATTTATTTAAAAATAAAAATAGAAATCTTGAAATTTTCACACTAGTCACTGGGGATTTTTTTAGATTCTAACTTCTTATTGTTTTAGGGAATAAAACAGGTACATTAGCAGCAATGAGCAGAGAAGCATCTAATGAATGTGCCAATGATCAGGCTTGCACCGACCCACCGGAGAGCAGGAGAATCCTATGGTGGGCCCCTCTGCAGAAGTAAGTCACTTACCCCCCATTATAATCAGTCATTGGCACAATACAGTTGTTTCACAATGTACAGACAAAGGATGCATCTCATCATTTATTTTACAAACTACCCAGAAAATGATTGTATAAAACCATAAGTAAATTTGTGAATGTAATATCTGCATGTAGTATATCAATGGGGCCTCAATGTCAATGTTACCGGTGGGCACCTGCACCAGTCTGACACAGGAAATGATCATTAGAGAAGGGAGGGGGAGCTGTGACATTGCCTAATACAAATGGTGGACAGAGAGGTGTTACCTGTCATTGCCATCCTGCCTCAGCTGATAATGAGACTGCTGGAAACTCTTCCTAATAGGAAGTATGAGTCTAACAAAGCCCTAGAGGCCAGTGGGAAAATTGTTCGACTAATAATTTTATTTTTTAATGTATTGCGATACGAAATAAAATATTGCCAAAATATTTTAAAATACATGCAATACAAAATGTGATTTAAATAATAAATCAATTTCTGACAACTTCTCTTACCTTAAAGCACTGTAAACCTTTTCTCTCTCATTTTTGTTGTATTGGTTGATGTCGATATCCATGGTGACTGTCACATTTCCAAATTTTGGCTGCATTTTAGTGTCCATAATATGACCACAACGTTTGAACCATCTGTGGTTCTACTGATGCTTAATCCTCCACCCATACACCCGGACTCTCAGCCACATACATACATTTTCGGAATGACATGCATGGGTCCTCGATGGGGAAAAGGTAATAATAACTTGTTGTCAGACATTTCTAGTGACAGCTAGGGATGGGCAAGCACTAAAATGCTCTAATGCTCGCTACTCGATTCGAGCTGATCATCGGAGGAGCTCGATGCACGTAATGAGCAGTATGTAAAGTCAATGAATGGCTTGTTCGGGTCTCTGCCCACATACAGACGACCATAAACTAAGCAGAGTTTTTTTTTGTTTGGTCACACTATGTCCGAAAACATTGTTTTATCCCCCTTGACAGTCATTCAGATACTGCGAATGGCTCTCTCTGGAGTAGTAAAGCAAGCCTGTGTGTTGTGGTCGTTGTTTCACGGTCTAAATATCTGAGCACCTGCGATACTCGGCTGAGCTCCGCGAGTACCGAGCATGCTAATGGTCGATCGAGTAACGAGCAGTCACAAGCACGTTCACCCATCATTAGTGACAGCTTATCTCCTGTTAAAAAAAAAGGATCAGGCATGTCAAAATCTGACATGTCCAATCTCACAACATCTACCATTGGGAGAGAGTCAGTGGACCCCCGAATTAGATGATTAGCCAGTTCTGCAGTTATGGCTGACATTCATATAATGTGAATGGACATCAATGTGAAAGCAGCCTAGAACTATAAAACTTTATATTAAAAAGCAGAACAGATAACTAAAGCTGGACATTTATCTTTGTGGACCTCTCCATACACATACATGCTTAGCTCATCCAAGCATCCATATGTTTGTACCACTTGTAGCTCAAGATAGTAAAGCGACGAGCAAGAGTGGACCCACTAGACCACAGGAGGACCCTGGGCTTATACTTTATTGGAAGGGGCTTGACTAAGCGTCCACCGGAGACAAACGCCACGTGCCACTCCTAGGGCAGGCAGAGACCAGGACTGTAGCAGCTGCCCCCCGAGGGCAGGGACGGACACAGGTGCAGACAGGTTGAGTCTCTAGAGTAGACAGGGACCACCAGGGTGGCTTAGGCAGACAGCACAGCCAGGATGGACAGGCAGAGTCACTACTAAAGCTTGGACCACCGGAATAGCTGAGACAGATGGCACGGCCGGGGTGTATGGACACAGCCACTATTGAAGCTGGGACCACTGGGGTACAGACGAGAATGGGAGACAGGCAAAGGACACTGTACACTGTCACGGTAAAGCATAGCGGACAAGGGGACCTGACAACTACCGTAGTTGGTTAGGGAACAAACCACTAACTATTAGCGCTGATCAGGCACCTCCCCTAGTGGGAGAGTGCCTTAAGTATCCAGTGCCTCTCAGCGATAGGCTGAGAGGCACTTCCAGGGAATGACTGGATGGCTCTTTAAAAGAAGGGCAGTGGCATGTGCGCACGCCCTAGGAGCACTCCCGGAGGACCTGTGCCGCGTGCACAGGCCCTGGGGGAGGGGGAAGTGGGAAGCACCACACGAGAAGTACCACGGGGAAGCCGTGGCTAAACTCCCCTGACAAGATAAAGATCAGACACGCTGAATTTCATCTGCTCAATCCTCCTTTTCTAATAATCTGCTGTAATATCAATCAGAAGGTCCTATATATATTAGATGATTTCCGGTCCTGCCGAAATCAGTTGACATTAATCCTATGAGTAGAGGATGAAAAAACTACATTGTAATTCTCATTGGGCGCAACATAAGTGATAAGAGATAATAGCCCTTTATATGTCAGATCCATCTAATAACAGATAATATTTCAGCGGTGTAATGATCTCTGTTGTGTTAGAATGGTTTCTTTCTATTTCTTCGCACATTTGCCTAGGACATTCAGACAATTCTTAGTATACACAGATAAAGGTCCCTTTAAAGATCACTACATGGAAAATCAAATTAATGGAGGTTCACACATTCCGCGTTTTCCAATGTAATTAGCGCTCAGCATGTTTTACACTATTTCTTTCAATTCCCACCCCAGAAAAGAGAGACCTGCGAAAACACGGGTTTGAAAAGAATTGCTGACAACAAAACATATTTCTTGCATCATGCAGAGCTGGTGACTTTTCAAGGCAGAAAACTATGAACTTAAGATCGTAGCGCAATCTCTTTGTTCTAACGTATAGTCTGTCAATTATGTCCTCAGACTTACGAGCGGCGTTTCTCCTTTGGAAGATCAGAAATTAACTCTTTTCTTTTGTGTGATTTATGCACTGGAAGTTGTTCTGAGCTAAACATAGTAATCCCCAGAAACACTGAATCATCTACAAATTGGTAAAAAGTGAGATAACAGGAACTGGATGGTGGGAAGGGAGTTGACTCTTCACACTCCTGTCCTAACGATCCAAAGAGATAGAAAGAAAAATATTATCTTTGGCATTAAACAGAATATACTGTAGCTCTTAAAGGGGATCCTTGCTTTTAAAGGGAATACACATGTCCTGATCCTGGCACTGTCTTGACCCACATAGGTTATGAGATGGTTGAGTATTGTTCTTTACCAAGCTAAATAACTGGCCACAAAGCATGCAAAGAAACACCTGGAAAGGTAACTGTTTATAGCAAACCAAATGGTAGATTTTTAGAGATCAATGTGGTTTAGTTGGAAAATTGAGAAGCCTGGTCCCCAAGAGGGTGGGAAGGTACTGGCTTTTATTAAGAATATCCTGAAAGTGTACTCTAAAGGCTGCTTTACACGCTGCAACATCGCTAGCCGATGCTAGCAATGTCGAGAGCGATAGCACCCGCCCCCATCGTACGGCCGATATGTGGTGATCGCTGCCGTAGCGAAAATTATCGCTACGGAATCGTCACACGCACATACCAGCTCTGCGACGTCGCTGTGACCGGCGAACCGCCTCCTTTCTAAGGGGGCGGTTCGTTCAGCATCACAGCGACGTCACAGCAGCGTCACTGAACCGCCGCCCAATAGAAAAGGAGGGGAGGAGATAAGCGGCCGGAACATGCTGCCCACCTCCTTCCTTCCTCCTTTTCCGGTGGGCGCAGGTAAGGAGATGTTTGTCGTTCCAGCGGCGTCACACATAGCGATGTGTGCTGCCGCAGGAACGACAAACAACATCGTTACTCCAGCAGCAACGATAATTGGGAAGGGACATCCATGTCACCGATCAGCGATTTTGAACGTTTTTGTGACGATGCAAAATCGCTCATAGGTGTCACACGCAGCGACATCGCTAAAGCGGCCGGATGTGCGTCACAAATTCCGTGACCCCAACGAGATCGCTTTAGCTTTAGCGATCTCGTAGCGTGTAAAACGACCTTTAGAGACAAATGTCCGTTAAACATAAGTTGTCTACCATCTATTGGAGATACAGTAGAGACTCTTTAACATCCACATACGCTCAAACTTTGACTTTCAGGGTTTAGTTGAAAATTATTGCTGGATAATGTTTCTCAATTTTAGTCATTAAAGGGGTCGCCCATTAAAAACTTTTTATCACCAATCCACAGAATAGGTGATAAATCAGTGATTGCTCAGGGTCACACAGATAAGACTCTTAAGTGGGCTTTACACACTGCAATATTGTTAATGATGCCGGATGTGCGTCACAAACAACGTGACCCCGAAGATAATTCATTAACGATATCGTAGCGTGTAAAGCCCGCTTTAATGTCACGCTAGGTACGGGGAAGTACCAAGTGAGAGGAGAAAAGTACGGGAAGGGGACCTCTGCGCCTTGGGAAGGTGGAGATGGTGACCCCTGACCAAATCTACATCTGGTCCCAGGGGTCCCTCACTACCCTAGATAGATTCTGCACCTATGCGCCGAGCCGGATACCTGACCCTAGGTATCCCTAGTGCTGGACCCTAATTAGGGAACAGGTGGAATGAGCTCTTTGTCAACCCCACTAAACGCTAAAGGAAGACACAAAGGGGCACACGGGTCAAAAAGGATGAACTACGTATCCCCAGAGGACACAGGCAGGAGTTCAGCAAGCTTCAACAACAATACTACAGATGAGAGCAAGCCACATGCTTGCAACCAGAGCTACAATGAACTGAATAATATCATCAGCTCCAGTGCAGGGAAGAAGGGAGTATTTAAGCACCAAGAGAACACTGATGATCAGCAGCTGGGTGGAATGCGAGTTCCTGTTGGGTCCAAAAGGGAGAGAGATGAAAATCCATCAGAAAAGCAACCTATTACACTGAATACTAACAGCAGCAACAATAGAAACTCAGGAAGCATTTTGCACAGCCAAATGCTGTGACCTTCTATTGCCAGAAACTACATGACTGTCTGTCATCCGTGACACACCTGTGACACTCAAGGATTATATGTCCCAGACTGAGAATACTGGACTCCTATTCTAGCGATTGGTGGGACTCTCATTGATCCCACGTGCCAGACTAATGTCTTTGGACTCCTGTTCTAGTGATGAGGCTCCCAACGATCATGCATTCAACACCGGTTCAGCATCAATCTTGCACTAAGAACAGGCTGAACGGAGCCCACAGCGGAGCCATGGGCAAAGTGACTCATGACTGACTTTGAAGGGCAACGAGGGGTTAACACTGGTTGCAGGGAAAGAAAGCGCGGGCTGTGGGGGGTCAGAAGTTTAGGGGGCTGGGTTTAAGTGCTAGGGGTGGTCAGTTGGGAATATAGAATCAGTAGAAGGGGTGGGTACTATCAGAACAGCATGTGAAGCCAGCAGAAAAGGTGCTGAGACCCCTTCACCTCGTCTCCTGCTGTGACTGTAATCATGGTGATTTAAAACTTCTGGAGCAGCTGCAGGGGGCTGCCAGCAGCGTGGATGGAGCTGCATCAGAGCACAGGTGCTGGAGATATTGGGAGGTTCGGCTGTGGGGGATGCTGCAGAAGATCCACTTCCCCAGTGGGCACGCAGGGCGAGTGTGCCTGACAGTCTGCCACCAGGAGCAGCTCCTGAGGTCTCAGTGGTGCCGCAAGAGCCCCCTCCCCGGGGACCCTCCCTGTCCATCTCTCCATCCTGTGCTTCTAGATGGAACAGGGGAGGAATCTTACAAGGCAGCCGGGACCTGCGGAGGTGGGCGGGGCCTCGGTGTATCATGTGACCGAGGCTCTGGCTCAAGCCTCTAGTGATCAGGGCTTCAACAAGATGGCGGCGGTCCTTCCCAGTGATATACCTGTGGGGGGACTGCTTGTGGTGGCAGCAACTGGACATCCGGAGAAACACTCAGAGACAGAGGTCATCGGGGCAGAGGGCAGCGTGGAGGTCGTCATCGGGGACAGAGGTCAGCGCAGAGGTCGTCATCGGGGACAGAGGTCAGCGCGGAGGTCGTCATCGGGGACAGGGGTCAGCGCGGAGGTCGTCATCGGAGACAGGGGTCAGCGCGGAGGTCGTCATCGGGGTCAGGGGTCGGCGCGGAGGTCGCCATCGGGGACAGAGGTCGGCGCGGAGGTCGCCATCGGGGTCAGAGGTCGGCGTGGAGGTAGTCATCGGGGACAGAGGTCGGCGCGGAGGTAGTCATCGGGGACAGAGGTCGGCGTGGAGGTCGTCATCGGGGACAGAGGTCAGCGCGGAGGTCGTCATCGGGGGACAGAGGTCAGCGCGGAGGTCGGCATCGGGGGACAGAGGTCAGCGCAGAGGTCGGCATCGGGGACAGAGGTCAGCGCGGAGGTCATCATCTGGCTGGCGGTCAGCATGGAGGTTGTTTTCAGTGAGGTGGTCAGCGCGGAGGTCATCATCTGGCTGGCGGGCAGCAGGGAGGTTGTTTTCAGTGAGGTGGTCAGCACGGAGGTCATCATATGGCTGGCGGTCAGCATGGAGGTTGTTTTCAGTGAGGGGGTCAGCGCGGAGGTCATCATCTGGCTGGAGGTCAGCGTGGAGGTCGTTTTCAGTGTGGGGGTCAGTGCGGAGGTCATCATCTGGCTGGAGGTCAATGTGGAGGTCATTTTCAGCTCGGTAATGGTTATCGGTAAGGAGGTCGGCGCAGGGATCGGCATCTGGAAGGAGGTCAGCATTGAGGAGGAGGCTGTCGTCATCACGGTAGAGGTCGCCTTTATGTTGGAGGTCCGCAGCACGGAGGGGCTCGTCTTCGCGGATGAGGTCCGTGTCGAGGAAGAGGTCGTCATCTAGGAGGGGATGATCCACGTCCTGGGAGATCGTTCAACAGGTAGTCTGCTCCCTGGTGGTCCCGCTAGGTTTGAGCGCGGCGGCTTGCTGGGGTCTCCCTAAGCAAGCTGCTTAAGCGTCTTGAGTGCCTCAACATCCTGAGGAGAGTCATCGGCTGGAATCGGGTGTTCCGGCTGGTGGGTCCCATGCCCCCACGCAGCCTGGTGAGTTTAATTATATGTTCTGTGTGTTCATCTAGTGCGATTTTCCTGGGTAGGTGTTTTATTAGGCCCAGGGGAAATGGCGGCGGTCTTAGTTTTAGCATGTTGGGGGGCCTCTGTGGGGTCAGTTAGTAGGGTCTGCAGCATGTTAGGGTTTGGGAAGGAGTTGCCGGAACGTGTGGAGGAGGCAAAGGTCGGGTCAATGGGGTCCCCCGTTTCTGTTTTGGGGGTCGGGCATTGAGGCAGGTCGCCGGTTGGTCATCAAGTTAGGCCACATCTTGTGGTGGGGGTCGCGGTGTCAGGGCAGATAGAGAAGGGTGAGTGTTTAAACTTTCGATTTTGTTAACTGGCTTCAGGTGTTTGCCATTCTGCAAGCATCCAGGCACACACACACAAAAAAAAAAAAAAAAAAAAAAAAGGGGGGGGGCCTGAGAATTGTTCAGGGGTGTTCTGCTACAAGGAAGGTTCATTGGTTTTGTGGCGATCACACCCGGTGTTGAAATGATGGGCAGTTCAGGCAGTGGAAGGATGGGTGACACTGCATGAATCCTTGGGGGTCTTGTCGCGCGCGGGGATGGATCTGCGGCGGATCGGTGGTCACGGTGAAGTTGCGGACAATCAGTGCAAGATTTGTGGCTGTGTACAGATGGAGCGGTGTGTCCGGGGTTTCGCTGTGGCCGCGGATCTGCCGGGGATTTGTCCTTGTGTGTGATGGGGCCTTACGGCTCGTTGAGATACCAGGGTTCAGGCTGCGGTGGGTTCTAGAATCATAATAATAATAATAGTAAATGTATATAAAATATAATAATAATTTTGGTGCGAGGTATCGTGCAGGTATTGGGCGGTTCAGTTTTATCTCTGCCATTTCTGGTTCTGGTGGTTTTTCTTCGTTAGGGGTAGTGCAGAAGAAGGAGCCGAATAAATTCCGGGTCACTTGTGAGTTATCGTTTCTGACATGCCATTCGTTGCCAGGGCGTCCTGACAGCATGCATTTGTTAGGTTGTTTTGGGGATGGTTCATATTTTGTGATCTGGTGTTTACTTATGATTTGCCCTATTTTCTTGTGCCTATTGGAAGGGTTTGGTTCATTTCTAGAATGGGGGGTTGCAGTATGGCTGGGTTGCTGATGATGTCTTACCTCAAAAAAAAAAAAAAAAAAAAAAAAAAATAAGACAACAACTTTCTGTACATGGGGCGGTCAGCTCCCCATTTTTTGCCATCTTTGCTAAGGGCTAGGGCATGGATAGTTCAGCAGTTTGCCAGGAGAGGAAGAAGGGCCCTGGCAATTGTCTGAACATCTTGGGAATCTCCATTGATTCTAGGAGGATGGAGAGCAGGGGGGGATTGAGTACAGGTTACGGGACAAGGAAGTGTGTCTTTCCTCACTGAAGTGGGCAAAGCGGGTTATATATTTAAAAAAATAAATAAGAAAAATCAAATGCAGTGGCAGACCTTTGGTTGTTGCTGGGCATGCTTTAATTTGCTTTTGCATGTGCCCATAGCCGGAATTTTTTCGGGTAGTGAGAAGGTGGCTATGGCGGGGGCAAGGCCCCCACGCTTTGTATACGGTTGCCGGAGGAATTCTTCAACGACCTGGCAGTGGGGGCCAGGATATATTTTCCTGGGTAGTTATAATGGATGGTCGTTAGGGTTTTGAAGCTTGTGGTCTATTTTGATTGTGAACTTTTACTGTAGCGGCAGGTTGGGTTAGTTGACAGAGCTTTCAGCAGGGCAAATGGGGGATGGACATAGAGCCACAATCTTGGGTGGAGGCAGTATTTTACCAAAAATCGGATTTTGTTCGAGTTTTTCTTGGTAGTGGCTAGTTCCAATTGGGGGGACTACTTCAGCAATAAAAACATCAGTTTTCGTTGCGTCAACAGGTGTTTTGGCAACTAATTTTTGGTGTTTCTCCTCCGTTAACAGGGCTATGGAGGCATTTTGGGTTACGGCGCCTTTTTGCTTTAGTACAAAGAAGTACAAAGATAGTGGCAGCGCAGGCACCAGGTGTTTGGAAATTAGCGTTAATGCTCTTTTTCAATGATAGTGGGATAGCTTTTGGTACCTGGCACTAGAGGCAGAGTCCACCAGCTGCAAGTGGCCGGAGGAGCTTTGTGAGGTGGTATTTGGGCACTAGGCTTATTATGCATTACAGTATCCTTTGCTGGGGGTACTAGGTTAGCATATGAGGCGGATTGGTGAGGCAACGGGGGATCGGAGTCAGGAATTCGGCACGGGGGAGTCTGAGGAGGATTTGGTAGGGGCACTGCTGTGTTGGTTACGTAGGGTGTCGGCTGAAGGAAGGTCTGAGGTTAATAATTTATGGCTCAGGACCAATACTGGTTGTAAGTTTCAATGTCTGGTTGATGTCATTAAACTGTTTAGTGCAAATTTTGAGGGATTTGCGGGATGAGTCCTTTAACTGGTGGAGGAAGGTTGAACTAGATGGACCTAGGTCTTTTTTCAACCTAAGTAACTATGTAACTATGTAACTGGACTGGTTAATTGCTTGGAACAGTGGGCACTGCCAAGACCAGTGAGTAATTCCCCCATTTGAGGTGAAGTGGTTTTCGGCTAGTTGTTCTTAGTTGCTCTTTGGGGAATTAGGGGAATTGGTGGCTCCATCGTCAAGTGGAGGTGGCATGTTGAGTCAGGTTGTTGTGGGGTTAACCTACCCCATGGAATGTTTGGTTGGAATGGTCAAACTGAATACATCTTAAATAAATATTAAAAAATGGGGGGGTCAGGTTGTGAGCAGTAAAGAGGTTGATAAGGCGGTCGGTAGAGGGTTGCAGGGGGTATTTATTTTTGTTGGGGGGGTGATCGCTCAGACCCATTGGTGGCCTTGGGCCTCAACCAAGGTGGAAAAGTGGGGGACTTCCTGCAAAAAGTATAATTTAAAAAAAAAAAAAAAAAAAAAAAAAGGAAAAATGTTCCCCCCCCCGTTTTTTCTACGTTCTACTAGGCGGTGCACCACTGGTTGGATAATTGGGTCACTGCCCTGAATTCGGGGGGGGCTGATGGCAGATGAGGGGAGGAATGAGTGCCAGCTGGGTTGGTTGAGAGATCACGTTCTAGTGCTTTGGATCTGGTCCAGGTATGAGTGGTCTACGGTAACACTGGATTTTCACCATTTTAAGGTTGGATCCTGCCCCCGATGTGCTGGTGTTGCACACGGGTGAAAATGATGTGGGGATATCCCCCTATGGGGGATTAAATTGGAGTTATTTGCCAAGGTTTACTGCAGCTATGCTCCGCCTCCCCGAGAGGTGAAGATGATGCGGTCGGATATTGTGCCTACAAAACCTTACTGGTGGTTCGGTCGATAGAGGGGATCGACAGGACTGAAATTAAGGTGGATAGGGAAGTGGGGAGTTTCTTGGCTTGGAACGGACAGGTTGGCGCGGTGGATGCACCTGTGGTTAGCAGGTGTTCAGGAAGGTGGAGCGAGCGCTTTGTTGGTGGGGTGACTCGCATTATGAGGTCTCAGGTAATGCTCGTGGTGGCGGTAGTGAGGTGGGGTTCTTGGAGTTGGTGGTAAAATGGTGGTGGGGGGTTGTACATCAGGTGGATGGTAACCCCCCTTCTTTTATTTGGAATGGTAATTACCTGGCAGACTTTGGGGCTCTCCAGGGTGGGGTCCCCTGGGAGTCGGTGTTAGGGAAATGGTTTTCCGGTCATGGTGTCCCCGAGCTTGTGGTCGTTTGCGGCTGGGGACAACTCCGGATGGTTTATCAATTTTATGGGAACGTCCGCCAGGTTTTGGAGCTCCAAGAACCCTCCTCGCTTTAAAGAAAGATATTTATTTAATGTCATGTTTGTATAATAAAGGCCGATTTGGCCAAATTATCCAAGCGGGTGTCATGTCATCATTCAAAGGGGAATCTGTGGGATGAAGGGATTAGTGCATAGCGAGAAGGAAGCATCTACAATAGTACAGTCAAGGCTGAACGGAGCCCACAGCGGAGCCATGGGCAAAGTGACTCATGACTGACTTTGAAGGGCAACGAGGGGTTAACACTGGTTGCAGGGAAAGAAAGCGCGGGCTGTGGGGGGTCAGAAGTTTAGGGGGCTGGGTTTAAGTGCTAGGGGTGGTCAGTTGGGAATATAGAATCAGTAGAAGGGGTGGGTACTATCAGAACAGCATGTGAAGCCAGCAGAAAAGGTCCCGCCCTCCCGCCCTGTGTTATGCTGGGTGTGTGGGTTTTCATCAGGAGAAAGTTTTGTATATTTTAGTAATGTGTCGGCGTCATTTCGGCCAGGTATTTTATTTTTTTTTTTATTTATTTTCTGTCATGTTGCGGTAGTGAGGTGGGGTTCTTGGAGTTGGTGGTAAAATGGTGGTGGGGGGTTGTACATCAGGTGGATGGTAACCCCCCTTCTTTTATTTGGAATGGTAATTACCTGGCAGACTTTGGGGCTCTCCAGGGTGGGGTCCCCTGGGAGTCGGTGTTAGGGAAATGGTTTTCCGGTCATGGTGTCCCCGAGCTTGTGGTCGTTTGCGGCTGGGGACAACTCCGGATGGTTTATCAATTTTATGGGAACGTCCGCCAGGTTTTGGAGCTCCAAGAACCCTCCTCGCTTTAAAGAAAGATATTTATTTAATGTCATGTTTGTATAATAAAGGCCGATTTGGCCAAATTATCCAAGCGGGTGTCATGTCATCATTCAAAGGGGAATCTGTGGGATGAAGGGATTAGTGCATAGCGAGAAGGAAGCATCTACAATAGTACAGTCATGGTAGACGGGGAGTCCTCAATTTGGAAGCAGATGACAATATGAGGTGACAAGAGTCACCTCCTAGATGCGTATACCCTAAATCATGTCATTAACACTGGGTAAGTCCTCCTCAGTCTGCAGTTACTTACACATAATAATATAATGTAGCGTATTTATGAGCAAGTATACATACCCGACTGGGAAAGCTCAAGGTGAGGAGTCAATCTATTTTGCTTGTTTTCGATTTCTCCCGGATCTGCACTTTTCTGCTTGAGAGAAGTGACGGGATTTGTGCTGCTCTAGTCAGACAGCTGAGCGACATGGCAGAAGAAAATGAAATTATTACAGCGGGGTGTTATACGTTGGTTCAGGAAACAGACTGGCTTGTTCAATAGCTTGTCTCTCGTCATGTGAGAACCTTTATAAGAAAAGACTGCACCCACTCGCTGTGACACCGCTTCATAAGGTCTTCCCATCGAGAGGAATCCAGAGGAAAATTAATTTCACTTTCATCAAAGACAAGACTCACTTTGAAATCAATAGGACATTTATCCTGGGTTGTATTTGTCAGGCTCAGTACAGAAAAGTTCCTCTTTGGTCTCCATGCTCAGATGTAGAACAATTCAATGCGATAACAGAACACTGTCTGCCATAATCCGACATGCTGCAAAACATCATTGCGTTATTGATCTCTTTTTACTGGATTCCAAATTGTTGAGATATTCCTGATTAAAAGCTAAATTTCATGTCAAGCACTCTAGTCCTGTCAGCCTCTATTGAGTTATATCTCATTCTTTGTCCAAAATAAACTTGGTGGACAGCAATGGATGACCATTTCCGAAGGCTATGTGAACATTTATCCAAACTATTGTGAATGGAGAGAGATGTAGAATGAAATGTTGGTTGTTGAGTCCCTGCTGGAAGGATATCCATGTGGAGATAAGATGGAAATAGAAGAAGTTGGTTGGTGAAGAGCTGTTAAGCCTGCTTTACATGTTACGATTTCGCATACGATATCATATGCGATCGTAACCGCCCCCATCGTATGTGTGGCATATTCAATTTGTTGAATGTGCCGCACAAACGATTAATCTCCGTCACACGTACTTACCCGTCCATATGACCTCGATGTGGGCGGCGAACGTCCACTTCCTGGAGTGGGAGGGACGTTCAGCGTCACATCGACGTCACATGGCAGCCGGCCAATAGAAGCAGAGGGGCGGAGATGAGCGAGACGTAAACATCCCACCCACCTCCTTCCTTCCGCATTGTCGGTGGGAGCCGCGGACGCAGGTAAGCTGTCGTTCAATGTTCCCGGGGTGTCACACACTGCGATGTGTGCTGCATCAGGAACATTGTACAACCTCACGTTCAATTTTTGAGGAATGAACGACGTGCATGGGATGAACGGATTTTCGTTCAATCGCAATTGCACGGAGGTTTTACACGCTACAATCATACTTACGATGCCGGATGTGCGTCACTTATCACGTGACCCCGCCTACACATCGTAAGATATATTGTAGCGTGTAAAGCGGGCTTTAGACGGACGTTTCCGGAGATAGACAAGAAGTTGGTTGTTGAAGCACTGCTGGAAGGACATCCCTGGAGATGGAGATAACAGAAAAAGAAAAGAGGTTGAATGGTGAATAGCTGGTAGACGGATGTTTCTGTAGATAGAGTTATGTGGAAAAAGAGAGAAGTTGGTTGTTGAGGCACTGCTGGAAGGACATCTGTAGATGTGGTGCTCAGATGGAAATAGAAGAAGTTGGTTGGTGAAGAGATGTAAAGGCTGCTTTACACGCGTCGATTTATCGTGCGATCGCATGTGCGACGTGACATGCCCAGATCGTATTTACGATTTGCCGGTATCGCTTATAGGTCGTTTATTTGCTGTCACACGTAACGATCTC
Organism: Anomaloglossus baeobatrachus; assembly: GCF_048569485.1. NCBI lineage: Eukaryota > Metazoa > Chordata > Amphibia > Anura > Aromobatidae > Anomaloglossus > Anomaloglossus baeobatrachus. The sequence continues at coordinate 485,808,611 of NC_134357.1, forward strand.
AAAATCAACGCATCAGCGATCAACGATATATAAAGTTGGACCCAGGCGGTCGTTTGAATGTTGTTAGATATTGGCAGGGTGTCAAACGGAGCAATATGTCGGCTGCTTCTCCAAATCGAACAATTTTTTAAAAATGAACGACGTGTCAAAGATCCACAATTTTCATCCTATTTGCGATCATTCAGAGTCGCTCGTAGGTGTCACACGCAACGACGTCGCAAACTATGCCGGATGTGCGTCACGGAATCCGTGACCCCGACGACATATCACCCGATAAATCGACGCATGTAAAGCGGCCTTTAGATGGATCTTTCTGGAGATAGAGTTAGATGGAGAAAGAGAGAAGTTGGTTGTTGAGGCACTGCTGGAAGAACATCCCTGGAGATAGAGATAACACGGAAATAGAAAAGATTGGTTGGAGAAGAGCTGATAGAAGGATGTTTCTGGAGATAGAGTTATAATTGAGAAAGAAAAGAAGTTGGTTCTGGAGGCACTGCTGGAAGGCTGTTACTGTAAACAGAATTAAGATGGAGCTAGAGAGAAGTTGGTTGGTGAGACACTACTTTAAGGACACTTCTGGAGATGGAGATAGGGTGGAAATAGAAGAAGTTGGTTGATGAGGAGCTGTTAGCCAGACATTTCTGGAGATGGCGTTAAGGCCCCGTTACACGCAACGACGTATCTAACGATATATCGCCGGGGTCACGGATTCCGCAACGCAGATCCGGCATCGTTAGCGACATCGTTGCGTGTGACAGCAAGGAACGACCGTTAACAATGGAAAATACTCACCTTATCGTCCATCGTTGACACGTCGTTCCTTTTCAAAAAAATCGTTGATTGTTGATCTCGCAGGTTGTTCGTCGTTCCTGAGGCAGCACACATCGCTACATGTGACACCTCGGGAACGACGAACTACAGCTTTCCTGCGGCCGCCGGCAATGCGGAAGGAAGGAGGTGGGTGGGATGTTAAGTCCCGCTCATATCCGCCCCTCCGCTTCTAGTGGGCGGCTGCTTAGTAATGCCGCTGTGACGCCGCACGAACCGCCCCCTTAGAAAAGAGGCGGTTCTCCAGCAACAGCGACGTCGCTAGGCAGGTAAGTATGTGTGACGGCTCCAAATGATTTTGTGCGCCACGGGCAGCGATTTGCCCGTGATGCACAAACGACGGAGGCGGATGCTTTTACCAGCGATATCGCTAGCGATATCTCTGCGTGTAACACCCCCTTAAGAGTCGAAAAAGAGAGAACCAGTTAGTTGGTGAGGTATCGATAGAAGGACATTCTTGGAGACAGAGGTAGGGTAGACAAAGAGAGAAGAAGAAGTTGGAGGGACTGCTGGAAGGATGTTCATATGTACAGAGTTGGGGAATTATCTATTAATTATTGGACATCAAAGAGTTTCGGAACTGCACCAGTCTATTCATCCAAACAATTCATATGAAATAAAGTCTAAAATGATAAAGTTTATTCTTGTGGAGAGTGCCAAGTTGCATATGTAGACTTAAAAGGCATAGCAATGCTCCACTTGCAATTTAAATATAAAAGTGACCTCTTCATAGAGGAAGAGGTCAGGAACTCCAGTGTCTCCTATTGTAAAAAATCATCTTAAAAGTCAATGATGACCCATTAACAGGGCCTGTACACCTGGATTTTTTTTCACTCTACCACCCATCTCAATTGATTAAAAAGGTCCTTGAGTCTAAGAAGAAGGGGCAACAGCAGATACTTAGCTCAAAGCTATCATAGTTGAGCAGATAAAAACCCAGAGAGAAACCAATTGTCACATCTCCACCAGAGTCTGCAGTTGTGATTTCTGTCCCAGTCACCAGGAGCTGCCGCATTCATTCTGAAGGTGGGCAGTGCCAGTGATAGAGGCGGAGTCAGTATCAGTAGCTCTGATGAGTGCCTGGCACCTGCGGTACCACTGGCTGACTGTGGTGGTGTGTGACATCCAGGTGAAGTTATCAGTTTCCAGCCCCATCCTATTGGAAGGCAACATCCTTCTCATACCCTCAGTGGTCTGCTGCTCCCTGCCAGATTTAGTCTAGTTATTAATGCTAGACTCTGGTTCTCCCTGCTTTGTATATTTGATCCTTGTGTTTTGACCCCTCCCGGCTCTCTGAAGACTGTCCTGCCTGCTGTTTTTGTACTTCGCTGCCATCTCTGGTTTGACCTTAGCCTGATTTTCTGACTACTTGCTTGCCTGCCGATTTTATCACTTTTTTGTACCTCCTGGTTTGACCCTGCCTGACGACCACTCTTTTCAAGATTGCAGCCTTCCATATCCAGCAACCTCCTGGGCCCTGTAGTAATTCCAGATCCCTGTATGGGGGTAAAGGGTTTTGGGGTTCTCGGGATCCTGCTGAGTGGGCGGCTAGCCTCTAGTCTGTCCATGACAGCCATCCGAAGACTGTGGTCCTGGGCAGACGTTACAGTATTGGGCAACACTACAATATTACAGTAGATAGTTCCATAACCTTACCATGCAAAGATGCCCTATGAATAGTTATTTTTTTCCCTTTGCCTACAGTTAGATTTTTAATCCATTTTTAATCCAAACCAGATTTCTTTATATAGGAAAAAATTATAGTATTTCAAGAGTTACAAAATTTACAAAGATGTGGGTCCATAAAGTCTTGCCTCTCTCCGGAGGATCAAATCCTTATAAAGTTGGTGGTGATTTCTCGATACTGTATGATTAAAAATTTCTTGCCCATTTTGAATATAGCAGTTAATAGAATAATCCATTATAGGCCAGCACTAGAGATGAGCGGACCCGTGGAAGTTCAGGTTCTGCAAATTCAGCCGGTCTTTAGATAAAGTTCTGTTCTAGACCCGAACTTGATCTGAATTTCATTGGAAGTCACTCATTGGGCAGTTTGGCTGCCAGCCGTAAACAGAGCACTTCTGGGGAAAGAATGACAGGTTTGTTTTTTTTCTAATTTTTTGTACACACTACATCCCATAACGCTGTTTTTAGCCCCAGTACGAGCCATATACCCTGGCCGAGCACCAAGCATACCTGAGCACAGTGATGCTCAATCGAATGGTTTGCAAATAGCACGACCAAAGGAAGTGTATGCACTAACACACAATCAGAAGCTGTGTGTGTTAAAGATAGTCTCCACCCTCTCTGCCTCTATGAAGATGCTCACTACCTACACTACCGGGTATATCAAAAGAAGCAAACAGAAGCCAGGGATTGGAGTGTACGCGCACTGTGTGCACGCCATACTTACATTATGTGAGTGCTGCTGGGCTCCTACAGTGTCAGTGCGCACGGGTTAAACACTCTTCTCTAAAATGAAAGGGTGGGCAGTTATCTCCCAAAAAGTGCGGTTAAAACAACCTATGTCCAACTCACACCATAAAATTCAGTACTCAGTCTACTATTAGGCTATGTGTCCACGGTAGAATGTTGCTGCGGATTTTTCTGCATGAAAATCCGCGACTTTCCCGGCAAATCCGCACCTTTTCAAAGGTGCGGATTTGCCGCGGATTTACCGCGGAATTGCCGCGGATTTTGGTGCAGATTTTTTTTTTTCCCAATTCTGAAGCCAAAATCCGGATCAAAATCCGCAACAATAATTGACATGTTGCAGATTTTTCCGGATCAAAATCCGCGGCAAATCCGCAGCGGAAAAATCCGCAGCATGGGCACAGCATTTCCAAAATGCCATAGAAATGGCTGGGAAGTGCCGCTGCTGCAGATTTTCGGAAAATCCGCGGCTTTTCCGCGAGAAATCTGCGGCAAAATCCGTGCATTTTCCGCAGAGTGGGCACATAGCCTTAGAATTGGTGTGAATTGATTTATAGCACCTGGCCAGTGGCTATGTTAGTAATCCATGAACCTTGTCTGAGAGTCGTGAAGGTTGCCTTCTACCTGCCGACATTCAAGGCTCCTCTTTTGGTTAGCCAGCCCGGCGCTGTCTAGGTTACAGCATGACACACATGTGACATTGCACCAGGCTGGCTAATCGAAAGAGGAATCATAGACACTGGGAGGTAGGAGGAAATTCTCAGGGTCCCCATCCGGCAGCCATAGACTACTCATGTGGTGGATGCACCGGGTCCTCAAAATCGAATTGCACCAGCTCTACTGGTATACTACTGTTTTCCAAGATTAAAATAATATTGCTTTCCTATAGGAACAGCGCCACATCTGTGCATGGGTCACACCTGGTACTGCAGCAGTACTGTTGTTTTTGGAAGAAAGCGGCCACGTTTTATTTTTTTAATCAAACCCTTTAAATTCAAATAGAAAAAAACACAATCTTGAGAGAAGAGGGAACATGCCGGCGCGCAATATTTCAGATCGCCGTGATCTTGTGACACTCCTCAACTGACTCGACAATAGTTTTCTCAATTCATTTTTTTCCCAGTACATTCAACTATTTATACATACATTGAGGTCAACTAAGGATTTCGTTTGCCGCTGTTACTTGTGAAATATAATAGCTAATGCCTTTAGAAAAAAACAAAAAAAACCTTCCCTGTGATAGAGCGGCTGTCTGTGAAATTTCACCATGATCCATGACATCTCATTATATTATGAACAGCTGTCTGTGAAAATTCACTGTATACGTCCTAAACTCGGGAGCCATGCGCTGCCGGTTTAGATTTTTTGACTTGGCTAACATCATGTATGTCATGATTGCCATTTTCTGTACAAGAAAAGATTCAGGTCTAAAATGATCTTTCTTTTTCTTGAGAAAGAGCGTCCCTGATGTCGAGAGGCTAAATGTGGAATTGCAGCTTAGCTCCATTCATGTGAGCTGCAATTCTAGCCACAGTCTATCTACTAGAGAGGTGCTGTTTCTAGAAAAGACCCCCTTTTTAATTATTTCTAACAATTTTGGTATTTGCAGATCTAAAAAACTTACACTGGGGAAAGAAAAATCCTATCAGTCTGTGAAAAGCAGAGGGCAATCTTCTGAGTGTTGCCCGAATTTTTCATCAACCCATAGACTTCCATTGTTGAGCCTGTGGTTCCTCTCGGTCTGCAAAAAACTTGGTTCCTCTCGGTCTGCAAAAAACTGACATGTGAACAGTCCCCTAGACATTTATAAGTACAAGTGCTAGCTCTGAAAAAAACCAAATAGCACTTGTATGTGAAAAATTGATGTGTGAGTGAGCCCTTATTTGGACTGTTGGAAATATTTTGGCAAAATAGGCAACCCAAAATTGAGAGTTGTCTTCAATTCTTAAGGGCACTTTACATGCTGCGACATCGCTAGCGATGTCGTGCGTGATAGCACCCGCCCACGTCGCTGTTTCGTCATGGGGTGATTGCTGCCGTAGCGAACAATATTGGTACGGCAGCGTCACACGCACATACCTGCTTAGCGACGTCGCAGGAGACACCGAACAATCTATCCTTTCAGGGAGAGGTTCGTGCGGTGTCACAGCGGCGTCACTAAGCGGCCGCCCAATAGCAGAGGAGGGGCGGAGATGAGCGGCCGGAACATGCCGCCCACCTCCTTCCTTCCTCATTGCCGGTGGACGCAGGTAAGGAGATGTTCGTCGTTCCAGCGGTGTCACACATAGCGATGTGTGATGCCGCAGAAACTAGGAACAACCAGCGGCATGCACCATCAACGATATTATATTATTAAGGAGCGACGTATCAACGATTTTTGACGTTTTTGCGATCGTTGATCGTCGCTCCTTTTAGTCACACACAACGATATTGCTAACGGCGCCGGATGTGCATCACGAACAACGTGACCCCGACGATATATCATTAGCGATGTCGTTGTGTGTAAAGTACCCTTTACTTGTTATTTGCCACTTCTGCAGACTATCAGAGGTGTCTGGTTTCCTAGACAAGGACAGCAGTGTTTACAAGCTCATTTTTTATTTCAGAGCTTGTGAGTAGAGATGAGCCAACCCGTGGAGGTTTGGGTTCACCGGGTTCAGCTGGATTTTAGATACAGTTCAGTTCGGGACCTGGACTTGACCCGAACCCTACTGGAAGTCAATGACTGGGCAGCTCAGCTAACCACCCACATACAGCCAGACATAAACAGAGCACTTGAGGGGGGAGGTTTTTTTGGAAACAGCTGAAAAAGTTGTTTGTACCCCCATTGAGAGCCATTCAGAGACTTAAGGGGGCTTTACACGCTACGACATCGCTAATGCGAACTCGTTGGGGTCACAGAATTGGTGAAGCACATCTGGCCGCATTAGCGATGCCGTTGCGTGTGACACCTATGAGCGATTTTGCATCGTTGCAAAAACGTGCAAAATCGCTCATCGGTGACATGGGGATCCATTCTCAAAAATCGTTACTGCAGCAGTAACGAGGTTGTTCCTCGTTCCTGTGGCAGCACACATCGCTCCGTGTGACACCGCAGGAACGAGGAACCTCACCTTACCTGCCTCCCGGCCGCTATGCGGAAGGAAGGAGGTGGGTGGGATATTACGTACCGCTCATCTCCGCCCCTCAGCTTCTATTGGGCGGCGGTTCAATGACGCTGCTGTGACATCGCTGTGACGCTACACGAACCGCCTCCTTAGAAAGGAGGCAGTTCGCCGGTCACAGCGACGTCGCCAGGCAGGTAAGTAGTGTGACGGGTCTGGGCGATGTTGTGCGGCACGGGCAGCGATTTGCCCGTGTCGCACAACAGATGGAGGCGGGTACCCACGCTAGCGATATCGGTACCGATATCGCAGCGTGTAAAGCGGCCTTAAGTGGCTCGAACTGGGCCACTCGAAGCTTGATTGAGTGGTTCGTGCATGTACTGCACCCGAACTCCCGATACTGATTTTTTAAAAACATTCCGTGTTTGGTATGAGCCCCCAACCTTTACAGTTCAGATTTGCTCATCTCTACTTGTGAGCGCTGCTCTGAAGCTATTTGGATAGCAAGATCCAGCCAACTAGTGCCCTTGCTTTCCCCCAATGCTGAAGAAGCACAGCTGCCTTGGTTTGCAGCATCAGAGAGAGTGCACAGTTTGGGCCAGCGTTGCGGAATGAAGTGTCAATCAATCGGGAGTATGTCGCCCCCAGGCAAACAGGAAGCCTTGGAAAGTGAATACAAGCCTTTGGGAACTTGTCTCCAAGTTTCACCCTTCCAATCCTTTCCACAATGCTATATGCAATGAAAATCCCTCTTGAAACTCCTGGGTCATATCATAATAGGTAGCCAACGTCTGCTGGGCATGCCTGGATCTGGATTTTAAGTTCCTTGCCGAATCTGTGCCAAGTCACCCAGCTTCCTTTGATTACCTTGGATGATCCACATGTCACTTGACATCTCGCGCCTTGACATTCACATGTTTGTTTTGCTTTGTTCTGAGACTAGGAATCTATCTTCTTCCTCTCTCAATGTCACTTTAGAGGAAGATATTAAGTTAACTTTTGGAGGAAACGCACGCCACGAGACACAAAATTTTCGCCTGCATATTTACTGTTTTTTTCCCTCATATCCAAAGTTCACAGTACATCAAGTCTATATAATTACTTGAAAAAAGGTGGAAGATAGCAACGTTTTACTTTTTATATCCTTCGTCAGGCATACAAAAATCACCAGGGGAAGCTAGCTGACTTGTGTATAGAAACACAGGGTCCAGGGGTTGGTTTTACCCAATGGAAAACCAGTATAGTTGGATACAGAGTGGGGTCAACGACCTGGCACAGCAGTGCTGCCTAATCTGACCGACGCAGGGAGGAGTCACTGCTGATTGCACAGTGTAGGAGTGGAAGGACTTAGGCAGGACATAGAGCACAATCATCCTGAGCACTGAGAGGAGGATATCGACACTGAACACCTAGGATATTTCAGAAAGCTCATGCACACACTTTTTTTTTTTCTTTCAGCATTTTTGAAGCTTTTTTTCTCCCATAGAAATCAATGTGACAGTGCAAACAAAATCAAGTTTTGCTATCTTTTCTGGTGAATAAAACGAAGTTTATAGACCTTGCATTGTAGACAAATCACATGTAATCCATAGCAAAAAAACGCAACAGAAAAAGCAGCGATACCTGTGTTTTGAATGCTTCTTTCTTACTGTCAAGAAAGCAGAAAAAAAAAACACTGCATGTGAACATAGTCTAAAGGGGGCTTTACGCGCAACAATATCGCTAACGATATGTCGTCGGGGTCACGGAATTCGTGACGCACATCCGGCCTCGTTAGCAATGTCGTTGCGTGTGACACCTATGAGCGAGTGTTAACGTTCATTTCCCAAAAATCATTGCTGGTGCTGGCCGCAGGTTGTTCGTCGTTCCTGAGGCAGCACACATCGCTACGTGTGACACCCCGGGAACGATGAACAACAACGTACCTGCGTCCTGCCGGCAAAGAGGTGGGCGTGTCGTTAATGCGGCTGGTCGCCGTCCCTCCGCTTCTATTGGCGGACCGCTGTGTGACGACGCTGTGACGGCGCACGAACCTCCCCCTTAAAAAAGAGGTTCTTGGCCGCCCACAGCGACGTCGCTAGGAAGGTAAGTATGTGAGACGGTCCTAGCGATATTTTGCACCACGGGCAGCGATTTGCCCGTGACGCACAAACGACGGGGGCGGGTGCATTCGGTAGCAACAGCGCTAGCGATGTCACTGCGTGTAACGCCCCCTTTACTCTTTACGATATTACAAGTTTCATATGCTTGTCTAGCGCTGCAGTATCTTTTGTTTTTATATTGCTCATTCACTTTGGTAAAGGTAACCTGTCACTAGGTTTTTAATTTATAGCCACGGCCACCATCAATGAGCCCTTAGGCTAGGTTCACATTTCCGTCAATTTCTATCAGTCACAATCCGCGGCTTTAGTAAACAACGGAATCCGTTTGGCGGATTCCGTTGTTCCCATAGACTTGTATGAGCGGCGGATTGTGACTGATGATGCTGCGTTGAATCCTCCGCCCAACTGATCAGTCGTGGAATGACTGACAGCCGGGCGGAAGGAACCATAGGATTTTGCTGCGCATGCTCTCTCTGGCTCCCTGCACACGTAACCAAGGTAAATATCGGGTAACCAAGCAAAGTGCTTTGCTTAGTTACCCGATATTTAACCTGGGTACGTGTGCAGGGAGCCAGACACTTCCCCGCTCGGCCTCGCCCCCTCCCGCACTCCGCATGTACACACGCACACACTCACCTGTCCCAAGCCATGCAGTCACCGGCACTGACGTCCTCAGCGCCATGGCCCCACTCGGCTCCACCCACCCCGCACTCCGCCCCCCGCACACATTCTCGGCAGCCGAACGATCAGCTGATCACCCGGCGGCCGGCTGCTGTGAGCAATCGGCTGATCACCCGGCGGCCGGCACCTGTGAGCAATCAGCTGATCGCTCTCAATAGCCGGCCGCCGGGAGATCATCTGTTCGCTCTCAAAAGCCAGCCGGCTATTGTGAACGATCAGCTGATCGCTCTCTCTTTTACAACGGAGTCCGACATTGAATTCTAATTCTTGTCATCCATTGTACAACGCATCAGTCACAAGCGTCAAGCAACGCATGTGACTGATGCAAAACAATGGAAATGTAACTAGCCTTATATACAGCATTCTAGAATACTGTATATAAGAGCCCAGCCGATCTGTAGAACAAAAGATACACCTTTATAATACTCACCTAGGGGGCGGTCCGGTTCGATGGGCATCGCTGCTCTCGGACCAGCGCATTCTCCATCTTGTGCGATTGTCATCCTCCTGCCAAGCCCGTGTGCAAGTCCACGTACTGCGTCATCCACACAGAGGCCTCCATTGCGCTCTTCCACACGCGCACTTTGATCTGCCCAGTTGAGGGAAGATCAAAGTTTTACAATGTGCCTGCACGGGAGGTCTGTGACCTTTCCTCGCGCCTGCGCATTACAGTACTTTGCTCTGCCCTTAGCTTGTCAGATCAAAGTGTGCATGCTGAGCAGCGCAATGCAGGCCTCTGTGTGGATGACATTGGACACATCTTTCACACGGGGCTGGGCAGAAGGACGGCGATTGCACAAGATAGAGGAGGCGCCGGACCGAGAAGAGCAACACCCATTGCACTGGACCGTCCCTTAGATGAGTATTATAAAAGTGTTTTTTACTTTCTACAGAACAGCCTGGGCACTTATATACTGTATTCTATAATGGTAAATATAAGAGCTCACTGGTGGTGGCCAAAGCTCATAAGGGAAAAACCCAGTGACAAATTTTAAGGCCACGTGCGCCTGTTGCTTTTTAAGCTGCAGCATCACATTGTCAAAATGCATGCGTTCTGCTTCCCCAGCAAAGTCTATGAGAATCATGCAAAATCCGTGCGCACGATGCTTATTTGAACGCAGCGTTTTGAAAATCAAAAATTTGACAAAATCTCTGTGTTTAAAAATGCAGCATGTCAATTCTTTTAAGAGTTTTGGTAGCGTTCTACACCCATTGAAATCATTTAGTTGTTGAAAAACGCTACCAAAATGCACTGCATTTTTGTTGCGATCCGCATGTTTATTTGACATAACAAACGCAGGTCTTTCGGTCTCTCTCTCTGTCCATGTCGGTCTCTCCCTCCCACCCTTCTCTCATACTCACCGATCCCCAATCACCGGCGCGGCGCTGCATGGCTGTCACACTGTGGCGGCTTCTCCTCTTTTGAAAATGCCGGCCACTCATTATTCAATCTCGTATTCCCTGCTTCCCTCACCCACCAGCGCCTATGATTGGTTGCAGTCAGACACCCCCCCACGCTGAGTGACAGTTGTCTCACTGCAACCAATCACAGCCGCCGGTGGGCGTGTCTATATCGTGCAGTAAAATAAATAAATTAAAAAAAAACAACGTTCGGTCCCCACCCAAATGATACCCAGCCAAGATAAAGCCACACAGGATGGGGAGCACCACGTTATGAGGAGCCCTCATCCCAAAAATATCAGCCAGCAGAATAGCCGCATCTATTAAATGCGACAGTTCCGGGACTCTACCAGGCTCATCCCGTTGCCCTGGTGCGGTGGCAATCGAGGTAATAAGGAGTTAATTGACCCGGTTACTGTGGACTCGGAATCGGAGGAGATGGAGGAAAGTGATTCAGGTTCCAGTACCCCAGAAGCTGCATAGGTGCCACATTTTGGAGGAAACGGCTGTCGAATGTCTCTGTCATCACAAGCACTACAGGCATTAGAGATAATGGAGGTGGAAGTGGAGTCCACTTCAGATGAAGAGATCTCGGCTGATACTATGGATGAAGTGATGCCCATATGCCATCGCTGTGGTTTGCCCATGCACTTTGCAAGAGTGTGTCCAGGAGGTGCCCAACGTTAAAGGGACCGGAACCTGCAAGTTTTCAAGTTTTGTGTGGACTGTCACCCTTGTTGAACCTTCCCGTGTTCCTTGAAGAAGACCTTCTGGACCCCCAGGTGGGAGGGTGACAGGAAAGTTCTGCTATAATTAGACTGCGCCCTCCTTGTTGAACCTTTTTACACCCTTTGTTACAGGAAACAGACTGCAAGGGCCTTGGACGGTACAGTGCTGGTAGACAGCACCAGGAGGCCCCAGTGGAAGTCGGCGCAAAGGGCAACGGCTACCAGGTTGCTCAGGACTGTCACCAGAGTCGTCTATTACAACACCCGGCACCTCAATTTGGTCACGGACCCACCATAGGTATGCAGTGGGTCAGGTTGTTTGGGTGGCGGGCTCATGGGATCCGGGACATTGGGACTGGACTGTTGCAGGAAGAGGCTGTAATGGAGCAGGTTGAGCCTCCGCTACAAACTAAACCGGTAGCGTTCCATCGTTGGAACGATGAACTCTAAATTACGTAACGTTTAAGTGTCCAGCCTCCCTAATGTGGGAAGTATTTGTAAATAATAATGTTTCTTTTTCCACTTTTGCAGTTTCACAAAAAAATAATAAGCCTCTGATGTCCTGTAGCACGAGGACGAGCTACGTTTAACCAAGGGGGAATGTGATGCCCTGGCCTATCAGGTTGTCACAGGGTATTATGCAATCTGCCCTTTTGTGTAATATCCCCCTCCTCCTTGGTTACGGGTTCCCAACTAATGGTGTTGCCAACATCAGCCAATCAAAATCCTAGGAACACTCTGCACCACACCCACCAGACACACCAGTGGACGGCCTGAGTGGAATAGGATCACCCACTTGGGGGGGTTGGTTAAGGGGAGGTCAGGAGTGTCAGGAGTGAGTGAGTAGGAGTTGAGAGTTAGAGAGTGAAGGAGAAAGGAGGTCAGGAGCTGGGCTCCTTAGAAGTTACTAGGTAGCAGACAGTGGTCTGGGCCTAGTAGGAGCTGGACCCCCGGTCGCAGGGGATCATGACAAGGCGCACGAAACTGTCGAGGAGGACAGCTGGCAGCCTTGTACCATCACCGGGCTGGGACCAGGGCACGACGGGGTACGTGAACCCTAGGTCAGGGAGTAGCTTCAGGCAACCTGACACTTGAACTGACGAGAACGGAGCCTTCAAGATCTGCTTTCCACCAGCTCCAGAATTGGGGTACCAGCGCAACGATGGGGATAGGACTTTCCACAAAAAACGGTCCAGGAAATCCCAAACGTGAACACTGAGAGCAAGCTCCCTCAGTTAGCCACACTGGGGAGCGGAACCCGACTAGTTCTACACTACAGGGACCAACTGACAAGTGAACTGACTGCCAAGAGAAAGGTCACAGATCATCAGGCAACACCAGCGGGAACGGGACCCAAACGTGATCCCCTCAGCGGCAGCGGTGTCCAGAACTTTGGTTTATCAAGTTGTCGGTGTCGTTTTGCCAAAACGCAGTGTCAAGTCTGCCAGAGGGTGCGCTTTTTTCTGCACTGGTTAGGACGCAGTGTGCGCACAAGCCCTAAGAGGTGCTGACTCTTTGACTTTTGGAAAATGGCATGAGAAAACCTGATTCAATCCCGGGTGCTTGCACTAAAGTCTTAGATTTTCTACTACAGAACTCAATGTGGTTTTATCATCTCACATCACTAGATGAATAAGCAAAATAGGTGGAGGAGACTATATTTTTTGGTTTAATCCAATAAATGGCAGCAGAGAATGAAACCTGCGCAGACACAATGAATTTTACTTAGACTAATATAGAGGAGACGTCAGTGTGTAACCTGCTTTTCTAGCAAATATCATGAGACTTCACATCAAAGCTACAATTACTCACTCCATTGAAAAAAAAAAAACAAAAGCCTGCGATTCCGTTCTATCACCAGGGTATTTCAGGCTGCGATTGTGCTGTAAAATAAAATTCAATGGCTCCGATGTTGCTGAGCATATGGCCTTCTGATTATCGCCATCCATTGCAGCCCCATTCCTTAGACTTTTGCAATTATATTCAGAATTAGCCTTGACCAAATGCTGTCAACACGTTAGGTGCGGCGAATGCAATACACTTTATATTCCAAGCATTGCGGGCATTTTTTTTTTTTTTCTCTCTGGAAAGTCGATATAATTCAACTTGTCACGCGGAGCGATGTGTGGTAAGACGGAGGTGACAGGCGTTAGCATTAATACTTGTAATTTGCAGAGGCATATGTACGTTTTCTTTTTCTCCACCAGAGAATGCCATTACAAAGCCATTTCAAATATGAGGTCAATTGCAAGAATATGGATATCTTGTGTAACAACGTATGTTATACGGAGACACGAGGCTGCACATAATAGCTCTGAATATTCTGGAAAAGAAAGTCGGGGATCAAAGGTCTCTACAAAACAAATGTTTGCGAAAACAACTCCGTCTATTAATCTGTAATGCAGAACTAATATTACAATCCGATTACCGCGCTAAAATATGGATTTCAAAATGCTACATTGATCCAAAAGATCAGCCGGGGTTATAGGAGGTAAAGAGGCTCCAGGACTTGGAGAAAGCAGGAACAATAGTGTACCGATTCTGCAACCAATCCCACCGATTATTTATTGTACTGGTGACCTCTAGGCCTCCTCACTACACCCTATAACTGTCCCCCTGGATGGTGGAGGCTCATGTTTTACCTGGAATGTGTTGTTCCGAGCCCAACAAGTAGCTTTAGCCCATGAGGCGTAAGAGTTGCATGGCGCCTCATCATCTACCACATGGAAGTCAGAAGCAAAATAAAATGTTCCACAACGACGATTTAGAAACTCAAAGAGCTTGTTACTTTAAAGGGTTTCTCAGTTTCAGAAACCCCCCAATCCTGGCTAAAGTTTTTTTTTTAACATTTGGTCAATACCGGGTAACTAAGCAAAGCACTTTGCTTGGTTACTCGATATTTACCCTGGTTACCAGCGTACAGTGCTTAGTGCTGGCTCCCTGCACACGTAGCCAGGGTAAACATCGGGTTACTAAGCAAAGCGCTTTGCTTAGTTACCCGATATTTACCCTTCTTACCAAGCGCAGAGTTGCTGGAGGCTGATAGCTGGTGAGATCTGCTTGATTGACAGCTCACCAGCGACCATGTAGCGACGTACCAGCGATCCTGACCAGGTTGTATCGTGGTCGGAATCGTGGTCGGAATCGCTCGTACGTCGTTTAATGAGACGGTACCCCAAGTCCTAAAGAATAAACAGGGAAAACAAACTGGGTGAAACAAGCAAACAATTTATCTCCAAGATGACTTAAGGCCATGTCTCACTAAGCGACATCACTAGCAGCATCCCTGCTGAGTCACGGTTTTTGTGATGCAACAGCGATCTTGCTAGCGATGTCGCTGTGTGTGACATCTAGCAACGACCTGGCCCCTGCTGTGAGGTCGCCGGTCGTTGCTGAATCTCCTGGACCATTTTTTGGTCGTTGCTTTCCCGCTGTGCAGCACACATCGCTGTGTGTGACAGCGAGAGAGCAACGATCTGAATGTGCAGGGAGCAGGGAGCCGGCTTCTGCGGACGCTGGTAACGAAGGTACACATCGGGTAACCAAGCAAAGCGCTTTGCTTGGTTACCCAATATTTACCTTGGTTACCAGTACACAGCTTCTAGAAGCCAGCTCCCTGCACACGTAGTCAAGATACACATCGGGTAACTATAAGCAAAGCGCTCTGCTTAGTAACCCAATGTGTACTATGGTTACCAAGCACAGCGTCGTTACACGGGTCGCTGGTGGCTGATCTCTGATCGCTGTGGAGATCTGCCTGATTGACAGCTCACCAGCGACCATGTAGCGACGCACCAGCGATCCCTGTCAGATCGCTGGTGGGATCGCTGGAGCGTCGCTAAGTGTGACGGTACCTTTCGAGAGAGGAACGTTTCTCCAGATGATTACAAGCCAACTGCTTGCAATCAGGTCAGTATAGAAACTGAACTCTAGCACCAGTAAGATACCAAGGGGAAATGCAGGTATATAAAGACACAGGGGATGAGGAATAATGATTTGCAGTTGAAAAGAAAAGATTTCCGCAGGGTCCTAAAGGGTAAAGAGTAAACCTTAACAGAGAAGACACACAAAACTCTATTCACACCACAGAGGAAAGGATTGAATATCAAGGAGCAGTTTGTGTAGCCAAAAGCAGCGACCTTCTGCAGCCGGACACCACAGGGTTTTCTGTTAACCATGACACCCGGGTCCAGAGCAGAGTGTCTGCCACTGCTCCTGGTATCTGTTATTGTCTGCAGTGCTAATGTCACATCGATACTACTGCAGTCAATTACTGAGCTCAGCGGTTCTGAGTGACTCCTATCATCTACTTGGGCAGAGGCGCTAAACTCACTGATTGTCTGCAGCGCTGTCGACATGAAATCAGCACTGCACAAAATAACTGACATCGAAAGCAATTGCAGATACTCAGTGTTGGACCTGGGAATGTGAGTAAAGCCCAGCTTTATTTTGATTTTTAAATACTGTACCCGGAAGACATGTTTGTTTTGTTTAAACAGAAAACCCCTATATTTATTTACAGGTACCATATAGATACCCCATTAGGTTTAATTTGGAACACCATGCCTCACATATGTCCTAATCCTAGTCGCTTGTAAGTCATGCTAGTCATGCTAAATTTGAGCAAAGCAGGGTGGGGTTTGTGTAATGTGGGCGCTCCCACAAAGCAGAGGTGGTACCAGTTTGCTATCTAAGATCGTGGTAAATATACTGTATTTATATAGAATCTCCCCCCAAAAAAACTATTATAGAAATAGCTCCCTTTAGGCTAAGGCAGATTTCTAATGATTCTGTATATAATTCTCAACGATCCAATTTTTTTGCAAGAGATCAAATACTCAAAATTTATGCATACCTAAAATTTGGCATTTCTAGGGGTCTTGTGGGCACAGATTATTCAGGGTGAAAAAGAAATAGTAGATCCAATCCCCACTATTGTGTAAAAGGTAGTGAAAAATCCTAGAAAACTATTTATAAATGTCTAAAGCTCAAGCAATAATAATAATATATTCTCAATGATATACTGCAATACTGTATTATTGCAGTATATTAAAAAAGGGTGCTTCAAAGCAGTACTGACATGGCAGAAACAAGAGCATTCTGTTGGCCTCCGGACTGCCCTCACAATGACATTACCACCACAAAATCATGTTGAAGAGGTTGCTATGTATCATGAGGGGCACTTTCCTTTATTTTCAGTTTCTTAAAGGGGGTGTCCACTACTCACAGGACAACCCCTTCTCAATCCCTGATTCCCTCCAGTAAAATAATAACACCCATACTCTTCTGCAGTGTCGACGCCCTTTTAGCAGTGTCCACACTGACTCTCCAGGCATGCGATCCGTGAAGCCCAGGCAATCAACACTGGCTTCTCTCTCCTCTGCTATGGATGCAATTGATATCCGGAGGAAATGAGAGCGTAGTGGAAGCTCTCACTTCCTCTTCATTTGTCCGAAGGCGAAGTGAAGCCTGTTATGTCACACAATCCCTAGGAGAACCAGTGCCAACACAACTGAAACAACGCCGCCAACCGGAAGTAACAATGTTATTATTTTACTGTAAAGATTGAAAAGGGGCTGTCCCAGTAGTGAAACCCCTTAAGGCCCTGTGCGCACTGGAAAACGGAATATTCTTAAGAAAATTCCGCAGGGTCTGAAAGATTACCGCACCCGCCGTAAAAAAATGCGGCAAACCGCACCTGAAAATCGCATGCGGTTTGCTGCGGTTTTACCGCGGTATTGCTGCGGTATAACTGTGGTTTTGCCACGGGATTTTTACCGCGGTTTTGCCGCGGGTTGGTACATGTGTTTTAATGCATTCGATGCAATAAAGCACATTGAAAAAAAAAAAGGAATTTCCTTCTGAGATAGAGAGTAGATAGATAGATAGATAAATAGACAGATAGAAGAATAAATAGAGGGATAGATAGAGGACAGATCAATCTACACGCTGCATTTCTCCCGGCGGTAGTGTGTTCACATTACCGGCCGTGGGAAATGACCTGTGGTTACCTCTGCAGGCTCGTTGCGAGGCTGCATTGAGTATGTGTCAGTCGCAGCTGGATGCAAGCGATGTAGGACCTCGGTGGATTACGCCGGAGCTGTGTGTTTGGGGAGGGGTTAATAAAGTGGTGAAAGAGGGGGATTTTTTGTCTTTTATTTAAAATAAAGGATTTTTCGGTGTCTGTGCTTATTCACTTTACTTACAGGTTAATCATGAAAGCTGTCTCATAGACGCTGCGATGATTAAAGCCTGGACTTAGTGGCGGCGATGCGCTGCCATTAACTCGTTATTACCTGGATTGCCACCGCATCACGGCAATCTGGAAGAGCCGGGGACACTCCGGGACTGCCGCATAATGAATGTGACAGCTGCGGCTGATATTCTCGGCTGCGGGAGGGGGGGGCATTAAACCTGTCCCTCGCCCTTCCCAGCCTGAGAATACCGGGCCGCCGCTGTGTGTTTACCTTGGCTGGAAGGTAAAAATACGGCGGAGCCCACTTTTTTTATTTTTTTATGTCCGATTGATTTGTATGTGTATTCTATATGTCTTGTGTGTGCGTGTGTGTGTGTGTGTGTCTGTGAGTGCGATGTGTGTGTGTATTCTGTCTGTGTCTGTGATATGTGTGTGTGTGTTTACTCTCTGCTCCGCTTCCTCTTCCTGTCATAATGACATCACTTACCTGCAAACCGCAGGCAGCGATGAACATTACCGCAGGTAAACCGTGAAATACCGGAGGGAATAACGCAGGAAAACGCAATGAACCGCACAGAATTTGCTGCCTGCGTTATTCCCTGCGGGATTTCACGATTACATGGCAGTCAATGGAGTGAAATCCCACAGCGACGTGCGGAAAAGAAGTGACATGCAATTGTTTTTGCTGCGGGAATCCCGCAGGAAAACATGCAGCTGTCAAAATCCGCATAGTGCGCACAGCATTTTATTCCCCATAGGATTTGCTGGTGAATCACTGCAGAGATGTTATGAACATAACATGCAGCGAAACATGCAGCAAAACCGCAGGAAATCCGCGGCAAAAAACGGTAAGTGCGCACAGGGCCTTAAGGCCCTTTAAGCTTGCGCTGATGGTAGCAGTTAGGCTCAAGAGGTGCCTACATAACACCTGTTGAATGGAATGGGCTCAGCTCCTGATCCCACACTATATATGCAGTGTAAACCCAATTGGAAACGCGGGCAGAATAGGCCCTGTAGGCACTATGGGCCTCAACACTTGCCCGGATTTGCTGGGTGCTGGACCAAATGGGGACCTATATCTCAAAAACATACCTGTATTCCAATGAGAATTTGGTAAGCTCTTTGTGGTCATGAAGCCATTTAAATTCGAGAGGCCAGCTCCCCTCCGCCATGCAGGTAAGGACAAGGCGATTGCCCTCCAGGTGGACTTGACTGCGCACTGGTTCGGTCTTGAAGTATGGAGGAACGTCATCTAAAACAGAAAGAAATAATGTGTGAGATCAAGCGGTAAGACATTCTAAAGTTCACAGATCGTCAACATTTCGACCGGCTTTATGCACTGCGCGGAGAGAGTGGCAGCTCGCCATGTTCGGCCTATATGGGGGCCTCATAATTAATACATGCAGTGCAGAGAATGACGAGACGCGGGAAGAGGTGAGAAATGTTCAAATATATTATTACGGCAATGTACACACAGAAAAGAGATTTCACTGGCTACAGAAAAAGGAACAAAAGGTCACGGGAAAAGGGCAAAGAGAAATGAAAGCTTGTATAACATCAGAGAATGGCACACACGCACGGAGATCAGCCGGGCACCGAACCGCACATCTCGTTAGGGATCTAAACCGAGAACATAAAATGCGATAAACACCACAAAATACCAAGGCCGGGACGACAGGACGCTTCTGTGATGCCATGAGAGATCGTATCACACGTATATAAACTACGGTCAACTACAAACACTGCCCTCGTGTATTAGCAATCTGTTAGTTAAAAGTTATTCAATCCATGGATGAAGACCAAGAGGAAAGATTTAAAGGCCATACAAGGGCCTCCATATGCTCTGCACACAAGATAGTCAGTAAAATGTAAGACAGATCGCTTTTATCACATCATTAAACAGTTGGCATGAAAAGTCTTCACACCCCGGGTATGGGG
Organism: Anomaloglossus baeobatrachus; assembly: GCF_048569485.1. Lineage (NCBI taxonomy): Eukaryota > Metazoa > Chordata > Amphibia > Anura > Aromobatidae > Anomaloglossus > Anomaloglossus baeobatrachus. The sequence goes on from NC_134357.1 coordinate 485,828,022, forward strand.
TCTGTTTCTGGTTAGCACCTCTAGAATATTTATCGCTCAGTTACAAATGATTATGAAATCATTATCTCCTTACATTTTCATTAAAGAAGACCTATCTCTTGAGATAAATATGCACATTTTTTTAGTCTGGTGTAAATGTCGCTTTTCTCCTGAATCAGGCGTTGTTCTTCTTTTGTTCCTGCGCTTCTCCATTCCTAAGATATGGCCTCCTGATCCTTGTATGTAAATCTAATGGTTCTTAACCAAGTGGGTGTGGTCTTGTAGGCACTCATTGAAGACCACGCCCACTTAGCTATAAAATACCACATTTATGTACAGAGAAGAGAGGGTTCTATCTCAAGAATAGGGAGGCGCAGGAACAAAAAAAACAACAACGCCGGATTCAGGAGAACAGTGGCATTTACACCAGTAATAAAAATACTTATTTATGGCAAGTGACAGGTCCTCTTTACTTTATCAATGTTAATCTGTATAGACGTTTCACACAGATTTAAAGAGGACCTGTTGCTTGACGTAAATTTGTGTATTTTAGCTGCTATAAATGCTGCTGGTCCCCTAAATCCAGCATTGGCTTTCTGTTGTTCATGCGCCTCTCGTCCCTGCAGATTTTTGTGGGAATCTTCTTGATGACCACACCCAGTTGGCTAAAAAAAACAACTACATTTATATACAAAGAATAGGGGGCTATATCTTAGCAACGGAGAGGCTCAGAAACAAAAGAAAAACATGATTAAAAATATCTATATGACATGTCTATACAGTGTAGAATTTACAAATCACTGTTGATGAATCCTTTGTGGAAAGTGATAAAAGGCAAATGTTAGGTTAGTCACCATCACAATTGTCTCTCAGTGATAAGTCCTAGCATGACTCCACAGTCAAAGACATGATCGGAGTTGTAGTTTTCCAACAGATTGAGGGGCACAAGCTGGTACTAATGCTCATTGTGCCTCACACAGGTATATTGTCAGGAGGGTACTACGACGGAGAGTCTTTTACTGGTGTCAAAAGATCACAGAGCAGGACTTCATACACACTTGCTCAGGTTAATACTGCTGGTTTTGCAGATTCTCCTTTATCCAGCACTGCTAGGGTTAAGTAGATCCTCTGGTCTCCTGAACTCTGAATGAAAGCAATAGCCAGCTGTTATCTATTTCTAATTAGTTCTGCTATAAAGACTTCCCTCTTAGCTCAGATAATCGCTGGTGATAGTTTCTGCTTAGCTTGCCTGTAGAGGGAATCTGTGAGCTGTGGACCAGGAAGTGTGAAAGTTGTGTTGAGTTTTTCCCTTCCTTAGGGTACCGTCACACTTTAGCGACGCAGCAGCGATCCCACCAGCGATCTGACCTGGTCAGGATCGCTGCTGCGTCGCTACATGGTCGCTGGTGAGCTGTCAAACAGGCAGATCTCACCAGCGACCAGTGACCAGCCCCCAGCCAGGAGCGACGTGCAAGCGATGCTGCGCTTGCACGGAGCCAGCGTCTGGAAGCTGCGGACACTGGTAACTAAGGTAAACATCGGGTATGGTTACCCGATGTTTACCTTAGTTACCAGCGCACACCGCTTAGCTTAGCGTGTGCAGGGAGCAGGAGCCAGCACTGGCAGCGTGAGAGCTGCGGAGGCTGGTAACGAAGGTAAATATCGGGTAACCACCTTGGTTACCCGATGTTTACCTTGGTTACAGCTTACCGCAGGCTGTCAGACGCCGGCTCCTGCTCCCTGCACATTCAGGATTGTTGCTCTCTCGCTGTCACATACAGCGATGTGTGCTTATCAGCGGGAGAGCAACAATAAAAAAACGAACCAGGGCTGTGTGTAACGAGCAGCGATCTCACAGCAGGGGCCAGATCGCTGCTCAGTGTCACACACAGCGAGATCGCTAATGAGGTCACAAAAAACGTGACTCAGCAGCGATCTCAGTAGCGATCTCGCTGTGTGTGAAGTACCCCTTAGTCCGTTTTAGTTTTTCCCCTCTAGTCCATTCTTCATTATTATCTCTTGTTGTTTGGAGTGCTTTGTATGATTGCTGTTTATTTTACCCTTGTCTGTCTAATCCTCACTGTGTCTTTAACCTAGAGCGGGACTAGAATTCCTGCTATCCTGCGCACTATACAGGGCTGAGTCCAGGGAAAGACAGGGATAGGCATGTGATCGGCGATGGGGTAAAGAACGTTGAGAAGTGCAGAGATCAGCCTCAGGTGAGTTTAGGAGGTGACCCTGCTCCCCTTTCCCAGGGCCCACCGTTGTATCATGTACCCTGTGTGTTGTGATGCTCGCTGGGGATTCCCGTGTACCTGGCAGAACCCCGGTAGTCACTGCGTGACATATATCTTTCCACAGACATGGAGCTTATTTGAGGTTTACCTCTATTATATGTAATTATGTATTGTTTGGAGAAGTTTCATTAGATTCCGAAGGGCAAAAAAAGGTCACTTAAAGTCAAGTGCTTTAGGTCTATACTGAGAAAAATGCAAAGGCATGAGGATAATATCTTAAAGAGTGGTCATAGCTCTATCCTTTTTAAAAATGTTACTTAAAAGGAAACAGTCAGCATATGCATTTTTTAAAACACTGCTATAGTGCTACAGAGGATGAGCATAACTTTTTAAAGATGTAATTCTCCAAAATTTGCCTTGCAATATAATGGAAAAATAATGGAAGTGAGACTGAAAAGTTATAAGGGTGGGTAACTGAAGTCATGTAATTGGGTAAGTGAAGAATCATATGGGTGGGCAAGTGATGAGTCATGTGGGTGTGCAAGTGATGGAGTCATGTGGGTGGGCAAGTGGAAAGGCATGTGGATGGGTAAGTGAATTCATGTGGGTGGGTAAGTGAAGTCATGTGGGTGGGTAAGTGAAGTCATGTGGGTTAGTAAAGGTAAGTGAAGAGTCATGTGTGTTGACTCGGACTACAGAGAAGTCATGTGGGTGAGTAAGTGAAGAGTCATGTGGATAGGTAAGTGAAGTCATGTGGGTGGGTAAGTGAAGTCATATAGGTGAGTAAGTGAAGTCATATGGGTGGGTAAGTGAAGTCATGTGGGTGGGTGGGTAAGTGAAGTAATGTGGCTGGGTAAGTGAAGTCATATGGGTGGACCCAGACTACAGAGAAGTCATGTGGGTGGATAAGTGAAGTCATAGAGGTGAGTAAGTGAGGAGTCATGTGGGTGGGTGCATGAAGTCATGTGGATGGGTGCATGAAGTCATGTGGGTGGGTAAGTGAAGTCATGTGGGTGGGTACATGAAGTCATGTGGGTGGTACATGAAGTCATGTGGGTGGTACATGAAGTCATGTGGGTGGACCTGGACAACAGAAACGTCATGCAATATCTTGATTGAACTCACACAAGCAAGAATATGTTAAAGGCATCCAATACATACAAAATGAAAAAGTGTCTACTGGCCTTGCTTGCCCTGTACACTATGCTTTTACCGCTGGCTGTAATAATGTGTCAATCAAGACAGGACTATATGACTCTTGAGGAGACTGGGACCATCCACTGGACTATTCACATCTAGTGAGCGTTACTTTTTACGTTAATTTTTTCCTTTACGTTGCATAGGGCTTTTCAGATAATTATATCTTCTGAAACCTATTATCATCATTTTTTAATGATTGTTTGGTTCCTTTAAACCAGTTTTATGTTCCTTTTTTATTGGCTGAATATCTTTTTTGCTTTTGAAAATATTTTCTTCTTTAATGTCCCACTTGATCACTATTTTCTCACAACATTTTCTTAGAATCTTCTCATTTGACCCAAATTCATACATCGCAAATCATTATACTTTTTTTTCGGAAACTGCTGTGTTTTAGTGGCAGGTTTCCGTAGTACGATTTTGCAGTGATTTTAGAAATATTAGTTTGGAGGGATTCTCTTTGCACCCTTCTTCCAATGATTTTTCACTTTAATCTACACTCGCTGGACCCTCAAATTTCCCAACCAATGAACAATTTGAAGTGAAGATCAAGTTGAGGGCTATATACTTTGTGGATGCTAGGAGAGAGGAATTCTCGAATATTCTTTATAAGGGTACGCTCACACGAGCGTATGAATCAGACGAGTGCAATGCGAGAAAATCTTGTATATAAATATATATACTTGTATATAAGTAGCAGATATTTTTATGCGGCTGATGAGACGCGAGGGAGCAGTAAGGAACCCAACCTGCGCTCTTATCCATTAAACAGCCCTTATTCCTGCACCCAATTTGTACTCCCATCCACAAATGGCGGTGTGCACCCCAGACAGCTTTTATTTCTCATTCCACATCCCATAATTTGCACCTCATCGGTGAAGATTCTCGGTATGATATCACAAATTGTTTTAGTGTCCACCATTGTCACGCTCCGGCCGAATACGTGATTACCGCTTAAAATAATCCTTGTCCCAGCGTGGAGCTAATCCTCTGTAAATATTGCAGCGGAGATCATCAGACACACCGGGCTCCCTGGAGGAGCGCCACTTTGGGCAATTATTGTTCACTTTACATCTCGTCCCTCGATACTGGAGCAATGTCCTGCTTTGTGTTATAAAGATGGTGCCGACACCTTTGTGAGACGATATCGAAAATGAGCCACTTACGTGAGCGACAGCCACTGCTGTAAGGACTGTCAGCAATAGGGGTCAATGGAAATCATATTTTACAATGACAAAATACAATATTTTTTATTTTTTTTTTTGGTCAGCGCATCTGAGAAAATTACTTCTGAAATAGCCGACACCCTTATGTGAAGCTTAACCAGCGCACTGATGAAAATCGGCACAGCTTTTTTCATGTACAAAAAAGGAGTTGCAAATTGTCTGTTTTTTTATTATTATTTTTAATAACAAAGTTTCATCGCTAATAAAGTAATGAGGTGTACTAACTTTTTAGTCGCTTATTCGTATATGACCAAAATTGCCAAGTTTTTATTCCGTATGAGACAAGTGGCTGCCAAAGGTGACTAGTCCTCCTTACCAATAGGTGACTAGTCCTCCTTACCAATAGGTGACTAGTCCTCCTTACCAATAGGTGACTAGTCCTCCTTACCAATAGGTGACTAGTCCTCCTTACCAATAGGTGACTAGTCCTCCTTACCAATAGGTGACTAGTCCTCCTTACCAATAGGTGACTAGTTCTCCCTACCAATAGGAGACTAGTCCTCCTTACCAATAGGTGACTAGTCCTCCTTACCAATAGGTGACTAGTTCTCCCTACCAATATGTGACTAGTCCTCCTTACCATTAGGTGAGTAGTCCTCCTTGCCATTTGAATATACAGGCAAGCTCAACCAACTCTGCATGCATAGATTAAAGCGATATTCCCATCTTCAAGATCCATCAGACTTGGTAGTAGGTGTAATAATAATAATAATATTAGCAAATATCTTTAGTTAGAAATGTAGTATAGTTCTCCTGATTAACTATGTCACTTACCTCATGTGCAGGGCATTACTGTAGCTTAGGTAGCCATGGTTATGACAACCAGTCATAGTGAAAGTTAGTTACTAAACTACTGTAATGCCCTGCACATGAGGTGACATAGAAATGTACAGTTCTACTGATTAACTAATTGGAGGAGTTTCTAATATTACTATTATTATATCTACTATAGATCTTGAAGATGGGAATACCCCTTTAATTTCCCACCATGAGTTTTTGACTGCATATTTTTGCTGTGCAAAAATGCAACGTCTTAAAATCCCAGCAAAGTGGGCAGAATTTATCCTCCCGAGTCTTTTATTTATGCTGTGTAAACTGACCTACGGTGCATGTCTGAAATCCGCAACATGTGAATTTCTCTTGAGTTTTATGTGCTGATATTCCGCATAGAATTGCATAAGATGCAGCAAATCAGCAGGTAAAAAGCGCATGTAGTTCGCACATGACTGTATGGCCTCGATTCCACTTGCACATAGCTTCCGATGTGAGAGCATGGGAAGCGATATGCTAATGACCCTCTGCTGCAAGCATCATGCGATCTTGCGATCGGATCACAGCTGCAGAGAAGAGGGAGGAAGCACTTTTTCCTTCTCCTCCGTGGTCTGTCTTGCCGTATATTGCACTGTGGTCGGATGACATCCGAGTGCAGTGCGATGTTTAACATGCTCCATAGACTTATATGAGTGTGTGTGATCCGATACTCGCTGCCAAACACAGTGTGCTGCGATTCTTTTCTCATACCTATCTGGCATGTGAAATCAATCGCAGATGGACACTGCCCCATAGTTTTGCACTGGTGTGATTGCAATCCATTGTTTTATTGGATTGCACTCATCCTAGCAAAATCCAAGTGGAACTGTGGCCTATCAATACATTTTGTCAGAGCCAAATACCAGGAAGTATCAAAATCAAAGCCATTTAATTTAAAACATGAGACACCAAAAAGAGACAAAACTGCAGCATAAAAAATGGGGTAAAATCGCATGTAACCTGGTGGAAAAAATGTGCAACATCAAAAACTCCCCAAATACTCATGGGAACGTAGCCTTAGGTCATGTGCACACGTTGAGTATTTGGTGAATTTTTTTACCTCAGTAGTAAGACAAAACCAGGAGTGGAACAGTATAATAGAAACACGTCATCACTTCTGCATGTTGCACCCACCCTTGGTTTTGTCTTACAAATACTGAGGTAAAAACCAAATACTCTTTAAAGTGTGCACGAGGCCTTACAGATACTGAGGTAAAAAAACCCCTCAATGAATAGTCAATGTGTAGAAGTGGCCTAATTTACTACACCAAAAACTCCCCAGATACTTATCAAGGCAAAGTAGCCTGTGGCCTCATACACACATTGGGTATTTGGTGAGTTTTATACCTCAGTATTTGTACGCCAAAACCAGGAGTGGAACAATCAGAGGAAAAGTAGAATAGAAATATGTCACCACTTCTGCATTTTTCACCCACTCCTGATTTTGGCTTTCAAATACTGAGGTAAAAACACACCAAATATGCAACGTATGCACATGGCATTACAGATACTGAGGTAAAAAACTCAACGAATACTCAACGTGTGGACATGGCCTAATTTATTTAATAGGTGAAGAAATGCTGCAAGGTCAAAAACTCCCCAAATACTCATTGAGGGAACATAGCCTTAGGCCATGTGCACACACTGAGTATTTGGTGAGATTTTTACCTCAGTATTTGTAAGACAAAACCAAGAGTGGGACAATCTGAGGAAAAGTAGAATAGAAACACGGGCACCACTTTTGCATTTTTTACCCACTCCTGGTTTTGGCTTACAAATACTGAGGTAAAATAAACCTCACCGAATAATCAATATGTGCCCGTGGCCCTATGGTGGAGTTTTTCCAGCTTCTATCTTTCATGTGTGGCCAGCTTTAGTTTATAGTGATCACATCAAGGTTATTCGCCTGTCCTTCCTTATTGAAATTGTCTCTCCAGGGAGGAACGAGACGAACTCTAGCGCCACTTATTGGAAGTAGCAATCCTAAAAGTCATAAGTGGCCCTTTAACGAGCCTTTTCATATGATTTAAGATTTAAACCAGATCAGAACCCCAATTTGCAGACAAATTGATGATTGTCCCTCTCCCTTATTGATCATCTTTGTATGAGTGGTCACTTCCTACTACAAGTTCAACATCATCTAATGCCGCTGCTGTAATCCCATCATGTATTGGCTGCAGTATCTTCCATCGCAAGTAAGAAAAGCTAATAATTAAAGCTAAACTTCAACTTAAGGTCTGAAACGATGATGTCTTAGTCTAAAGATGAAGCCGTCTTTCCACTGCCTGATCTAATAGTGAGCTCTTGGGACCAGTCTATTCTCTGATCTGTCGAATCTCATGATCTCACCATTTTCTTAAAAAAGGAAAAAGCTATTAGAAAAGCCATTGACAAAACCTACATTGGCTCTAAGAGAAAACCCTTTCTGCACCTAACCTGCCACAGGATGTGATTCATACTCGGATGGTATGTATATTTGATGAGCTCAGGCTGGCCCCGGAGCAGATCGCAGCCGAACAAACTCCAAATTGTCAACTTAAACGTTTTAAATGTTTGATGTGCGCACTCCACACTCGGGGAAACCAATCACCCACGGCTTATACATCCCCGGCCCCACCAGGAATTATTAATCAGAAGCAAGATATTTTACAGGAGCTGGGAAGCTGAATTGTTCGCAGGGTAATTCATGTTATTGCAGTTCTTTAAAATAGAATCCGCCATGCATTAACTCTATAAAGCACAGGACAGTGCCGAAAAGAGCTGAACGGAAAACAAAAATCTGAATAAAACTTTTATTCCCTGGTTCCAATTTTTTTTTTACCTATTTTTTAATCACAAAATATATTATAGCTCGCATTATAATCAAGCACATGGACATAACGCCATTTATTTTCATTTGTATACTTTTAATGGAGACGCCACAAATTTGGTCAGTGCGAGACTCTTTTAGGGTAACATTTTTATCAGGCAGGTCTGCTCTGAAACTCACCTAAAAGTAAAAAATGGTTTGAAGAAATCGGGTTAAATGCTGCGCTAAAAACCACAGATCCAAGGTATATAGTGAATTCCTTTTCTTTATTTTCACAGGTCAATCGGATAAAACCCTATGTGCGCTTCCTTTCCACGGTTTTTCAGCTGAAACTCACTTGAAAAAGCTAAAAAAAACCAAACTACCATTCAGTCTTTTAGCGTTTTATTAAAGGGAACTTGTTGGGGGCAATATGCACCCAGAACCACGAGCAGTTCAGGCCACATATTGCTAATCCCTGCCTAACCGTCCCTGCATATAGTAGCATAAATAAAGAGATCTTTAGAAAAAGTGTTTCTAAAGATCCTTTATGATATGCTAATGAGCGCAGGGACTAATCAGAAGGGAGTTTGTTTCCCCGACTAGTCCGTCCTCTTAGCATGTTAGCACACTCACAGGGGCATGCCAAGATGCTATTAAATTCCTATTGCCCGTTGTCATCGGAGGCGATGCGCATACCTGTGTCCGCTGTTACCGTCAGTCCACATGATCAGAATGCCAGGCACTTCCGGTCATGCAGACAATGAAGCCGGGTGTACACGTCCTGGCTTCATAGAGATCTAGTGTGCATGACCGGAAGTGTCGGGACTTCTGATCATGCACACTGACCCTAAACCTGGCCTTCTGAAGCGGAAACAATGAACACAGATATGTGTGTCAGCACCAATAATGCTGGGCAATGTGCATTGAATAGCCTGTTAGCACTTCCTTCTGGGCGTGAACATATGGTAAGAGGGCGGAATGAGCACAGGAACTAACACCCTTGCGACTAGTCCCTGTCCTCATTAGCATATCATAAAGGATCTTTAGAAATGCTTTTTCTAAAGATCCCTTCATCTACAGGGACGGTTAAGTAAGGATTAGCAATATGTACCCAGAACTGCTCGTGGTGCTGGGTGCATAGTGCACCTGACAGGTTTCCTTTAACTACTTCAGGTTTCCAAAGACGCCAAGCGGTTAAAAGAAGTGAGCGGTCTATTCTTCAGGCTTTTTCTGCTGTGAAGATGCTCTGAACGTTACAATATAAGTCAATAGGAAGCGTCAAAAGCTGGCCGAGACATATTTTAAGGCGAGTCAACAACATTTTTTCTTGAAAAACTTCTAGTAGTTTCTTAATTGTTGAATGGAGTTAAAAAGAATAAAATCAGGAAGCTGCCAAAAAAGAAACGTTGAAAAACCCCCCATGACAAACGTGCTTTGGAAACGACAACAACAAAACCAAAAACACTATGATTCAGGAAAAAAAACACTCTTGAAAAACTCGACGTTTTCCTAATTAAAAATAACATCACGGTACATATACTCTATTGGTCCATCGGGCGAGAGTATTCTACTGTGAACGTTAAAGACGTTGTCCCATCTTATAAAGTAATAGTGACTTTCATGAAGTGGCTGCTCGGCAGCCATACCTTGGACTTACATCTGCCATACCTTGGACTTACATTAGGTGAGCATCCACCGCAGCCTTGAGCTTCATTAGTTCATTGTATTTTAAGCAACGATTGCACTTTTTTCACAATCTGAGAGCAACATAAGGTCATGTTCACACGATGGTTTTGGTTTTTGCTGCAATTTACCAAAAACGCAGTGAAATCAAGGTGTTTCTACTACATATTCTCAAAAATAGTTGCAAAAAAAATCCCCACAGTTGGAATGTATAGTGTGAACATGGCCTAATTGTAGCTCATGGTAATAGTCATCAGTAGCTTCTGTGAAAGATTCCAGCAAACAGATACATTTTTACAGCATCTTTCATCTAAGGCTATGTGCGCACGTTGCGTTTTTTCCCGCGTTTCCGCAGCGTTTTTGCACTAAAACGCATGCGTTTTTGTTTTCCAGCAAAGTCTATGGGAAAAGATGAAATCCTGTCTGCACTTTGCTTTTTTTTCTGCAGCGTTTAATTTGCATATTTTGGGTCATAAACCATGCTGAAAAAGAAGCAGCATGTCAGTTGTTTTTGCCATTTCTGCAGCGTTTCCTTAACATTGGAGTCAATGAGAAATGGCAAAATGCAACCAAAATCAACTTTCCTGCGTTTTTCATGCTTTTTACCAGCTTTTCCACTGCGTTTTTGGCTTCAAAAACGCATGCTTTTCTGGCATAAAATTAAAGGGTTATAATGTTCCTTTACACACACACAATAACCGAAAATTTAAATGCTAAAAAATAATAAACTTTACCTATTTTTCTGTTAAAATGTGCATAACCGCTATTATTTCATTAAAAATGATATTTTCCATATAGTTTTATTAAAAGTTAATTTTATCCTTTTTTTTTTTCTCTTTTTTCATTCTTTTTAACTATTTCAACTTTATTTCTCAGTGTCTTGATCTACAAAACGCATCTGCAGAAACGCAGGTGAAAACGCAGGTAAAAAGCGCTGAAAACGCACTAAAAACGCGGTAAATACGCATGCGTTTTTAGCGCTGAAAAATGGTCACAAGCCATTTGGTCAAAAACCAAGGGAAGGAAAACGTGCAGAATAAACTGCAGGTACTCCGACGCAACGTGCGCACATAGCCTTAATTGGCAGCGTATCGCTATCGAGTATCGCGTATCGAGCCTGTCAGTTGTCACAAATATGTAATTTTATTTAACTTGGTGTGATTGCTGCTGTTCTGATTCGGCGCCGTTTTTCCTTTGATCATGCGCCTCTCCATTCCTGAGATATGGCGCTTTCTTGTCTATATAAAAATCTATTCTTATTAGTCAATTGGGTGTGTCACAACGGCTCTCTCTGGGTGTATTCTTAAGGCTGGAAACACACTTATGCGTGTAAAATTGGTCTGAGTTGCATGATAAAAAGTCGGACGATTTTAGTTCACGTTAAGATCAGTATGCAATGCAACTGCTATGCGATTTTGTGAATTTTATCATGATAGCAGTGCGTGTGTAATGCGTGTGTCATGCGTATGGGATCCATGTTTCCCTACAAACATTTAAATAAATGAAATCATTTAGACATGTGTAACGCTCATGTAAATGATCTAGCCCCCACGTGGCTCAATGGAACAGTAGCGATTTTTGATCTCACAGCTAAACTGCATGCTGCTAAAAATTGTTCCATTATCTTTTATTGATAAAATAAATGTATCATGTCTTCACATTTGACATTAAATACAACAGAGAACGCATGTGAACGTTGTGGAACGTGTGTGTTCCTTTATTTTGCACGCTTCCATAGAGAATCATTGCAGAGACTCATGCGAGAAACTCTCCAAATCGCAGCATGCTGCGATTTTTTTTCTCAGTCCGATTTGGACTGAGAAAAAAAAATCGCAGATGGGAGCTGCATCATTGATTAACATATGTCCGAGTGCAATGCGAGAATTACTCGCATTGCAGTCGTCCGAGAAAATCGCAAATGAGAAGCCGGCCTAAGGCCCACTCCCAGTTGGCTAACATAACTATATTAAGGCTATGTGTGCACATTGCGTTTTTTTCTGCGTTTTGGCTGCGTTTACAACTACACTGTGTCATTGACAAAATGCATGCATTGTGCTTCCCCAGCAAAGTCTATGAGAATCATGCAAAATCTGTGAGCACGATGCTTTTTGAAACGCAGCGTTTTGATTATCAAAAAATTGACAAAATCTCTGCGTTTAGAAAAGCAGCATGTCAATTCTTTTGTCTGTTTTGGCAGCATTCTACACCCATTGAAATCAGTGTTGTAGAATAACGCTGCCAAAATGTTAAGCAGTGCGTTTGCACTGCATTTTTGTTGCAATCCGCATGATTTTTTGACACAACAAAGGCAGGTCTTTCGGTCTCTCTCTGTCGGTCGGTCTGTTTGTCGGTCTCTCTCTCTCTCTCTATGTCTCTTTATCTCTCTGTCCATGTCAGTCTCTCCCTCCCACCCCCTCTCTTATACTCACGGATCCACAATCACCGGCATTCACACTATGGCGGCTTCTCTTTTGAAAATGCCGGCCACTCATTAATCCATCTCGTATTCCCTGCTTCCCCCGCCCACCGGCGCCTCTGATTGGTTGCAGTCAAACACGCCCCCATGCTGAGTGACAGCTGTCTCACTGCAACCAATCACAGCTGCCGGTGGGCATGTCTATATCGAGCAGTAAAAAAAATAAATAAGTAATTTAAAAAAAAAAACGACGTGCGGTGTCCCCCAATTTGGATACCAGCCAGGGTAAAGACACACGGCTGAAGGCTGGTATTCTCAGGATCCATTAGATGCGACAGTCCCGGAGTCCCGGAACGCTACCCGTCTCATCCCGAATTGCCCTGGTGTGGTGGCAAATGGGGTAATAAGGAGTTAATGGCAGCAGCCCATAGCTGCCACTAAGTCCTAGGTTAATCATGCAGGCGTCTCCCCGAGATACCTTCCATGATTAACCTGTAAGTTAAAGAAAATAAACACACACATCCAAAAAATCCTTTATTGGAATGAAAGACAAAAAAACACCCTCTTTCACCACTTTATTAACCCCTCAAAAACACCTTCAGGTCCGACGTAATCCACACAAGGTCCCACGACGCTTTCAGCTCTGCTATATCAGAAGCTGACAGGAGCGGCAGTAGAACACCGCCGTTCCTGAGCTCCATGCAGCAACTGAAGTGAGTCGCGCGATCAGCTGTGCTGTCACTGAGGTTACTCGGGGCCACCGCTCTCAGGTGGAGGACTGCAGCTGTGGACACGAGTAACCTTAGTGAAAGCACAGCTGATCGCGCGGCTCACTGCAGTCACTCAGGGGATTTGCGATCACAGGTGAGTCCTTCACCTGTGATCGCAAATCAAGCCACGGCACACACACAGAGCCGCGTGATCACAATGAAGTCGGGTGAAGTTCATCCGAGTTCATTCTGATCGCGCTGCACTATCTCGCAGCCAGCCATGCTCTTTTTGAAAGTGCGGTCCCACTCGGCTCTACTGCAAGTCTATGGGGATGCTGCAGAGCCGAGTGGGACCGCACTGTCAAAAATGTGCGTTCTGGATGCTTTTCCCACTCTGTCTATGGCAGAGCAAGCATCCAGAACGCATGAATTCTCCAGGAATGTGCGCACGTTGCGTTCTGCCGAATGCGTCTCAGAACGCAGCTTTTTCGGCTGCGTTCTGAGACGCACATGCAGTGACTTATACGCTGCGGAATAGAACGCAACGTGCGCACATAGCCTTATATACAAAGAATAGGAGCCCATATCTCCGGAATTGAAAGGCACAGGAGCAAAAAAAAAACAGTGCCGGATTTGGGAAAACAGTGGCATTTACACCCTGTAAAAAAATATTAATATGGTTTAACTTAGCATGCTTGTTTTATTTTAATGGTGAGAGCCCAGTAAGCTTTTATTAGCCTCTGGTGGCCACAATCTCCAATGGGAACAATGGGACTCAGGAGCTGTAATACAATATGCTACCTGACATGATGTGCCGGAAGACATTACCGTATTGTGTATTGGGGTTTTTACATTCAGCACACAGAGTAACACTGGCCAACGATGACCTCTGGCTTTGCAGGGCTACTTTCTGGTTAGCAACAGAAGACTGTGAAGCGTTGAACATGTAAAATGTAATGGTAGGGTAGACTTGTATGAGAAATATACGAAAACCTTGTGCCGCCGCAGAGAAGAAGAGTACAGAGCAAGTAAATAGCTCCGAAACCAAGCAAAGGATTAAATTAATCCCTCAAGAGATCTCGTTTAGATAGAAAGCTCTGCGGGGCAGAAACCACATGTTTTCTAATGTGAGGTTTCCTATACGTATAATTGTATTAATCCACAGAACATCTACACGTGTATATTGTGCCCACAAACCACAGCTCCACTAATGATCCATCATCTGCCATATATTGCAAGGATTTAAAGAGGAAAATCTGCATTTTTCAAGAACTACCAGCACAACCCGACATGTGTTCCAGAATATATGGAATATAAAAAAATTAATATGGAAAATGTATTTAAAGTGTTTGGTATGAAAACTTGAATATTCTCACAAATGTGTGGCTGCAAAACACTACTTTATTAAAGAAAATAACATTTGGAGGCACAGCCTTTTAATATTGTGGCTTTCAGGACATAAATCTGCAGAGCTATAGCTTTTGGCAGAAATTGTGTTTGACAAAAGTCTATTTGACCGAAAAGTTACAAATTTAAAATTGGATTGCCTAGATCAATAAAACTTGTAAGCATCAAAAACTGTTGAACATAAGGAGTTAAATGTTCTGAGGCTCCAGAACAATGAAGTACTCCTAGAACAATTAAACTCTGACACCTGGGGTCCTAAAGAAAAGAAATGACACACTGGCACCTGTGGTCATAGAACAATGACTAACTGACATCTGGGGTCCTTGATCAATGAACAACTGACATCTGAGGTCCTAGAACAATTAAAATTCTGAAGCCTGGAGTCCTAGAACAATGAACAACTGACACCTGAGGTCCTAGAACAATTAATATTCTGATGCCTGGGGTCCTAGAACAATGAACCACTGACACCTGAGGTCCTAGAACAATTAATATTCTGATGCCTGGGGTCCTAGAACAATGAACCACTGACACCTGAGGTTCTAAAGAAATGACACACTGACACCAGGGGTCATAGAACAATGACGCGCTGACATCTGGGGTCCTAGAATAATCACGCAATGACACCTGGAGTACTAGAACAAATATGCATCTGGGGTCCTTGAACAATGAACCACTAACATCTGGAACCCTTGAACAATGATGCACTGACACCTAAGGTCCCCAAACAATGAACCACTGACACTTGGGGTCCTAGAACAATGATGCACTAACACTTGGGGTCCTAGAGCAATGACACACTGATATCTTAGGACCATAAACAATGAACCAATGACACATCAGGTCTCAGAACAATGACGCACTGACACCTGGGGTCCTTGAACAATGATGTACTGACATCTGGGGTCCCTCAACAATTAATCACTTATACCTGGGGTTCCTAGAACATTGACACATTGATACCTGGGGTCCTAGGGAAATTACACACTAACATTTGGGGTCATTGAACAATGCTGCATTGACACCTGGTGTCCTAGGGCAATGAACCACAGGCACCTGGGGTCCTAAAGAAATGACACACTAACACCAGGGGCATAGAACAATGAAGCTCTGACACTTGGGGTCAGAGATCAAACAAACCTAATTACTTGGGATTCCAAACGATGACACTTAGAGATCCAGAACACATTGACACCCTGGGACTGGGTCCTACAACAATGGCACTTAAGCGGGCTTTACATGCTACGATTTCGCTACAGCGATCTCGTTGGGGTCACGAATTTTGTGACGCACATCCGGCCGCTGTAGCGATGTCGTAGCGTGTGACTCCTAGGAGCGATTTTGGATCATTGCAAAAACGTCCAAAATCGCTCCTCGTTGACATGGGGGTCTGCTCCCAATTATCGCTGCTGTCGCTTGGGTGAAGTTGATCCTCGTCCCTGCGGCAGCACACATCGCTACGTGTGACACCACAGGAACGAGGATCATCTCTTTACCTGCCTCTGGCCACAATGCGGAAGGAAGGAGGTGGGCGGGATGTTACATCCCGCTCATCTCCGCCCCTCCACTATCATTGGGCGGCCGCTTAGTGACGTTGCTGTGACGCCAAACGGACTGCCCCCTTAGAAAGGAGGCGGTTCGCCGGTCACAGCGACGTTGAAGGCCATGTAAGTACGTGTGACGGGGGTGCGCGATTTTGTGCGCGACGGACAGCGTTATGCCCGTAGCGCACAAACGATGGGGGCGGGTCTCATGCTAGCGATATCGGGCCGGATATCGCAGCATGTAAAGCCACCCATAGTTATCTGGGGTTCCAGGAAAAAAATGACACATTTGGCCTTTTAGATTCATAACATTGAGATTCTGTGTCCAGAACAATAACACACGGAGACTTGGCCTTCTAGAAGAACAGCACTTGATGTTACAGAACAATCACACATCAACGCTTGGTGATCCAGAACAATGGCTCACTGTCACAAACCACCGGGGGGGTCACTCATAAATCCCCCGCGCTGGCTACCAGTACGTCACAATCGGGGTGTAACAAGTGGGGGGTCACCCCTCCTTTATACCTCCCGACCGACAGACAGAGCACGTGACGCGCTCTCTAGCGCCCCTCTTATAGTCAGGCCAATTATGGAATTGCCCGACGATAAGCAAGGAGGCCGCTATACTACTTATGCCGATTATTGAAGGGTCCCCAGTGAGAGTAGGGTATATATTCCCCCGACCTCCGCGGGCGGAATATATAAAATCTCCCCGAATCTCACTGGCCTCCCCACAATAATCCTTGGCACAAACTCGCTGCCACCAACCGCTTCACGGTAACTATTAGCCGAACACACAGACGTGGGATTCAAGATCGAGATAACAGAACAGCCCAAGATTAATTATATAATTTAATCAGCCTAAAGCACACTAGAAACTACAATATATACAATAGGGAATCTACAGAATATACATATGTCAGAGTACAGTTACAATCAAAGCATGGGTTACAAACAGGCATACACAGTTCCAGCAGTTACCTTGTTGCGTCTGGCCACAGGGGGGCGCTGTAGACCAGGTTTCCAGGAACTCCCTCACAGGTCTTTCCCAACCAGGCCCCCGAGCAGAAGAACACTGGAAAATGGCCGAAGTAGGGTTATCAACCTGGGCAATCCAGGTCCCCTCCTACCTTAGTGACCTCACAGGGAAGCACTGCCACTCCCCCTGCATGGATCAGAATTATCCAGCAAAGGGGATATTGGCCATAACTTTGCCTGGGAGCGTCGTAGGCAGACGCCAATGCTCTCATTGTGACAGTTATGAATTTGGCTACAGAACGAGGGGACTCATGACCTGTCTGCCAGTTCCCCATTGGCTGATATCACGCCTGGGGCATTTCCCAATGTCCTGCTCCCATAAAAAGGGGGTGCCGGCATCGTCCACATGCGGAGACACCATTTTTATGGTTGCCATATTTATCGGAAATATGGCTTGCGAGATATGAACCATTTTTTACTGGAGTCGTTCTGTCTGGCTATTTCCATAGCCTTGCTAACTAGCTAGCAGCTCCTACTACAGGGTGACGGCAGGGAGTCATCCTGTGTCCATTGTCCTAAAGCCACCTAATTTCCATATCACAGGACATGGCCATGGGATTTGTTGCTAAACCAGTTGTGTGAAGGAAAGGGGGGGTGACACCAGGAGAGGGCTTCCTGACATACTTGAATATCATGATTTATCGTCATATCTCCGGATTTACCTCACACCTCCCCCCTTTTGAGGGCGCTAGGGGGCAGCACACTCCGGTGTTCCCCCGTGCGCCCGTCCGCGACCTCTCCTTGTCGGGACAGCCCGTCTGCGTTACCGTGGTCACGGCCCCTTTTGTGGCGAATGGTGAAGTTGTATTGCTGGAGCGCAAGGCTCCATCGCAACAATCGCCCATTCGTCCCAGAGACGGTGTGCAACCAGCTGAGGGGATTGTGGTCCGTCTCCACGATGAAGTGGCGCCCGTATAGATAGGGTTGCAGACGCTGCAGGGCCCACACTATGGCCAGGCACTCCTTCTCCATCGTGGAATAGGCAACTTCCCTTGGTAACAGCTTCCTGCTCAGGTACAAGACTGGGTGCTCTTGGCTCGCAGAGTCCACCTGGCTGAGCACCGCACCGAGGCCGAAGTCACTGGCGTCGGTCTGTACTACAAACGGCCGCGTGAAGTCGGCTGCCTGTAGCACGGGCGGGCTGGACAGGGCGTCCTTTAGGGCCCGGAAGGCTGTCTCGCAGTCCATTGTCCAATCGACTGCAGAGGGCAGCTTCTTCTTGGTGAGGTCCGTCAAGGGCTTTGCCAGGCTACTATAGCATGGAACAAACCTCCTATAGTACCCAGCGGTCCCCAAGAAGGACATCACCTGCTTCTTGGTCCTGGGGGTGGGCCAGGATGCGATGGCTTCCACTTTCTCAGGCTCGGGCTTCAGTGTTCTCCCACCTACCCGGTGACCGAGGTACTGGACCTCGCTCATGGCCAGCTGACACTTTCCCGGCTTGATGGTCAAACCTGCCCGGTGGATCCGCCTGAGCACCTGTGCTAGATGCTCTAGGTGGTCCTCCCAGGTGGGACTGAAGACGGCAATGTCATCCAGGTACGCGGCCGCGTACCCTTCAAGTCCCTTGAGCAGGGTGTTGACCATCCGCTGGAAAGTGGCAGGGGCATTCCTCATCCCGAATGGCATCACCGTGGACTCGTACAGTCCAAATGGGGTAATAAAGGCAGAGCATTCCCTGGCCTTGCGAGTCAGGGGGATCTGCCAATATCCCCGGCTCAGATCCATGATGGTCAGGTACTGAGCCCCGGCCAACTGATCGAGCAGGTCATCGATGCGTGGCATTGGGTACGCATCGGCGACTGTGACAGCATTGAGCCCCCTGTAGTCCACGCAGAACCGAGTGGTTCGGTCCTTCTTAGGGACGAGGACTACAGGCGAGGCCCAAGCGCTGTTGGATGCCTGGATCACCCCCAGCTTCAGCATCTCGTCAATCTCCTGGCGCATGTGTTGCTGCACCTCCAGGGAGACCCGATATGCTGAACGCCGGATCGGGGGATGATCCCCAGTGTCCACGTGATGGACAGCCAAGTCAGTCCTTCCGGGCTGGTTGGTAAACAACCCCCGGAAGGGGTGTAGGGTGGCCCACAGCTGGGACCGTTGGTCCTCCAAGAGCTGGTGGCCAACCTCCACATCCTCAATGGATCCGCCTGCCCTAACCTGGGCTAGCATATCCAAGAGGGTTTCCGCTTCTCACTCCTCGGGCAGGTTGCACACGGGGAGCGCACATGCCTCCCGCTCATGATGTGCCTTCATCATGTTCACATGGAAGGGCTTCCGCCTTCCACGGGCAGGGTCCAGGGTGACCAGGTACGTCACAGGGTTGAGCTGCTGGTACACGAGGTATGGGCCTTCCCAGGCTGCCTGAAGCTTGTCCTGTGGTACGGGGACCAGTACCCACACCTTTTGACCCACTTGGTAGGTCCTCTCACAAGCGTTCTGGTCGTACCAACGCTTCTGATCGGCCTGGGCTTGAGCCATATTGTCGTGTACCAGTTGCGTCAAGGCCTGCATTTTGTCCCGGAAGCGCATGACATACTCGATAACCGACACTCCAGGGGTGGCCAAATCCCCTTCCCAAGCCTCTTTCACCAGAGCCAGGGGGCCCCGCACACATCGCCCGTACAGGAGCTCAAACGGTGAGAATCCTGTTGAGGCCTGTGGAACCTCCCGGTAAGCAAATAACAGGTGTGGGAGATACCGCTCCCAGTCACGCCCATGGGAGTCGACCAACATCTTAAGCATCTGCTTTAAGGTGCCATTGAACCGCTCGCACAGGCCATTAGTCTGTGGATGGTACGGGCTGGCCACCAGATGTCGCACCTGGACTTGCTTACAGAGGGCCTCCATCAGCTGGGACATGAATTGGGTCCCCCGGTCAGTGAGCATTTCCTGGGGAAAACCCACTCGGGAGAAAATCTCCAGCAATGCGGTGGCCACCTTGTCAGCCCGAATGGACGACAAGGCCACTGCTTCTGGGTACCGGGTGGCATAGTCCACTACCGTCAGTATGAAGCGTTTCCCGGAGCTGCTGGGGATGGCCAGCGGGCCGACCAGATCCACAGCCACCCTCCTGAAAGGCTCATCGATGATGGGCAGAGATACCAGTGGGGCTTTGGGGCGTGGCCCCGCCTTCCCCACTCTCTGACAGGTTTCACACGAACGGCAGTAGGCAGCCACATCGGCCCCCATCTTTGGCCAGTAGAAATGCTGGTTTAACCTGGCCTTGGTCTTAGCGATCCCTAGGTGTCCGGCCATCGGAATCTCATGTGCGATCCGCAACAACTCCGTCCGGAACGGATAGGGTACCACCAACTGTCGGTCCCTGGGCCACGCCTCCGGTGAACCCTGCTGGACCGTGGCCCGGTACAGCCGTCCTTGGTCCCAGACCACTCGCTCCGGGTCCGAGTCCGAGGGAGGCTGGGCCGCCTGCTCCTTAAGAGCTTTCAGGCTGTCGTCAGCTTCTAACGCTGCCTGAAACCCCTGACTAGATGTGGCCAGAATCGACGAGACTGTCACATCTTCAGTCAGTACCCCGGGACCTGTGTCCTGGCCTCCACCTGACTCGGCTGCCACTTGGTCAGAAGGGGAAGAGCTATCGGACCTCCGGGAGGCCCCTTGGCTTCCAGCACTCCCACTGCGGGTGACAGCGGCCACAGCCGCTGCGACCGTGGGTCGTGCCTGCTCCTCCTCCGTTCCTGACCAAGTCGCCGGTTCAGGCAGACCTACCTGGCTTCCTGACACCCCGGTTGTGGGGGAACCATGCACCGAGATCTTACCTGGGAGCACTTCCGCTCCTGGACCGGCCCCAATCTCACCTGCCTGTTCCCCTCCTGCAGCAACAGAACCCCGCTGTGAAATCTCTGGGGACCCCACATTTGCTGTGGTAGCCCCCACCCCACACACTGGTCCTCCCCCTGCAGCACCCTGCTCTCTGCTTATCCCTGCAGAGGGCAACAGATCCCAGCTCACAGGCTGGTTACTTGTAGAGGCATTGTCACACCTTTCTCTGACCCCCTCCCCTGTCACAGCTGCAGCTGTGTGTGTGTCTATGGTGTCTGTGCAAGCAGAAATATCAGAGTTCACTCCCTCCTCCCTTACATCATTCATAGATAACACATTAACATTGTCAGGAGTCATGTCAGTACTGGCTGAAGGTTCAGCCCTTGGTTGGGGCCCAAACTGGGAGGTTATCTGCCCCAAATCTGTCCCAAGTAGCACGTTTGCGGGGATCCGATCAGTTACCCCCACCTCCCTCACCCCTCGCCCTGCGCCCCAGTCCACATAAATGTCAGCAACAGGCAGCGCCGGGTCAGTGCCTCCAATCCCGGAGACAGCGAGGGTTTTTCCAGGGATCAAGTCTTGGGGGGACACCATCTCAGGCCGCACCAGAGTCACCTCCGAGGCGCTGTCTCGCAGTCCTATGGTCACAGACCGGCCGACGGTGACAGGTTGGAAGCTGTCCAGGGACCTACCACCACCCCCACCCACACAATACACCTTGGGCGGCCCTTGGGACGGGGACGGAGCCGGGGCCTTGGGACGCTGAGGGCACATGGCCTTGAAGTGTCCAGGTAGGTTGCACTGGTGGCACCGTCTTGGTTCCGCCACGGGCCTGGAGAGGGGAGTTGAGGGGGACACCCCCTGCAGTCTAGGGGCAGGTGGGGCAGTCGCCGAATTCATCTTACCCCCTCCCCAGGTGCTGCTGGTGGCCGCTCTCCTGGCCTCAGGGGCCCGGTTGTTGGTGTAGTCATCGGCAAGGGCAGCTGTAGCCGTAGACCCCTTTGGCTTCTGGTCTCGGATGAACTGGCGGAGATCCTCAGGGCAGTTCCACAAGAGTTGCTCCGTGATGAACAAGTCCAGGATCTCCGGTCCGGTGGAAAGCTGCAGGCCTTGGGTCCAGTGGTCGGCAGCTCGGGCAAGTGCCCGCCGGTGGTCAGCCCAGGAGTCCTTTGGTCCCTTCTGCAGGGTCCGGAACTTCTTGCGGTAGGACTCCGGAGTGAGGTCGTACTGTTGGATCAGGGCCCGCTTGATGGTGTCGTAGCCCTGATCTGCCTCAGCAGGCAAGTCCCCAAGGACATCCAGGGCCTTACCCCTTAAACGGGGGGTCAGGTATTTGGCCCACTGGTCCTTGTCCAGATGGTGCTGCAAGCAAGTCCGTTCAAAAGCAGTCAAGAAAGAGTCCAAGTCTCCATCCTTCTCCAGCACTGGGAAGTCCTCAACACGGACCTTTGGAAGTTTGGTGTCTCGAAGGTCACGTGTGGCTGATGAGGGCCGGAGCTGAGCTAGCTGCAGCTGGTAGTCACGGTCTGCCTGTCGCTCTCGCTCTCGCTCTTCACGCGCTGCCTGCCGCTCTCGCTCCGCAGCCTCACGCTCTGCATGCCGCTCCGCAGCCTCAGCGTCACGCGCTGCCTGCCGCTCTGCCCTGCGCTCTGCCAGGAGTTCCTTGTAGCCCTTCTGGTCTCCAGCCTGGAGAAGGGCCATAGCCATTTGAAGAAGGCTATCCGAGCCTCCCAGGCTCGGTGGAATGGCACGTGGTGATCTGCGGCACGCTGCAGAGCTAGGCGATTCACTGTCCCTTTCAGAGCGGAGGGCTGGCATCTGGCTCGTTGAGGAACCTTGGGTGAGCTCCTCCTCATCTTGTCCAGCAGTGCCAGGTTGTGCAATGTCCTCGGCAGAACGGTTTTCTGGCGTCGAGCTCCTGGAGGACTCGTGGGCAACCTCCTCATTGCTGTCCACAGCACCGTCCTCCCTCTCTTCGGCTCCTGCCTTAGCATTGGCCAGTTGCATAGCTCTGCTCCTGGTGCCATCAGCCATTCTTGCAGACTTTTGGTCACTGACACAGAACTGACACCTGATGCCTCCACACACCTTACAGTATCTGCACTCTGACACTCTAGTGTTGAGCTAGTCTGAAGACCCCAGCAGCCACAGCTGCTGCAGGCAGTCTTTAGTGTCTGGGAGTATGGGTCTCACACTCACACACACTATTATCTCGATCCCACCGCTATGCCACCAATATGTCACAAACCACCGGGGGGGTCACTCATAAATCCCCCGCGCTGGCTACCAGTACGTCACAATCGGGGTGTAACAAGTGGGGGGTCACCCCTCCTTTATACCTCCCGACCGACAGACAGAGCACGTGACGCGCTCTCTAGCGCCCCTCTTATAGTCAGGCCAATTATGGAATTGCCCGACGATAAGCAAGGAGGCCGCTATACTACTTATGCCGATTATTGAAGGGTCCCCAGTGAGAGTAGGGTATATATTCCCCCGACCTCCGCGGGCGGAATATATAAAATCTCCCCGAATCTCACTGGCCTCCCCACAATAATCCTTGGCACAAACTCGCTGCCACCAACCGCTTCACGGTAACTATTAGCCGAACACACAGACGTGGGATTCAAGATCGAGATAACAGAACAGCCCAAGATTAATTATATAATTTAATCAGCCTAAAGCACACTAGAAACTACAATATATACAATAGGGAATCTACAGAATATACATATGTCAGAGTACAGTTACAATCAAAGCATGGGTTACAAACAGGCATACACAGTTCCAGCAGTTACCTTGTTGCGTCTGGCCACAGGGGGGCGCTGTAGACCAGGTTTCCAGGAACTCCCTCACAGGTCTTTCCCAACCAGGCCCCCGAGCAGAAGAACACTGGAAAATGGCCGAAGTAGGGTTATCAACCTGGGCAATCCAGGTCCCCTCCTACCTTAGTGACCTCACAGGGAAGCACTGCCACTCCCCCTGCATGGATCAGAATTATCCAGCAAAGGGGATATTGGCCATAACTTTGCCTGGGAGCGTCGTAGGCAGACGCCAATGCTCTCATTGTGACAGTTATGAATTTAGCTACAGAACGAGGGGACTCATGACCTGTCTGCCAGTTCCCCATTGGCTGATATCACGCCTGGGGCATTTCCCAATGTCCTGCTCCCATAAAAAGGGGGTGCCGGCATCGTCCACATGCGGAGACACCATTTTTATGGTTGCCATATTTATCGGAAATATGGCTTGCGAGATATGAACCATTTTTTACTGGAGTCGTTCTGTCTGGCTATTTCCATAGCCTTGCTAACTAGCTAGCAGCTCCTACTACAGGGTGACGGCAGGGAGTCATCCTGTGTCCATTGTCCTAAAGCCACCTAATTTCCATATCACAGGACATGGCCATGGGATTTGTTGCTAAACCAGTTGTGTGAAGGAAAGGGGGGGTGACACCAGGAGAGGGCTTCCTGACATACTTGAATATCATGATTTATCGTCATATCTCCGGATTTACCTCACACTCACTAATATTGCTGGTTGCTTGGACAGAACCAAATTCTATTGTAGGGTACCAGGACAAAGACTTAGTGATTCTTGGATCAAGTAAAATAATAAAGCACAATTTATTGATCTAAAAAGACTGAAAAGCTCATGGTGTGTTTGTAGCAACACATTAACAGAATTCAGGTCAGCAACATCTCTTTTTTGTCTGCATAGTCAAGGCTTTCTGAAGACTGTAGTTGAGATACAACATTATGCATCTTGCATGCGTCACGCATCGAAATAACATAAACCCTTTAGTCAGGTCCACACTGGGCTCTGATGAAGAGATTTTATTTTCATGATTCCTGACCATCAAATACAATTTCACTAATCCTCTTGACTCCTACTTGTTACTGCATACGAATGGTTCCAGAAGTCACTCCGGCCAATTGCTCCGCAATCCTAAAGCAGCTCCTTTTTCGCACAGCTCGGGGGTCGGGGGAGCGAGCTTTAGCTGCAGAAAATAGTGTTACGGGCAACTGTTTGAGATGACATTTTAAGGATTCTTCGAGGCCCTCAGTAGCAAAAAAGCAGCAAACACTAAACTCTCTTGTAGCAGAGTTAATCCTGGCTGCCTGCGTGCTCAAAAACTCTAATCCTGCATGTGAGGATAGAAGGAAAGAGGGAATGAACACCAAAAAAAAAACCTCTTATTGTCTTGGCTAAGAGTCAAGTTTTTCTTTTTTTATCCTTGCAGAAGTAGCTGAAGTTTTGGTAAGCTGGTTCTAGAGAAGGAAGGCTCCAGCATTTGCACAGGTACAATCCTAAAACGATTAGACCCAGAATGAAGTTGTAGAAGAAATAAATATTTCAGCAGGGGAAATGTTTTGTGGAGGAGGGATAACTCCTTCAATAACGGTTTTGTCATATAATGGCATGCTTTCCAAGAGGAGGCTGTTGAATAGGTGGAAGTTTATGTGGTTGTGTCATGTCTTCCGGGAGATAGCTGGCTATGTTCTGGGTGAGATCGCGCTGCTTATTTATTTTATTATTTCAGGTCAATGAGGCATTTCAAGAGAGCCGCATGATGCGTTGATGAGCAATGTACAATCCAAAAAAGTAATGTTGGCTTAGAAAGACAATTAAAATTGCAGGAAAGCAAGAGGATTGCAAATAGCCCCAGGCCTCTGGTTTGGCCGGCGCGTGGAAAACATGGATATGCTCAGATTTAACATTTGGTTCAGGGAAATTGCTTCCATTTAAAACTCCACATCTAGTAGAAGACTAAGTAGAAATATAAGTGTTGATTTCTTCATCTTAAAGCTTATAAAGTTACTATGTAAATATCTTAAATGTGCCCTGGAAAGCAGTTGTCCAACATACCAAAAATTGGATTGTTTTTCACGTACAGATAAAGTATTACTATTGAGCCGAATCCGATGATTTGTACTCTCATGGTGGCACCATATCTTGAAGAAAAAAAACCACTATTATTATTATTATTTTTATTATTATTTTTATTATTATTATTATTATTATTATCATTATTATTAATAATAACAAAAGGGTTGATCAAATGGAAATTCTCTTGGTTCTGTCCTATCTTGTGATACCTGGAACATGCATGTGCCATGAAACTGCAGGTCTAGGTGCAAAAGATTTCTTTGTGCAGAGCACCAAATCGGCATTGGTAAAAGGTATGTAAAATGCCTTTTTTCTTTTTGGAGAAGAAGATCCTAGTTTAGCTTTATATACTATGTAATGTGGCAAGGTTTTTTAAAGGGTCAGTATTGACTTCTAAGCCTACTGCCTCCAATAGGTGGTGTGAAGATCAGAAGTTGTGAGTTGTATTAATCACCTAGGCAGGTTAAGGATTCAACAATTTTTATTTACAACAGTCCTTATGATAGTTCCTCAAATCCAGACGATGGATACCAACAATAGTAATTAGGATAGTTCTTCAAATCCAGAAGATCGATATCAACAATTGTCCTTAGGATAGTTTTTCAAATCCAGACGATGGATATGAAAAATAGTCCTTAGGATAATTCTTCAAATCCAGATGATGTATATCAACAATACTCCTTAGGATAGTTCTTCAAATCCAGATGAGGGATATCAACAATAATCCTTAGGATAATTCTTCAAATCCATATGATATATATCAACAATAGTCCTTAGGATAGTTCTTCAAATCCAGACGATTGATATCAACAATAGTCCTTAGGATAGTTCTTCAAATTCAGACGATGGATATCAACACTAGTCCTTAGGATAGTTGCTCAAATCCAGACGTTGGATATCAACAATAGCCCTTAGGTTAGTTCTTAAAATTCAGACGATGGATATCAACAATAGTCCCTAGGATAGTTCTTTAAATCCAGACGTTAGATATCAACAATGGTCCTTAGGATAGTTCCTAAAATCCAGACGATGGATATCAACAATAGTCCTTAGGATAGTTCTTCAAATCCAGACGATGGATATCACAACCGTAGCACGTGCATCCAGCTCCAATCTCTATTGTCCATTCATGGGCAACAGGACCTCTGGCCGCATCACCAGATCTTCCTCCTCCACGTCGCAGCACCAACTCACTCAGTATGTGGCTCACTCTTCCACCTCTGCTGGGATCAGCCCCCTGGTTTAGGACAGGTGATCACATACCACCTCCTTAAACATTTGTTACATGAACTCAAAGTATGAAAAGCTGTGTATTGGGGAAGCCCCCTGCAGAGATGAACAAAAGTGCACAGACCCTCATTAGATGCAGGACAATAACTTCTACTGCAGGCCTGATTACATTTTAGCCAATGGATACAGGCTGGAGTTGACACTCTGGTACAGGTAAAACAATGGCTTAATGGCACACTCAGTCAAAAGCATCTTAAACTAAGAGCAAGCAAGCTCTAATAAAATACAATAAAATTGATGTAACCGGCATTTCGTATTGTAAAAAGTCCAAATTCCTTAAAGCTGTAGACTCTGCTCTACGTCCATTGGTCCAATATTCTTTAGCCAGCCAGTTCTTCACAGGTGGCACTAGAAACCCTGTTCTTTTCCTCTTCGAAGAGGCTACTTCCATTCCTTTTATTCCCAGGGAGCGCTACCTATACGTCTTCCCAACAACTTGGAACTATCCTCAATGAATACCTTTAGACCCCAGACCTCCATCAAAGCTCTCTCACCCCTTTTAATCAGTCTCATACTTCGCACTGTTGAAAGGCAAGAGGTCCGAAACAGCTGCTTGGAAATGGAGGACAGAAGATTCTAGTTTATAAATGGCAAAACCCGTCAAAGAACAAATAGACCAAAATATCTAAAGCCTAATACACAAAACAAGACAAATAGGCTAGCTGGAAGATGCTTTCAATGAACAAGCTACACTTTTGGTAGGATACATCAAGAATTAGATAGCACAATGATTAAAAATGCTCTCCAATTTGACGAACAGATTCCTATTGCCAATGCCTAAAGCTAACCATTGACTTGGGACTTGTCGCATCAAGTATCAGAAATGAGCAAAAAAGGGTGTGATTTGTCAGTTGCACAACTATTGTAGTTTCATTTTGACTGCAAACGGACTACATTGCAGAGTGGTCATAATGTAAGACAGTAAAAATTTTATGCGACTTATATTTGTGGTCTAAAGTCTTGTATTATTTCAGACCAGTGATCAAAAATCCAGTATGTCTATAATGGTCGAGCTATATCATGTCCTACACATGACCACATTGACAATCATGTTGCAAAGCAACCTTCAGTGCAACCGATCAGCACTTAGAACCAGTCTAATGTGCACTTCTGAAGATCGCACCTGCCCAAAACCTCGAGCCTGAGTGCTTTAGGACTCTCCATATTCCCTATAGCTGCTTGCTTTGTACAGACAACACTAATTCTATCATTCTGTCATGCCTCTAGTCATTGAGTAGGCAAATCCAACCTGTGCAAAGGACCAAACTCATTTGCTTTCTCCTTGAAATGTTATTTCCCCCTTTCCACTATCCCTCTGGCTGACCAGGGATTAAAGAAATGAGAAATTGCTTAATATTTCATGAAAGTATTACTTTGCCCCTGGAGAACATGGATTTTTGCTGTTAGGAGGCTTGAACACCGCTCGGTCACTAACTTGCACATCATACCTCCATCCTATCCCTGAGGCACGTGCGTCATCATAAAGACATTTCTAAATGTACTTACACAAGAAAAAAATTCACCTGGGAAGAAGTGGATATTTGCCCCACCCCTATTAGGACCACATAAAGGGCCATCTAAACTAGGAAATGTACAAACATAACCTTCTAGTACTAAAGCCCACCATGTACTGTACATCAGACTAGCATTGGATGCACCTAGCGATATCTATGGGTTTGGCCAACAGTCTAAAATATATAATGGCTGCCGACAGATGATTTTTGAGGGAAGATAAGGATCCGGCATGCCCAATTTCAGACTGATGATCCTTTTGTTCACTAAGAGATAAGTGGCCGCCAGAGATGTCTGGTGCGTCTCTCAGAGAATAAAGAGTGTTCGGCAGAGTGAGTGCTCTAAGTAAGAGAGCATCCGGCGTGATAGCCGGCTACTGGCTGAATGATCAGTTGTCAACTATCTAAAGTGTATGGAGGGCTTCAGTCTTAGGCTAGTGAAGATGGAGCAGTGTTTGAAGGGATAAAGACTAAGGGAGAGTGAGCGAAAGAGAGGCAGAGAGAGGCAGAGAGGAAGAGGAGAGAGAAGAAGTAAGAGAGAGACAGGGAGAGCAAGAATGAGTGAGTGAAAGACAGAGGCAGAGAGAGAGGTAGGATGAGAGGGAGAGAATTAGACAAGGAGTAAGGGAGAGAGAGGGTAAGAGAGATGGAGATAGAAAGAGAGAAGGAGTAAAAGAGAGAAAGAGGCTAAGAGAGGGAGATAGAGTGAGTGAAAGAGAGAGGCAGAGAGGGTGAGAGAGGTAAGGGAGAGAAAGAGTGAATAAAAGATAGAAGCAGAGAGAGAGAGTCAGGCTGAGAAGGGGAGAGTAGAAATGAGATAGAGAGAAACAGGGTAACAGAGTGGGAAATAGAGAAAGAGTGAGTGAAAGAAAGAGGCAGAGAGAGAAGGTGAGAGGAGTAAGGGAGAGAGAGATAGGGGGGACGAGAAAGAAAGAGTGAGTGAGTAAAATAAAAACAGAGAGAGGCGAAGAGGGAGAGAAAAGGAGTAAGGGAGAGATAGATGAGGAGAAAGAAAGGTGGAGAGAGGAGTAAGAGAGACAGAAGGGAAGAGAAGAAAGAGGAGCTAGAGAGAGAGGGAGAGCAAGAAAAAAGGTGACAGGGAAGTGGAGAGACAGGTAGTAAGAGCAAAGAAAACGAGAGTGAGAAAGAGAGAGAAAGTGAGTGAAAAAAGGAGGAGAAGCTAAGAGGTAGAGGGTGAGCTGGTGACAGAGGAAGAACGAGTGTGAGGGAGAGACAAATTGATTGAGCAAGATAGAGAGAGAGGAGTGCTGAGAGTGAGACAGAGAGGTGGGAGAGAGGGACAAAAGGGGTGAGAGAGAAAGCGAGAGTGAAAGCAAGAGGGAGGGTGGGACAGCGAGATTATGAGAGCAGCAAGACCACAGAGAGGTAGAAAGGTGAGAAAGAGGGAGAGAGGGCAAGAGGAAGGAGAGAGAGACTGTGTGAGAGATGGAGAGTGAGAGAGAGAGAGGGATAGAGAGGGAATGAACTAAAGACAGTGAGTGAGAGCAAGAAAAAGGATGAGAGGGAGGAAGAAAGAAAGAAAGAGAAGGAAAAATCTAGAGTGAGAGTGGGAGAGAGGAAAAGAGAGTGAGAGAGTGATTTTGATTCATATGTGATCTGTAAAATCCATTTGCCCAGTTAATCTGGAGTTGGAATCCACTGGTACTGGCTTGATTGACGGGGATACACCATATGATGTGATAGCTGCAGTGCATTATGGGGAAGCCCGGGATGCCATTGTTTTCTCTCTGATGCTTCAGCAATGTCGTAAATGGAGCTGAGCACAGTCGTTCCTGCGCAGATCGATCCGGACAGTTGACTCCGCCCGTCGTACAGAAATGTGCCTGTGTAAGCCTTCCCCAACTAGGGATAAGAATGTACTTCTGGATCTGCAGCCGCCATATTTTTGTTACTCATGGCAGGAAATAAAGATCAATTATTTTCAGTATTACAATAAATAAAAAGAAAGTACAAGGTATCAGCCCCAAACCAAACTTCTCCCTCCTTGACAATAACCAACCTGGGAAAAAGTGGTCAGCCAATCATAACACTCTGCCTCTTAATCTCCAATCACCCATTGGAGGAAAGCATTCTACAACCGTAGGAAACGCAGGGTTTTGATTGGTTAATGTCAGGTGTGAGGATAATAAAGGATTCTGTGTGTTCTGCAATCTCTGTTAAGGGATTAATTCTTCACAATGTGCTGACTTTCCTGGTACCCTTCCAAAATTGCATACTCAATCAGTAGCGAAAAGGGCAGCGATGCCGGAGCTTTTGGCAACAGAGTCGAACAAAACTTTTGGGAGCTTGGAAATAACAAAATAGAAAAGACAAAATGTTGTATGGCGTTATGAAACAATAAGTAATGTACAAACCAGAGGTATCGTCACGTCGTCTTATAATGTGTCCTTCAAGAAACACAAGAGAAAGTACATGGAGCTGAACTATTTGATCCATGGGAAAAAGGTTTGACTGCTATACAGTATACTACCTCTTCATGGAACACAGACTTGTTTTAGGCCCTTCCTACTTGAAAAGACTTAATCAAAAATTATATAGCTTCAGGATAAATACACCCACAAAAAAGGAGAAAAAATAAGTTATGTGCTATTTGTGTACCTCATAGGACACTCTTTCACCCAATTTGACATCAGGGGTCAGGTCAGGTGGCACCTGTCAGGTATAGAACTCGCCAATAATTCTTCCATGGGTGTCATATGACCAGTTGAACAACTGATTTAGAAATAGGCTCCCGTCATATCTGAAAATGCAGATTTTAGTACAGTAAAGGGGTATTCAGATCTTATCCCATACCGGAATAAGACGCCATTGCATTATGAGGACTTGAACTCTAGCACCACGTATTGGAAGTAGCAATCCTAAAAGTCAATATCTACCCTTTAATTAGCCTTGACATATAACTTAGGATAAAAGCCAAACTAGAATCTCAATTTGCAGAGACAGGTTTAGGGGTGTTGCTCCTCCTCAGTGCAAAGCAGGAGATCTGGTAAGGTTATAGGAGAGGCTTCTGACTGGGGTTTAAAGAGTAATGCTTCTCATAATACAGTAATACGCAATCACATTATGAGGACTTGGACTCTAGCGCCACTTATTGGAAATAGCAATCCTAAAAGTCAACATTGATCCTTTAATGAGCCTTGTTATATGGCCTAAGCCACACGGCATGAAAATCGGTGTGAGTGGAGTGCGATACAAAATCGCATTCCACTTGGACCAATATTAGCCTGTGTGTCAGCACCCATGAGCGATTATTTTCTCAGCCCTAATCGGACCGAGAAAACAATCGCAGCATGCTGCGACTGTAATGCGATCCTGTTTTCTCTCGCACCAATTCAAGTCTATGGGGCAAGAGAAAAATTGCACTGCACTCGCGGTACACCGGTGTACCGCGAGTGAAGGGAGAGAATGGCAATAGCTGGCAACGGAGGAGAGAGGGAGATAAATCCCTCCCTCCCCTCCTCGGTGCTGGCCCTCCCCTCACCAGCACCGGCCCGCCCCTCCTCAGTGCCAGCCCGCCCCCCGCAGCTGAGGTCCGATCGCACGATCGGACCTCAGTTGCAGGGACACTCGCATGACACTCGGCTCTGCTGTACTGCCAGCATGAGCCAAGTGTCATGCGAGGGGATCGCAGTAATCCCTGTGTGGCCCCCAGCCTATTATGTATGGTAAAAGCCAAGCCAGAATCTCAATTTGCAGATACATATTTCGGGGTGTTGCTCCTCCTCAGTGCAAAGCAGGAGGTCTGGTTTGGTTTCATGAGAGGCTTCTAACCAGGGTCTAAGGACTAATGTTTCTCATAACACAATAATACGCCATCCCATTATCAGGATTTGAACTCTAGCACCACATATTGGAAGTAGGAATCCTAAAAGTCATTATCCACCCTTTAAAGAGACTTGCCATATGACTTAGGATAAAAACCAAACCAGACTCTCAAATTGAAGACACATATTTTGGGGTGTTGTTGCTCCTTAGTAAAAAGCAGGAGATCTGGTTTGGCTGTATGAGAGGCTTCTGACTTGGGTCTAAGGAGTAACAGTTCTCCTTGTGTAGAGTGACATGGCTACCATGTCAGAGAAAGGAGGCTTATAAGCTTCCTTCTGAAAAGACAATTTGAATATTTACTTTATCAGAGGAGCACTTTATGGCTCATAAGCCTCCTTACACAGGCATGTCACTCTCCACCAGGATAAACGTTACCTCTTACATCAGATTATGATTGATAGGAGTCTGACCTTTAAGGCTATGTGCACACAGTGCGTTTTTCTCGGCGTTTTTGCGCGTTTTTCGGGTGCGTTTTTGGCCTCAAAACTGCATGACTTTGCTTCCCCAGCAAAGTCTATGAGTTTTCATTTTTGCTGTCCCCACACAGCGTTTTTTTTCAGCTGCGTTTTTGTGGTGACCACAAAAACACAGCATGTCAATTATTCCCGCGTTTTTCACTGCGCTTTTCATCCATTGAGTTCAATGGGATGTTGAAAGACGCAATGAGAAACGCAAATAGCTGCGTTTTGGTGCGTTTTGAAGACCAAAAACGCAGCTATAAACGCAGGAGGTGGGTAGTAAAGTGACGTGTACAGGAAGAGGATTCCTTCTGTCAGTATATACAGAAGCGTGAATCCTCCCGGTACCGTCACCGCCGCTTCCATCTCCCGTCCTGTGCATGTATGCTGCCGTGCGGCGCCATGTCTGGGCGGGAGGTGGAAGCGGCTGCGAAAACAAAAGTTAACAGTAGAAAAAAAAAAAAAAGTTATACTCACCTGTCTGCAGCCTCCCGGTGCCATGCCCGCTCCCATCTCCTCTCATGGTATCGCCACCCCCGCTCCGGCTGTGTGCAGACGGCCGGGAACCCTCCGATGGATGCAGGACCTGGCGATGGATCACCTGATGCAGTCACCTGACGCATCAGGTGATCGTAAGTATCGCGGTGACGCGGGCGCCCGGCCGGTATCAGCGAATGCGTCAGGAGACTTCATCCCTGATTACCGGCAGCTGCTGCAGCGATCGGAGGGGATCAGACTCCCGCCCCATCGCTGCAGGAGCTGCCGGTAATCAGCACATAAGTGAGTATTATTATTTTTTTTTTTTTTTGCACTGATGCATCAGCTGATTGTATAATCGGCTTTTATACAATCAGCTGATGTGTGATGGGATTCAGGCACTTGATCCTGACACATCATCTGATCGCTTTGCCTTCCAGCAAACCGATCAGATGATATTGGATCCGGATTGGACGGCGCGGGACCCTGACCCAGGATTACTGCGGAGGGGGGTTCTTTATTTCAATAAAGATGGAGTCACTAATTGTGTTGTATTTTATTTCTAATAAAAATATTTTTCTGTGTTGTGTTTTATTTTTATCTTTACTAGAAATTCATGGTGGCCATGTCTAATATTGGCGTGACACCATGAATTTCGGGCTTAG
Organism: Anomaloglossus baeobatrachus; assembly: GCF_048569485.1. NCBI lineage: Eukaryota > Metazoa > Chordata > Amphibia > Anura > Aromobatidae > Anomaloglossus > Anomaloglossus baeobatrachus. The sequence continues at coordinate 485,861,980 of NC_134357.1, forward strand.
GGCTAGCTGATAATATACAGCTAGCCCTAACTCCATTATTACCTAGCTAGCCACCCGGCTTCAGGGCAGCTGGAAGAGTTGGATACAGCGCCAGAAGATGGCGCTTCTATGAAAGCGCCATTTTCTGGGGTGGCTGCGGGACTGCAATTCACAGCGGGGGTGCCCAGAAAGCATGGGCACCCTGCACTGTGGATTCCAATCCCCAGCTGCCTAGTTGTACCCGGCTGGACTCAAAAATTGGGAGAAGCTCACGTCATTTTTTTTTTAAATTATTTCATGAAATTCATGAAATAATTTAAAAAAAAAGGGCTTCCCTATATTTTTGGTTCCCAGCCGGGTACAAATAGGCAGCTGGGGGTTGGGGGCAGCCCGTACCTGCCTGCTGTACCCGGCTAGTATACAAAAATATGGCGAAGCCCACGTCATTTTTTTTGTTTGGGGGGGCAAATAAATCCTGCATACAGTCCTGGAAGGAGGATGCTGAGCCTTGTAGGTCTGCTCCCCCTGACTCTCCCTCAAGCATATAGTCCTGGATGGAGCATGCTGAGCCTTGTAGTTCTGCAGCTGCTGTCTGCTCTCCTGCATACACTATTGGATGGAATATGCGGAGCCTTGTAGTTCTGCAGCTGTCTGCTCTTCTGCATACACTAGTGGAGAATGAAGAACACATTGAAGAAGGAAATGACATCAGACCTTTTTTTTTTGTTCACTGATAAAAAACGCATAAAGGCGCAGTGAGCAAAAACGCAGCAAAACGCAGCAAAAAAACGCACCAAATCGCGGCAAAACGCGTGCGTTTTTTGCCGCGTTTTTTCGACGCAGGTGCGTTTTTGTGCGTTTTTAGCGGCCAAAAACGCACAAAAACACAGCGTCAAAAAGACGCAGTGTGTGCACATAGCCTAAGACCTCACACTCATCCTGAGAAAGAGGCTATATTATTAGATTAGTGCGCCATCCCCTTTACTGTTTTTTTCCTGCAAGACACCCATTCTGCAGGGAATGGGAGCACGGCTCGAAGCAGCTCCTGCACCCTGCACAGCCAGGTGACCACAAGTACCACTAATTCAGAGCAGCAGCCCCCTAATTCACAGGACTGGTGGGAATCTCAAGGGTCAGATCGACACTAGTCATACTGGGCTTTCCAGGACTACACAATTGACGGCGAATGCTGAGAACTGGCAATCAAATCAGTCAGCTTCCACTTTCCGCACCTTCAGCAATCAGTTGAATAAATGTGCAGCAGCACTCTGACTCCTACAGGTGAATGGGACTGAACTTAAGAGTCCCTCCCAAAACTGAGTTTTCATACCAGGTCCACACAATACCAAAACTACTGGTAAACCATGAAGGAGATAATAAAGGCTCCTCTTTTCCCCAAAGGAGCAATCAGGGGGAATTCGGAAGCTGAGATATTAGATGCTGTACGTAAAACTGTACTTAATAGGGGACCTGGTAGTCGCCTGTGAAGATAAAGTCTACCTTTAGTAAATAAAAAGTACTTTTGTAGAGTCAAAATGGAAATTAAAGGAGTTGTCCACATTTGTGAACAATTTATTTTACTTAAATGTTTTTAGGACTAAAAATAATTTTTGCAATTGGGTTTCTTTATAACGTTTGCACCATTTGGCTTTTCCAGGCTTTGTTTCCTTGAGCATTCAACTTTGATGTGGTCGGTGGTCATACATCAGCTCAGAAAAAGACAGGTAAGATGTAATGATCCTGATTGGTGGTGCTTTGCTCTCTGCAGAGCTGATGCCTTGTTTTTGTGTTATGCTCCGGTGGACGGTTTGTTCCCAGCCTCGGGCCCTGTGTTGGTTTAGGGAGGGGCCTGTTCACTGGACCCTTGTTTCGGGTGACTACTCTGCTTCATTTAGCAGCAACTCCACCTAAAACGCCGCCGGTGATAGTTCCTGTATTGCAGTTGCGTCTCTGGTTCTCGTGACTGTCCTGATCTGGTCTCTGCTACCCCTAACCTAAGTATCCTTCTCCACCCATTCCCCTGACTCGACTCCCAGACTTCACTGACCTCCGGCTCGCACCCTGACCTCGGCTCCTCTCTCTCCCCATGTACCTGACGTGATCTCTTGGCTTCCAGACCTCTGGGTCACACCCTGACTTTGGCCCCACTCTTTCTCCGTTTACCTGACGTGACCTCATGGCTTCCAGATCTCCGGCTTGTACCCTGACCTCGGCCCCGTTCTCTCTCTGGGTGCCTCAGGTGATTTGTTGGCTTCTGACCTTTTGGCTTGTTCGACTACTCCTCCACTAGTGTTTTTTTGCGACAATTAATGTAGAGAATCTCACTACTAATCCATTAGTGTGTCTTGCGACACCTAGTGTTAGGACATCACATAAGAGAGCTACAAACTCTTCCTTAAAGGGAAAGCTGATAATTGCTGCCTGATCCTCTCTAAAATGCTGCAGTTTCAGAAAAAAAATTTTTAAAAGCCACATGGGCGAGTAGTCGAAAAGGCTGAGAAAATTGAATCCCACTCTGATCAGAGTCATAATCCTATAGATTTTCTTAGATGAGAGAAAAGCGGTGGTATCCACGAGCCCATAGTGCAGGCGATTAGGGTATAGAGATATTTTGACCTCCAGGGTAATGTTAAGATTTCCCATTTCAGGTGATAAAAGGTGACGATCCCCGAAGATCCCACTCAGATGCTTTTCCCCTTCGTGTATACCGTGATGATGTAGCTCCTGGTGTTTGAGCATCAATTGAAAGTACATTTATATTGTTTTGACAGCAGACATATTTCTTGTCATTGACCTCTTCTCTCTACTTTAATTCAAGGCCACACGACCACTCTCACGGGGTCTTGGATAATCTTTTCGGGGTTGCGGGGGGTTAGTCAGGAGATGGCATGGCCATATCTCAGCTAGCAGCCTGCTGATGGGAAGACTGCAGGAATGACACTGCTCTGGGAGGGAGGCACGGGCCGGAGAGGGGAGGCAGCGCCGGTGTGCGGCTCAGCATACAAATCTGCTATAAAGTCCTGTGTACACAGAGATGTGTTCACCTAATACCGGTATACATAGGGGACACCGCTCCGGGCAGACGCCACACTGACAGGCTCTTGGAAGACGTCAGCACTTCAGTTGATGTCTCAGGCCCCTTGTTCTCTATTAGTTTGTTATTCATAAGTGATATATTTATGATGATAATTACAGAAAATATCTGTTTAAAGGGTTTGTATCACCTATATTTTTATTATTATTATTATTATTATTATTATTATTATTATTATACCACTCCAACATTTTAGTTTTTTTCACCACTGGAGTGGTGCTTTTAATCTATGGTCCCTACCTCTACTCATAAGGCTGCTTTACACGAGATGACCTATCGTGCAATAGATCGTCGGGGTCACGTTTTTTGTGACGCACATCCGGCATCGCTTGCGACGTCGGGCTGTGTGACACCTCCGAGCGACGCAGTATCGCTCACAAATCGTGAGTCGTGTACTCGTCACTCGGTTTCATAATCTCGTTTAATTAAAATGGCGCCGGTTGCTCATCGTTCCCGGGGTAGCACACGCCGCTCCGTGTGACACCCTGGGAACGATGAACAGCAGCTTACCTACGTCCCACGGCACCCGCTGGCTATGCGGAAGGAAGGAGGTGGGCGGGATGTTTACATCCCGCTCATCTCCGCCCATCCGCTTCTATTGGGCGGCCGCTGTGTGACGTCGCTGTGACGCTGAACGTCCCTCCCCCTTCAGGAAGAGGATGTTCGCCGCCCACAGCGACGTCGCACAGCAGGTAAGTGCATGTGACGGGGGTTAACGACTTTGTGCGCCACGGGCAACTAATTGCCCGTGACGCAGAAACGACGGGGGCGGGTACGATCGATCGTGAAATTGCATGATAGATCGTACCGTGTGAAGCAGGTGTGAAGCCCCACAAGTGCAGTGTCGGTGCATTACCTTCAGGGACTCCACTCGGCTGGATCCTGTCACTGGTAGGAAATCTTCTATTTGTCGTGACGCCACTCTCAGAATTGCGGTCAGTGGAGACCGCCACTGCAGGTTAAGGGATGCCTGGGGCTGATGGTGGGTGCAGTCGGGTGTAGTAGCCTCCTGAGAGTGAGGCAAGCCCCAGGGCCCTGTGTAGAGGTGTAGAACCACAAGGCGCAGAATAACTCCACACAAGCCAGATGTCTTTCAGGGGTTTTACTCACAGTTGATGGCAGGGTGAGTAACCCGGGCGTAGCTGGGATTAACCAGGCTGGAACCAGGTATCCTTCAGGCTGACTGATGATGGTGACTACCGACTCGCCTTCCTTAGCCCTTGGTGGTTTGGGGTAACCCCGACTTTTAGTCCCTATGGGGGTCACCCAGGGAAGTTGCTGAAGCCTCTCTCCCCTTCGGTTGCCGTTTGCTTGTCGCCTGGGCCAGATCACTCCAGCTGCTTGCCTCCTGTGAACTATGGGCCCTAACTGTGGCTACGTGGCTGCGGCTTTTGGGTGTTGTGGTGTGGGCTTTGAGGGTCCCACACCGGCAGGTTTAGCAAGGAAAGGTAGATCTATCCCCGCTCCGGGATCTGCCGCCCGTTTGGGCCTGGTTCTCCCTAGCAGTCTCCTTACTTCCCACTCCGTGCTCTCTCTCTAGCTGAAGATGGATTTCGGGTAGCACTCCTAGGTGACCGTTCTCCCCCGTCGGTAGCCACTGCGCGGGCGCTGTTAGACTGCAACAGCTCCAGGGGTCTGCTCCTGACGTCTGCTCTCCCTGGACTCTGCACTAAACCGGCTCACTCGTGGGACTTGCACTGCTGCTCCTGTCTGAGCTTCACTTCCCTGCTCCTCACTCCTCCACACTCTGCTTCAGACTGTTTACTCCTCCTTCTCTTTTCCCCTTGTGCCTGCCTACGCCACCTAGCAACCAGGCTCTCTACCACACCCCTTGATTGGAGATGGAGGCTTTTGGCCCCCTCCACTATTCCAGTGGAGGTGAAGGCTTTTCCCCCTCCTGGGATCCCCAGGGGTCCTCTCAAAGGTACATGTGTGAGACCTGATCACTATGCGCCTGTGTAGTCACACCTCGGTCAGCCTTCTGGATTACCTGTATTGTACTGTCCCCAGCATGGGTGCAGTACTCAGTGGTGCCTGACCAGGTCAGGGGCGCCACACAGGCTTTATACTTGCCCTCCGGCGTCTTCACCTTTTTTTGGCATCGCTCTAGTGCTGCAGACCTATATTGTGACCATAACTCCTGACTGGCCAATGGCAGAAGTTACATCACAAGTTCTCAATGCAAGTCTATGAGAGCCAGAAGGAAGCCCCCATAGACTTGCATTGAGTTGTGACCTCTGGCTCCATGAAACACTGGCGTTGCCAGCAGGTCATAAACTGCAAGGGACCGATGGAAGCAACGCCACTACAGGATGAAAAGGGGGCAGGGAACTTACATTTAGAGCACCATTTCAGCAGTGAAATAAACAAAACTATGTAGTGGTGCTTTAATAATTTAAACCAGATATATTTTCTGATTTTTTTGTACCTGATTAGTGTGGATAAGGCGGGCTTTGCACGCTGCGACATCGGTAACAATGTGTTACCGATGCTGCAGCGATAGTCCCGCCCCCGTCGCACGTGCAATATCTAGTGAAAGCTGCCGTAGCGATTATTATCGCTACGGCAGCTTCACACGCACATACCTGCCGTGCGACGTCCCTCTGGCCGGCGACCCGCCTCCTTCCTAAGGGGGCGGGTCGTGCGGCGTCACAGCGACGTCACACGGCAGGCGGCCAATTGAAGTGGAGGGGCGAAGATGAGCAGGATGTAAACATCCCGCCCACCTCCGTCCTTCTCATTGCAGGCGGGAGGCAGGTAAGGTGAAGTTCCTCGCTCCTGCGGCTTCATACACAGCAATGTGTGCTGCCGCAGGAGCGAGGAACAACATCGCACCTGTCGCTGCACCGGCATTATGGAAATGTCGGAGCCTGCACCAATGATACGATAACGACGCTTTTGCGCTCGTTCATCGTATCATCTAGGATTTACACACTACGACATCGCAAGTGACACCGATGTGCGTCACTTTCGATTTGACCCCACCGACATCGCACCTGCGATGTCGTAGTGTGCAAAGCCGCCCTAAGACCGAGGCATCTTACCTGAGCTATTACAGCATTTAAAGATGCACTTTACGGCAGCTACATGGATATAGGTAACAAAAAACTGGAGATGTTCATCTATGTTGTGGGCATGCTGTGTTATCTCTGAAGAGGTCATTGTACAGGAGGAGGGGGAGGTGAGCTGTGACATCAGCTATTTTGAATAGTGGATACTGTGTCATCTACTATCTATAGGTGCTATCAGTCATTGTACAGGAGGAGGAGGTGAGCTTTGACATCACCTATTGTGTATGGTGGATCTTGTGTTATCTACTGTATATAGAGGTGCTATCAATCATTGTACAGGAGGGGAAGGTGAGCTGTGACATCACCTATTGTGTATGGTGGATCTTGTGTTACTAATGTATAAAGAGGTATTATTAGTCATTGTACAGGAGGAGGAGGTGAGCTGTGGCATCACCTATTGTGAATGGTGGATCCTGTATTATCTGCTGTATATAGAGGTGTTATCAGTCATTGTACAGTAAAGGGACAGGGTGAGCTGTGAATGGTGAATCATATGTTATATACTTTATACAGCGGTATCAGTCATAGTACAGGAGGAAGAGGAGGTGAGCTGTGACACCACCTATTGTGAATGGTGGATGCTGTATTATCTATATACTGGTGTTATCTGTCATTATCATCCTGTCTTTGCTGATAATGAAACGACTACTGAGAACTGATCTTTGTAGAACAGGGTGTATCAGCCTAATAATAGGTACAGTGTCCAGAGTGAAAACTGCAAGATGTCAAGATTTCTTTTAATTTAAAAATAAAACCCAGAAGAAAAATTCTTGAATGGAATGTTATGTTCAACTTCTTTTTTAAACAATATGTCATTTTCTGATTACCGGCATATTGCCTTTATACTTGTGGGGGTAGTGGATTGCTGGAAAACTCCGGGGGGCTTTTAATAGATGTAATCATTCTTTAAGCAGAAGCTGAGAGTTAGGAAGGTAACAAAAAATGGCCTATATTTCTGATAAAAAAAATAGTAAAGGGGAATACATTGGCCACTTACGATCCCCTGAAAAGCAAAGGATCTGGTGAGCACAACCCTAAGGGGTACTTTGCACGTTGCGACATTGCTACTGCGATCTCATCAGGGTAAAATCGAAAGTGACGCACATCCGGCGCCGGTAACGACATCGCAATGTGTAAAGCCTAGATGCACCGATAAACGATCGCAAAAGCGTCGAAAATCGGTGATCTGTGTAGCATCGGTCATTTCCATAATTTCGCTGCAGCGACAGGTACGATGTTGTTCCTCGATCCTGCGGCAGCACACATCGCAGTGTATGAGGCCGCAGGAGCAAGGAACATCTCCTTACCTGCGTCCACCGGCTATGCGGAAGGAAGAAGGTGGGCGGGATGTTTACGTCCCGCTCATCTCCGCCCCTCCACTTCTATTGGCCGCCTGCCGTGTGACATCACTGTGATGCCGCACGACCTGCCCCCTTAGGAAGGAGGCAGGTCGTCGGCCAGAGCGACGTCGCAGGGCAGGTAAGTGCGTGTGAAGCTGCCGTAGCGATAATGTTCGCTACGGCAGCTATCACAAAATATCGCATCTGCGACGGGGGCGGGTACTATCGCGCTTGGCATCGCCACAATCGGCTAGCGATGTCGCAGCATGTAAAGTACCCCTAACAGAGGCCTTTACTCTTAGCCTGGCACAGGTGACCAGTCTGCACCCCCTTCACCCGGCAGGACGCTGCTTCCGCTTCCATTTCATGGCCCCTCTTCATTTTGCAGACACCAGACTTTGGAAGTGCATCCATTGAATCAGCTTTTCCACACGCTCACACTATTTATCTTTTATTTCATGGCCAAATATTATTGAATCGCTGTTTCCTGTGAAACTGAGTGGCTTTATTCTTCGGAATATTGGTTCATCCCATTAAAACTTTATATAATTAACAGGCAGACTAATGAAGTTTGCTTCTTGAAGAAACGCATTAAGAATGAGTGCATTAGTCTGGCCCTGCACAATTAAGTTCTCCGTTAACACTTTCCGTCCCGAATGACGTAGTTTAAAGCCTTAATTGATTTGATTTCTGATTCCACTTCTTAGGCTATGTGCCCATGGGACAACGTACCCGCGGATTTTGCCGGAGGTTACGTCCGCAGGTTTCACGCAGCTACTCCCCGGAATCCGCAGCTATACATTGCTGCGGGATTCGAGCAAAATTGTTGCAGTAAACCTACAGGACAAGTGCGGAAATACCTGCAGACGTCCCGCCCTCTATTTCTATAGTGGAAAGGCTGGACATCCGCAGATATTTCCGCATGAATAATTGACATGCAGTTACATGCGGCTGCGGGAAATCCGCAGCATTTTCCGCAGCTGCATATACCGCAGCATTGGTACAGCACTCCCCAAATCCCATAGGATAACATGGGGAGTGTCTGTACTTGCGTAAACCTGCGGATTTATCTGGAAAATCCAGATAAATCCGCGGTACGTTGCCCCGTGGGCACATAGCCTAATACCCCAGCCTGGAGGGAAATGAGAGGGGCTTAAGATCTGAAGGTCATTGCTTGGCACAAAACATTAAGAATCTGAAAGAAGCATTTAGGATATAGTGACATGTTCAGCCCCATATCGCGCTATTCCCTTCATTAGCTGCGTGGAGCTGACAGGAGCGGCGGTGTCTTCTGCAGCTCCGGTCACCTCCATGCAGCAGAACTGGAAGCGAAGCTGGACCATCCTGGATTACGCCGGACATGGAGGGCTTTTTCGGGCTTATTAAATTGGTGAACAAGGCAATTTGTTAGAGGTTTTATTTTTCTAATAAAGGATTGTTCGGGTGTGTGTGTGTTTATTTACTGTAATTTACAGATTAATCATGGAAGGTTTCTCAGGGAGACGCCTGACATGATTAATCTAGGACTTATTGGCAGCTATGGGCTGCCAAAAACTCCTTATTACCCCGATTTGCCAACGCACCAGGGTAAATCGGGAAGAGCCGGGTACAGTCGCAGAACTGTCGCATATAATATATGCGGCAATTCTGGACGGCTGCTGACTGATATTGTTAGGCTGGGGGGCTCCCCATAACGTGGGGCTCCCCATCCTGAGAATAACAGCCTTCAGCCGTATGGCTTTATCTGGCTGGTATTAAAATGAAGGGGGGAACGCACGCCGTTTTTTTTAATTATTTATTTATTTATTTTACTGCACAGTATAGACATCCCCACCGGCTGCTGTGATTGGTTGCAGTGAGACAGCTGTCACTCAGCGTGGGGGGCGTGTCTGACTGCAACCAATCACAGGCGCCTGTGGGTGGGGAAAGCAGGGAATACGAGATTGATTAATGAGCGGCCGGCATATTCAAAGTAATTGTTGCCGCGTATTCTCTGCACAGCTGTTCCTCGCCGCGCTGGTGATCGGGAAGCGGTATGAGCCGGGGGAAGAAAAAAAACGAGCGCCAATGTAAGTATGACTGAGAACAGCAGAAAAAAAGGTAAGTATACTGAATTTAATTTAAAAAAAACAAAAAATAAGATCGCTAGTGTAAAAACGCACACGCACCAAACGTGCTGAACACGGACATACTCCGTGTGCGGTACGTGCAGGCACGAACCCATAGACTAAAGCGGGTCCGTGCCTTTGTGCTGCCGGCCAAAAACGGACATGTTGTCCGTGTAGAAAAGCGCACACACGTACTTACCACACGGACACACGTTCCGTAGAATAACATGGGTCTCCGGGTGTACATGTCTCCGGTACGTGCAAATACGTACCGCACACGTACAAATTAAACGGATGTGTGTTGCGGGTCTATCTCTGTTTCTTCTTGCGTTTTCTTCTACACTTGTCTGCCTACTGTCCTGCTCATCGCTGTTCTGCCTGTTGCGCCTTTGGTCCGTGTTGTCCTCCCTGACCTGAGTTTGGAGAATCTACCTCAACCGGTGGGCCCATAAAATAGTATAGCTTATAGAGGGAAGTTAACCCTCTATGATGTTTATATGCCATAATAGGGCAGATGACCATGAGATGCCTTCATGAGGCCACTTTAAAGGAACAGCTGAAAAACTTTCCGAGACTTCTAACTTTTTTTCAAAAGCTGAACAGGCCTTGCTGTATTCCAACAATACACTGTTGAAAATTTCACGTATCTAATTCCTGAATGTCTACTGGCCATATTTTCCCCTACACATTACAGCCATGTAATGTAAAACAATCAATGAGTTAAAACCCAGAACGTCCATTTGTAACCCTGGGAGATGGCGGAGTTTTGACGAGACCCCCGACAGCAGATCAGAAAACCAATTCCTACAATTTCTTCCCCCCCTCCTTCTCTCTCGCTATCACAACTCCTTGCGCTTTTGAAATGACTTTCAGACGAGCATCTTCTTGACGGGTGTTGTTTTCGATGAAGGGAGGACGAGAAAGGGAGGAAGGGAGATAAAAATAAAAAAGGTGTTTCTGAGTCCAAGAGCCAAAGGTTCGGATATAAATGATTCTCCTCTTCGAGGAACCGAGGATTGAAATGGCTGGTGATGCAGTTTCTCCATCAATCACGCCCCGGCTTGGTTAAGACTCTACCTGACAAGCTGTCAATCATATTCCATATGAACTATAGTAAAATGCAAGCACTTTAGATGCTGCCCTACATGAATTATTGTTTCTCAACAGGTCACTGACACTCTATAGTTTCCCAGAATGGTAAATGGGGCCCTGTGGGAATATATATATATATGAATATAGCAGATATGTTGAAGCCTTACATGCGCCCTAATTCTCTACAAAGCTTTTTGTGTTCAATTTGGTCCACTGACCCCTGTAATTTCAGCAGTCAGGCACCCATTAGGGCACTACAGATAGCACAGCTGTCACGAAAGATTATCCATCCCCAATTGTTAACGCTCCCTTGTCATCTAGTAGTCACCCAATGGGACCTCCACTATAATCCAATATTTATTAATTTGCATAAATTGAGCCTTTTCACATGTAAGTAAAATAGCACAACCCTTGATTTGCTTTCTGTTCTCGTTTCTACTCCGACCCACCAATAAGTGATAACCACCCTACAGATCCATGGTGAAAGGGAAAGCTACAGATGTCAAGTTTCTTTTGGACTAACTTATCCAGAGATGAGCAGATATGAAAAAATAAATGATTTTTGAGAGATTCTAACGATATAAGTGTCGCCACCCAAAGGTAGTAAAGTGTATTACAGCCCAATACTGGTTTTGCTAGAATGTCTCATAACCTGTTCTTTAATTTTGCATTAAGAGAAATTGGAGTCATTAAAGATATTGCAGAAAGGTAATGTTGGACACATCTGTACTACTTATACTAAAAAAAAGTCTTAAGTAGACCTCAAATATTCTCCAAAAGTAAAAAAAATGAGGCTTATGATGAGGGACAAGAGCTCTAACTATTTATAGGATGAGGTCAAGAAGCAGCTAATCGTATCAGCAAGCAGTACTGTTCATGGATGGGTCATACATCTGGGCTGCTTAAAGGGAGCAATGGAGGCTGTAGAAACTGGAATCATGGGATGGGATCTGATGAAGCAAAGTTAAGATTATGGCAACTGTCATAACAGAGTTATAATCCACAAGAAAGTAGAGGAGGCTCTACTGGGGTTGACCATCATGTTTACCAGAAACAAATGCTCTACTCCTGGTGAGATCAGCCTTGGACTCTGTGACAAATGCAGCTCAGCTATAATACGGAGTGAACTCTGCTATAAGGTTGCCAGCTCAGTGATATGGCTAAGTTGAGCTTGTCACAAAGTCCAAGGCAAAACTGGTCAGCAGCATATCCAGCAGTGGAGCAGAGCAAAGTTTGTCTCAACGTCAAAGGCAAAACTGGTCAACAGTACAGTAGAGTATCCAGCAGTAGAGCAACTCAAAGTCAAAGGCAAAATTGGTCAACAGCATATCCAGCAATAGAGCAGAGCAAAGATTGTCTCAAAGTCAAAGGCAAAACTGGTCAGCTGTACAGTAAGTAGAGTATCCAGCAGTAGAGCAGAGCAAAGTTTATCTCAACGTCAAATGCAAAACTGGTCAGCAGTATAGTAGAGTATCCAGCAGTAGAGCAGAGCAAAATTTGTCTCAAAGTCCACAGCAATGAAGCACAGCTTGGTTTGTAAGCAAGGAAGTTGTAGGTGTTGGAGTTGTAAGCAAGAAAGTAGTGTACGTTAGCAGTATGAATGCCAACTACCTGAATACTCAGGCGGCCCACTGCCACTTGAGCTGGCCTTTAATCTTGGGAGCAATATGTCAGAAGTGTGAGTAGAAATGATAACACAAGGTGCTGAGGAGCAGAAAGCGGATGTTGGTGCTGTATCCTTGAGGGGTAACACTAGAAAATCAACCTGGGGGCATAAAAGTAAGTTGGTTGGGTGCACTGGGTGGGAGTGGCACACATCATTATTGGAGAAGGGCAATGTCATAATCACTTTTATGGGAACAGTGACTGGCACTACCATAGGGAACTAAACATTTTGCTGTTGTGGGCATCTTTCCAGTCAACGAAAGGCAAAATGGGAATGTAAATATTTCTATGTTAATAAACCGGAGCATACGATTCAGAAAATATTGCAAATATTTTTCTTTTTACATTTTCGTACCATGTAATATTAAGAATAGGTGGGGGAAAAACCCACTTGCTTACAATTTATGGCACATGAAAATATAAACCAGTAAAATTGGCAATATAGATAGTATATCCAGTGATTGCTATATGTAAATATAAGTGATATATCATAAAGAATATAATGATGATAACTGCAGTCATGCATACTTTTTTATTAAATCAAAGTCCATATAATGCAGGAATAAGCCCTATTTGCTGGGTCACTGACTAATCCATTTAACGTGCTGTCATTGGAGGTCTATCTGCATCCGTGAGAAGTCTTGAGATGATCTTCCTTTATTAATATTGCAATAAAGAGCTGTTTCAGGTCTGAGATTTTGCCCTCTTCAAAAATCCGTTTGTCCTCTGAACGCGGCGTCCCTCCTCCTCCTCCTCATCTCTATATCCTTCCCCAGATCAACGCTCACTCTAAATCAGATTAAATCTTTACTCAAACAAAATTGAAGATTTGCATCGCTCCTCATTTTCAAAGGTGATTTTATATAATTTTTTTTTTTTAATTTTTTTTTCTACTCCACCCCCTCTTCCCCCATCTCCTCATCTTCCGGTGAAAAATCCATGTGTGTCGCGGAGCTAATTGACTGCAAATGACTTTCAGGAGGCAACCAAGGACAAAAACTTAAATATGGACGGGTAGATGAAGTTAACCTCTCCATTGCCTGGGGTCCAAACCTACCAGGAAAAAGGCTATTTCAAGGTCAAAGGGGATATAGCAGGAGACAATGAGGCAGACAGGTATAGGATAGAGACATGCAAGTATTGTGGAGTGATAGATAATACTGTCAGATTACAGACAGATAATGCAAAGTGACTGAGGAGACGGCCAGGCAGATACTCTGCAGATTAAATATCATCTCCTATATGAACAATTAGGCTTATTCGGACTGAAGGTTTCCCGCTTCTGCAGCCTCCTATGTAAATTAGGTAATCTCTACCATACTGTTTATTCTATCTATCTATCTATCTATCTATCCATCCATCCCTCTATCTATCTATCTATCTATCTATCTATCTATCTATCTATCTATCTATCTATCTATCTATCCATCCATCCCTCTATCTATCCCTCTATCTATCTATCTATCTATCTATCTATCTATCTATCTATCTATCTATCTATCTATCTATCTATCTATCCCTCTATCTATCCCTCTATCTATCTATCTATCTATCTATCTATCTATCTATCTATCTATCTATCCATCTATTCATCTATCTATCTATCTATCTATCTATCTATCTATCTATCCCTCTATCTATCTATCTATCTATCTATCTATCTATCTATCTATCTATCTATCTATCTATCTATTTATCTATCTCTCTATCTATCTATCTATCTATCTATCTATCCCTCTATCTATCCCTCTATCTATCTATCTATCTATCTATCTATCGGCTGAACTCACAATCCACGGTGCCCGAGTCCAGGGAAGGCATCCACAATATGCTAAAGAAATAAAGGATCGGCACTCCAGACTTCATAAACGATTATATCATTACTCAGGATACAAGCAAAGAAAAGAACGCGTTTTCGGCTAACAGGCCATTTTCAAAGAGAGTTTATATATATATATATATATACATATATATACATATATATATATATATATATATATATATACCGCATATATATATATATATATATATATATATATATATTTTATCTGTATGCGTGGAGATACACCTGGAAACATAAGTATATATATATATATATATATATATATATATATATACAATCGCTTACATATCTATATATATAATTGCCTTATTCTGTCTGGCCCCACACGGATTGGCCGCTCGCCCAGGCTCCGCCCCCACACGGATTGGCCGGCCGCTCGCCCAGGCTCCGCCCCCCACACGGATTGCCCTCTCGCCCCGGCACCAAGCACGCATTGGCAACTTGGCCACGCCCCGCCCCCCTCACGCAATGCACGCTCGCTCTGGCCCCGCCCCCCGCACGCATTCCCCGAATCGACACGGAGCCACGACTCCCAGGTGAGTACTGTACCCCCGGGAGCCCACATCAGCGTACGCCGCCAACCCAGCCGACACATACCCTCGCATTGCTGGGGTTGCCGCCGTATGCTGGTGTGGGCTCCCGTGCGAGCGGGGGACGGGATACGCTGGTAACCATGGTAGCATAGTTACCAGCGCATCAAGGTCCTGCAGCGGCGGAACATACACACGCACACACATAACAACACACACACACACACATCAGATCACACTCACACACTCACAACATCCTGGGATATCGCTTGCTTCTCGGCGGCGATACTGTGGAGTGACCTTCCAGGACCTGCCGGAGGATCACATGGCCAGAAGCATGTGGTATCTCCAGATGTTGTGAGTGTGAGCGCGTATGTGCGATATCGTCAGTGTGTGTGTGAGTGTATGCGATCGGATGTGTGTGAGTGTGTTCTGATGTGTGTGTGTGTGTGTGTGTGTGAGTGTATGCGATCGGATGTGTGTGAGTGTGTTCTGATGTGTGAGTGTGTGTGTGTGAGTGTATGCAATCGGATCTGTGAGTGTCGGCAGAGAAGCATGGCGTGCTGGGGGAGGCTGGGAGAAGAGAGGCTGATCCTGGGGAAGGCTGGGAGGGGGAGGCTGATGCTGGGGGAGGCTGGGAGGAGAGAGGCTGATGCTGGGGTAGGCTGATGCTGGGGGAGGCTGGGAGGGTGTAGGCTGATGCTGGGGTAGGCTGATGCTGGGGTAGGCTGATGCTGGGGGAGGATGGGAGGGTGTAGGCTGATGCTGGGGGAGGCTGAGAGGAGAGAGGCTGATGCTGGGGGACGATGGGAGGAGAGAGGCTGATGCTGGGGGAGGCTGGGAGGGGGAGGCTGATGCTGGGGGAGGCTGGGAGGAGGGAGGCTGGGAGTAGAGAGGCTGATCCTGGGTAAGGCTGGGAGGGAGAGGCTGATGCTGGGGGAGGCTGGTAAGAGAGAGGCTGATGCAGGAGGAGGCTGGGAAGAGAGAGGCTGATGCTGGGGGAGGCTGGGAGGTGAGAGGCTGATGCTGGGGGAGGCTGGGAGGGGGAGGCTGATGCTGGGGGAGGCTGGGAGGGGGAGGCTGATGCTGGGGGAGGCTGGGAGGAGGGCGGCTGGGAGGGGGGAGGCTGAGAGAAGAGAGGATGATGCTGGGGGAGGCTCAGGCTGGGAGGAGAGAGGCTGATGCTGGGGACAGAGAGGCTGATGCTGGGAGGAGAGAGGCTGATGCTGGGAGGAGAGAGGCTGATGCTGGGAGGAGAGAGGCTGATGCTGGGGGCAGAGAGGCTGATGCTGGTGCAGCATGGGGATGGAGCACGTTTGGGAGTGCGCAGCATGGCGGATGGAGCACGTTTGGGACTGCGCAGTATGGCGGATGGAGCACGTTTGGGAGTGCGCAGCATGGCGGATGGACCACGTTTGGGAGTGCGCAGCATGGCGGATGGAGCACGTTTGGGAGTGCGCAGCATGGCGGATGGAGCACGATGGGGGGTGCGCAGCATGGGGGATGGAGCACGATGGGAGGTGCACACCTCCCCCAACACACACACACACACACCACACACACACTGGGAACCACAAACACCGCCCTACACAGACACCCACACACACAGACAACGCTGCACACACACAACACCCAACACACAAACACCGCGGCATACATAAATATACGCACATACCACGCAACACACACACATTGCACAAAACATACCTCCCCCAAAACACACCACACCCACACAAACCGCGCAACACACACACACACAACGCTACAGACACACAGCGCTCCACAAACAACGCAACACACATATAACACCGCTCTCACCCCCCGCCACACCCAGACAACACCCAGAACATGTACAGCGCCCTACACAAACACTTGGTAACTACAGACAACAACATCTATGTATATATATAACAAAAATCATACATTAACTACACAATACGTAAATTCTAGAATACTCGATGCGTAGAATCGGGCCACCTTCTAGTAATATATATAGATAGATATATAGATAGATAGAAATATACATTATATATGGATCTATCTAAGATATTAAAATGCAATGAGAATGCAGACTGTAAATAAGGGCTAAAAAAAACGAAAAAAAAACCCCAAAACTTTAATTTAATGCATAGCAATGTACAGAAAATAAAATATAATTATGGAGATATAAAAAAAATCTAAATAATAATAATAATAATAAATGATAAAAATACATATTTGTTCAAGTATAAATGTATGCATTAAACCAAAAATAAATAAATATGCAATACGACTATGTATAATAATAAAAAATAATAATTAAAAAATAAATATATATATATTTTTTTTTTATATATATATATATATATATATATATACATACATACATACAGACACATAACTACGACAGGTTTAGGGGGTTTCATCTAGAGCCTAGGGGACCCTAAAAGTTTCTGTTCCCTATATAAAAAAATTGTTTAAAAGAACAGAGAGTCCTCAGTGGTTGATACCTTTTAATGGCTAACTTAAAAAGCTTTAAACTTTAAAAGGTATCAACCACTGAGGACTCTGTTCTTTTAAACAATTTTTTTTATCTCTACTGGCTAACACGGTACAAAGATATATTTTACATGTTGCCTATATAAAAAGACCATTCTTATTAAAGACTTGGAATAACTGGAATAACTTGGAATAATCCAGCCTTAAAGTTTTAATAATAAGTTCAAGAGGCAGACACTCCGCTTCCAGCTCTCCTATGTCTCGCTCTATATCCTGCACAGTGCGGTCCTCCTACCTCTGATGGACAAGTCACTCTTCCCTCAGTGACCTGCCTCCACTGCAGGAGATCCTGCGCAGGTGCTGTCATTGCCCGGGGTTGTCTCATGAGAGGTTATTGCCCTGATAGCGCTGCAAGACCCAGACTACCAATCTGCGCATTCGCCGCCGCTACTAATAAGATGACCCCAGGTATTTACGGCGCCTCCGCATAATCTGGGGCAGAGGAGACAGGTCTCTGAGAGAAGAATGACTTGTCTGAGAAAAACAAGAGGCTAGCGGCAGGCGGGAAAATAGGTAGAGCTGGAAGTGCAGTGTCTGCCCCTTGCTCTTACAATTTAGGCCAGGTGCACACGTTGAGTATTTGGTCACTATTTTACCTCAGAATTTGTAGCCAAAACCAGGAATGGAACAATCAGAGGAAAAGTAGAATAGAAACACGTCATCACGTCTGTATTTTATACCCACTCCTGATTTTGGCTACAAAATACTGAGGTAAAAAACGGACCAAACACTCAATATGTGCATGTGGCCTAAAACATCAAGGCTGTATGAATCTATAATTTCCAATAGAAATACTACAAGCAAAGTATGGATTTCATAGACATTAAAGTATATTTATATATGCACCGTACCTAGTTAAGGGGTCTAATATGCTGATGACAGGTTCCCCTTAATATGCTGATGACAGGTTCCCCTTAAACTAAAGAAACTAAACTAAATAAATATGTAATTATATGATATTAAAAAATAATAAAAAAGCAAAAAATGTGAAATAAAAAATAAATAGATAAAAAATAAACACTGACCTAATACTGCCAATATTTAATGGGTTATTCCCATCTCCAGAATCCTATCATATTATGTAGCAGGTATTATAATAATAATAATAATAATAATAATAATAGCAAATACCTCCAATTAGCAAAGTAGTATAGATCTCCTGATTAGCCACCTCTTACCTCATGTACAGGGCATTGCAGTTTAGGTATCAATAGTTACAATCAAACTCCATTAACGCACTATATGAGGGGTCATAACCACAGATATCTATGCTGCAATGCCCTGCACATGAGGTAAGTGACATAGTTAATCAGGAAAACTATACTACATATCTAATTGGAGGTATTTGCTAATATTATTATTATACCTACTACATATTGGGATAGAATCATGGAGATGGGCATACTCCTTTAAAAGAAAATGCCTAGCACATGACTAGATTGTCCTTGCTCTTAGCCATCCAGTGATTTTTTTCTTTTTCCACTGCAGGGCTCCCACTGTCATTACACGGCGGTAACGTCTAATTCACTTATTAATTGTGACATCCATCCTCCTATCCATGAAAATGATTGAGAGGTCATCACAACCCACCTCCTCGTAATTGGCATCTCTGTGTGAAAAGATGTAATCTTAATAACCTTTGTACACACTGTGCCCCTTCCTGCATCGGCAATGAAGTCCATCTAGTCATTAGCACCTTCTCCATCTTTCCTCCGCTCTCCGCCTGCTCGGCTTTTAATTCCACTGCGTTGATAAAAATGCTATCAAGGGTAGTTTATGAAGGGTTGTATGAGACTAAATGTGAATTTCTCCCTTGGAACGGTAGTGTTCGGGTAAATGGTGCTGAGCTGCAATACCAGACACATTCTGCAGAAAAAGTGGCGCTGTTACTGAGCAAAAAAAACCAAGCGATCTTAAACAGTCAACAGGAAAGATTTAGACTATTTTATGACATCTTTTTTGTATAAAAAATATAGGTAAAATTCGATCAATGTCTCCAGTTTTCCTATAAAAGAACATTAAACTTAAGTGCCCCATGCATTACAGACTAATGTGGACCAACGACGGGTATGGTTGATGGTCTAATGTGTGTGGGGGTGCCACCCAACATCATCCAATCACGCTTGTCAATTTTGGACCGCCGATCGCTTCATTTTCCCAGAGATTAACTGCCGGCTGACCTATCAGATGGTGGCATTCTCATAGGGAACATGGGAGGTCTCGGCCGAAGAGTGTATGGGAGAGTCAGCTGAGATGCCCATTGGTATACAGTTAGGTCCACAAATATTTGGACAGTGACACAATTTTCGCGAGTTGGGCTCTGCATGCCACCACATTGGATTTGAAATGAAACCTCTACAACAGAATTCAAGTGCAGATTGTAACGTTTAATTTGAAGGTTTGAACAAAAATATCTGATAGAAATTGTAGGAATTGTACACATTTCTTTACAAACACTCCACATTTTAGGAGGTCAAAAGTAATTGGACAAATAAACCAAACCCAAACAAAATATTTTTATTTTCAATATTTTGTTGCGAATCCTTTGGAGGCAATCACTGCCTTAAGTCTGGAACCCATGGACATCACCAAACGCTGGGTTTCCTCCTACTTAATGCTTTGCCAGGCCTTTACAGCCGCAGCCTTCAGGTCTTGCTTGTTTGTGGGTCTTTCCGTCTTAAGTCTGGATTTGAGCAAGTGAAATGCATACTCAATTGGGTTAAGATCTGGTGATTGACTTGGCCATTGCAGAATGTTCCACTTTTTTGCACTCATGAACTCCTGGGTAGCTTTGGCTGTATGCTTGGGGTCATTGTCCATCTGTACTATGAAGCGCCGTCCGATCAACTTTGCGGCATTTGGCTGAATCTGGGCTGAAAGTATATCCCGGTACACTTCAGAATTCATCCGGCTACTCTTGTCTGCTGTTATGTCATCAATAAACACAAGTGACCCAGTGCCATTGAAAGCCATGCATGCCCATGCATCACGTTGCCTCCACCATGTTTTACAGAGGATGTGGTGTGCCTTGGATCATGTGCCGTTCCCTTTCTTCTCCAAACTTTTTTTTTCCCATCATTCTGGTACAGGTTGATCTTGGTCTCATCTGTCCATAGAATACTTTTCCAGAACTGAGCTGGCTTCATGAGGTGTTTTTCAGCAAATTTAACTCTGGCCTGTCTATTTTTGGAATTGATGAATGGTTTGCATCTAGATGTGAACCCTTTGTATTTACTTTCATGGAGTCTTCTCTTTACTGTTGACTTAGAGACAGATACACTTACTTCACTGAGAGTGTTCTGGACTTCAGTTGATGTTGTGAACGGGTTCTTCTTCACCAAAGAAAGTATGCGGCGATCATCTACCACTGTTGTCATCCGTGGACGCCCAGGCCTTTTTAAGTTCCCAAGCTCACCAGTCAATTCCTTTTTTCTCAGAATGTACCCGACTGTTGATTTTGCCACTCCAAGCATGTCTGCTATCTCTCTGATAGATTTTTTCTTTTTTTTCAGCCTCAGGATGTTCTGCTGCACCTCAATTGAGAGTTCCTTAGACCGCATGTTGTCTGGTCACAGCAACAGCTTCCAAATGCAAAACCACACACCTGTAATCAACCCCAGACCTTTTAACTACTTCATTGATTACAGGTTAACGAGGGAGACACCTTCAGAGTTAATTGCAGCCCTTAGAGTCCCTTGTCCAATTACTTTTGGTCCCTTGAAAAAGAGGAGGCTATGCATTACAGAGCTATGATTCCTAAACCCTTTCTCCGATTTGGATGTGAAAACTCTCATATTGCATCTGGGAGTGTACACTTTCAGCCCATATTATATATATAATTGTATTTCTGAACATGTTTTTGTAAACAGCTAAAATAACAAAACTTGTGTCACTGTCCAAATATTTCTGGACCTAACTGTATAATGTCTATGACGGCCTTTAGAAATGAATAATGAAAGTAAACAAGAGATAAATGTACAGATTTGGGGAAATCCTGCTGGTTACAGATAGGTTAATTGTTTCCATTTTCAGCTGAGGGGCGGAGCTTTATAATATTTATGTCCTACTGCTGAGGGGGGAGGCTCCTGCTGCAGCTAGTTATCTTTTAGCCACACACAGGACAGGGAGGAGCAGGATACGGCGGATCTCTGGGGCATATAGAGAAGATCCCTTTATACGTTGTTCATTTCTAACTGGAGTATGAGGGGAAATAAAAGGAAATTAAAGGGGTTGTCCGGGGAAAACAAATCTTATCCACAGGGTAGGTGACGCCTTGTTGATGGGCAAGCAACTTTTATCCCAGTTGGATTGGAGTCACAGTGTGCATGGACCGCCGCACCATTAGGCCCATGCGCTCAGCCATTTTGGCAATCCTATAAAGATTGAATGGAGCGGTGGTGAGGCATTCGACCTGCCATGCCATTTTTGTAACTCTGATGACTAGAGGGGATCCTATCAATGAGCAATTAGCGATCCAATGGGTATGTGATTGTTTGTTTTCACTGGACAACCCCTTTAAGGATCAGAATGAAAGTCTTCTCTATTAAATATCTGTCAATTATCCTTTGTTTTCTTAAACATCATCCTTTATGCCCAGAGAAAGGTAATCTGCTATCCCCGTCATGTTTGCACACAAATAATTACAATTCCAAAATGTTATTAAATACGTCTGATATTCAACAAAGTTTCGCCTGTGGACTTTCAACCTATTAAAATATCATCGCTGTTTGTTTCCTTTGTTCTGGCGATAGACTGCACTATCAGGATCAGACAGGAAGGCACGTCCTATTAATGAAGCAGGTGGCATTTCAGAGAAAGTGGCCTCAGTACAGGGGTGAGAAGCAATGCAAGACAAGCTCATTTACATATCAGAAAAATATGCAAATCGGAGGATGCGTGGCGGCAGCTTTGGCATTACTATCAGGAGCGCGATACACTGATGTTTTATCATTATACAGTGTGTCCACTTATATCCTGTACACCGCCATTAACTTGAGAACGGTGGCAGCTATAGGCATAGAAATGGTGTCTAGGTATAGTAAAGTAGCCATGCGCTACGCAATGAAACCACCTATAGCGCCACCTGGTGGAAAACAACGGAGTTAGCATTTTTATCTCGAAAACGGAACTAGATAGAGGAAAAAAGTGAATTAAAAAATTGTAGGGCATCATCAATTCAATACGAATAAACACCTTGCATACAGAAATGCTATGATATGAAACCCATGACCCCCCCAGAACATTGAATGCTGGTCACGCATATGGCGCTCATTTAACTTTGATGCTCAAAGTGGCCACCGTCAGCTGCAATGCACATCTGGACTCTGGACAGCATACTGTATCTTGCTGCACGTTTTTCAGTATGGTAGGTGACACGTTTGCACAAGAACCTGTGATACGCCGTCGTAGGTCCGCAATATTGGTGGAGGGGTCGCATACACCTGCTGTTTGAAGTGACCTCACAGAAAGAAGTCCAATGGGGTCACGTCAGGTGAGCGTGGAGGCCACTCCACGCAGCCACCATACCCAATGACTTGTAGGAAGGTCTCCATGAGGTATCGCTTCACGTCCGCAGCCTTGTGAGTTTTACACATTGTAATCATAGCATTTCTGTATGCAAGGTGTCGGTTCGTATTGAATTGATGATGCGCTACAACTTTGTAATTCACTTTTTTTCTCTATCTTGTTCCGTTTTCGAGATAAAAATGCTAACTCCGTTGTTTTCCACCAGGTGGCGCTATAGGTGGTTTCATTGCGTAGCGCATGGCTACTTTACTATACCTAGACACCACTTCTATGCCTATAGCTGCCGCCGTTCTCAAGTTAATGGCGGTGGACACACTATACATACAGTCTATTTCAGCAATCTTAAGATTTTTGGGTACCCCTTCCTCCTGTAGGTTCCTGTATTTTATTTGCCTGGGTTAAGATGCCCATATCATGCTGCAGAAGCTTTCACAATATGCTACCACTCCATGTATAAGGCGGTATAAAAACAAAATTTCCATAAGTTTCAGTAACAACTGGGGAAAAGTCTCATGGTGGCCCTTCAGGATATTACAGACCAGCAAGAAGTACAAAGTTACAAGCTCTTCATTATAGGGCTTGTAAACACTGCTCTGAAGGTGACCAGATCCTTCAGTGCCCCTGCGCTGCTCTGGCAAATCTGGAATCGCTACTGTTCGGACCAGTAGCTCAACCATGATGGCTGTCCGAACTGTCAGTCTTCAAGAGCACACCACCCCCTGGAAAGAAGGAAGCCTAGAGGAAGGGGAGCTGTGTGCTCTTGATAGGAGATTATGAGAATAATGATTTAATGAGTTGTGGATAGTAAGGCTCTTGGGAAAAGAAATGCAGCTAGAAAATATTATGGCAGGATGTGTGAGTAATAAAATTATTGTGCCTGGACCTGAAAAGAAGAATGATTAGTGCCATATGGAGGTGCACAGTTATACATTTCATCTGGGGGTTCCGGAGTAATTAGAAGCAGCATAAGTGGGCACTCAATGATTGGCAATATATGGGGCAATTAGGGCTGGCTGTCATGGCTCGACCGGGTGACCTTTGGTTGTGTGGTCAGTTTTCCCCTCTGCCTGTTTTGTCTAGGTCCAACTGCTGTTAGTCCTCTTGTCTATCTTTCCTTTGCCTTTCTGTTTTATTTCTACTCATCTGTATTCACGTCCTCATTTTCTTTTCCCCATCATATTTTGGGAGGGGTTCACTCACCATGCACACGCCTCAGTGCTAACTATGTTCCAAGGTTGATGGATGTTTGGAGTCCTAGCTCTTCAGTTCAGGATACTGTTGTTTAGGCTGCTTTCACACTACGTTTTTTTAACATGCGTCATGAACGTTTTTTTGCTGTAAAAGTGGATCCTGTTGTTACAAAGAAAAACGCATGCAAACGCATGTGTTATTTTGCAGGATCCTGCCACTTGAAGTTTATGGGCGGGCATTGAAGTCATGTGATCGGGAGTGAGGGGAACTGAACGTGATAGACTGGGAGCCGGCATCTGACAGCTGCAGACGCTGGTAACCAAGGTAAACATCGGGTAACTAAGCAAAGTGCTTTGCTTGGATACCCGATATTTACCTTGGTTACGAGCGTCCGTAGCTGCTAGGAGCCGGGCTGCCTGCTCCCTGCAGAAGTAACCAAGGTAAACATCGGGTAACTAAGCGAAGCGCTTTGCTTGGTTACCCAATATTTACCTTGGTTTCAAGCGTCCGACGCTCTCAGGCGGGGGAGAGAGAGGAGAGAGAGGGAGGTGGAGAGAGGGAGGGGGAGAGAGAGACTGATCACACAAGGCTGGTTTCTGGGCATGCTCAGTAGAGCAAGCAGGATCCTGTCTATGAGCATGCTAGCATTCACATGCGTTTGCGTGCAGTATAGTCAGGATCCAGTGAAAAACAGTATTTGGACGCAGCTCAAAAACGCTACAAGTAGCGTTTTTGAAAAAAGTTAAAAGACTGCAAGTCGCTGGATCCTCACTATACGCACGCAAATGCAGGTGAACGCATGTTGACGCGAGTCCATTGCAGATGCATTGAAATGAAAACGCATTTGCACTGGATCCGTTTTTGCGTTAAAAAAACGTTCATGACGCATGTTAAAAAAACGTAGTGTGAAAGCAGCCTTAGATGATCGCTTTTCCCTACAGATTGTGTGTTTTCCTTTTCAGCATTCTCCCATTCTGTTTCATTTACAATTTGGGGGTATTCCACTTATTCCATATGTCTTTTTGGGTTTCTTTCAGGTTCCTTTGTCTACCCTATACGACTATGTGAACACGTCTTTAGCCCTGTGTTTCATCCCCTGCCTGTTACACCTCTTTTATGTTTATTGGTGATGTGTTAAGCGGGCTTTACACGAGGCGATAGATTGTGCGATATGTCGTCAGGGTTACGGTTTTCGTGACGCACATCCAGCATACCGCACGACGTCGTCTCGTGTGACACCTCCTAGCGACGCAGTAACGCTCACAAATCGTGAGTCGTGTACTCGTCGCTAGGTTTCATAAAATTGTTTAATTAAAATGGCGGAGGTTGTTCATCGTTGACGTGGCATCACACGTTGCTCCGTGTGACACCACGGGAACGATGAACACAGCTTACCTGCGTCCCGCGGCACCCGACAGCTAATGGAAGGAAGGAGGTGGGCGGGATGTTTACATCCCGCTCATCTCCGCCCCTCCGCTTCTATTGGCCGCCTGCCGTGTGACGTCGCTGTGACACTGAACATCCCGCCCACTCCAGGAAGTTGACGTTCGTCGCCCACAGCGAGGTCGTCCGGAAGGTAAGTTTGTGTGACGGGGGGTAAACGAGTTTGTGCGCCATGGGCAACTAATTGCCCGTGACGCAAAAACGACAGGGGCGGGTACAATCGATTGTGCTATCGCACAATCTATCGTCTCGTGTAAAGCAGGCTTTACACTTAGTTTATAGTTTAGGGCACAGTTAAGGACACTCAGGGTCAGCTGACGTTGAGTTGTGGCCCCATTGAGTAACTTTAGGGTGCCAACCTCCGTGGTCAGGTAGGGACAAAACAGTGTTAGGTTTAGGGTTGTCCTCCTAGTCTGTATAGGAACATGTGGCTAACATCTCCCCTGGTTTGTTCTTCTCCGTGAGTGGAGGAGCTCATTCATAAAACTGGCACTGCCGTATATACCTGATGAAGCAATTAATTAGATTTTTCAATTAGAGATTTTGCAGCAAGTTTGGTATTATAAGAAACACCATACCTCTTTCAATACATTTTATTGAAAGTAATAACTACCTATCTGTCGTAACTATCCTATTCTGAAACTTGCCCTTCCCACCTTAGTTCCTCTCATCCACAGAACCTACAAGCGTGGCTCTATGTTTCCATATAATTTCTTCTTTTGAGCAGCCCTTTTCATTTTGACAGCTCTGTCATAAACAAAATGTCAATCACGCCTACATGAAAAGTCACCCGCTACCGAGTGGACAGGCGGGCACAGCGCTGGTCCAAAAGGCCGCAGCTTGAGTGTTTGAGAAAGAAGTATTAATTTACCGAAGCTGCGATCTCCGACATGTTGTTCCCTGATTGCACACAGCACTGTGCTGATAAAAATAAAAAACGAGCATTATTGGACCTGAAAGCCCATAATAAAATTATATAATATACATCAAACTATACTGGAGTCCAAAAAGAAATATATAAACCTATAAATGACTCCCAAAGAAAAATAAGCTAATAATAAATCAATGCCAAAGTAAAAATATAGAGATTTTATTAATCACAATTAACATACTTGAAGAAGAAAAGTATAAAAACACCCCATTAATATAAAAAAAAAGACAAAGCAGTGTGGTCAATGCCGCATCACACTTTGATAACACGATACGTATATCAAATAATGAATTTCTAAATTTCAAGGTAAGGGTTTTAAAAATGCCTACAAAAAATTATAATATAAGTGCACAAGCACAAGATCATAAGGTAGGAATAAATTAATAAAGAATTTATACCAACATTAAATTCATAATATTCCAAAAAAAAGGAACTCTGACCAAATAAAGTTCAATATTGAACATAAATCACCAGATAGCCTTAGGTTATAGTGAAGTGTAATAGAGCAAAACGCCAGTACCCATCAATCATAAATGTGCTAAGACTGTCCAGTGCCCAACATGCGTTTCGCCTGCAGCTTCGCCAGGAGACACCATATGATAAATAACCAGAATTTCTGCAAAGTAATAAAACTTGAAATGTGTTGGGAGTTGTATTCCTGATATAAAAAAAATGAGTGTCTTCCAATTAAAAAAAATGTATGAGTAATTTATGGTACTTATATGTTACCTTATTGGAGGGATTTTGGCCTTCGATCTCAGTGAGGTTGGTCAACAAGGTTTAATACTCCACTTGCCCAATGTTGGCACAAAGTGATAATTGCATAATATTGTATCAATTGTTTGCATGAAGATTTTACTGAAAAAATGCTAACTTTGTTCTGACATTGAGATTCATTATTACATATTTTTAAGTTACGCATATAAAGCAGATTTCATAGAGCTTCTATACAGCATACTGGCCAGTGGGGTGTTCCAAATCGAGGGCTGCTGCTTTCTCTCTTAGTTGGGCTTGGGGATATCTTCTACTTGGTTCGGTATTCACACCACTGTACTCGGGGGTCACTCACAGTCCGACTCACGGTAAGGTTCTCGCAACGATACCATAACTCTTCCGACACCATAGTCCTCAAAGCTTTCCCAACAGCAGGCTCCTCTCTTGTTATCTTTAGCAACACACCACCCTCTCTCGTCCCCCACCTTTGACATATCGACTTTCTCATTCCTTTCTCCCCCCCCCCCCGCACTTTTTGGCCATTCTAAACCAAGGGCTCAGCTATTGAAGGGGGGAAGAAGAAGCCCCAGCTCAGCCGGCCAGTCCATGAAAACAGGAATAAGGGTACTGTCTCTTAAAGGCGAAGTGTCATGTGTACAAGTTTCATTTGTAGGGGTAGCCCCAAAACAGAGACACCATCCACCACACAGACGGGCACATGGAGCCAGTCATGGTCGCAATTTGTGGATGTGACCGGTCTGAGAAATTCAGCGCCCACTGTGAATTTAGCCTAGTAAAAGGTGAGTATCAGCAGTGAGAAAGGGAATAATACATAACTTTTATTAGAATTATTAGAAAAATTGCGTAGTGCTGCAATTTATAAATTAATTTTTTGTGCAAAAAAATGAAACAATACTCATGTCCAAGAGGACCAACAAAGATAGCGTTGGAGCCCCCCCGGTGGTGTCCGTCAATGATAGACCATAATCACCAGATGGACATTGAGGGGCTTCGACGCCAAATCAGTGTCCAAGATTCATAGACACTGTGAATTGATGACTACTATGAGCCGGATAAATGGGGCAACAACCTATAATCCTATTAGTCAGGTTAGGGTCATGGGAGGATATATTCCAGTGGGAACCAAGCCCCCCAATAGGACTCACCAATGTAATATACAATATGGGGTTACTAAATCCCCCAAAAAACAAGCTTTTCATACATGTAAGCACCAATTACCAACCATAACCTAACAGAAATCTAACAAAAATCCATCCAAGATCACAGTGGTGTTTCTTGGATTTAATTCAGAGTATAATCACGGCAGTAAACATATAGGTATAATTATTGCCTCTTGCTTATAATGACCGGCTCATTTATACATCATGCAATTATAAATAGAGAAATGGAATGGTCTCACCCAGTTGTAGGTGCAGGTCAGTAGTTAGAAGGGGGTCATCAGGATAGATGAATCGGGTGGCTGTCCATGGCCGGGCAGGAGCTCTCTCCCTGGCAGGAACTAGCTGAACCCTCAAGCCCCATTAGCTCCAGCCCTTACAAGGACCGTCCCAAACTGACCCTGATTAAATTAGCCCTAAAGATTCATCACCATGGAACCTCCCGACGCGTTTCCTCCGCCAGGATTCATCAGGGGAGATACTGTAGGTGAAGGGCTCAAGATGCAGGTATAGAGACCCCAAAATACAAGTGGTCAGACTCTAGGGTCTGACCACTTGTATTTTGGGGTCTCTATACCTGCATCTTGAGCCCTTCACCTACAGTATCTCCCCTGATGAATCCTGGCGGAGGAAACGCGTCGGGAGGTTCCATGGTGATGAATCTTTAGGGCTAATTTAATCAGGGTCAGTTTGGGACGGTCCTTGTAAGGGCTGGAGCTAATGGGGCTTGAGGGTTCAGCTAGTTCCTGCCAGGGAGAGAGCTCCTGCCCGGCCATGGACAGCCACCCGATTCATCTATCCTGATGACCCCCTTCTAACTACTGACCTGCACCTACAACTGGGTGAGACCATTCCATTTCTCTATTTATAATTGCATGATGTATAAATGAGCCGGTCATTATAAGCAAGAGGCAATAATTATACCTATATGTTTACTGCCGTGATTATACTCTGAATTAAATCCAAGAAACACCACTGTGATCTTGGATGGATTTTTGTTAGATTTCTGTTAGGTTATGGTTGGTAATTGGTGCTTACATGTATGAAAAGCTTGTTTTTTGGGGGATTTAGTAACCCCATATTGTATATTACATTGGTGAGTCCTATTGGGGGGCTTGGTTCCCACTGGAATATATCCTCCCATGACCCTAACCTGACTAATAGGATTATAGGTTGTTGCCCCATTTATCCGGCTCATAGTAGTCATCAATTCACAGTGTCTATGAATCTTGGACACTGATTTGGCGTCGAAGCCCCTCAATGTCCATCTGGTGATTATGGTCTATCATTGACGGACACCACCGGGGGGGCTCCAACGCTATCTTTGTTGGTCCTCTTGGACATGAGTATTGTTTCATTTTTTTGCACAAAAAATTAATTTATAAATTGCAGCACTACGCAATTTTTCTAATAATTCTAATAAAAGTTATGTATTATTCCCTTTCTCACTGCTGATACTTATCTTAATTTTGAGAGGTAATTTGGGAACGGCTTCTCATCACCTGTTTCTATACTGCTGGTATTTGTTTTTTTTTAGTAAAAGGTGAACTTGATCACAAATCTCGTCTCTAGTATGTCTGCTTGTTCTATTTGCTCCGATTCAACAGAACAGAAGTGGATCTACAGTATACGGCAATGGCCACTAAACTGATATCGGATGGAGCTGTACTGTTCAGCTTTGCAGCTGTTTATAACCGGTAGCGATGAAAATATTTGATCATGAGGCTACAGGATGTATCCCAAAGATAGGTCAATATCATTTTAGTGATACAATCCTGTGGCTCTGGCTCTAGGTCGCTGTCTGTAACTTTCTCTGCTGTGAACTTGTTTTCTCTCCATCCCCAGAAACGGTGTTTCCATCACCTCCCTCCTCCCTGTGTGCTACCTCTCTGAATATGCTTCCAGCCCTCCGCTATATTCCAATTTTCTCTCTCCGATCTCTCTCGCAATTACCTGACAATTGCTACCCCTGCCTTCTCACACGGCCAGCGGTAATGGAGGCCTGAATTGTTTTTGATTAACTGCAGTTTTATTCCACAGTGAGTGTATAGGAGAAGCTATCTAGTTAGGTCAAAATAACAGTTTCGTTAGGAGTGGGCTTAATTGGTTTTTCAAGGGAGGGAGAAATTGACGAGGAGGAGCGCGATGTCTGTAACCGGATAAAACGATTGGGCAAGAAGGATTTGGGATGACAGATAATAGGGTTCATGTCAGCTCGAGCATGAGAGGACTAGAGAGAACAGAACAATTAGAGGATGCCAGGATCCAGGAATTCGCTATCTATTTATCTATGTATCTGTTTATGTACCCAACAGATATGGAGAGGACTCCAAAGGACTGCGAAACGATCTCCTGGATGCCAACCTAAAGTTGTCAAGTATGATCTATCTATCCATCATTTATCTCTCTATCTCTCTACCTATCCATCCATGTATCATATTTATCCATCCATCTATATTTTATCTATCTATCCATCCATTTATCTATCCATCCATCATCTATCCATCCATCCAACCATCTATCTAATCTATCATATCTATCTATCATCCATCTATCCATGCATCATCTATCCATTCATCCATTATATCTATCCATTCATCCATTCTATCTATCTATCTATCTATCTATCTATATATCTATCTATCCAATCCATCATATCCATTCATCTATCTCTAAACCCTAGATGCCTACAATGCAGTTGTCACGGTCGTCTCTCTGTTGTAATGATTAGTGACAGGTTCTGGGCCACAGACTCTTTGCCTTGAGACTCTGCAGTTTAAATATATTCCCTTTCCTTTGGGAAGGAGAGGGTTAATGTCAGTTTTCCTTGCCAGCAAACTTTCTCATCACCTTCCTAGGTGCTTCCAGTGTGGACCACTCCCAGTCCCTATATATACACTTTGGTCCCAGTAGAGGGTGCCAGTTATTCCCTGATCTTATTTGGATGCTTGGCCTGGAGTTGGAAGGAGCTGGTGGAGCCCTCTCTGCAAATTGCTGTGTTGGCTGCACTCTTGGTGCTGACTGCAGCAGTCCGTGGTGTGCTTATTGTATGGTGTGGAAGTTTCCCGGTTGTCTGTTTACTTCCTCCATTTAATGTTATTTTGCCCTGTGCACATAAAGTCGCTCATTTGTGTGTGATTGCCCTGTGTACGAGTTTTGGGTTTTGCTGTGGGGTTTGTGATTACAGTCCTGGCTCACCTCTTGGGTGGAGGAGTGGGAGGGGAGTTACATCAGGGCTTGGACAGGAATTAGTCACGCTGGCGACTCAGACCTTGCTACCAACAAGTGTACCTCTGAGCTAAGGGGCAGCGTAGGATCCCCAGTCTGAGGGTCAGTAATCACCGTGCCAGCACTACTACCCCCTGTGCCCGGTACAGTCACACATTTTCATGACTTGTTTGCAGTATTTTCTTTCTCAGAATTTTCCTTCTAAATATATATCATAACAGCAGATGTTGGGTATTTTATAATCCCTGTATGATGCATCCACAGATTTAGTCATCAGTCCTAAAAATACATCAATACCATTTAGTTGGCTACAGTAGGGTTGGGAAGTTTTTGACACAAATTATGAATCATCAGTATAGTAAACCTCAAATAACTCTGGGATCTAAACAGTTTACAACCTTTGGTGTTTTGTCAATGACTGATCTACATTCCCTGAAGGATTAGGATTCTCCGCAGTATACAGAACACTACACGTCTTTTACTAAAAGGCGAGGATCAACGTAATCTCTTTAATACGAGGATCGTGGTCTATAGGAAACAGCGAGACTCCGAATCCACCTTAATGGGATAAAGCTCTCGCTGCAGCCGTACTTTATTTACACAGAGGCCATTAAAGGCGCCCGTGACTTAAATAGATTTCTGTCTATTACCTGCCGGCGGATGACAGATGGGCCGTCTGCATATTACCTAGAACATACTACGCGTGAGACTAAACAGCCAAATTCAACCCCTATAAAGTTCTTCACCAACCACGTTGTACAGTCACTTCTAAAAATCACAAAAGTATGAGGGGAAGGGGAACTTTAACTCTGGCAAGACAGAAAATAAGAAATTAAGCTGAAATGGCCAAATGCAGTTGAGTCCTTACGTGAGGTCCTGACAGTTACTGTAGGGGCCTCTCCTTTTACAGTGAATGCAAGTAATGCTCATTTCTTGATAATTACCTTATGTAATCAATCTGCCAGTCAATTAGCAAAACACTCGTTTGTTGGGTGAAACAATTTTTTAAGCTTGTGAAGGAAAGTGCTGGCCCCGGGCAGCATGGGCGCCACACTCCTTCAGTAAGGAGTCTATGGTTGTTCATAGGACGTCGGGTGGGATGCAGAACATTTACTGGTTTCATCAGGCTGGAGTCCATCACCCTGCTGGCGGTCCTCATTGTAAACAGTCAGAAACACACGCAACACCAGAGCTTACTTAGCCAACCAGATGGTTCACTTTATTCTTCACACTGTTATGAAAGACATGGCCTTCCTTCTCACAGTGGGGTACTGCCTATTGACCTGTCCCCCTCGGCTATCTTGGATCTCGTCCTCGAGCTCTGTTGTCGGTGTCTCCTTCTTCCTGACTGCACTCACCTTCGTCTGATTCTGGGCCCTGACTGCTCTCTAGCCGGACAACTCTCTGAGTCCACTGGCGTGAGCCATAGGCTCCGGACCTCTCAAGGATACTCTGACTTGCCCTAGCACCAAGGCCATGTCTTCTCACACTTGGACCCTATTCTAGACTGGCTCATCTCGAGACCTCCCACCCAACCTCTTTCCCACATCTGTCATTACCGCTTTAACTCTAACTCTTTCATCCTTCCGCTATCTCAGCCCAACCACCAGGTGACACCTCTGGTAACAGTCCCACTCTACTGTATCTGGAACCTGCAGCCAGCTAGCAGCATAACATATCAACATACACATTTAGCAACAGGCATAACACATTGTACGCTACATAACCACCTCCTACACTTGCTTGGCAATTTATGCGCACAGAACGATCATGGAAACAATCGTCCTGTGCACATGTAAGTTAATTGGCCTGAGCAAACAGACTATTAAACAAGTGTCCATTGACATCTATGTAGCTGATCGGAGGTCGTTTAGCGCTGTGGATCGGTGAGTCTAAATCCAGCCTTACTCTGCTCCCAGTGGACTCATGTAGAGGTCTGCAACGCGACCATATTCATTTCACAGCTGTCTTTTTAACCTGCTTCCAAATGCTCTTTCAATACTCTCTATTCCAGAGACATTCCCAATAGTTATCCATCAGGTAATGACAAGATTATATCCTTCACTCACCATCCCGCAAATGATGGACCATAAAGAGTTGACAGATAAGGCATTAGCTTTCATAATTTCCCTTGGTACATAGGACATCGATAACCGCACACCTTAAATGAAGCCAGCCACCAGTACCCCAGGGGTTATTCCAGCATGTTTCATTTTCATCATCTAGTTGTCGTGTTTTGGTTCAGTGTTTTTTTGGCTCTGCGTTAAGCTATTAGTTTCTTTAGTAACTCGCTTGAATACTTTTTTTTTGCAATTTAGAAAGGTTTCTTGACACGACACCCAAGTGAATTCCCAATTAATAGTCACTTGGCCTGGATACTTATGGAGCTCTGTAGTTGGGTTGGAATAATGATTTCATGTGTTAGTGGGTGTTATATATTTTATTAGGATGATCTTTTGTAACATTTGATTGAAAAGCATAAATAGTGGATAAAAATCCCAATTAAAGTGAATCTGTCATTTGCCCAGAATATTGAGATATATGTTATAAAAGTCCCTAACATCCCACGATTCTGCTCCTCTTTTTCGTTTTGTGCTGCATCACTCCATTGCTGAGATATTCCCATTTGTTGCTTGTGAAGTGCAGTATGTGAAATCCCTGATTGTAGTGCAACTGGGCGTTTCTTCTAGTTTTCTCTGGGGGCGTGGTGTGCTTTGATTCCTCCTTTCCAGATGTTGCCAATCACAGCTCAACACCTTTTAAGACTGCTAGATTGCTGAATTAGCTGTCGAGCTGCGATTGGATAGAAGACTATGAAGAAACACCCAATTGGTCTACAAGCAGAGATTTCACATAGTGCCCTCCAAAAGCAACAAATGTGAATATCTTTCCAATGGAGTGACATTGTTATGTAATCTGAGAGCAGCATAACAGGAGCAGAGACCCTGATTCAAGTGATATATCACTTTCTGTCTGCATGCTGTCATTTTCATGCAATAGTTTTCTCTGCTGCAGATCTAGCAGAGCTCTGAATACTGAGCTCTGTATATCACCACCAACACCACTCTTTGGTAGCTTTCTGTGAAGACTGACTGTGCATAGGCAGAAAGCTGGTAATTATTGGTGTGAGAGTGGATGGACCAAGAGACACAAGACAACTAGTTCTGTAGTGATAATCTCCTGGTGATTAATAAGCTAATTTTGTTTTTTTTAAGAAGCAACACACAGCCTGGAGTTATGCTCATAAAAGTGTTTATGTGGTAAATAATGTAAAATAAGGTTTTACGTAAGATTGCTACACCTGACCAGCCCGGTTCTTGTACAGACTAGAGGTCCCAGCGGTGCCATTTCTAAAGGCCCCTGTGTAGACTGAAACAACCCTAAGGGGTACTTTGCACATTACGACATCGCATGCCGATGCTGCGATGTCGAGTGCGATAGTCCACACCCCCGTCGTACGTGCGATATCTTGTGATAGCTGCCGTAGCGAACATTATTGCTACGGCAGCTTCACATGCACTCACCTGTCCTGCGACGTCGCTCTGGCCGGCGACCCGCCTCCTTCCTAAGTCCTAAGACGTCACACGGCAGGCGGCCAATAGCAACGGAGGGGCGTAGATGAGCAGGATGTAAACATCCCGCCCACTTCCTTCTTTCTCATAGCAGCCGGGACGCAGGTACGGTGATGTTCCTCGCTCCTGCGGCTTTACACACAGCGATGTGTGCTGTCGCAGGAACGAGGAACAACATCGTACCTGTCGCTGCACTGGCATTATGGAAATGTCGGAGACTACACCGATGATACGATAACAACACTTCTGCACTCGTTCATCGTATCAAAAAGGTTTTACACACTACGACATCTCAAGTGACGCCGGATGTGCGTCACTTTCGATTTGACCCCACCGACATCGCACCTGCGATGTCGTAGTGTGCAAAGCCGGCCTAACCGGATGACTCAGATAACCATTCAGACCAATTTCTCCCTAAGCGGCCATCAAGGGTTCCACGGACCGCATTTAGAAACTGGTGGAAGGTGCAGAGTAAAAAAGTAAACCAAAAGTAATAACAACCCTGGAGAAACACAAAACCAACAGGCTGTAGTTCCAAGCATAGTTCACTGTAGAAATATCACCAGCAGCTAACAGCTTTATAGTTACACCCACCGGGTGATAGGGAAGACTAAATTAAATAATAGAAAACACTTGTTGGCAGAAAGACAATGAACAGAAAACGTGTAAAAACAGAGACAATTTTCAGAACTCGGACAGTGACCAAACTTGACTGTGGTCCAATGGAGAGGGAAAAAGACCACAGCACAGGTGGCAGTTGGATCAAATCCGAAGCATGACACCTAGTAAATGACACAGGATAAGGCTCTCTGCCATTACATCATGGTGCTCTCAGATTACATAACAAAAACCTGCTGACATATTTCCTTTAAAGACTACACTTGGCACACACAACTGGGAAAAAAAATCTTGCCATACGCCACTGTACGTTCCAATTTCAGACCAACATTATGAGGTACCAGGCTTTTAGAGGATCTATCATTTAGTCCTTCATGTCTTCATTGTCACATTCCGGCCTTGTCATGCCACATCTCTATGAAATATTCTCCTCTCTGAAATTTATTGAATAATTACGTGTAACATATCACCCATTTCCCATTTCCCATCAGAGCTGGAGATATTTATGTATATTATTATTAATACTGAGGATCAATATTCCTCAGAGAAGATTAGATATGGACGGAGAAAATGGCTGACGGCTGAGATAACGTGGACACCGGCGGGGGAAGTGCTGTTAAGTGGTGACGGTATGGAATATCCCTCATCTGCCAGAATCCTCAGGGTGTCTAGAGGTTCCTCTCATCTATTGATTGTTCTACGTGTTCTTTTACCCTTCCAATAGCCTCTTAATGGAGCTTTTATCCCGTGGGTCACAAGTTCTGTCAACTCTTGGAGAATACACTTAGATAAGGAAAAGATCTGGGCTAATGGCGTAGATTACCGAGTCCCAACTAACAAAGTAAACCGCATATACACGGACAAAAAAATATGGGATCAGATCACTGTCTGCGAGACTTGCAATGAGTTCTTCCTTTGCTTTCATGGTTACAATTTAGTAAGACGTGTTATGGGCTTAATACATAGTTTGGATAATAAAAAAAAACTGCTACAATATAAATTTAGTAGTTAAAAGGTTACACTTATACAGAAAACTTCCCTAAAGGCAATGCCGGCTAATGGTTTCCCTGATTAGTGACTTATAAAATATATTCTGATTTCACCGTTTCTAAACGGCCAGCAAAGAAATGCCCGAGTGCGGAAATTTCATGCAGTCAAAAAGCCTATGGTCTTTTATTCTGCCAAACTTCAGTGGTTCTGGCTGCCATTCGTCCTGAGACCCATTAACTCTTGCATATGTCATTAAACTGCTACAAATGGGCTTCGGGGGACACGTGCCCCAGGTCCTTTACCCAGCACCTTGGATCTCTTGGCACAAACAACTGTCACATTCAATTTTATCATCTTCCTCTCCATCAGTCTACCAAGACCCATGATTAAAGAGTTGTCTACCATTAGAAATATCTGCTGTGGGCTATAAAGGAGGCTCAGCTTACAAAATCTTATGGTGCTCATCAACCCGAAAAGTGGGGATCTGCATGTTGTGGCTGTTTAAGATTGACTTTAAAGATACATACTTGCATTTCCTCACTATCATTTATCTATTATGCTCACTTATGTACTGCCATTATATTCCGCGGTGCTTTCACAGACATCGCTGTCCCCATTGGAGCTAACAATCTGTTCCTTTTCAGTATGTGTTTGGAATGTTGGAGGAAACCGAAGAACCCTGAAGAAGGATGGCGTCTTGCGAATTGATACACAACAGCTCTACTGTAGCCGAACATTAGGCTATGTGCGCACTAGAGCTTTTTACCCGCGGATTTGCCGCGGAAATTTCTTGAGAAATGTCTGCAATCTTTGTGCAGACATTTCCCAGCAATTTCTATGGCAAAAAAAAAGCTGTGCGCACTGGTGCGGATTTTTCTCGAGAAATTTCCGCATGCGGATTTTCTCGAGAAACTTTCTCGAGAAAATGAACATGTCCATTATTTCCGCGGGTACCCTGCGGATTTCTGCAGTACAGCCTGCAAAAATCCGCAGGGAACCACCCGCGGGAAAATCGCGGCAATTCCGCGGCAAATCCGCGGCAAATCCGCATGCGGATTTGACGCGGATTTTTTCCGGAGGTCCGGAAATCTTTCACTGGCAGAAGTTTCTCGAGAAAGTTTCTTGAGAAACTTCACATCTCTAGTGCGCACATAGCCTTAGAGGAAAAACTCCAGTCATCTCACTTTACGAAACATATACTGTATTGTTCGGTTTATATGACAAACCGGATAATAAGACACATCCAAAATTTTGAGAAAAAAAGATGAAAAAAAGGGGTCAAGGAGGAGCAGCGGTGGTGGAGCGGGGTCATAGGAGGCAGGGGCGGTGGGTGAAGCAGGGCGATGTGGCAGGTGTCCCAGAAATTGTTGGCGGTGCGTGCGTCAAAGAAATGGCACCTGCAGTTGGCGCATGCAAAGATTGAGCTATTGGCTCAATCACAAGCCAAGATCTCATCTGCGCACGTGCCACCCCTGGCACTATTTTCCTTAAGTCCACTGCGGGAGATCAATGGGCCGGAGGCGGCACATGCGCAGATGAGATCTTGAGCTGAGACTCCGACTCCAGGCGCCATTATTTGAAGACTTCACCACCCACAGCACAGCAGCCCCAGCAGCACAACGCCCGCAGCCCCAGCAGCACAGCGCCCGCAGCCTCATCAGCACAGCGCCCGCAGCCTCATCAGCACAGCGCCCGCAGCATTGCCCTGCCTCCTGTGACCCCTCTCTACCACCTCCCGGTAAGCTACATTTGGATTATAAGACGCACCCCTCACTTTCCTCTCAAATTTTTGGGAGGAAAACTGCGTCTTATAATCTGAAAAATACGGTATTTATCCCCATATGGAAGTAAAGGGTATCAAACCAGCAAGGAAAAAGTTGGCAGAACCCTCTGATTTTGGCGGGACTGAGAGACCATCTAATGCGAATGATGGCCCTCCCAGCTATTCCCTGACAGATAACAGATAACGTTGGAAGAGAAAAGGATTGGAAAGTTGGAACTTCAATGATAATTTCTGAACCTTTTGTTTTTAGAGGAAACACCTTAGGCGACTCCTTCTCCTCTATCCTCGTTAAAAACACATGAACACTTGACCTCTCGGGGCAATTTCTTTTTCACCTTAATGCTATTTTGGACTAAAACGAATTTTTGTAACAAGGTTTCTGAAAAATTTTGGACAGTTTGTCTTCTGCAGCCTCTAGGTACCCCTGTACATAGCAGACTGCAGAATCAGTTCTCAGTGAATCTGTCAGAGCATGTTATGACAGCAGGGTCTGTAATTCTTATCTCTCTCCTCTTGAATTCTTTTAAGTGATGTCCAAATCTAGGTTCAACTTACCATAAATCAGGAGAAGACAGATAATAGTTACAGCTTGTTACCTACCTGTTTCAACTCCAGTGTCAGGTTCTGTTCCCTTCCTCTATGGCTGCTGTCCTTTGCTGTGCTCCACGTTAGGTTTCACATCTTGGTCAGCCTACCTCACTGACATCATAAACCAAGGACTTTTAAGATCAACTTAGAAACATGTCTGAGCATTAAGCCAGTGTTGTGTTCAGCTGCTATTTATCTTGGAGCTTGCAACCATCCAGTCAAATCAGCTGCAATCATCTTTGAAGATTGTTGTGGTACCTACAACCTGCATCTACAGCTCATCATACCTGCTAATTAACCCATCATCTCCTGGAAGCATTACAAACTGTTCTTTAGAGATGAAGGCGTGATGGAACGGCATCTTCCAAGGAGAAGATGCCATGCTTTCACTCCTTCATTTCTATTTTCTGGTTGACGCCTTAGGCTAGTTTCCCACTTGCGTTGTTTTGGTTCAATCACAATCCGCCGATTTGGAAGAAAGCGGAATCCGTTAATGGATTCCGCTGCTTCCCATAGACTTGTATGGACGACGGATTGCGACTGATGGAGCTGCGTTGCTTCCGCTGGCTGACGCGTTGCTTCTGCCGGGTGGAAGGAATGCAGCATGTAACGACGTTTTTTCAGCGGCGGAATCCTTTATTTTTTCACTGCGCATGCTCAACTTATTTTAAATCACAGAAACTTTGTTTTGTCTCTCGGTGGCCGAACGCTCAGCTGATCGCCCGGCAGCCGGCTTTTGAGAGCGCTCAGCTGATCGCCCGGTAGCCGGCTTTTGAGAGCGATCAGCTGATCGCCCAGCAGCCGGCTTTTGAGAGCGATCAGCTGATCGCCCGGCAGCCGGCTTTTGAGAGCGATCAGCTAATCGCCCGGCGTCCGTCTTTTGAGAGCAATCAGCTAATCGCCCGGCAGCCGGGTGATCAGCTGATCGTTCACAATATAATATCATATAATGATAAGGCTGCACATCAAACTTAGATAATGGTATAATGCCTCAAGCATATGGAAAAATATTGGAATATACAATGAAAAATGCTACTTGCTAATTTGAACATGTGAATAATGAAATGCATACCTGCCATGAATATTAGGAAAAAGGAGATATTTAGCAATCGCATTGATCAATGTAACTGAGCCCCAAGACCTCGTCAAGGTATATCTCTATATTGGGGTCCCTAGCTCTGTGACCCTAACTGTGTGTCATCTCATTGCAATTAAAAACTGCTGTGGGTGGAGAGGGGTAACTAAGGACTTTCTTTATAGGAGATGGAAAAAACATGGCCAAAAGGGGCGGAGCTGTGTTCACATTCAGAAAAAAAACTACATATAACTGAATAGGATAACTGAAGTGAGCACTAATATATATATATATATATTATGAGTGCAAGCCAAAAAATACATACCATAATATGTATGTATACCTTATATGGTATGTATTTTTTGGCTTGCACTCATAATATATATATATATATATATATATATATATATTAGTGCTCACTTCAGTTATCCTATTCAGTTATATGTAGTTTTTTTTTTCTGAATGTGAACACAGCTCCGCCCCTTTCGGCCATGTTTTTTCCATCTCCTATAAAGAAAGTCCTTAGTTACCCCTCTCCACCCACAGCAGTTTTTAATTGCAGTGAGATGACACACAGTTAGGGTCACAGAGCTAGGGACCCCAATATAGAGATATACCTTGACGAGGTCTTGGGGCTCAGTTACATTGATCAATGCGATTGCTAAATATCTCCTTTTTCCTAATATTCATGGCAGGTATGCATTTCATTATTCACATGTTCAAATTAGCAAGTAGCATTTTTCATTGTATATTCCAATATTTTTCCATATGCTTGAGGCATTATACCATTATCTAAGTTTGATGTGCAGCCTTATCCTTATATGGTATGTATTTTTTGGCTTGCACTCATAATATATATATATTAGTGCTCACTTCAGTTATCCTATTCAGTTATATGTAGTTTTTTTTCTGAATGTGAACACAGCTCCGCCCCTTTCGGCCATGTTTTTTCCATCTCCTATAAAGAAAGTCCTTAGTTACCCCTCTCCACCCACAGCAGTTTTTAATTGCAATGAGATGACACACAGTTAGGGTCACAGAGCTAGGGACCCCAATATAGAGATATACCTTGACGAGGTCTTGGGGCTCAGTTACATTGATCAATGCGATTGCCAAATATCTCCTTTTTCCTAATATTCATGGCAGGTATGCATTTCATTATTCACATGTTCAAATTAGCAAGTAGCATTTTTCATTGTATATTCCAATATTTTTCCATATGCTTGAGGCATTATACCATTATCTAAGTTTGATGTGCAGCCTTATCCTTATATGGTATGTATTTTTTGGCTTGCACTCATAATATATATATATATATTAGTGCTCACTTCAGTTATCCTATTCAGATCGTTCACAATAGTCTGCCGCCGGTAAAACTGTAAAAAAAAAATAAAAAAAAAGCAGATTCCGTTGTTTTGTACGATCCGTTGCATCCGTTGTGCCACTGTATGCAACACATCCGTTGCATCTGTCACATAACACAATGCAATGGATGCCGTTCAACGCAAGTGTGAAACTAGCCTTACCAGAGGATCTAGCACCCATTTCCCATCTCATGGATTGAAACTGCTACCTACAGCGTGGTGAGGTTCCCCTTTTTTATTTTTGTTATTTAGGGACAGTTCACATTAAACTGCAATCATCTCCATAAACTCCTGTGGTTTCTACAACTTTGATCTACTGTTCTTCAGATGTGCTGGTTTACCCATCGTCTGCTGTATGCATTACAAACTGTTACTTAAATGATACTGCAATTGTGTTTCCTAACTCGTCTGATTTCTTCAACCTGCATCCCCATCCCAGTCCAGACCTTCTGTTTAACCTTTGAACTGCTCTCCTGTATTTCTTTACACTGCTGGCAGTGTGTCCTGCTCCGCTTGCTTATTGTCTAGTATACATTGCTATCCACATGCTTGCCGCTACGCCATTAGTGTGTTCACCCTGACCTGTGCCTTAGTGGATTCATATTACCAGGTTATCCCAAACACAGACTTGTTTGCCAGAAGAGCTCACTGATGGATTTATTAATAGCTCACTCCGCAGTCTGATATGCACTATGATATATAAAGGCAGTAGAAGACAATGATCCAAAATTTTTAGCAAAAATAATTATGATCATTTATATATCTATATATATATATATATATATATATATATATATATATATATATATATATATATATAAAATTAAATATATATATATATTTTTTTATTTTTTTTTTTAAAGTCCCTGAAGGTGTCCATATTCCTCCTTAAATCCTGGCTCATCATGTAATCAAACCAGTTTAAGTACACAGATATCTCAAAAGGACAAGTAAACATTGACGTAAATCCAACTTACCAAACCTAAAGGCCCCTTTACACACTGAGACTTTCTAGCGATCCCACCAGCGTTCTCGACCTGGCCGGAATCGCTGGAAAGTCTCTAGTGAGTCGCTGGTGAGCTGTCAAACAGGCAGATCTGGCCACCGACGCAGCAGCGATACGGACCTACAGAACGACCTCACTGGAAAGGGAACGCTAGCACTCCTATGGGCTGGGTCGCTAACAATGTCGTACCGGTGTCAAACACACCGATACATGCTGCGCAGCGGGAAACAAAAGACCAAAGAATGGTCCTGAACGATTTGTAGCGATCAGCGACCTCACAGTGGGGGCCAGGTCGCTGATGCGTGTCACACACTGCAATGTCGCTGGGAAGGTCACTATTACGTCACAAAACCGGTAACGTTACAGCGATATCGCTAGCGATGTTGCAGTGTGTAAAGGGGCTTTAAGACCCAAAGCAGCACAAACAATACTGTATTGGGAAATTGCTCTCATAAAGTTTGGAAGGAAAGCAGAATAAAGAGGTTTATGAGACCGGAATAATATTTTAAACCCAAAAATAAGAAAAATCAAGACTAAAAAGCGACCAAACAAGAACCATCAGGGAGATGTGTATGGACAAATAAAACAGCAAGCGGATGCAGAGGTAAAAGACAGAGATGATCTTGATGGATGTTCCACCAGTGACCCCGTCTTAATCCAGGTCAGGATTTTACTTAAGAGACTTCTCCTTCATCAGCTCCAGGACTCGCTGTAAGATTATAACCTAGTAACTCGGAACATAAATTGCTTTCCCCGTGGAAAAGCTTCAGTAATACCATACGGGACTTTTTTTTTTATCGAGACTTAAGTGAACTTTTACCAATTCTGAGTACCGCTTCAAAGCCCAAGACAATGATAGGTTATGACAAACACGCCTGATAGTCAGCAGCCAAGATGCAGAGAAATCAGACCAGCCCTTAGTGGCTGAGGAGCCTCCGTGTCTCTGAAGACAAGGTGACTTTAGAGGAATCACAGTGACATGTTCGAATGCTGCCAAGAATGCCTGCCACCATCACAAGCCATTACAGAATAGGACAGCTCCGGCATAGATCGGCTCCGAGGACATGCGGGAATCCTTGGGGATTAATAGGGACAGATAGGGAGGGTGGGAAAATGCTTAATCAATAAGTAGTGCTCTCTTCAGAATGAAGCACATCAAGCAATCAACGTTTCAAAGACAATCTATACTTTTGGAAGATAATGCGTGCGTAA
This sequence comes from Anomaloglossus baeobatrachus, assembly GCF_048569485.1. Lineage (NCBI taxonomy): Eukaryota > Metazoa > Chordata > Amphibia > Anura > Aromobatidae > Anomaloglossus > Anomaloglossus baeobatrachus. Next base: position 485,905,659 of record NC_134357.1, read on the forward strand.
ACGCAAGTCCATAATTACAACATATAGAGTAAAAGACAGGTCCGAAATGCCCTACTATGGATTAAAACCGTCTAAAGTTTGGAAAAACATAAAAATATTAACTCCTTAAGGACACGGACAATTTTTGTGCTTTCATTTTTTCCTTTCTTTCAAGAGCCATAGCTTCTTTATTTTTCCATCTACTATACATGTGTAAGCCTTGTAAGGGCTTTAGTTTTCTTTTACGGGAAGAGTTGTAGTTTTGAACACCACCAATCATTTTTCCATATACTGGAAAACTATTCCAAATAAAAAATTCCAAATGTGGCAAAATTGTGAATTTTTTTATCTTATGTCGCCATTTTTCGAGACCTACAATGTCTTCAGTAGGAACATTATCATTTTTTGGGTAGATACGACTTTTTGATCACTTTTTATTGCATATCTTGATACATCAAACCTTTATGGACACAGCAATATCACCAATGTTTATTTCTTTATTTTGTGATTTGAATTTAGTATATATTTCAATACCACCTTTATTACAGTATATAGTAAAGATTTGGGTTTCATATGAACACCAGCCAGGTTGTTCATAGGAATACGATCATGGCAGGTATAGCGGTGTCAAGCAAACCCCTGGCTACCATATAGCAAGCCATTGTCGCCCCACAATCATGTTTTGGAGCAAATGTTATGTGTGTGGAATGGTGCATCCTCCAGTTTTTGCAGCAGATAAGTGGTTAACAGCAGCGGGTATTAATGTTCGAGTTGCGGTTACAGATGCCGTTTACTATGCCCAGAGCGGTGACTGCATCTGCGCTGGCGCCGCCCCAATGACTAAAAGCCCGAGGCTGCTGGAAGGAATAGAGAACATTTCCTCCCAGTTGCAGGGTTCATGGTGCCGGCAGCGGGGCTCTCGGTGCCATCACTGCAGCTCTCGGAAGGGCGGTACCGATAGGTTCACAATACTATACATCTGCAGATTAACCCCATATCTGCAAGTTAATAGTTTTTTTTTTTACCTGACATGTTCCCTTTATTTCTCTTGATTCACCAAGGATCTATTCTGAGAACTACTATGCCCAGAGCGGTGACTGAACCGGCGGCACCCCGATGACTGAAATCCCGAGGCTGCCATGAGGAACAAAGAACGTTTCCTCCAACCAGCAGGGTTCAAGTAGCCAGCAGCAGGGCTCACGGTGCCGGCAGTGGGGCTCACAGTGCCATCACTGCGGCTCTTGGTAAGACACTGCCGATAGCTTCAAAATGCTATAAACCTGCAGATTACCCCCATATCTGCAGGTTAATAGAGTTTATTTTTACCTGACCGGTTCCCTTTAATTCTTTTCCTTCACCAGGGATCTCTTCTGAGAACTACAAGATCCCAGGAGAAGCAATAAACCCTTGTACTGTATCTCTGGTTCCTTTACTACATGATCTATCCATGCGGATACTGGTATCTCCCGTATCAGCACTCCAGGTCGGCATAGATGCGTCGTTATCAGTATTCCATTACAGCGGATTACTCCACAAGGGGTTAAAAAGGGAAAAAAAGTTAATGGCGATTTTCTCTCTCCAGCTGTAACTAGTTTAAACATTGCGTTGTAAATTTTCACATCAAAACAGCATTTCTGCGGCAATAGGGAGAAATTGGACTAAATTTCCTGTAGCCGAGGTGGATGTGAAAACAAGATCATTCCGTTGCGGATTTATACCCATAAGTATGTAGTATATCACCTGCGCTCGCTGGCTGCCAGTTCGGAGCGGGCGCTGATGGAGGGTCGCATCTGCAGGGAATACAGCACAATAAACAGAAACAAACAAGAAGTGATCAAGAAATTAGACTTCAAGTGCTTATAATGTGAAGGGGGGACTCCTATTATATTAGTCATTCCTGCACCCCTTATTTTGGAAGTACCGGTCACAGGATTCTATATATTTGTGGTACCTAATGCTCAGCATAGTCACAATTCAACATCTTCCATATTCTTAAAGGGGATATCCAGCACTTAAGATACACTGACCGATAATCCGGAACAGCTGTTGCTAGGAGCGCTCATTTCCTAATAATTGGGCAGTGCAAAAAAGCTAGCAATCACCCAATAAACAATCAAAACACTTGTTTATATGGTGAAATTATTTTTAAGCTCACTTAAAAATCATTACTCTCGGCAGCACATGAACATTCTATTCTATTAAGAATCAATCCATTTGAATCGGAAGAGCGGTCTACCTGTTTAAATAGGCTATCAAAGCACCACTCCAGTAGGGTTTTTTCAGTGCTGAAGTGGTACTTTAAATGGAAGTTTCCCTGTCATATACTCACCATTCAGCGGCTTCACCTATAAGTCTATGAGAGCCAGAACCAGGCCAGAACAAGGCTCTCATAGACTTGTATTGAGTTGTGACCTCCGGGCACTACATGAAACACTGGAGCTGCCGGCAGGTAACAAATCGCTGGTGATCAACCGGAGTGGCAGAGATAAAAGATGAAAGATGAAAAGATGACTAGAATTCAGGGGTCAGGGCACTTAGATTTAAAGCCTTACTCCAGCAGTGCAATGAAAAAACACTGAAGTGGTGCTTTAAACATGTAGGCGATTGACAGTTGTTTTTGTCCACAGGTCGTGTAGTCTAAACACACCAATAGATATCGATGACCTATTCTTGGGACAGGTCAATAATATTAGATCATTGGGGATCTGACTCTTGGCACCCCCCCAATCAGCAGTCACAACTCTCACAGTTCAGAGCAGGAACAGTACAGCTCTATACTCTGTATAAAGGCTACAATGAAATGTTCAAACAGAAGTGTGAACACGGGCTTATGCCGGCGTCACACGGTACGATATATCGGGCGATATGTTGTCGGGGTCACGTCGTTAGTGACGCACATCCGGCATCGTTAGACATATCGTACCATGTGACACCACTGAACGACTTTTAACGAGCAAAAATACTCACCTTATCGTTGCTTGTTGACACGTCGTTCATTTTCAAAATGTCGGTCCTCCCTCTGTGCTCCGGTTATTCATCGTTCCCCAGGCAGCACACAACGCTCCGTGTACACCCCGGGAACGACGAACACAGCTTACCTGCGTCCCGCCGGCAATGCGGAAGAAAGTGGTGGGCGGGATGTTTACGTGCCGCTCATCTCTGCCGCTCCGCTTCTATTGGCCGGCCGCTGTGTGACGTCGCTGTGACACCGAACGTTCCTCCCCCTTCAGGAAGAGGATGTTCGCCGCCCACAGCGACGTCGGTCAGCAGGTAAGTGCGTGTGATGGAGGTTAACGACTTTGTGCACCACTGGCAACTAATATATATATGCAGGGAGATACCGTACGGACTAGTCTAATTTCTGGCGATAGTCCAGGGCAGGCTCATCAAAATTTGTGGCGGATTTATCAAGACTGGCGTTGTGCTAGACAGTTTTAATGAAGGGAAGTGGTGGAGTAAGATGCGCCAAATTCATTACCAGGCATACTGTCACACACAGACTAGGGGAGGTCCGCCGTAAGACTAAATATACAACAAAACAGGGGTAACACTATGACAAACAAGGGGAACACCGGGGACACTTTAACAACGGTGGGCCCTAGCGCTAGTGAGAGGGAAGATGGGCACCTTCTCACTTACCTGCCGCTGTACCCTTCACTCCTAGCCAGTCCCTATACAGGTTCCTCACCTGTCGCCGAGCCAGATCCTGAAGCCCTGAGATGACCCTACAATTGTCCCTGGCTAGGGGGTGGGCAGTTGACGGATGCTAGCCTCACTGTTGCACTGAAACAACACACCAGGAAAGGAAGACAGACGGGGAAAACACCACAAAAGACTGCTGCAGTCAATACCAAGACTACAGCCACATCAGCAACTCCAAGAGAGCGTGTCGCCAGCTCCTTCCAGCTCCAGATCCAGAATTCTAATGAATCAAGAATAACCGGCACCCTCTGCTGGTAGCAGAGGGTATATAAAGGGACTGGGAGTGATCTTAAACTGGAAACACCTGGGATGGTAATTGGCCTGCTTTCTGTCAAGGAATACAGCCATTAACCCTACAATTGCCAAAGGAAATTAACACACGTATAAATAGCAGAGTCTCACAAGGGAAAGTGAGAATCAGTCCAAAAACCTGTCACTAAACTCCTAAAGCAAAGAGAAAACCGTGACACATACACTACTTAATGAATGTGGAGCATGTTCTCAGTGTGCCTGTGTAGCACCCAGGGATATGTGTGAACTCGGTCCCAGGCAGAGTCTCTATGGGGATTGTCATGGTGGTGGCCGTTACCCGGTTCCGTGCGCTGGGCCCTTTTTGCAGCTAAATGTAGGGAGCCGCCGCTGCAGAATGTCTCCACTGGGGCTGGTGGTATTAGCAGCTAATATGGTGGTCCCTCCGCAAGTAGGGTTTTGCCCCAACGGGTGTATGGTGCAGTGGGTGTCGAAAGAAGGGAGTCCACACAGGTATTCAGTGCAACTGGTTTACTCACTTTCTTGAGACGGTAACTGGGGGCCCGAGGCCGGCTGATTTCGCCTCCAGGTTCCCTTTGTCCCAGTGCCAGTCTGGTTTCCCTGTTACCTTCTTCCCCTGCACCTGTCTCTGGTAAGTGGGTCCCCGTGGTATAGAACACTAGAGGTCCCCGTTCTGTGGTTTGTTCACTTCTGTCCACCTGACGGTAGTGTGAACCCTGTGGGGTTGGATTCTCTGGTCCTGTCCCCGGTTCTCCCTTTGCTACTGAGTCTTTGGATTCTTTAGGATCAGCAAGGTCCTTGTTGGTCCCCTTTGCTGTGCAGGTGTTAACAGGTCGGCTTGAAGCTCTTTCCTGTCCTAGGGTCCTGTACCCCGTCGGTGCGTAGTTCCAGGATTACTCCACCGGCAACCACCTCTCCTGCGTACCAGGTCACCGTTAACCCGAGTCAGAGTGTCACTTCACTTCCACCTTCACACCTCTACAGTCACTACTCAACTGACTACTCTCCTCTCCACAGTCACTGCAGTTCTGACTACTGACTTCCTGTGTTCTCTCTGTCCACGGTTTGCCCCTCCCACCTGGTCAACTAGTGGACTGAACTGGCTCCACCTCTAGGCGGCCATCCATTGGTCCCACCCTAGCTGGGTACCATTGTATGGGGGATTGTTGGGGAAAACTGGGATTACCTGGGTTTTTTGTGTTACCTGCACTGGGGTTCTGGGTCCCTAAGGGGGTAGGCTCTGCATTGTTGTAGGGATGAAGAACCTTTTAGCACCCTGATGGGTTCAGGGGCGCTACACCTGTGCATTAAAGTGGCATCATTTATGATGAATTTGGCTGGTGCCACCATGCCCTGTCCTGCACATGCTTCGCCCACTTTGGCAGAGCTGGTCAAAATGTTAAAACTTTTCGAAGTGTTTTACCCAAGAAAAAACACTTTGATAAACACAACAGTGTTTCAGAGAAGTCGTGGATTCCGGCTGCCCAAATCAAGATGGACAGGTTCCCTTTAACAAATTCAAGCAAACTAAAAGGAACAAAACTTCTCCGACTTTCCAAATCCTCCCAATTATCGTTAGCACTGTAGATCTTGGCCACTTTCTTAGGAGAGAAGTAAGGAGGAGTCTCAGAATTACGAGATTTTTTTTACATGCAGATTTTATTCTTGGAGCTATTTAAAATGCTGTTTTGACTTTGAGGATAACATCGCTGCTCCATCAATCCATCTACGCTGCAAAATAGATGAAATTGCTTTGCTGGCAAATTATTCAGTCTCCTACAAAATATGGTGTTTTTTTTCCCATCTTCGCGGCTTCTTACAGATTTGCTCCTCTTTTAATCTAACATTTAACCTCTCTGCATTTAGATTTTCTCTTGTATACAGAGGCAGGAGGTGGGCATGCAAATCTCATTTTATTGCGGCTGAGAAAAGATCGACTATAATCAAGGGATGGGGATAAATCTGACTTTAGCCTTCTACACCTTAACATAAAGCTATTACAAATTTCCATCTATATTCTGAAGATGATGGAGGATATTAATGTACAGGCATTTACAATAACATGACAGAAGGTTGACTGCAATGACTTCCATCATGGCCACCATTGTCAACAAACCTATTTAGGCAATCCTTAGGTTTATGGTTTCCTTGTAAGGTAAGAAGATCCTCCAGGGCCAGGAGTTGATATGATGCTTTCAAGAAATACTGAGCGCATTGAATAGTTGCCTTCATGGCATCTCCAGTCTTTATGACCCTGGTTTCACCATGTTTCCATCACTTATCTGAAAATCCTATTAAACAATTTCCTATTGACAGACTAGGGACTATTTTTCATCGTGCTCCATCAGACTCCATCAATTGTCTTCTTCAAAAGGTGAGCAAAATGACTGAAGCTGTCAGGTAACACGGGAGTGGCAGTTCAGGTGGAAGCTGATGGCAAGTTGGGATCTCCCATTGCTTCGGCAACGGAAAAAAGTTTATTGGGGGTCTTTCTCCTCTTGGATTTGACTAAAGCGGGCTTTACACACTGCGATATCGGTACCGATATCGCTAGTGTGGGTACCCGGCCCCATCTGTTGTGCGACACGGGCAAATCGCTGCCCGTGCCGCACAACATCGCCCAGACCCGTCACACGTACTTACCTGCCCGGCGACGTCGCTGTGACCGGCGAACCACCTCCTTTCTAAGGGGGCGGTCCGTGCGGCGTCACAGCGACGTCACTGAGCGGCCGCCCAATAGAAGCGGAGGGGCGGAGATAAGCGGGACGTAACATCCCGCCCACCTCCTTCCTTCCGCATTGTGGCCGGGTGGCAGGTAAGGAGAGGTTCCTCGTTCCTGCGGTGTCACACGGAGCAATGTGTGCTGCCGCAGGAACGAGGAACAACCTCGTTACTGCTGCAGTAACGATTTTTGAGAATGGACCCCCATGTCACCGTTGAGCGATTTTGCACGTTTTTGCAACGATGCAAAATCGCTCATCGGTGTCACACGCAACGGCATCGCTAATGCGGCCGGATGTGCGTCACCAATTCCGTGACCCCAACGAGTTTGCATTAGCGATGTCGTAACGTGTAAAGCCCCCTTTACAATGGACTTTGAAATTGGAACATATATGATCACTTCCAGATCAAGACATTTTCAGACACTCGGCTTTGTATTTAGGTGCTTCTTCATTGTTTTTACTTGCTTAAAGAGGTGGTTCCCCCCATTTCATTATTGGCCACATCAATATTATGTTGAGAATCAAGGTTTCTCTCAAATACCTTGTGTTGCCAATAGCGCCTGTGAGTGGCGCTATTGCGGTCCGCTCACCCCCATCACGTGAGCCCCGGGCTCTGTGACCTCTGATTTTCAGTGAAGTCACGTCAACTTCTTGTTGACCTGATATCACCGCAGCTGGCCCCAGTCTCCGTGATTCACTGGGCTGTGGGCGGTGTTTCACCGCTCATCACAGCCCAGCATCGCTCCTTTTGTGCGCTGTGCATTGATGAGGAGGGAGCAGGGAGATGCTAGGCTGTGACGCTGGGCTGTGATGAGCGGTGAAACGCCGCCCACAGCCAATCACTCAGGAAGACTGTGGCCCGCCTCAGTTGACGTGACATCACCGGACATCAGAGATCCTGAGGGTCACTTGAAGGGGGTGAGTGGACCGCAATAGCGCCACAAACAGGCACTATTGGCAACAGAAGGTATTTGAGAGAAACCTTGTTTCTCAACATAATATTGATGTGGCTAATAATGAAAAGGGGTGAACCAACCCTTTAAATACTATATTTATAAAAAAAATGATGATTGCATTCTTATATAATTAAAAGAAATATTATACATTCCTTGGGTTATCATCATTAGGGTCTGAGTTTGAAAGTCAATTACAATAAGTTTGTATGGGCTTCTCCCAAAACCATATCGGTCGTTTCCTATAAAATTGCCCATAGTGTGTGTGAGTCTCTGGGGCATATACTGGATTTACTATATGTCTAAGCAGAATACTGGAAAAATATGTCAAAATTATATAAATAATGGAAAATAAATTCCCAACTGAGTTTTAGACTCTGATCATATCTGAGATGTGGACACAATGGAAGCCACAAAGCTGGCAAATCTGTTGTACAATGTAACCCAGCAAAGACCAATGGCCCCCTTATAACATGGTGACTTCTACTGATTTGTTGCACAAATGTCCCGAATCTTGGCTTTGCTCCCCTGAACTCCCCTTCAGGTTTTGAAAAGCTCTCATGTGATCGTGTGTTTGGGCCTATATAAGAACCTCTGCGACCCAATTCCCAGTCTCCTGTCTGCCTACGGCCTCCAGTACCTATGCTACCTGCTGTCATGCATCGATTTGGTGATTCAATCCAGTGACCTCTCGCTCTATGGTTGCTTCCCCTGTCTGCTGAGCCATGACCTTTTTCTTCTCGGACCTAATGCTGATGGTTTTTATTTCCTTCACTTTTCCTCTGGGCTTTATCCTCTTCAGGTGTTTTCCTTTGTCCTATTTTGGCTTGCCTCATCACAGTCTGGGTGGGGCTATATATACTACATTTTCTTGCTGCCAATACTTCTAGGTGCATTATTGCTAAGGAGTTCCATCCCCTCGGTGAAGAGATTTTCCCTGCTAGACAGACGTTTGCCTTTATGCTGTGTTTGTTTGTCTGACTACTCAACACCTTTGATCTTTCTTCAATTAGTTTGGTGTGAGGTTATTTATTATTCTCCTTTTTTCTCCTTTGTGCGTGTGCTTTACGTTTCCTCACCTTAGGTTCCCATGTGCATCTGCACACTTACCCTCTCCTGATTAGCTATGCATAGCAGCCTCATCTCTGGTTCCTAGGAGGTAAAAGAAACCCTAAGATGGCCTTTTAGGGAGCCAGGTCTGAAGTGGCGATTTTAGTTGTGCGGCTATGGATTTTCTAGTCTGTACAGGGACCAGTAAATCTGGGTGTGGCTTCTCTGTGTTGTAGGTTGTACTATTACCATTACCCAAGTTTGAGAGAGGTATGTGTATAACACCTGCATCCCAGTCTCCTGTCTGCCTGTGACCTTCAGTACCTTCGGTACCTGCTCCCGAGAATGTCTGCCTGTGGTCTCCAGTACCTCTGCTACCTGCTCCCCAGTTTGTCTGCCTGTGGTCTCCAGTACCTCTGCTACCTGCTTTCCGGTCTCCTATCTGCCTGCAGTCTCCGATACCTCCATTACCTACGCCCCAGTTCTCCTGTCCCAGTTCTCCTGTCTGCCTGCTGTCTCCAGTACTTCTACTACCTATTTCCCGCATGCCTCACCTGCCTGCTGTACTGATGCTTATTGCAAATGTGCCCACAAAGAGCTTGAAGGAACCACCTCAACAGGTGAGCCTAAACAAGTCCTTTGGGTTTGATCATAGTTCTCAGCACTCAAAATTAATGCTGTTACAAACTTATAACAGTTTACCTAAACATCATCACGTGGTGGGAAAAACTGCAGACAAAGATGACCTACAAGTAATTCCAAAAGGGGATGTCTAGTGCTAACATACTGATCAGTGAGTGTCTGCCCACTTGGACCTACATCAATAAGCAGATCTGAGAATTTTTTTCCCAAACGGCGTGGCAGTTCGGATGTTTGACCGTTGCTCCATTCATTCTCTACAATGCTGCTGGAAAGAGCCAAGAACAACGCTGAACAGCCCTATGGAGAACGAATGCTGTGGAGGTTAAACATGTGTATTGATGATACATTCTATGGAGGATAAAAGTTCCATTTTCTACTGATTGATGAGGGTCCTTTAACTCGGACCCCCTCAATTGACAAGTTAGCACCCATCCAGTGGATAGGTGATAACTTTTTTTTACAACCACTTTAGTATTCATGATTAATCTCTAGAGTAGCAATTTTTCGACATAGGATACAAAATACAGAAGATACAGAATCTGCAATGGAGGCTCTTGGCAAAGCATCCGATGCAAATGTGAACAGAGACTTATTGATCTTTCATTACTTGTTTGAATCTCGATATAATTCATGGAACGGCAGCAGATTTCTTATACTCCGATTTACTTGGGTGAACAGCACGAAACAAAAAATAACAAAATATAAAACAACAAAGAAAATAAATATTTGACGATAAATCTCAACGTGTAAAGCTCATTACTCACTCTTTCAATGATATCCCTATTCATTTGATAACTCAACTTTTTTGTTTTATCACTTTTTTCTTTTTTTGTCAGAGTTTCTCATCGAGTTAGCATTAAATTAGCATAACCTTCCAAAATTACCCAGCGGCTTTTGTATTATTCATGAAATAGTTCTTAAGATTAGTGATTAATAATTGCGACTGCTTACTAAACAAATAATGAGGACCTTGTGGAGATAAGGATGTGTCACCCACATTTATATGAAGGGCTGGTGGCACATGTAGTAAGTATACACTGTCAGTGGGGAAGCAAGGTGGGTGTCCCATACCGAGGACTGAGAGGGGGCTACCACAAAATTAGGGAATTCTGAGGGGTGCCGGCAGAGTTGCCAACTTGATGTTTTACCACGTCATTAATCTGTGGCTAATGGACTGGAGCCCTGAGAGCCGCCTCCTGGCATCTGTGGCTCTTCTTTTGGTTAGCCGGCCTGGTTCAACGTAACATGTGCATCATGCCTTAAGAAGGACATCACACCAGGGCGGCTAATCAAGGGATGCAGTTAGGTAAGAGGCGGCTCTTATTGCTCCCATCCAACGACCACAGATTACCAACGTGATGGATGCACCAGGTACTGCAAATCGATTTGAAAACATGACAATGTGTTGATATTGTTAGAAGGTTCATTGAATACTACTTATACCCCTACTTTTCTATATGAGATCATAAGGGGGTGGACAATAAAAGACACAAGGAGCAGTGGCGGAGACTACAGCGCTGGATCAGGGAAGGCTGTGTAATTCACATATTTTTTTACATTTTTTAAACAGAGGTTTTCCAAAACTAGAAAACTGTTTTAACTGTTTGGATCACTCTTTTTAACAAGCAATCGCACATCACAGTCAACAAATTCCCTAGCCTTTCCATTATCCTAATCAGACTCTGATCCGAGTTTAGATAGGATCCTTAGATAGATCCTTAGATAGGAGGATCTGTTTTTTCTCAGATGTGGAGAAGAATAAAAAAAAAAAGTTTCTCCATCTTCTCCATTCTGTCACTCAGTAAAAATCACATCAGATGTCATCTGAGTGTGGTCCAGTTTTTTTCATGGACCCACAGACTTGAATGGCCATCTGATTTATGGAGGAAAATTGTACACACTGCAATTTTTTTCCTCAAACCTCTCGATCCAAGAAAAAAAATGGACATGTGCACTGCCTCATTGAATAATATTGGTTCAAATGAGATCAAATGTTTTGCCGTCTTCACGAGCCTTTCATCGGATCAATTGTATTTGGCACTGTTATGGGATTCTATTGATAGGGCTTGTAACGCCGGTGATCCCTGCGCTGTCCTGCCTCTCTTCTCCAGCAAGACGCTGACATACTCACCGCTGTGGCCGGCTTGCATCCTCCTCCTCTTCACAATCGTCCACATGTTCCTCTGCTATCTCCTGTTCCCGGAGCGTGCGCACACCGCACAGGTCTCCCGGTAGCGCGCTTAGGGCACGCACGCGCTTCTTCCCTCTCACAGGGCCAGTGCACCATTACCTGGAAATGCCACTCAGCCTATCGCTGAGAGGCACTATTTATGGCATCCTTCCCCTAGGGGAGGTGATTGAGCAGTGTGTTGAGTTAGTGTATTTGCTTGCTATCAGGTTCCATATATCTTGTGCCCGTTACCTGTGTCTTCTAACTCGTAACTGTATACTAGTGCCTTCTGTACTTGCTGTACCAGCCATGCCCCACGTACCTGCCGTACCTGCTCTACCAGCTGTGCCTGCTGTACCTGCGGTACCTGCTGTACAAGCCATGCCTGTTGTACCTGCTGTACCTACCAGAGCTGCTGTACCAGCTGTGCTTGCTGTATTTGCCATACCTGCTGTACCAGCCGTGCCTGTTCTACCAGGCATGCCCGTTGTACCCACCATACCTCCTGTACCAGCCGTGCCTGCTGTATCTGCTGTACCTACCATACCTGCTGTACCAGCCGTGCCTGCTGTACCTGCTATACCTGCTGTACCAGCTGTGCCTGCTGTACCTGCTATACCTGCTGTACCAGCTGTGCCTGCTGTACCTGCTATGCTCACTGTACCTGTCTGCAACTGAGCCTATTCCTGTGTCCCCGAGCCCAGTGGTGAACTGCCACATTGGACACTGCCCTGGAAGTGGCACCTGGCGCCTACCAGCAGCCAAGTCCAACCTCACCATCAAAGGCTCTGGTGAATACCCGGTAGGCGCTTATTTAAGCCCCTCCCACATTTTGAATAATTTATAGACTTATAAATTGTCATTTTCTTTTAAATTTGGAGAAATCCCTTGTTATATTAGTTGTGTTGAGTTTGTATTTTCTTTGGTTTATTGCAAACAACAGAAAGTTTGTACATTTTGGCTAATAAGTCGAATTTGCCGATTTGATGGCAATTATAGGTTGCCAGTTCCAACCGATATGGTGGTGCAAACATGGTGGCTGCAACAAAGGAGAACAATAGCATTGTTTCCGCAATTCCTCCCCCCTCCAGAAAAAGAAGGAACCTTCAGTAGAGACAGAACTCCTGACATCCTACCATCCGATGCTGCGATGTGTTGTGAATGATCGGCACGCGGCAGAGGTTAAACGCCCCTTACAGAACCTACAATTCTCCGACGCACAATCCTATTTGCTTGACAAGCTCTGACAAATATCCATTACCGCCGCCTTAAATCAAGATGAAATTTCCTCCATCATCGTACCTGACAATATTATTTTATTAGCACAAAATATCTTTTCATCAATGAGAATAACAGAGTATTTGCACGGGAGTGGAGAGGATGATTTTTCATATATATTAGCCATAAAACCCAACGTGTTATTTTTTTCTGTATCCATATGAAAGACGGAATATTTTAATATCGCTCAGAATGTGATATCCTATTATTTTCTTTATTGCTCTGCAAATAGGACAGGAATTCTTTGCGTGAATGAGACTGACCTAGTATTTGGATATCATTAGAGAGGTTTATTATACCACCTAGGTATAACTTTGATAAAAATGCCCTCAATTGCTACCAGGAGACGCACGGTCGCGATGGCGGAGTTTACGACTCCTGCTGACGAGGTATGTTAAGCAAAACACCTTTACATTTGGATAAAGGGGAAAAGCAGAGTTCAGCAGAAACCTGAAAAGCGGCTGCCCCTCGGGGGCTGTAGACTAATACAAGCAGGTTTATACGCAGGGATACAGTGGTTTGTGAGAGCAGGGAAAAAGCAAAGGATCACTTCTCATATTAGAGGGATTCGTTAAATAGTAGAGATGTGCGTCATCTGCGATTTATTCCGCTAAATACAGATTTTCTTTTTCATGATCAAAGCATTTAACCAGTCAGCCGACAAAGGAAACAGAAGAGGTGAGTGTGCATATTGCTCTGTACTAAGGAGTCACTGGGGCTCGCTGTGCCGCCATGCAGTGCTCTAGCAGGAGCCTCTGTGGGTCTGTACTAAGGAGTCAATGAGTCTCCCTGTGCCGCCAAACAGTGCTCTACCAAGTGCCCCTATAGCTCTGTACTAAGGAGCTACTGAGGCTCGCTGTAGCACCATACAGCGCTTTACCAGGTGCCTCTATGGCTCTGTATTAAGGAATCACTAGGGCTCCTTCTGCCGTCATAGAGTGCTCTACCAGGTGCCTCTATGGCTCTGTACCAAGAGTCACAGGGGCTTCTGGTGCTGTAATACAGCGCTGTAATAGGTGCCTCTATGGATCTGTACTAAGGAGTCACTGGGGCTCGCTGTACCACCCTACAGTGCTCTACCAGGTGCCCCTATGGCTAAGTACTAAGCAGTCACTGGAGCTGGATGTGCTGCCATACAGTGCTCTAGCAGGTGCCTCTATGGCTCTGTACTGAGGAGTCACTGAGGCTCGCTGTGCCGCTATACACTGCTCTAAAAGGTGCCTCTATGGGTCTGTACTGAGGAGTCACTGAGGCTCGCTGTGCCGCTATACACTGCTCTAAAAGGTGCCTCTATGGCTCTGTATTAAAGAGTCACTGGGCTCCTTGTGCCGCCATACAATGCTCTACCAGGTGCCTCTATAGCTCTGTACTAAGGTGTTACTTGGGCTTCCTGTGCCACCATACAGTGCTCTAGAAGGTGCCTGTATGCCTCTGTACTAAAGAGTTCCCCTATGCCACCATACATTGCTCTACCAGGTGCCTCTATGGCTCTGTACTAAGGAGTCACTTAGGTTCCTTGTACCACGATACAGTGCCCTACCAGGGGCCTCTATAGCTCTGTATTCGGAATCTAGACCTGGGCAATCTTCACTACCAGGGCAGCACAAGTCTTTTTTAAAGGGGCCCTCCAATTTTGTGTATATGTAAATCATCAGCGGCCTTGTGCGCACACTGCGTTTTTACCCGCGGTTTTGCTACAGAAATTTCTTGAGAAATGTTTGTAACCTTTCTGCAGACATTTCCCACCAAAACCTAGGGGGAAAAAAATGACAGTGCGCACACTGCGTTTTTTTCTCAAGAACATTCTTTCTGCAGAATTTCTTGAGAAAATTTCTTGAGAGAATGAGCATGTCACTTCTTTTCCGCAGGTACCTGCGGTTTTTGCCATAGATAATGGTAAAAATCCGCGGGGACCAACTTGCGGAAAATCCGCAGTAAATCCGCGGCAAATTGCAGCAAAAACGCGGGTGCGGTTTTACCGCAGTTTGTGCCGCGGGTGCGGGATTCTTTCACAGGGTCCGACTTTTTCTTAAGAAAAAGTCACTTTCTAGTGCCACATAGCCTAAAAGTTCTGCAACTTTCTGAAATTTTAAGTGTTTAACCTCTTCACGGAATCTGAGACAAAATGACCTGCAGTGTTCATTTAAAGCTTCACCCCAATCGTGTTTCTGCCCTGCACAGTGCACCCCGAACCCTCAATGTGGAGGAATAGCAGCTCTTGAATAGGGCCTCTCCTGTCTCTGCACTTCCCCATAGCC
Organism: Anomaloglossus baeobatrachus; assembly: GCF_048569485.1. Classification (NCBI taxonomy): domain Eukaryota; kingdom Metazoa; phylum Chordata; class Amphibia; order Anura; family Aromobatidae; genus Anomaloglossus; species Anomaloglossus baeobatrachus. The sequence continues at coordinate 485,920,684 of NC_134357.1, forward strand.
ATGAGTTTTTATGCCCAGGGAAAACTTAAAACGGTGACGAGCCACCATGGTCAATCTTCGTACTCGTTGAAGTCTCACATTCATAATTCTGATTTAATTTGCTCAGTACATAAATTGTTATCACTCATGATCCCCACATTAATTTCCCTATTTTATTTCCCTATTTTATACACACGCATGCAACCATAGGTCACAAAACTAGAGTTGGTGCCAATCGACTCGCACGACCATGTTCATCGGCCATGACAGTAATCTGTTGTCAATTAATTGGATCCTTTTACCTAGCTGCATCCACATCTCTTCTTTTGATCAGCCGGCCTGGTGTAATGATATAAATGTGCGTCACCCTAGGGCTGACGTCCCGCCAGGCCGGCTAATCGAAAGAAGAGCCGCAGATAACATCAGGTAAAAGGCCATTCTTGTAGCTCCTGTCCACAGATTATTGTCATGGCTGATGGACTGGTCATGTGAATCGATTCACACCAACTCTACTATTATGCTACAATATGTTTTTCAAGTATAGGAGGAAATCAACCAAACAGTGCTAACCACTGAGCCACCCTAAGACCTACTGAGCCACTGCGATGGTTTATCAGATAGTTATGACTTTAAACACTCACAAAGTGTTGTCATCACTAGATCCAAATGTAGCAAACCCACAGATATATTAGGTCTGTGCAGGCTTTCAGCCTTTGAAGCTATGGAGTGTTTGCATTTACATGAAACCAAGCACAGATCTTGGAAATGATAAGAAACTGGAATACGGAGTAATAGAATCACAGAATGTTAAGGTCCCGTCACACACAACAAGATCGCTAACGAGATCGTTGCTGCGTCACCGTTTCTGTGACGCAGTAACGATCTTGCCAGCGATCTCGTTATGTGTGACACCTACCAGCGATCAGGCCCCTGCTGTGAGATCGCTAGTCGTTGCCGAAGGGTCCAGACCATTTTCTTCAAAGGTGATGTCCTGCTGGGCAAGACACATCGCTGTTTTTGACACCTAACCTCCTATACAGGTCGCTCTTCGTTATACATGTCGCTCATCATTACTGCGTCGTTGGTAAGGTCTGACTGTGTGACATCTCACCAGCGACCTCCCAGCGACTTACCAGCGATCCTTATCAGGTCGCATCGTGTTCGGGATCGCTGGTAAGTCGTTAAATTTGACGGGGGCTTTAGAGTAGGAAAGAGACCTCCAGGGTCATCGTGTCCAACCCCCTTCTCAATGCAGGATTCATCAAACCATCTCAGACAGATCTGTCCATCTTCTGTTTGAAGACTTTCATTGAAGGACAACTCACCATCTTTTGTGGCACCTGTTTCACTTATTGATCACCCTCACTGTCATTTTTTTTTTCTAATATCTAAATTGTATCTTCTCCCTTTCAGTTTCATTCTATTGCTTCTTGGGTTTACATGTGCAAATGAGAATAAAAATGATCCCTCCACACTGTGACCTCCCTTCAGATATTTCTAGACACCTCGTCTTAAACTTATATTTTGCAGGCTCAACATTCTCAAATCCTTCAACCGTTCGTCGTACGACATAGTTTGCAGTCCGCTCACCATCCTGGTAGCTCATCTCTGAACTTGATCCAGTTTCTCAATGTCTTTTCTAAAATGTGGTGCCCAGAACTAGACACAGTATTCCAGATGAGGTCTGACCAAAGAGTAGAGGAGAATAAGTTATTCACATGATCCAGACTCTATGCTTCTCTTAATACATCCCAGAACTGTGTTTGCCTTTTTTTGCTGCTGCATCACACTGCTGACTCATGTGTAGCCTGTGACCTATTAGTATACTTGTCTTTTCCACGTGATGTTGCTTAGTTCTCTATTTCTCCCATTCTGTAGATGTCATTTTTCTTTTTCTTGCACAAGTCCAATATTGCATTTCTCCCTGTAATATAACATTCCATTAGTCGCTGCCCATTGTTCCAGCTTATTAGATCCTTATGAATCATTTCTCTGAGTATATTTACAAGTTATAAAAAAGAGTATCAGATTAATAACAAAATTGTCTCCACTACAGCCGCACATGTATTTAATCTTCTCCTTATATAGTTTCCTTTTCCACCTCATTAGATCTTTCTTCCTTTTTGTTTTTCAGCTATGTATTCGGCATCATGGCTTTGATCCCTCGACACCTTGATGTCAATCCATCACCTTCTCCCTATTGTCAATTGTTCTTCCCATCCGCTGCTTCTTTTCTTCTCTCAATTTCTTTCTGATTCAGCAGTAACTCTTCATGGAGGCAAGAAGGGATTGTATAAATAAAGCTGGGGGCGTCTTTCACTTACCAGACCACAATAAACCTTTTTTATTCCTTCAAGTGCTTCAATCAGAACAATTTGCTCCCCCCTCCTTTCTCTTTTCTGCAATACTCTACAATAAGGCAGAGACAGAGGCTGGACCGGCCATGAACCTGGGGCCGCTGACAGCAGCACAGAAGAAGGCCTGTTATTCCTGGCACCGATTGTGGGAGAGGGTTAAGAACATAGGACTGTGATATGTTCTCTAGAGTCCAATGACATCTCTTATCTACTTCAAGAGCCTGATCACAAAGCCTTTATATATTGAGGCAGACACTGAGGCTACAGGAAGCTTTACATGATCACAATATAAGGGTAAAGAAGACTAATGATACTAACGCTTCCAAAAGTGGCCACAAACTTTGCACAAATGGATAAATTCATCTATAGGGAATTATGCACTCCCTAATATGTTGGGGTTCTGATAATAGCTGTGGACAAGTCTTTAGATCTGGATATTCATGTGCGATTTATGAAATGGACGCACAGTGATAGCCATGGTCAGTGGAGTTCAGAAGAATCAAGATCCAAGTTTAGAAGTTGAATATTCGAAGAAGTGTCAAATTTGTTGGCAATCTCAAAGGGGTGAGTCTTGAAAGAAGTGACAAGTTTGGAAGTCTCAAAAAGGTGAATTTTGAAAGAAGTGTCCATTTTTAGGCTACTCTCATGTCACAGATGGCAGACCCTAACCTTCACTTTCCCTGTGGTGGCACATGCTCCAAGGTTTGTGATATCTTAGGATCTTTATGTTCACAAAAGACACAATTTAGTGACAATTGTGATGCCAAAAACTAGCTTCCACTAACTTTCATTCCATGGAGGAGGAAAAGTTGTGAGCTTTTCTTGATAAAAACCTTGCTATTTTCTTATTGGTACCATAAAAGTGATATGGTAATATGATGGGAAACCCTTTGTAGCTCAGTCAGATATCTAATTTTACACCTATTGGAAAAACTGATCAATTTTTTTGAATCAGACACGGTCTGAGTGTCATCAGTTTCTCTTGTACGTGAAGATAAAAAAGTATCTCCACCTTCTCCATTTTGACAGTCTTTGAAAATTGGACCCCATCAGTATTTTGTGTACGTCAAGAGAATAAAAGTATCTCCACCTTCTCTATTCTGACAGTCTTTGAAAATGGGACCTCACTTTGAGTGCAGTTTGAGTTTTTCATGGACTCAAAGACTTGGTTTGCCAATTTTGATCTGACCCTTGGATCGCAATCAGGTATGTCTCCTTGATTTTCTGCAGAACGCATGATCCACATAGAATCACAGGCATATGACTGGCCCCAAACACTATCATAGGTACTAGTGATATCCGGGAAAACCGCAGGTAGCATTCGTATGCAAAAATCAAATGTCTGAATGAGGCCCTACAGAGAGACTGTGAGCAGAAAATGACTGCAATGACTGCAATGACTGCATCAGTGCACCCAGAGAGACCAAGCAGTTGAGTGTACCATTGGAGACACCAAGCAGTTGAGTGCACCCTTGGAGAGACCAAGCAGTTGAGTGCACCATTGGAGATACCAAGCAGTTTGAGTGCACCCTTGGAGAGACCAAGCAATTGAGTGCACCCTTGGAGTGACCAAACAGATGAGTACAGCCTTGGAGAGATCAAGCAGTTGAGTGCACCCTTGAAGTGACCAAACAGGTTGAGTGCACCTTCTCACCTACTTTTTATGCATCTTTCCCCATCCATTTTTTCCTTGATTGACAGCCCTGGCTTTACAAGAAGGATAGTGATAGAAGGAAAGCAAGTAGGTGGGAAGGTGAACTGAACTTTTCCGGCACTCTAAGGGAGCACTGAGCACCTCAGCTTGGTTTGAACAGTCATTTTACGTAGTAAGAATCATAGGTTCCTAATACGATTTTTACCGATTTTCTAAATCAGACAACCCATTTAAGAAACTAGGAAACCTTACAGAAGACATAAGAATTGCCCTAAAGTAATTTATTGCAGATCTTAGCTGCCACTTGGGATTGCCATCACCTGTATAAAAGCTGAATGCCTCGGGCCACCCTCTTAGATAATCATTGAGCTTCATTTGACACTCATGCCGCTATCGGTTACTGTGCCGTACGGCTCCTAACAACACATTTATTAATACATTATCTGACAAGTGTTTCCGCTTATATTTCTAAAGCATTTTAATTTGTGCAGATTAATTTCTCTTCTGTCCTTTGGGGGCTTTTTTTCTACAGATTTTCCGTTGTTTGACCTTGCACCAATCCAAAATAAAGGGACTATGACTTGTGACAGTTTCAGAGGAATCGGGGGGAAATGTGAGCGCACAGAGCTCTATTCTGTTCCCTCGTTCCCTGCGGTTTAATAGCGCAGTCTATTTAAGAAGATAATTAGCAGGTCTCCAGCTCTTCTCAGTTCATGTAGACGCACTCATCAAAGGAAAAAAGTAATGTCCCAGAATCCTGGCGGGATCAATACCGGAGTTATTCTTACACCGAGCGGCTCGTTTTAGGAAGTTGCTAATATATCAGGAATGGAGGAGACGCTGTGTCTGTGGCACAGGGGAGTCGGGTATTGATTCGCCAGCCAAAGGGAGTAAATGCCAACACTTAGATTCCCAATTGGATTTGTGACCTCAAACCGGTCTATACAGGGCAGTCTCTTAAAGCTACATAGGGCTGACATGCGGTGTCTAGGAAGGAGCTGATAATGGATTCTAACTTTTCTTAACTCTCGCTGTCAATTGTAATATAGAAAAAGCAAATAATTTGAAATGATGTGGGATCTGGAAAGAGCATTTCCAGTCACTATTGATATTAACATCAGTGGCACAGTAAACATTGCTAAGTTAATTAGTGAAGACATTAAAGAGTGCTTTAGCTAAATACTTTTCTTTTATTCTGACTGTTCTTCCCATCGTGCATCATTAAACTTTATAGCAAATATCATCATTTTTTCATCCCAGGAGAAGTTTTCTGTTGCACTCAATATCGCCCTCTGGTGTGTGCCGGGAGGGAGAGGTTGACCAAAGCTATAAACCCATTTCCATTTCAAAGAAATGGTTGTCAAGCTGATACATCAATCAACCAAATAGCCTATGGACAGCACGAGCGGTCTCGGCATCAATAAGATTATTAAAAAAATTGCAATCACAAGAGGTAATGAATTTGGAGTTCATAAAAACTTGAACATACTTTTTGTATACCAGTTTATCACAATGTTCAAGGTGTTGTTCAGCTCAAAAAATGATTCTTTAGATGTGGTTTAAATAGAAATATATTCAATTTGCTGATGCTGAATTAACAAAGGTGCTACCATTTTAATATATTATCACTGTTACAAAAACACAGCACCATGATCAACCTCAATACATAAACACAGTACCATAACCAAGCTCAGTAGATAAATACAGCACCATAACCAAGATAATTAAATAAATTCAGAACTAGAAAAAAGTTCAGTATATAAAGTACGTATCATAACCAAGTTCAGAAAATAAATACAGCATCATAATCAAGCTAAGATATAAATACAGCACACACATTTAAGCTAAATAAATAAATACACTTCCATATCAAAGTTAATTACATAAATACTGCATCATAACCAAGCTTAATACATAAATGACTCAGCAGAACCAAGTTCAGTATGTAAATAAAGTAATTTAACTAAGCACATTACATAAATCCAGAACCAGGGGTCTCGATACCTCCAGTTTTAGATTGGGTTACAGTTTCCTGTTTTGGCAAATGATCAGTATTTTGTGTTTGGAGGGTGCTGGCTGACTGCACATTCCAGTAGCTAATCCAACTCCCCTTTTTTGCATGTATTTGCCATGGCAAAAAAGGAAGCTTGGAATGTAAAATTCTTGTTCCGGATTCAGATTTATACAATCAATGCTTGGTAGCAGGAGGGAAAATTTTGAACTTTTACAACAGACTGAATCATGCTTTATGGATGTTTAGACCTTGTTCCCTTTATTCTTTCACATCCCTGGCTGAACTGTATAAATTGAAATAACTGTGTTGCACATTGGGACATTTTTATAAGCATTCGGCACCCATGATCCTATTATCTGCTGTTCTTTGTTGGATCACTATTGGTAAGCACTGTTAATAAGACACCAAGAACACCGCACAAGACCTGCCACAGATCACAAGATCTGCTGTGTATAGGGATCGTCCCAAAGACCTGCCACATACCCATAATACCCACCATATAATGGGAACACCATACAAGACCAGCCATCTACTGGTAGACCTATTATATATTATGAGCACTCCAAAAGACCTGTCTACTGGGATCACACCACAAGACCTGTCGTATACCAAGAACACCCCAGAAGACTTGATGTATACCGGAACACCCCACAAGACCTGCTGTATACCGGGAAAGCCTCACAAGACTTGCCGAACACTGAGAACAGCCCACAATACTTGCCAAATACCGAAACAAGCCGCAAGTCTTGCTGTATACTGGAACACCCTACAAGACTGAACATATACTGGTAGACCCACCATATATTATGAGCACTCCAAAAGATCTGAAATATACTGGGAACACCTTGCAAGAACTGCCATATAGCAGGAACACCCCAAAAAACCTGCTGAATACCACGAACACCCCACAAGATCTGTCGTATACCGGGAACATCCCACAAGACCTGCAGTATACCGGAAACACCATACAAGACCTGCCAAGTACACATTATACTCAACAAGGCCTGCCGTATAATTTTAGACCCACCATATATTATGAGTACTCCAAAAGACCTGAAGTATACTGAGAACACTCCACAAGACCTGCCATATACTGAGAACACAGGACAAGATCCACTGTATACCAGGTACACCCCACCAAACCTTCCGTATACTGGAAACACCCCATAAGACCTGCCGTATTCCGTAAACACCCCATAAGACCTGCCGTATTCCGAAAACACCCCACAAACCTATCCTATACCGATAACACCCCAAAAGGCATGCTGTATACCAGGAACACCCCACAATACTCGCTGTATACTAGGTACATCCCACAAGACCTGCCGTATACTAGAAACATCATACAAGACCTGCCATGTACTCATTACATTCAACAAGACCTGGCGTATTATGGTAGATCCACACGATACTAAGCACTGCAAATGACCTAAAATATACTGGGAACACCCCACAAGACCTGCTATATACCGGGAACACAGAACATGATCCACAGTATACTAGGCACACCCCACAAGCCCAGACGCATACCGGGAACACCCCACAAAACCTGTCTTATACCAGAAACTCCCCACAAGACCCAATATAGATGGGGAAGACCTCACAACACCTGCCGTATACAAGGAACACCACACTAGACCTGCGGTATACCGGAAACACTTCATAACACCTGCCCTATACAAGGAACACCCCACTAGACCTGCCGTATACCAGAAACACTTCACTAGACTTGGCATATACCAGAAACACTTCACTAGACCTGCTGTGTTGGAGATGTTGAAGGACCATTTTGCAGCCATTAAAATTTGTCTTTCTCAAAGTCGCTCGGATACTTTTGCTTGCCCATTTTTTCCGGCTTACAAGACTACTTCAAAAACTGACTGTTCCCTTACGCCTAATATATTCCAACCTTTGAGAGGTGCAATGGTAGTGAGACAATCAATGTTATTAACTACCATGTTTAATGTTATGTCTGATTAGTGAACACACTGAATGGTATACGGTATTTATTGCCTGCTGTCCATTTCTATGGAGCAGCGGGTCACCTTATGTTGGTCGGCGGACGTGGCTGCCTTGCAATTTGTGGACTCATTCCAGCCATTTCCATCAGTAGTTTGGGTTTAGGGTTTGTAATGCATATGGATCAGATACGTGTCATCTATACATATTGAAATCTTAATGTAATTTGTTACTGTTCATAGTCATTGCTTTATATTTAGCGCACATTTCGTATTCAGACATATGCTACTTTACGAGAAGAACCATCTGGTTACAAAAACATTAATTGCCCTTCCTTGGTCAGCTGAAACATTGGGATTACGGAAATATTGTAATTTTATATCACTTAAAACAAAGAGCTGCCAAGTAAATATGTAAAACTATTCAATGGCACGATGATAACCGAAACCTTATCCAGCTCAGCTGTTCTATAACCGAACGATCTGCGATTCAGGGCTCGTGTTAACCCCTCGTTGCCGGACCCTTCGAAATTCATTCCACACGCGGCTCACGCTGCGCTCGTATCGATCATTGACACTCTCAATCAATCCTTCATCTCGCAGTCATGACTTGTATATTCATATATCAAGTCAAGATGATAAACGTTCCCCCCACTGATTAATAAACACCCTTGTTAACTTATCCCAATCCCTCAGGTGGATGGGGCTGATGGCAAAACCCAAATATATCATTTTCTGGGGACAGGAGCAAAAAAAACATTGACGTGACTTATTCTTGACCTCCATTTGTGCCACCCTGAGCTGTGATTTGGAAGTTAATGATAGACATCGTGTGACAATGACTTATTTAACGTCTTAATTTCCAAAGCCAGAGCTCAGTAATCTGTAACCATGTTCTCCCTCCCATAAGCTATATCAGAGAACAGAATGTAAAAAGCATAACGAAGGTTACGTCTCACTAATAATAATTAGGGCACATTATTGTGCAGGTATATGTACACTATTTCATAGTTTGTGGAAAAAAACTTAAGTAATATTGAAAATATATTACATTACTAACCCTGGACTGATCCTGAGTTACATCCTGTATTATACTCCAGAGCTTCACTCACTATTCTGCTGGTGCAGTCACTGTGTACATACATTACATTACATATCCTGTACTGATCCTGAGTTACATCATGTATTATACTCCAGAGCTGCACTCATTATTCTGCTGGTGCAGTCACTGTGTGCATACATTACATTACTTATCCTGTACTGATCCTGAGTTACATCATGTATTATACTCCAGAGCTGCACTCACTATTCTGCTGGTGCAGTCACTGTGTACATACATTACATTACTTATCCTGTACTGATCCTGAGTTACTCCCTGTATTATACTCCAGAGCTGCACTCACTATTCTGCTGGTGCAGTCACTGTGTCTATACATTACATTACATATCCTGTACTGATCCTGAGTTACATCCTGTATTATACTCCAGAGCTGCACTCACTATTCTGCTGGTGCAGTCACTGTGTACATACATTACTTATCCTGTACTGATCCTGAGTTACATCCTGTATTATACTCCAGAGCTGCACTCACTATTCTACTGGTGTAGTCACTGTGTACATACATTACATTACTTATCCTGTACTGATCCTGAGTTCCATCCTGTATTATATTCCAGAGCTGCAATCACTATTCTTTCTGCTGGTACAGTCACTATAAATATATATACTAGATGTAGTACCCAGGCGTTGCCTGGGATAGTAACTGTCTCTCTGTCTCTATCCCAGTCTCTGTCTGTGTGTCGCTGTCTGTCTGTCTCTTTCCAGGGCTGTCTCTTTGCCCGTCTGTCTCTTTCCAGGGCTGCCTCTTTGCCCATCTGTCTCTTTCCAGGACTGTCTCTTTGCCCATCTGTCTCTTTCCCAGTCTGTCTCTGTCTGTCTGTCTCTTTCTCTCTCTATCCGTCTCACCATCGACATCTTATTACCTCACACATAAGCTTTTTATACTAACAGTTTATTTTGTTCCTATAGCAATCACTGACAATTGCTATTAATAGCCTGCAGCTCCCACCTCCATTCAGTTTAATGGAGGCAGGATTTTTGAGAGTAACTGTAAAGTGCGAGGTTACATTTTCCCGTCAAAACAGTCTATGACGCTCCCTGGGTCACATGAGGCGTTTGTGCAAAATTTCATGATTGTAAATGCGACGGTGCAAATTCTTTTAGCCGACATACACACATACATACATGCACTGAGCTTTATATATTTTATATATCTATATATATATATATATATATATATATATATGTACTAATTACATTACTCATCCTATACTGATCAGAGTTACATCCTGTACTGTACTCCAGAGCTGCACTCCCTATTGTGCTGGTGCAGTCACTGTTTGTGTGTGTGTATATATATATATATATATATATAGTGTGTATATGTATATATATATATATATATATATATATATATATATATATATATACATACATATTACATTTCTCATCTTGCACTGATCAGAGTTACATCCTGTGGTGTACTCCAAAGCTGCACTCACTATTCTGCTGGTGATTCTTCGTACAAATTGCATTTCTTTGCAGGGGGTGTCCATGTGTACCGAGTTATTAAGCCTAAAGCATTAGGGGGGAAGAGTGGTCCACATATTAATAAGGAATTCACCAGAACCATTATTATTCCTTTACCACTGAACATGGGAATATTTACTGTCCCATTCATGTCAATATCAGAAGTGAGTAGAACTAGCACCGTCTCCCGGGTGTATTACTATGAGTGGAAAGGCCACGTCCTCCCTTCGTGTTACTTCTTGAGGACATTCTTTACCCTTCATATACAAACAATTGTCTTCTTCCAGTAAACAGTTTACATTATGTTATTTACCTGATCCCACATCCAACGGCGTCCGAGCCGGTGACACCGGCGCCCCGGTACTCTGCAGCCAGAGCCTTATCACTAGCCATCACCTGCCAGGAATTATCGTAGGCTTTAATAAGCTGTCAGAACTGGAGGAACAGGAGGAAAAAGGATCTCGTTCTCCTGACTGGGGAATATCGGGGAGAGCATGTACTCATCTATTAAGAGAAAGTCAATATCCGCAGTCCGGTCTCTGTTTGCACTGGTGACAGTCACACTGTGGGGACACGCGTCTGCTATATATCCTTCCTATGTCCTAGGAACTCTTGTCCTTGCCGAGACTTCTCTGATCCGAAGAAAATTTGCCAGAAGTTTGAACTTTTCAAAATCGCAGAAAAAAAGTGGATTTTGTGTTTTGTTTACTGTTTCATTAGATAAAAGTAAAATTGTAATGTAACCGAAAAAATGAAGAGACACCCTTATGAAGATCAATAATAATTATTATTTTATTAGTATATACAAAAGTCTAAAAAAATGAAGTATTTATATGATGCAAGAACAAGAAATCTATATGTGGCATATAAATATGGTGTAGTATTGACCGTTATATAACCAGCAAAAAATAATCAGAGCACCACATAGTAAATCATATCCGCAAACAGCATAAAAAGCCTATTCAGTCTATTACCTAATATTATATGTTAATCGCTGAGTATCCCCCAGAGGGCAATCTAAAGACCAGAAACCATGTCTAATAGTAGAATATACTACAATCAGGATAGCTGTTTGTTTATTATAGAAACACATAGTTTCGGAAAGGAATTTCTCCGCTAATATGGAGCTTACTGTCTGCCTCATGGGTTTTTTGCCTTCCTCTGAATCAACATATTAGGCTATAGGTTAAACTCAATGGACATAAGTCTACTTTCAACCTTAAAAAACTATGAAACTAAAAAGAACATAATAATATAGTTACCAAAGTATATACCAGCAGAAAAGGGCCCCCTGACGCGCGTTTCGCCACATGGCTTCCTCAGAAGGGGTGTGCCCAAAATAGAGGAAAGTGTCTTCTATAGTGCCATATCCTTAATAGCCTTTGTCTTGGATGCCAGGACAAAGTGTTCTTGTTGTGTATATATCAGCAAAAAAGGGCTCACTAACATGCATTTCGCCGCATTACTCCCTCAGAAGGGGTGTGCCCAAGAAAAAACGTCTTATATAGTGCCATATCCTTAATAGCCAGCATCCTGTTGTGACGGGTAGGCATGCTCTCCCATATGATGCATTTTGGGACCATCTTTCTTGATACCCGTATATTAGTACGTTGTACATATCAATATATTAATCACACCTATATAGCGATGAGTAAATCAATTTGCAAGATCCTGGTCCAGCAACCATGTCCGCTGGATGGGAGCCCTTCGAATCTTCTTTTACTTTCCTGCTTCCGTTTTGATTATTTGCCTTGGCATGACATCATCATTGCAGCATGACCAACACATGATTTCACAAGGGGACGACTAATCAAAAGAGGAGCTACAGCTGCTGGAAGGTGAGAGGTGGCTTGTTGGGCTTCAGTTCAGTGTCCATGGAATACTGACATGATTGCTAGACCAAGGTCCCATTGCTTAGCTCATCTCTTCACTTAAAGCGGTTGTCCCATGAATGAACTTGTATTTTAACCAATAGATCATGAAATAAAACTGTGTTAAAAAAAATTGTTTCTGTGCTGAGGCAATCTACCATATACAGTTAGGTCCAGAAATATTTGGACAGTGACACAAGTTTTGTTATTTTAGCTGTTTACAAAAACATGTTCAGAAATACAATTATATATATAATATGGGCTGAAAGTGCACACTCCCAGCTGCAATATGAGAGTTTTCACATCCAAATCAGAGAAAGGGTTTAGGAATCATAGCTCTGTAATGCATAGCCTCCTCTTTTTCAAGGGACCAAAAGTAATTGGACAAGGGACTCTAAGGGCTGCAATTAACTCTGAAGGCGTCTCCCTCGTTAACCTGTAATCAATGAAGTAGTTAAAAGGTCTGGGGTTGATTACAGGTGTGTGGTTTTGCATTTGGAAGCTGTTGCTGTGACCAGACAACATGCGGTCTAAGGAACTCTCAATTGAGGTGAAGCAGAACATCCTGAGGCTGAAAAAAAAGAAAAAATCCATCAGAGAGATAGCAGACATGCTTGGAGTGGCAAAATCAACAGTCGGGTACATTCTGAGAAAAAAGGAATTGACTGGTGAGCTTGGGAACTCAAAAAGGCCTGGGCATCCACGGATGACAACAGTGGTGGATGATCGCCGCATACTTTCTTTGGTGAAGAAGAACCCGTTCACAACATCAACTGAAGTCCAGAACACTCTCAGTAAAGTAGGTGTATCTGTCTCTAAGTCAACAGTAAAGAGAAGACTCCATGAAAGTAAATACAAAGGGTTCACATCTAGATGCAAACCATTCATCAATTCCAAAAATAGACAGGCCAGAGTTAAATTTGCTGAAAAACACCTCATGAAGCCAGCTCAGTTCTGGAAAAGTATTCTATGGACAGATGAGACCAAGATCAACCTGTACCAGAATGATGGGAAGAAAAAAGTTTGGAGAAGAAAGGGAACGGCACATGATCCAAGGCACACCACATCCTCTGTAAAACATGGTGGAGGCAACGTGATGGCATGGGCATGCATGGCTTTCAATGGCACTGGGTCACTTGTGTTTATTGATGACATAACAGCAGACAAGAGTAGCCGGATGAATTCTGAAGCGTACCGGGATATACTTTCAGCCCAGATTCAGCCAAATGCCGCAAAGTTGATCGGACGGCGCTTCATAGTACAGATGGACAATGACCCCAAGCATACAGCCAAAGCTACCCAGGAGTTCGTGAGTGCAAAAAAGTGGAACATTCTGCAATGGCCAAGTCAATCACCAGATCTTAACCCAATTGAGCATGCATTTCACTTGCTCAAATCCAGACTTAAGACGGAAAGACCCACAAACAAGCAAGACCTGAAGGCTGCGGCTGTAAAGGCCTGGCAAAGCATTAAGAAGGAGGAAACCCAGCGTTTGGTGATGTCCATGGGTTCCAGACTTAAGGCAGTGATTGCCTCCAAAGGATTCGCAACAAAATATTGAAAATAACAATTTTTTTGGGGGGTTTGGTTTATTTGTCCAATTACTTTTGACCTCCTAAAATGTGGAGTGTTTGTAAAGAAATGTGTACAATTCCTACAATTTCTATCAGATATTTTTGTTCAAACCTTCAAATTAAACGTTACAATCTGCACTTGAATTCTGTTGTAGAGGTTTCATTTCAAATCCAATGTGGTGGCATGCAGAGCCCAACTCGCGAAAATTGTGTCACTGTCCAAATATTTCTGGACCTAACTGTATGTCCCTGCTATGTTCTGTGTAAAGGCCATGTTTAACCGTGTGGGACGTGGTCTCAACATACCAAATCTTCTGGGCAAAGGAAGAAGCAAAAGACAGTATACAGAAAGGATAGCATGTGATCACAGCTAATTCTTTCTGTGAGGTAAAACATTGTATTTCAACAGCGAGAGAAATGTTTTACCTCATATCTCGCAGCACCTATGATCCCGTGCTGTGTCATCTATATATTTTTTTTTACTTTCTCCGCTCTCTAGGAGATTTTGTATGATCAGATCATGTCCCTGTATGGTCAGGCATAGCCATTACACAGTACATAGCAGGGACACATATATAAGATTATTTCAGCACTGGAACATTTGTTTTGAACACATCCAATTGTGGAAATTATTATTATTCCAAGACCTATTGATTAAAATGTATTTGTGGGAAAACCCCTTTAGGGGTATTTTTTATTTGGCAACCACTTTAAGAATTTTATATTACTTTATACAAGGTGTAGTGTCACAAATGGTGGCTTGATATAACATGTGGTATTTGTTTCAGATACTTATCTGCTAGGGCATATTGAGGCAATAAGGGGGTGTCCCATGCTTCAGTCCCCCATTTTATCAGCTACGAGTGTGTCCACCAGAAGAACTTCTAAGAGGACATTTTGGATAACTGAGGAACCTCATCCATGTATGGTGAGAACATGCAATCCCCATGCGTATGTTACCTACGGTAGGTCATGCCAACCCCATGGCTGGATAGTACCTTCTGCCTAATTACTGTAGGGTGAAAAGTAAAGGAACAGCACAGCTTCTCTCTCACTGATAGGAGCTAGCTGTTTCTCTGCTGGGCGGGCGCCGGGCCCCCAACCCGGCTAGGCCTGGTCGCGGTTGCGACCTCGATCGTTACGTGCCTGGGTGTCCCACATGGGTTGGCCGCTGTCCATGCCGCACATTTACCATTCATTTCCTAATACCATCCTCTGAAAACCAGAAGAATTGGTATGTGGGCATAATTATCATATCGTAGCAGAAAGCCTTTATTATTACAGGCCGCTGTCTTCAATAAATGATAAGTTATGCAGAGCTCAGAATATCAGCAGACACAGAAAGCACTGAAAATGATGCATTAATAACTGTAATTTTATTTTCGTGCCAGCAGTATCCCACATTTGCTCCTAGGGAGCAATCTTTTGTTCTTAGGTATAACGTGCACCGTTGGGACAGATAAGAGCAGGTAAAAGCTCCCACCCTCCGTTCCGAAGCTCATTATGTAGAGTAGGCAGAATGGAGACTTCAGCTTCGAGTTGGCACTAGTCTGGTTGTGCGGGGGGCTTTCCACTCTTCCTTTCGAGATTTCCACTATCCTCATCCAGCCTCATGTATGAATTACCGCATCTTTTCCCAGATCTGGCGAGCCGCTGAGCCTCCAAACCTCAAAAGCTTGTGTTGAAAATAACCTCCGGCAATTCTCCTCATAACTTGATGATAAATAAATAGATGCAGAAGGTTTTTCATCAGGTAACGAAAAGTGTATTCTTACGGCTGACTGCAGCGCTTTCTCTAGGTTTATCAATACACATTCCTATAATAAAATGTCCATTATCCTTGCTCTTTTGGGTTAAGGGTGTCCTCTCCAAAGCCCGCAGGCCAGCCATTGTATTCCAATATGAGATCCCAGCTGCCATATCAATGCATTGACCAGTGGCGTAACTAGAGTTCAATGACCCCCGGTGCAAAATTTGAACCTTCTGACACTGAGGATATGGGATAATTACACCGACACTCAGGGTATGGGATTATAACGCCGACGCTCGGGATACAGGATAATGATGCTGATACTCAGCACTTTCCCCAGCACCTAACTTTTCTATGCTCTGAAATCCTTCTTTGTATCAACATGCAACTTTCCTATGTTCTGATATTCATCTTGTCCTCGGCACCCTGCTTTCCATTTACATCTTTCCCTCAAAACGCAGCTTTCCCATGCTCTGCTATACATTTTTACCCAGCTTTACCTTGATATCAGACCATGGAAAAACTGTGTGCTAAGGGAAAGATGTTTAGCAGAGCATGGAAAAGCTGGGTGCTTAGGGAAAAAGCCTCGTTCACCAAGCTTTCCCATCCCATGCTTGTATCTTTGTCCTCACCCTTGTATATATGTCCCCATCCTGGTACATATGATAACATAACATTAACAATGACATACAAAGCCATGCACAACCTGTCTCCCCCCTACATCTGTGACCTAGTCTCCCGGTACCTACCTGCACGCAACCTCAGATCCTCACAAGATCTCCTTCTCTGCTCCTCTCTTATCTCCTCTTCCCACAATCGCGTACAAGATCTCTCCCGTGCATCCCCCATACTCTGGAATGGTCTACCTCAGCACATCAGACTCTCCACTACCGTGGAAAGCTTCAAGAGGAACCTCAAGACCCACCTCTTCCAACAAGCCTACAACCTACAATAGCCCTCAGTCCATTAGACCACTGCGCAACCAGCTCTGTCCTCACCTATTGTACCATCACCCATTCCCTGTAGACTGTGAGCCCTCGCGGGCAGGGTCCTCTCTCCTCCTATACCAGTCTGTTTTGTACTCTTAATGATTGTTGTACATATACCCTCTTTCACTTGTAAAGCGCCATGGAATAAATGGCGCTATAATAATAAATAATAATAATAATATGATCCCCATCATGCCGCACACAGTAAAAAAAAGTAACAATTATACTCACCTTCCCTCTGCTGCCCCATCATAGGGCAGCAGCCATGACCAGTGAAGTCTCTGGTCTGCAGGAAATGGAGGACACATCACAGAGCAGGACTGGGAGATGAGCTGCCCCTGTCATAGGTTCTGCTGCTACAGATGCCATGTCCTCTTCCCTCTCCCTCTGCTCTCAGTCCCGACTGTTTCTAGTGACAAGAGGGAGGGAAGAGGAAGGGGCTGCACTGACCATTAGGTTCCCTGCAGATCACGATGGCAGCAGTACCACACTCCACACACTCTAGAAGATGTGGCAGAGCCAGAGAGTCCAAGGTCACAGGAAGGAAGAAGCTGGAGGAAGCGGAGCCAGGCAGTGCCGGCCACTTGTATTAAAACTAGTACAGGAACAGTGCAGCTCCTCTCTCACTGAGAGGGGCCGGCTGCTTCTCTGCAGGGCGAGCGCCGGGCCCCTAACCCTGCAATCTCTGCAACCGCCATCATTACGCCCCTGGCGGTGGCTATTTATTATGAATTAAGACATTGGTGTACCACAGTCCAAGCATAGACTGGCCACGATTCTCCTGACCTGAATGTGACAGCCTAAAAAAATTTGAAATGACCAAATTCGGGTCTGGAGACCCGCGGCCAGTCTATGTTCCAAACCGTAGTACACGGATTTTGAATTCTTCCTCTTTTTCATTCCATCCATATAACATAAACAGAAGAACTAAAGAAACACTTTTCCGCACTGCACAGATTGAATACAGGTCTCCCAACCCAAAATGTCAGCCTCAGTTGGCTGTACAGGGATTGCAATGCACAGAGTGAGCGCAGGTCTCCTAACCTAACCCTACAACCTGTTTGGGTCGGGAAACCCATGTCACTCCGTACATTGCGGTCTGTATACAAACTGTGAAATATGGCCATCAGAACCTTGCCTAACGGTGGCAGAAACCATGCTGCTGGTCTAATAATGATGCTCTGCTCTTTTTGGGGGAGGCCAAAAACAGTGCCAAGGCTATGTGTGCGATATTCAAATTCTGAATTTAATTTATTGACCATCCCTACCAGCCTAAAATGTATATTATTGGATGGAATAGCCCCAGGCATACATTGGGGAAGTCGCAACCATCCGGCATGTAGTGGAAAGTGGTTCTATGCTTTTTAAAGGGGTTGTCCAGGATTTTAAATACTTGGCTTCTTACAAAACAAATGTGCCGCCCCTGAGCTTGGGTTGTGATTGGTATTACAAGTCAGCCACAAAGAAGTGAACGGAGACAAACGGCAATACCACCTACAAACCATGGGTAGAAGTGGCGCTGTTTCTGAAAAAAGCCATGTTATTCTATTCCTAAGCAAATCTTTAATCTTTAATTAGTCACGTGGAGTCCATTGGACTTCAAGCGAGTTTGTTTTCATCATATTTCTGCAATAATGGAAGGCTTCCTAGCTATAATTATTTGTTTATATTAAACAATTAATAATTAATTACTTATAATTGCTTGTTTTTTTCATAGTATATTAGTAGATGTTTAAAGGTAGTACTTTTATTTGCAGCAGTAATGAGTAAACGCAGCATAAGGAAAATCTCTTGCTATGAGTTAAAGGGGATTTCCACTACTAGGGCAACCCCTTCTGATTCCAAATATTTCCCCCAGGTAATATAATAAAGCCTATACTCCCCTACCGTACCGGCATCCTTACAGCTATGTCCTGGCTTGCGATGCCAGGGCTCACGGGGTTGTGACGTCACGCAAGCCCCGTTTCCAATCAGAGCCGGCTTTTGTCTCCCCGCCTTTGGACCAAACGAGCAATCAACAGGAAGTGAGCTCAGCCGGTGCGCTGACTTCCTGACGATTAACTTGTTTGGTACGTTGGTGGGGAGAAGGAAGCCAACGTTGAGTGGACGCGGGGCTTGTGTGATTTCACAACCCATGTGAACATCAGCACCGCAAGCCCGGACACTGCTGGAACGGCGCCGGTACGGGAAGTGAGTATAGGCTTTATTATATTACCTGGGGGAAACATCTGTAATCAGAAGGGGTTGTCCTAGTAGTGGACAAGCTCTTTAAAGAAGTTATTCATAGCTATTGATTCCTAAAGGAGTCATCCATGGGATAAGCCATTGATTCCTAAAGGAGTCATCCATGAGATAAGCCATTGATTCTTTAAGGAGTCATCCATGGGATAAGCCTCTAGATTGATAGAGGGATCGGACTATGACAACCCATCAAACAGCTGCCTAAAGAGGCACGTGTGAGCGCTGAAGCTTCTTTTATGGTGGCAGAATGGTTTGTACTTGCTCCATACTTCTTTGTAGTGGTGTTCATGAATTTGATGGGTTGCTACATTCATAGAACAGCGCCATAGTCACTAGAATGGCCACATGCAAGTACGAACCTGTGTGACGACTGGTGTACACATTGTAATGGCTGCGCATTACAGCCTCTACAAATAGCTGATCAGAGAGGGTTCCAATAGTCGGACTCCCACCCATAAAACACTGATAGATCCACAATCAATTCTTAAATGCAGGATGACGCAATAACAATATCCAATGACTCTATAAGCAAAAATATATCTTTTCCCCATCTATTTTGTGCGTTCCCTATTGAAAATGCTCAGACTGCTTCTACGGCACTACCTCCCTTTACATCTAAATATAAGCTAAATATAAGTCCCCAACCTCAACGATCACAAATCCCTTCTGTAATCTTCCTATAATAACAAGATACTGAGCTTCCAGCCAAGACGCTGGCCAGTAATTATATCAGGCTTTCTGCTGACTGCTGCTAGCGTGGATCATTTTCTTCCCATTTGTTTTAACAGAACATGAAGAAGGAGGGAAGCGGAAATGGCTACTGCACGGCTGCCAACCATTCCTTTCCAGTCTAACTGTTTGTACGCCAACCATTAGGGCGACAGACTGATTCTTTCCCTTACAATGTACAAAAATATTCCTAATCTCTGTATGTTGACATATATAGTTGAAATCAAATTTATTCAACACCTCCCCCCTTCCCATTGCAAATTTTGCTTTCTAGCAACATTTACAAACTTCTACTGTTTGCAATAATAATAGCTCAACACAACTAATATAGCAAGTGTTTTTCAAAATTCAGAACAAAATTACTCTTATTGGGATAATTCACGCCTCTGTGACAAGTCTTGTTAGTAACAGAGTCCCTCTGGCTGTTATGATCTGCTGTGACCATAATACATAGGAGGACACCAGCTTCTGGCAGCGCTCCTTAGCCCATTCCTCATGGACAAGGTTGGAAAGGTTTTAAGACTACAGAGTAAAAAAAATGAATTTTTAGGATAACCCCTTTAAGCAGCTCCCTCAATGTCTTGTTATTCACTCCTCTGTGAGAAGTGTTGTTAGTGCTCGGCAGTGCCCCTCTGGCTGTTAAGACCTGCTGCGACCATACTGAATAAGAGGACACCAGCATCTGGCAGCGCTCCTTAGCCCATTCCTCTTGGACAAGGTTGGAAAGGTTATAAAACTACAGGGAGAAAAATGAATTTTTGGGATGACCCCTTTAAGCTGCTCCCCCAATGTTTTATTATTCACCCCTCTGTGACAAGTGTTGTTAGTACACAGCATAGCCCTTCTGGCTGTTATGACTTGCTGCCACCATAATGCATAGGAGGACACCAGCTTCTGGCAGCGTTCCTTAGCCTCATTCCTCATGGACAATGGCCTCCAGGTCACTAATGTTCTTGGCTTGTCAAGAGACTGGTCCAAAAAGTAAAGGAAAAAGATACCATAGTAGTAAATGCAGCTGGTCACATAGGTAGCAAGAAAGGAGTGTTCACTTTCCAATGAGACACAGTTATGGAGAAGCTGGAGCCAGAAAAAGGTGTAGTAAATTGGCCAGTGAGTATCTGATGGCATGATTGAGTTACTTTGGAAAGGTTATAAGACTACAGGGAGAAAAATGAATTTTTAGGATAACCCCTTTAAGCTGCTCCCCCAAAGTCTTATTATTCTTCCCTCACTGACAAATGTTGTTAGTACACAGCAGAGCCCCTCTGGCTGTTATGACCTGCTGCGACCATAATGCAGAGGAGGACACCAGCTTCTGGCAGTGTTCCTTAGCCCATTCCTCATGGACAAGGTTGGAAAGGTTATAAGACTACAAGGAGAAAAATGAATTTTTGGGATAACCCCTTTAAGCTGCTCCCCCAATGTTTTATTATTCACCCCTCTGTGACAAGTGTGGTTAGTACTCGGCAGAGCCCCTCTGGCTGTTATGACCTGCGATGACCATGATATATAGGACACCGGCTTCTGGAAACATTCCTTAGCCCTATTCCTCATGGACAATGGCCTCTAGGTCACTAATGTTCTTGTCTTGTGAAGACAGTGGTCCAAAAAGTAAAGATGAAGGATCATAAGGAAAAAGATAAAAAAGTAGTAAATGCAATTGGTCACATAAGTAGTATGGAAGGAGAGCTCACTTTCCAATGAGGCACAGTTATGGAAAAGCTAGAGCCATAAGAAATTAGCCAAATGAGTATCTGATGGCATAATTGACTTACTTTGGGAGCAAAATTACCTTTTGGGATAACCCCTTTAACCTGCTACCCCAATGTCTTGTTATTCACCCCTCTGTGACAAGTGTTGATAGTACTCAGCAGAGCCCTTCTGGCTGTTATGACCTGCTGCGACCATACTGCATAGAAGGACACCAGCTTCTGGCAGTGTTCCTTAGCCCTTTCCTCATGGACAAGGTTGGAAAGGTTATAAGACTACAGGGAGAAAAAATCATTTTTGGATGACCCCTTTAAGCTGCTCCCCCAATGTGACAAGTGTGGTTAGTACTCAGCAGAGCCCCTCTGGCTGTTATGACCTGCTGCGACCATGATGCATAGGAGGACACCATCTTCTGGCAGTGTTCCTTAGCCCATTCCTCATGGACAATGGCCTCCAGGGAACTAATGTTCTTGGCTTGTTAAGAGACTGGTCCAAAAAGTAAAGATAAAAGATTATAAGGAAAAGATTCCATAGTAGTAAATGCAGGTCACGTAGGTAGAGCGGAAGGAGAGCTCACTTTCCAATGAGACACAGTAATGGAGAAGCTGGAGCCAGAAAAAAACCCAGTAAGAAATTAGCTGGTGAGTATCTGATGACATGACTAATTTTGGAAAAGTTAAAAGACCTCAAAAAAAGAAATGAATTTTTGGGATAACCCCTTTAAGCAGCTCTCCCAATGTCTTCAATGATAAGCTACAGGACAGATATTATATCAGCATTTAATTCTGCCCAGCATCATGTTGTGAAATGGGCAAGTTAACAAACAGTTAATTGCACATGCATCCCTGGGTGCCCCCCCTCCCCATATTTCCAGACTGTACAGATATGAAGTCCTATTCACATGTAATTACAGGCTGCACATGCGGCGCTGGCCGGGCTACAATCCACAGCAGATGTACCAATTACCCGAATCTTCTGCCACTGGCTCCAATGCGTTGTAAGTATTTTTGGGCCCAGAGGAAGAAAATAGAGATTGAGAATGTGGGTGGGAAGGAACAGGGCCAAGCACCGGAGAACGCTATTTATACTGTCAGCTGTTAGAAGTTTCACCACTTATTTTTTTCCCTTTTCTGATATCATAAGGAGCTCTGGTGCATTGTACATGAGCCAAACCGCCATATGTCTGTGTACTCTGCCCGCTCGGCGTACTCTGTGCCCACTGGAGGTTCTGCATACAGGCTACAAAGTTTGTGACGCTTGGCAGAGTGACAAAACATCCGCAGCTTTATTAACAATGACAGCAATGTGTCATTAAAGCTTGCATGACATTGGCTAGGACTATTTATGATTAGGGCCTGGATGTCACATAGAAATAAAGTCACATAGAAATCTAACAGCTGCCAACAACTAAAAGCCACATCTCATAGGAATATTTACTACAGTTTAAGATAGAAAACAATAAAGCACTGAAATTAGTTCAATCTTAACTTCATTGTCAACTGTCAAGCAGCAAAGAAGACGTGACGCTAACAGGAAGCTGGGGTGGGTCTTTGTCCCTCTACAGGAAGCTGGGGTGGGTCTTTGTCCCTCTACAGGAAGCTGGGGTGGGTCTTTGTCCCTCTACAGGAAGCTGGGGGCGGGACTTTGTCCCTCTACAGGAAGCTGGGGGCGGGACTTTGTCCCTCTACAGGAAGCAGGGCCGGGTCTTTGTTCCTCTACAGAAGCTGGGAGCGGGACTTTGTCCTTCTTAAGGAAGCAGGGGCGGGTGTTTGTCCCTCTACAGGAGCTGGAGGTGGGACTTTGTCCCTCTACAGGAAGCTAGGGGCGGGACTTTGTCCCTCTACAGGAAGCTGGGGGTGGGACTTTGTCCCTCTACAGGAAGCAGGGCCGGGTCTTTGTCCCTCTACAGAAGCTGGGGGTGGGACTTTGTCCTTCTTAAGGAAGCAGGGGCGGGTCTTTGTCCCTCTACAGGAGCTGGGGGCGGGACTTTTTCCTTCTTAAGGAAGCAGGGTAGGGTCTTTGTCCTTTTACCGCCAGTATGGGTAAGTCTTTATCACTCTACATTAAGTGAGGTTGGGTCTTTGTCTCTCTACAGGAAGCTGTGGCGGGTCTTTGTCCCTCTATAGGAAGCAGGGGCAGGTATTTCTACTTCTATAGGAAGTAGGGGCGGGTCTTTTTTCTTCTTAAGGAAGCAGGGGTGGGTCTTTTTCCTTTTACAGCAAGCAGGGGCAAGTCTTTATCTCTTTACATTAAGTGGGTCGGATCTTTATCTCTCTACAGGAAGCAGGGGCCAATCTTTTTCTCTCTACAGGAAGCAGGGGAGGGTTTTTTGTAGGGTGGATTTTTGTCCATCTACATGAAATGGAGCCGGGGTTTTGTTTCTTTATTGGAAGTGTGGGGAGGTCTTTGTCTCTTTACAGGAAGTAGTCTGTGGCTCTCTCTACAAGAAGTGGAGATGGGTCTTTGTTTCGCTACAGGAAGTGGAGGTGGGTCTTTGTTTCGCTACAGGAAGTGGAGGTGGGTCTTTGTTTCGCTACAGGAAGTGGAGGTGGGTCTTTGTTTCACTAAAGTAAGTGGGGACAGGTCTTTATCTGTCTACAGGAAATGGAGGTGGGTCTTGGTTTAGCTACTGCAAGAGTCTTTGTTTCCTGCTCTCCTTTCTGTCAAACTGCATAAGGGCATAACTAAGAGTCAGGCTTGTAGTTGAAGGAAGGCAAGCTACCTGACAATGCCAAGAGCAAAGCATGTTGGGTGGGAGGGAAAGGCCTAAGCCACACGGCATGAAAATCGGACCTAGTGGAATGCAATAAAACATCTCATTCCGCTTGGACCAATGTTAACCTATGTCCCAGCACCCATGAGCGATTATTTTCTCAGCCCCAATCGGACCGAGAAAACAATCGCAGCATGCTGCTATTGTGATGCCCTGGACTAGCCAGGTAGTCACAGACATAACACCACACACACACCCTCCCCTGGACAGTTCACACCAGTCAAACAAAACCCTTGTTGCCTCCCTCCAGGGTCTGATGTCCACACCAGGTGGGGCGGAGCCAGGCGGTCTGCCCCACCCACCAAGGAGTTCATAGGCTTGGAGGCGGGAAAAGTGACGGATGAAGTTTGGAGGTGAAAGTGAGAGGACGGAAACTGTCGGTGCGTGGGTGGGGACCCAGACACAAACAGCAAGGTTGGCAGACGGTGGTGGCCGTCTGCAGGAGTTAGTGGACCTCTGTGGAACCGTAGGACCGGGGTCGGGCGGTGGCTCACCGGTACCGAACCGGGGAACGGAGAGAAGCTAAGCACAAAGGCAGGGCCATTGGACCCCGACTAGGCTTTGAGCCGCCGACAACGGTCAAATCCGAAAGTGACCGGAACCCCAGGGGTTTCCTAACAACCAAGACCCGATAGAAGGCAACAGTCCACACCGTGAGGATACACAGCCACCGCCATAGGCTATAGATCCAAGGGCCAGCGCCTGCAGGCAAAACGGACTCCTTCGGCACCTATACGCCGGGGAGCGGACTACCAGTGGGCAACCACAGGAGTCAGAACATTCTAACAAGGTGCAGGGAAAGACAGCCACCATCACCCTGTCCGGGGAGAGCACAAACACTGCAGCCGGCTGCGGGACCCGTCCATCCAGCCGTTTGGTTTACCAGAGACTCTGTGCATCTGTGTCTGAGTGAGTACCACAGTGCCATCCGGCACCGCGCCGCGCTACCCCTGCAACCCTGCACCCCAGCCATCCTGCCTCCCCGTTACACCACTGGGCCCCGGGATCACCAACCCCTACCCACGGAGGGGACGACATCCTAGCTGCTCCCTATCATCGCTCCCGGGATCCCCGTCATCAGCAGCGGTGGTGCCCATCATCACCACGACCCGTGGGTGGCGTCACGAACTATCTCTCAAAACAAACCACCCCCTTTTCACTCGTGGGCGAGGAGCGCTGCTCGAGTCCCCGGGTCCGGCCCACCGCTCGAGCCACCGAGCAGCAGCAGCAGCCGCGGACCCGATCATAGCGAGCGCGGCCCCTCCGCCTGCGACACTATTGTAATGCGAGACACTTTCTCTCGCACCCATTCAAGTCTATGGGGTGAGAGAAAGATTGCAATACACTCGCGGTACACCGGTGTACCGCGAGTGCAGGGCGAGAATGGCAATAGCCGGCTACGGAGGAGAGAGGGAGATAAATCCCTCCCTCTCCTTCTCCGTGCTGGCTTGCCCCTCCTCACAACCAGCCTGCCCTTTCTCAGTGCCGGCCCGTCCCCCGCAGCTGAGGTCCGCTTGCATGATCTGACCTCAGTCGCAGGGACACTCGCATGACACTTGGCTCCTGCTGTGCTGCCAGCGTGAGCCGAGTGTCATACAAGGATCGCATTAGTCCCCGTGTGGCCCCGGCCAAAGGAAGCTTCAGTATGTATAGTACTCAACTAATTTTCATGATGAACTGCCCACTGAAAAAGAAAAAGACTGACTGGCAAGTTCCCAAACATGAGAATCAGAACATTTCTGGTTATATTGTGCACCAAAGTGGATTTTATTTATCGGGGATGGAGGCAGAAAGACACGGAAATTAATTCAAGTAAAATAAAAACATAAAACTCATGGCCTGGAACTTTATGAAAATTTTCTAATCGGCCCTAATTGCATCATATATAAATATGCTGGATAAAAATGCAAAATATCACCGCATTATCCTGACTGTGAAAGCGACACAGATGGGAAACTGCCTTCATAACCTTCTTAGGTATGTCTTCCTGAAACCTATCTGAGACATATGTGGCTACTGGACCATAGTATGCAGAAAAAGGAAAGGTGCAGTGAATTATTACATGCCATGAAACCAAAGTGTGCAGAACCTCGGAGCTGGCGCTCTCTGCAAATGCATTTTTCATAGAGTTTCGGCCTTTTTTCTGCATTACAAAGAACATTGAAAAGCAGCTTCATGCTGAACATCAAACTGTGAGGAGGCGAAATAGACAGTCCTGGACTGCCCAATGCACAGAAGGCTCTGGAGACCTGCGGAGAACGCGATCATTGCAGTGACACGCTCTGATAAGGGAACTCTGTGTCTGTTAGTCCCGCATACTAACGCTGTAAATTGTAATAATCTGCATTATTCAATGGGCGCTATGTGCTTCAAAGACCTTAGGGTAAAGAAAAAGGATCAGATGCCACCTATGTGTTCAAAAATTCTGCGGCAAGGTAAAATGCAGGAGCGGCATGCCAAATAATGCTGACATTCTGTTCATATGATGAAGAAGAACAATGGCTTTAACAACACTATGAATTACAAGAGTCCTGGACTAGGATCAGGATAGAGGTGGGACTAGCTGTGGTTGAGGGGTAACAACAGTTTTGAACTTTTTTTAATGTTTTGCAAGCCATTAAATTCTCTGCAGATTGATCAGGGTTCTGAGCCAAGACAGGAGTCAGCAGCACTCAGTGCCTTATTGAGCTTGCACCTAGAGTAGAGTATAAACCCAAAGACTTTCTATTGAACCCATTTGTATTCTGAGTGCTTCTGCCTCCTGTACTTTTTGATCAATTTTTTGAGCGATCAGCTGTACCTGGACACCGACCAATCTTGAAAAAAGAAACTATAGTTTCAATTTTATTATTATTTATTATTTTTTTTAGATACTTTTGTTATGAAAGTTTTGTTGTTAAATTGTAGCTATGTTTTGTGGTTCTTATATTGTTATAAAACTTTGCATATCACTTTATTAGGGGATTTGTCTTCATTCCTTTAGCTGTATTAATACCAGGACATACTCATCTGGAGTACAGATGATGGCAGTGAGGGGTCAGCCTCTGTTGTCTCCTTTGATGTATGAGAACAATCTCCTACAGCAACTTATCCCCAGAGCTCATTCAGAGAAAATTGGTTCAAGTCTCATCAGCCTTTTTTTTATTAGGATATCATCAGAGTCAGTTTTTATCATCAGAGTCGGCTTTGAATTTCAGTAGTTTCCTCAGACGAGAAACATACAAAAAACAAAAACAAAATTCTCTATCTTTTCCCATCTAGCACTGTGAAAAGCTGTGATGGCTCTTCGGGACCACAGATACAGGGACAGACTAGGCACAAGCCGCCCACAAAGCAGGATCCCAAAGTATCCTGAAACCTTTTAACCCTATACAGGGATCTGGATTTACTACAAGGTCCGGGAGATCGCTGTCTGTGTAAATGATGCAGTCCAAGGAAGGGTCAGGCAGGGTCAAAACTAAGATGTCCGCAAAGTACCAAATCAGCAGTCAGAAGAGACGTCAGGAAATCAGGCCAAGTTCAAAACCAATATGTCAGGCAGAGTAAAAAATCAGCAGACAGGTGAAATGTCGGTAAACAGGCAGAGGTCAAAAACATAGAGAACTATAGCACAAAATTATCAGGGGGAAAACCAGAGACGCAACAGTACAAGAACATTAGGCTATATCTGGCAGAGAGCAGCAGACAACTGAAAGTATAAGAAGGGTGTAGTGCCTTCCCATGGGGTGGAGCTGGAAGCTGATAACTTCACCTGGAAGGCGCACACAACCACAGTTAGCCAATGGTACTGCATGTCCCAGGCCTACCAAGCTTGGAGGATGAGTGGAGACTGTGCTCACCAATGCTACTGGTATCGACTCCCCCTCTATCACCGCCACCACCCACCGTGGGAACAAAGCGGCGCCTGGTGACCAAAGCAGAAATCACAGCCGCAGACTCTGGTGGAGACGTGACAAAAGCGGACATTATTCGGACCCAGCGTCGGACTGGATTATCTGTGGCTTATCAAAGAAAATCATTCTTGAGTCCCGCTAGGTAGTTTAATAGAAATAATATAAGACCGGCAATTGTATGGTGACACTGGCTAATATTCTGGTGTAATAATAAGCACAATGGCCCACTTTTATCAAAAATTCTGTAATTTAAGCCATATCTTTAGTGTACTTGCTTCAACTGTATAACTCTATATTTATCAAAACTTGTCCTAATTGATCAATTTGGTGCAAATTATGAGAGCGCAACTTTTTAAGTATGGTAGTGCACTTCCTAATGTTAAAGAGTTGGCATCAAGTATGTGAAATTTGCAAAATTGTCTAATTTTTTGCAAATTGTTTTTGCATGATATAAATGGTTGTGATATAAAATGTATTTGTTCCATGCCTCTTTTTCAGAAAGCCAGGGCAGGGACACGCGCACTCCATCTTCCCGTGCATGAACATAAAATCAATTCAAAACAACATTAATCCATTGGTACAAATGAGCGTATCAGAATGTCCACGCCGGAGTCCGCACGTGAGGAGGAGACTCAGGAGCTTAGCCCACTTCAGATGTCAACTGCATTGTATATCGTGCATGAGCCTAGCTCCAATTACTGCTGTTTAACCATTCAGTTGACACTTTAATTTTGGGAGGAGCGGGAGCAGTACCTCGCTACTCACGGCAATTAGACAAGTCAGAACAGTGCAATACACACATCATTGTTCACACTTGGTTACTGCAGCTCACTTTTTGTACCCTTCTGGCTTCTTATTATCAATGCCCTGGCCCACCAGGAAATCCTCCGGTCCTCCGGTGGGCCAGTCCCATGCTGATCAGGTGCATAGACTTGCATTGCCAACTTTGACATAACACTTGGATCAATATCAGACATGTTTGTGCGATTTTTCCAGGAGAACCCGGCTCTCGAAAAATCACAGACATGTGAACAGCCCGATATAGGTACAAGTGTTATCCTTTAAAACATGAATAGTGTTGCGCCCAGGGATATGGGGTACTCGGTCCCGGGCAGGGTCTGTCCTGGGAATATAACGGTGGTGGCTGTTGCCCAGGGCCCTTTTTGTAATGGGGTGTATTTACAGGGGATTAGATTAGTGTTCATACGTGACGCCACTTGCGGTGTTGCGGCTATTTATATAGAGCTGCCGCTGCAGAATGTCACTACTGGGGCTGCTGTTAATTGCAGCCTGGATGGTAGGCCCTCCCGCAAGCAGGGCCGGGCCCCAGAGGATGGGTGATGTGACGGGTGTCGGAAGAAGGTAGTTAACACAGAGGTATAGTGCAACTGGTTTTTACTCACTGCTGGTTGGTGGTAACTGGTTACCCGAGGCCAGATAGTTTCACCTCCAGGTCCCCTTCGTCCCAGTGCCAGTTTAGTACTCTGGTACCTTCTTCCCCTGCACCTATCTCTCGTAAATGGGTCCCTGTGACCTAGAGCAACTGGGAGTCCCCGGTTTGTGGTTTGTCCACTTCTGTCCACTTGATGGTAGCGTGAACTCTGTGGGGTTGAAGTCTCTGGTCCTCTCCCCGGTTCTCCCTTTGCTACTGAGTCTTCGGATTTTTAGGGTCAGCGAGGTCCTTGATGGTCCCCTCGCTGTGCAGGAGTTAACAGGTCGGCTTGGAGCTCTTTCCTGTCCTAGGGTCCTGTACCCCGTCGGTGCGTAGTGCCGGGAGTACTCCACCGTATTCCACCGGCAACTACTCTCCTGGGTACCAGGTTACCGTTACCTTGAGTAAGCATGTCCCTTCATGTCCACCATCACTCCTCTCCTACTACTGTCCGACCACTCTCCACCGTCTGCCCCTCCCACCTGGTCAACTAGTGGACTGGACTGGCTCCACCTCTAGGCGGCCATCCATTGGTCCGACCCTACCTATGTACCATTGTCTGGGGGATTGTTGGGGAAAAACTGGAATTACCTGGGTTTTTGGTGTTACCGGCACTGGTCTCCCGGGGATCTAGGGGGTAGGCCCTGCATCCTTGTGGGGATGCAGAACCTTGTAGCACCCTGATGGCTTCAGGGGCGCTACAAATAGCACTTGTAAGCAAAAAACGGACCACTGAAAGAGCCCTTAGGTGCTCACCTGTTCACTGCCAGTATCTTTACTCCAAATGAGTATGTTGTGACATCAAGGCAAGGAAAAATACTGGGGAAAAGCTGGTGTTTGGAAGCCATTTACATGCTTGTTTGTTTTTTACACGAATGATACAAATCTCCTAGTAAAGTTTTTTCAAAGTTTCATAGTTTTCCATGCTGGACACAGTATTAAAAAAGAAATGTTTAGTTACTCGTTAAAGGTCTACAAAGTCTAACAAAATGCTCAAAAGTTTAAATACACTTTACGGGGTTTATAGACCGAGGTACCGTCTCACTTTGACCTTATTCCTTTTTCCCTTTAGCAGAACAACCCTGAGAAGACAAAAAGCAATTACCAAGGCTCTGCTCACTCAGGTTGGCAGCACTGCTAGGGTAATATCCTATAGTTCCAGCAGGGCCGCAGGTCTCAAAATAACGGTTAGAAGCAACAATTACAGAATTGTGACCGCTTTTAGCATCGCTCCCGATGGGCTAAAGAGAGAGTGCAACTTATTACCTTGTAGCACAAGCCTACGAGAAGCCAATGATGGCAGTCATATGGAACACACATGGTCAGGATGAAAAGTGCCTTGGGATGAGCAGTGATGTCCAGGGTCAATTAGGCCAGCAAATTGTGATGGTGTCCTGAGCTACCCTAAGGGCGTAGCGTGAAGCCGTTGGGATATTTTCAGCGGAGTGTGCAATATACGGTATTAGGGGACCATAACCTAATTTCGTGCCCAAAGATTGGCTCGCAGCTTCTCCCTCATTCCTTCGCCTTCATTTCATTTGTATAATAAAATAAACATCATAGGAAAACAAGGAACTTTGCGTCTCCCTAAAACTATAGCAGCATTTCTTTGCAAAAGTCACTTTCCACCTAGAAATCTGCAGAAACATCGCCCCACATAACAAGCAACATAAAGAACATTCCTTCAAGCTCCTCGGTCCCGCAGAGTCCTGCCCAGCAGCACCAGCCCTGATTTATAAATAGGTTTCTGCGCCTCTCATCACCTGCCAAATTTTCAAGTGGGTATCTGGAATCCCAGCTGTTCTGCAGCTGTCTGTGATTTAAGCAGCGCTCCCTCCCGTGCGCCCCCCCAAGAACCTGCTGCAGTTTCTCCCACTCTTTTGCTCTGCAGGCGCATACAGGCCATATAACTTTAACCCCTCAGCTTCCAGACTGTCAGGAAATATGTCACTACACCTTCAGACACCTGTTTCTATCCCATAATACAAGACCTTTTCTATTCTCATTAGCGTCTTGATGATATTGCAAAATTACGGCATTTAGGGGGGATTCACATGTCCGTCATTCATGCTGTAAGTATAGACCGCCATATCCGCAGCGGCCAAGGGTCTCCTGGCCCAAACTCAACAGGCTCTTAGGCATATATGATGGGGCAGAGCCGCGGCCGATCCGAAATTTAGAGCGGTTTCACATGTCCGTCATTCATGGTGTAAGTATAGACCGCCATATCCGCAGCGGCCAAGGGTCTCCTGGCCCAAACTCAACAAGGTCTTAGGCATATATGAATATGATGGGGCAGAGCCGCTGCCGATCCGAAATGTAAAGGGGTTTCACATGTCCGTCATTCACGGTGTAAGTATAGACCGCCGTATCCGCAGCGGCCAAGGGACTCCTGGCCTAAACTCAAGAGGCTCTTAGGCATATATGATGGGGCAGAGGCACGGCCGATCCGAAATTTAGAGTGGTTTCACATGTCCGTCATTCATGGTGTAAGTATAGACCGCCGTATCGGCAGCGGACAAGGGACTCCTGGCCCAAACTCAACAGGCTCTTAGGCATATATGATGGGGCAGAGCCGCGGCCGATCCGGAATTTAGGAGGGTTTCACATGTCTGTCATTCACGGTGTAAGTATAGACCACCGTATCCGAATAGGCCAAGAGTCTCCTGGCCCAAGTTCAACAGCTCTTAGCCATATATGATGGGGCAGAGCCGCGGCCGATCCGGAATTTAGAGGGGTTTCACATGTCTGTCATTCATGGTGTAAGTACAGACCCCCGTATTCGCGCAGGCCAAGGGTCTCCTGGCCCAAACTCAACAGGCTCTTAGGCATATATGATAGGGTAGAGCCGTGGTCGATCCGGAAATTAGAGGGGTTTCACATCTCTGGCATTCACGGTGTAAGTATAGACTGACGTATCTGCACAGGCCAAGGGTCTCCTGGGCCAAACTCAACAACCAGCCTCTTAGGCATATATTCAGTAGTACAGAGCCACGGCCGATCCGGGCACCACAGGCCGCATTCGGGACCCTGGATTTTGGGACTTGTGAAACTGACCTTACTCTACTTTTCATGGGACTCTACTTTTCTGGTTTCCTGAAGGATAATTCACCTCAGGATGACAGAAATTGTCTGATTAATTAGTCATCTTATATATGCAGCCCAATTTGTGAGCATCATGTTAGAAAGCAGAAAGAACTGAGCAGATTGTATTTTATTGACTTCTGTGCTAAGGAGTCCAGTGGGCGGTCCCAATCAGCGATTGACCTTTCAATGAAGGGAAGGCAGCCAATCGATAAGTAGGACCGCCTACTGTACTCCTCTGCATAGAAAGAGAATGAATTTAAAAGAATACATTGCAAGATATGCTAAATACTTCTTACAAAACTATATACATGTCCCTTAGACAATGAAAACTGGGAAAGTAGAGCATTAGCACATCTGTTCCATTAAAAATAGGGCTCTGTGAATGCAGGATCCTGTGGTTGGAACTCAAGCGATCATAAAGTTCTATAACTCAATATTTTGCAAATAACCCTTAAAACAGGTCTTGTCACTAGGTCACAAGGGGCAATTTTTATTACAATTTTATTCCCACTGCTCCCCAGTATTTGTTTTTCTTTTTTAAATCCGACACATGGTTCCAGAGTTATGGGCTTTTTAATTTAATTCAGTTTTTTAGGATATTTAAAAAGAGACAGGCTCCTCGGGGGCGTGGCTCACAGGATCCTCAAGGGCGTGTCTTTAGGCTACTCTGCATAATTACCCTGTGAGCCACACCCCCTTAGAAAAGGCCATAAAATTAGAACTAAGTAAAACGGTCCATATCTCTGGAACCATATGGCGGATTTAATAAAAAATAAAAAACATAATACTCAGAGAATAAGATAAGAGCATAAACTGACCACATTTGACTTGGTGACTGGTCCTCTTTATCAATACGTGTATTCTATTCATCCCTGCAGATGTAGACCCCTGTCCAGAGCATGCAAATGCCAAAACTACAGCCCCGAGTCCTCCTGGCAGTCATAGCTTACCTATTCTTCCTCGGATGGGTAGGCACACACTAGGGCAGGCAATAAGATTTAATAATGATTGCATGCAATTTGATATCACTGCCTTGTGGTATCCAGGCACACGCACGCATAGCAACAGGATTAATGTATATGTGCGCATTTATTTGCCTCTGAAGAATTTTCCGAAGTGGCTCCCATGCGCTTTCACAACTAATAACTGCGCACATTCCCTTATGATCCTCCAATTCTAGGAACACAATCTTCCGCTTCTAGGATACAAATAAAATCAGCAACATTTGCAGGCGGGAAGATATTACACTGCGGCATAATGAACTGGAAGGGCCGTGGTGACAATAGAAATTATTTTAATTAAACACATTGCAAAATTAACTGTTCTGAGCATTGGGTCGCACACTAAAGGAAAATTAGGATGCAAGTTTATCTTCACAGCATCGTCTATAGCAAGTGACCTGTATATATGATATTGACTGCACATGTATACAACCTCTGACACCATGGACCCTAATAAATCCGATCCTAGGGTCTTATATCATTACTAGGTACTGCTAGCAGTGTCTAGAAAACAAATGCTGCAAAGCAGTGCACTGGCGATGTGGTGCAATAGGTCGGTATAGCATAGCATTACTAAATTCTCACAAACTTCCTGCTTAGGAATACACCATAAGGAGATACAAATTAGGACACACTTATGCATCGCAATGCATTGAAGAAAAAAAGCAAGGTGGCAGCAAAATGTGAACGAAGCCCTAAAACCCTATTCACAAGTGCATCTTCTTTCTTTATAGTGCTTTATTCACCCTTGCCAAGTCCTGGAAATCAGTGAGCTCTGCAGTACTGCCTGAGTAGATGGCACAATCAGCTCAGACCCGCTGAAATCACTGATCGGCTGGAGTGCTGCAGATACTACCAGACACGGGGAGCAGAGGAGGAGATTCAGCGCTGTAAACGGGCAGCAGAGCAAAGCACAGTTTGTATTAAAGCACCACTCCAGCATTTTAGTTTTTTTCCAGTGCTGGAGTGGCACTTTAAATCTAAACCGCCTGTCATACTCATATATATATATATACACACCTCTCGGGGGCTTTAACTTTTACGTATGCCGCTTTGGTCCCATGGTGCCATCTTGTTCCTGTAACTTCTGACTAGCAGGGAAGTCAGGAGTTACATCACAAGGTCTCAATTCAAGTCTATGAGAGCCATAACTAGGCTCTCATGGACTTGTATTGAATTGTGACCTGCAGCGCGTTCCATGAAACACTGTAGGTCACAAATCACAGGAGACAGACCAGAGCAATGCTGGAAACAGATGAAACCACCAGAGGGTGAGGATATTACAGGGCAGATCAAAATATTGCAGTGCGCCTGTGCGGGACCGGCGAGTGTGTATGACGTAGGACGCGTCATGCATACAGGCTTCAAAAGGAAGACGAAGATGGCCGAAAGAGGAGGCACCAGACAACGGAGATGCCCATATGGCCCAACTCCACTACAACGCAACCTCCTAGGTAAGTATTATAAAGTGTTTTTATGTTATACCCCCGGCCTGGGCTCTTATATACAGTAGGTTAGAATGCTGTATATAAGAGCCCAATGGTGGTGGCCGCAGCTTATAGGCCGAAAAACTGGTGGCAGGTTCCCTTTAAGACATAAAAGTCATGATGGAGGGAGTCCGGCCTCCTGGGACTTCACTGATCTTCATCCATTCTCCGTCTCTGAAATGAATTCACGCTTTGGAGAAACCCTTGAAATATAAGAAAGAATTGCTTTCATTTCCAGGAATATCAATGTGATTCTGGCACAAATTATACCAAACCTTTATAGCTGTAGAAAAAAAAAATCCCCATCAGATGTACTCTGCGCTGCGGCTTATTGTCACAGAAAATATTCGGTGTCAGTAGCGCGCAGGAGTCGGCGAGCAAAACTTCTCTTAAGCGTTCGTCTTTTCCTTCTAGCTGCACATAATATTTTCTCTCTTTGAGCTAGCTTGCATCTTTAAACAGTTTTCCCCGGTAAGTCCTGTGTCAGCTCCCAGCAGGTGAGGGCCGAGACGTCAGCATTACTGAGAACAGAACAAGGATCCCGCAGGAGGGAAACTAAAAATACTGCAAACAACTAAAGGGAAGTCCTCCAGTAAGTTTCTAAAAAAGACAGCGTGAGCGCTGCTCTGAAGGAAGGATCCAAGGTACCAGGCGAAATAGCTGTAACTATTCCACGTATCAGTTCGTCCCATCGGCTATAACTGGCAACGAGCCTCGCTTGTCACATTTCAAGGTGTCATGTGGCGTTTTTTTAGCATTGCCCAAGTACCTGGCATCTTAGAATCCATTATTCTGCGTCCAAGCTTGCCACGGGACAACCTGCCGCACGTTCCCCAGGCTGCAGGATCGCAATGGTTTTGGAACGGCTAAAAGGTTGGTTTAGGATATTGAAATAAGGCTGCTCTTCTGTATATTGCAGAGAGGAGCAATAGAAATCTCTCCATATGTACACAGTATATCACAAAACTGAGCACACCCCTAAGTGAAATTGGCCAAATTGTGCCCAATTAGCCATTTTCCCTCCCGGGTGTCATGTGACTCAGTGTTACAAGGTCTCAGGTATGAATGGGGAGGAGGTGTGTTAAATTTGGTGTTATCCCTCACACACTCTCTCATACTGGTCACTGGAAGTTCAACATGGCTCCTCATGGCAGACTTCTCTGAGGATTTGAAAAAATAATTGTTGCTCTATATAATGATGGCTGAGGCCATAAAAAGATTGCCAACTCTCTGATACTGAGCTACAGTATGGTGGCCAAGACCATACAGTGGTTTAACAAGACACACATGTCAATCCCCGGGGGCTGGTGGGGATGCAGCACTGAATATGGAGGAACGGCACTGATCCAAGAGGAATCCATTTTTTTCTTGCTCCCCTGGTTCCAGGAGTAGGGAGTTATTGACTACTGAACACCGCCTCCTTAAATGAAACAGGGCCCCGATGAAAATAAAAACCTGCACTGGTGCCATTCCAGGGGAGGCGGTTCCACCTTTCAAGTGACTGCTGCAGCCGATCAGAAGCAGCTCATAAGCTTCTCAGCACAAATTTTCTTTAGAAGAAACTGTGTAGTGAGAACTATGATTGTTATGGCACGTGACTGCTGCAGCCAATCAACAGCCCCTGATGGGCATCAGCGCACACTATATTCCCACAAGAAGAAATGTGGAGATCCATGAGAAGTATGAGTGCTGTAGCCAATGACTGTTCTGTCACATCACCGCTAGAGCCAATCAGCGGCCACTGATAGGCTGGAGTTCACACTATTCCCTCGGACGTCTGTGAGATGTGCTCGTGCAGTAGCCAATCAAGAAGCCATGTCTGCAGCAGTCAGCAGCCACTGATGGGCTACAGCACGTTATGAGAAGTGCTCATGGGCTGCAGCGCTCACACTTCTCAAGGTTGTCTAAGTTTCTTCTAAAGGATATTTTAGCTTCTGTAGCATACAAATGGCTGCTGATTGTCATGTCACGTGACCATTGCAACCAATCATCGGCCCCTGATTAGCTACACTGCTTATTATTCCTGTAGGAAGAACTCGGACTGGGAAGTGAGGGTGCTGTAGCCTATCAGTAGCCACTGATTGGCTGCAGCAATAACGTGACATGACAGTCATCCCTCTTTATAGACAACAGAACTCACTGTTCATCAGGGTCTGATGACTGTCATGTCATGTGACCACTGCAGCTGATCATCGGCCACACTTCCCAGTCCGAGTTCTTCCTACAGGAAGAGTGAGCACTGCAGCCCATCGGGGGCCGATGCTTGGCTGCAGTGGTCATGTGACATAATATCATGACAATCAGAAGCCATTGGTGTGCTACAGAAGCTCAATTATCCTTGAGAAGTGCGAGTGCTGCAGCCCATCAGCACCTACTGATTGGCTGCAGCACTCATGAGACATAATATCACGCTATTGCCTCCAGACGTGGGGCCTTCATTCTCTGAAACATGAAGGAACTGAGTATATACTGTTTTAATTTGTCATGGGACACTTTTTTTTAAGAAGAAATTGTCCAAGTAGTGGAAAACTCCTTTAATCATAAAACAGTCACTAATTGTCCCAATATAAAAAACCCCTAAAAGTTCTCGGCAGACTGCGCAAACACATCCGTGATTAAACCATCACTTCACCGTCTCCAAAAATTAATTGAATTTGATATTTATTTAAGAAAACTCAATTGTAATCAAAAATTCATGACAGCGTTACGTGGAAAATATTCCAATAGTGATCTGTGGTCAGATTTCACAACACAAATTACATACATTATTAAAGGGATGTGAACACTTCTGTCCTTAAAGGAGCATTTTGCTTATATTATAATATTTTGCCTACAATTGGATCTCATTAAAGACTGCACAGTTTGCATTCTACACTGTGTGCAGAATTATTAGGCAAATGAGTATTTTGATCACATGATACTCTTTATACATGTTGTCCTACTCCAAGCTGTATAGGCTTGAGAACCAACTACCAATTAAGTAAATCATGTGATGTGCATCTCTGTAATGAGGAGGGGTGCGGTGTAATGACATCAACACCCTATATAAGGTGTGCTTAATTATTAGGCAACTTCCTTTCCTTTGGCAAAATGGGTCAGAAGAGAGATTTGACGGGCTCTGAAAAGTCCAAAATTGTGAGATGTCTTGCAGGGGGATGCAGCAGTCTAGAAATTGCCAAACTTTTGAAGCGTGATCACCGAACAATCAAGCGTTTCATGGCAAATAGCCAACAGGGTCGCAAGAAGCGTGTTGGGCAAAAAAAGGCGCAAAATAACTGCCCATGAATTGAGGAAAATCAAGCGTGAAGCTGCCAATATGCCATTTGCCACCAGTTTGGCCATATTTCAGAGCTGCAACGTTACTGGAGTATCAAAAAGCACAAGGTGTGCCATACTCAGGGACATGGCCAAGGTAAGGAAGGCTGAAAAACGACCACCTTTGAACACAAAACATAAGATAAAATGTCAAGACTGGGCCAAGAAATATCTTAAGACTGATTTTTCAAAGTTTTTATGGACTGATGAAATGAGAGTGACTCTTGATGGGCCAGATGGATGGGCCAGAGGCTGGATCAGTAAAGGGCCGAGAGCTCCACTGCGACTCAGACGCCAGCAAGGTGGAGATGGGGAACTGGTATGGGCTGGTATCATCAAAGATAAACTTGTGGGACCTTTCCGGGTTGAGGATGGAGTGAAGCTCATCTCCCAGACCTACTGCCAGTTTCTGGAAGACAACTTCTTCAAGCAGTGGTACAGGAAGAAGTCGGTATCGTTCAAGAAAAACATGATTTTCATGCAGGACAATGCTCCATCACATGCATCCAACTACTCCACAGCGTGGCTGGCCAGTAAAGGTGTAAAAGATGAAAAAATAATGACATGGCCCTTTTATTTACCTGATCTGAACCCCATAGAGAACCTGTGGTCCCTCATAAAATGTGAGATCTACAGGGAGGGAAAACAGTACACCTCTCGGAACAGTGTCTGGGAGGCTGTGGTGGCTGCTGCACGCAATGTTGATCGTAAACAGATCAAGCAACTGGCAGAATCTATGGATGGTAAGCTGTTGAGTGTCATCATAAAGAAAGGTGGCAATATTGGTCACTCATTTTTTGGGTTTTGTTTTTGCATGTCAGAAATGTTTATTTCTAAATTTTGTGCAGTTATATTGGTTTACCTGGTGAAAATAAACAAGTGAGATGGGAATATATTTGTTTTTTATTAAGTTGCCTAATAATTCTGCACAGTAATAGTTACCTGCACAAACAGATCTCCTCCTAAGATAGCCAAATCTAAAAAAAACCCACTCCAACTTCCAAAAATATTAAGCTTTGATATTTATGAGTCTTTTGGGCTGATTGAGAATATAGTTGTTGATCAATAATAAAAAAATCCTCTAAAATACAACTTGCCTAATAATTCTGCACACGGTGTATAGCTTTTGTATTGCAAAGTCAATTTCTGTCTGCAGAATGAAGAAACTAAGAATGCATCAGCGAGCTTGATCTGACTGGAGACTTTCTAACTCCTTTCTTCCTTCTTCTGAGCTCCTTTCAGCAGATTAATGATCGAAAATTGCAGCTCAACTTCCATGTGGTCATAAATTGACTAACAGATACCCAGAACAGAGTTAATAATTCTCTGGTCAAAATGAGCTCACTGACAGATTCTCAGTTACCTCATCCTGAATAGACAATGCAACACAAAGGGAATTGGTAAAGTAAAAAATATTCAATGCAATCTAATTAAATAAATTATTCTTAGCCAAAAATGCATCCATTTACAAAAAAAAAAGCCAAAGGGGCAATCCAGTCTACAAATCTGATCATCTTTCTTTAATTTTCAGACAAAAGAGCCTCATTCTGGCATTCATGGGGGCTCCCAGACCCCAAAGTGATGATTTGGATAGAGAATACCCCTTGAAATAGATCTCTTAGAACTGATGAGGCTGGTGTACTAATTTTGAAACCCCCAGTCAGAATAGCTGTATAATCCTTCTTGATTGTTTTCTTTGGTTCCCAAAATGTTCCTTTCAAAAAAGTATTCTACAGCTCTTCTGACATGGATTTTCAAAGTAAGTACACCAGTGTCATCTGGACTAAGATCTATTTGAAAAAGTATACAGAAAAATAAAAGTAGTAATTTACAAAGCTTAAAGTATGGTTTGTAGTAGCCCCCTGGTTTTCAGAGGAGAGACCTCCACATAGGATAATCCTCTTCTGAAATCATATCCAAGGAAAAGAAAATAAATGCTCTTATAAGAGTAAAATGCAGTAAAAACAACGGAGACGTCTTTGTCCTGCCAACAGTGAAACGTATTATTTGGCGCAGATACAATATATACAGTAATATGACACTCAAACTCAACAAGTCGGGAGTCATAAAGTTGTATCACATGACCTGAGCGAATATTTCAAAAGTTTTATTGAGTTTAATCAACTGTATATATACTGGTTGGTCCAAATGTAGGTGGACAGTATGTGTGATAGGCTTATGAAGGGGGAGATTTATCAAACATGGTGTAAAGTGAAACTGACTCAGTTGCCCTAAGCATCCAATCATATTCCACTTTTCATTCTTCACAGACTCTTTGGAAAATGAAAGGTGGAATCTGATTGGTTGCTAAGGGCAACTGAGTCAGTTTCACTTTACACCAGCTAATATATAAGGCTGAGTGTGTATGTGTGTGTGTGTGTGTGTGTGTGTGTGTCCGCTAAAGGAATCCGCACCGTCGCATTTACTATCACGAAATTTTGCAGACACTCCATGTGACCCAGGGAACGTCGTAGACTATGTTTTGCCAGGAAAATGTAACCCCGCGCTTTACAGTTACTCTCCAAAAAACCTGCCTCCATTAAAGCGAGTGGAGCCTGGAACTACTGGTTATTAATAGGAGCTGTGATTGGTTGCTATAGGAACAAAGGATAGTCACAGTATAAGAAGCTTATGTGTGAGGTAATATGATGTCGGTGGGGAGACGGACAGACAGAGACAGACAGAGACAGAGAGAGACAGACAGAGGCAGACAGACAGGGAAAGAGACAGACAGGGAAAGAGACAGACGGTAAAAGAGACAGACAGATGGGGAAAGTGACAGACAGAGAAAGACAAAGACAGATGGGGAAAGAGACAGACAGAGACAGACGGGGAAAGAGACAGACAGAGACAGACTGGGAAAGAGACAGACGGGGAAAGAAACAGACAAAGACAGACAGACGGGGAAAGAGACAGGCAGAGACAGACGGAGTAAGAGACAGATGGGAAAAGAGACAGATGGGGAAAGAGACAGACAGAGACAGGTAGACTGGGACAGAGATAGGCAGACAGGGACAGAGACAAGCAGAGAGGGAAAGAGACAGACAGAGAGACAGACAAAGACAGATGGGGAAAGAGACAGACCTGGCTAGAGACAGACAAGGAAAGAGACAGACAGAGACAGGACAACAGGGAAAGAGACAGACAGAAAAAGACACAGACAAAGAGATGGACAATGACAGACAGGGAAAGAGACAGGAAAAGAGATGGGGAGACAGACAGGGAAAGAGACAGACCTTGGAAAGTGACAGACCTAGAAAGAGACAGATGGGGAAAGAAACAGAGAGATAGGGACAAACGGGGAAAGAGACAGACGTGGAAAGAGACAGACGTGGAAAGAGACAGACGGGGAAAGAGACGAGATGGAGCAAGACACAGACGGGGAAAGACAAAGACAGATAGACAGAGAGAGACAGATAGACTGATACAGAGACAGATAGAGAGATAGAAACAGACAGACTGAGACATAGACACAGACAGACAAGGAAAGAGACAGACAGAGAGACAGACAGACAGAGACTGAGACTGGGAGTGAGACAGTGACAGTTATTATCCCGGGCAACGCCTGGGTACTACAGCTAGTGTTTGATAAATCCCCCCTTCATAACCCTATTACACATACTGTTCACCTACTTTTGGACCACGCTGTATATAAATGGATATTGTGTCATAGAATGTGCTAAAAAGTGAGACCGAATTAGAAGAAAGTGGCAATTAATGAATGCAGGATGACTGAGTTCTATGGAAGTCATGTGCTGCTCAGCTCTATTTATTTCAATGGAGTTGCAATACCAGACACAGCCAGTGGTCAGTGGTGGCGCTGTTTCCCAGAGAAGGTAAGGTAAGGTTAACCTATAATTACTGACATATATAAATCCACTTTATT
This sequence comes from Anomaloglossus baeobatrachus, assembly GCF_048569485.1. Taxonomy (NCBI): domain Eukaryota; kingdom Metazoa; phylum Chordata; class Amphibia; order Anura; family Aromobatidae; genus Anomaloglossus; species Anomaloglossus baeobatrachus. The sequence continues at coordinate 485,962,974 of NC_134357.1, forward strand.
TGAAGCAAATAGCCGGCATCCTAATTTTAAACCATCCTAAAATAGATCTATAGAGAATGAACGGCATGGGTAATTAGTTGTGATAAATAAACAAATTATGGACGTAAATGAAATTATTAAGATTCGGAAATCTTATAATGTGCTGTTAATGATTCCAATTTCCCCGGATAATGAGTGAAAGAAGCTCCGAGACTTCCTGCGTCTCCAGGAAAGAGCAGAGAGAATCCGAAATAACAAACACATAAAGCGAATGCGCACAAAAGGCGAGATTCACAGGATATGTAAAAGAAAGGGGAGAAATCTCTGAAGACATCTGAAGAGAACTCGTCTGATACGTCGCCTTTTTCTTTTTTTTTCCCCAGCAAAGCTCTGAGCACTTTCACTGCTATTTTGGTATATTACATCAAATTGAACTATACTTTAAAAAAAAAACTTTGGGCAGCCGTATTCAGCAGGACCCTGATAAACGCTGCACAATTTACAGAGATTCAGCAAAGCTCTACTGTCGGAGCGGAGAACATGGTGCACCCTGAAGGCAATTGCAGTGCGTGCGAGTGTTTGTGCGTCTGAGGATGAGCAGTTAGGAAAGGTTTGGAAACAATCCAGCCTTGACGAAAAGGAAGACTTGGGTTATATGATGCAAACAAGTCTACTGAATTCTTTCTGTAGGCTGGGACCACAGGATGATGATGCCCGCGACATGGGTTATGTGAGCAAAGATAGCTCCATCCATTATCGCATTGTGACCCGCACGGTACTACAAGCAAGTTTCAAAAAGTTGTGTTTTTTGCAATTTTCTTGTCGCAATCATTGTATCTTGCGATACACTACATAATAGCACCAGCAGCAAAGATAGCTCCGTACTATGGTACTGCATCACAGCCAAGTGCAAGTGAACATGATCACATTGTGATCTTCAACGCACTGCAAACAAGTTCCAAAAAGTTGTGTTTCTTTGCAACTTTCTTGTCGCAATCGTATCTTGCGCTACAGTGCATAATAGCACCGGCAGCAAAGATAGCTCCATACTACAGTACTTCGTCATCACAGCCGAGTGCAAGTGAACATGATCATATTGTGACCCGCAAAGCACTGCAAGCAAGTTCCAAAAAGTTGTGTTTTTTTGCAACTTTCTTGTCGCAATTGTTTGTATCTTGCGTTACACTGCATAGTAGCAGCGGCAGCAAAGATAGCTCCATACTACGGTACTTCTTCATCACAGTCGAGTGTAGGTGAACATGATCACGTGTGACCCGCACGGTACTGCAAGCAAGTTCCAAAAAGTTGTGTTTTTTGCAATTTTCTTGTCACAATCGTTGTATCTTACACTACATAATAGCACCGGCAGCAAAGATAGCTCCGTACTACGGTACTGCATCACAGCTGAGTGCAAGTGAACATGATCACATTGTGATCTGCAACACACTGCAAGCAAGTTCCAAAAAGTTGTGTTTCTTTGCAACTTTCTTGTCACAATCATTGTATCTTGCGTTACACTGCATAATAGCACCGGCAGCAAAGATAACTCCATACTACAGTACTTCTTCATCACAGCCGAGTGCAAGTGAACATGATCACATTGTGACCCGCAAAGCACTGCAAGCAAGTTCCAAAAAGTTGGGTTTTTTTGCAACTTTCTTGTCACAATCGTTTGTATCTTGCGTTACACTGCATAGTAGCAGTGGCAGCAAATATAGCTCCATACTACGGTACTTCTTCATCATAGCCGAGTGCAGGTGAACATGATCATATTGTGACCCACAAAATCACTGCAAGTAAGTTCCAAAAAGTTGTGTTTTTTTGCAACTTTCTTTTCGCAATCGTTGTATCTTGCGTTACACTACATAATAGCAGCGGCAGCAAAGATAGTTCCATACTACGGAACTTCTTCATCATAGCCGAGTGCAGGTGAACATGATCATATTGTGACCCACAACGCACTGCAAGTTCCAAAAAGCTGGGGATTTTTTTTACAACTTTCTTGTCGCAATCGCTGAATCTTGCGTGTTGCAATCTGTGTTACGCTGCAAAAAAGCAGTGGCATACAGCAATCTCTGGCTGTGAGACCTGTGTCTTGGCCACAGTGGCCCAAACCTAAAAAGGAACTTCACGATCAATTTGGTGTAAACAGACTAAATATTGAGCCCCAAAACTGAAAGTGTCAGTAAAAAGTAAAAAAAAGCTGATCTTTTTGGAAATTAGCTGACTGGGAGAATACGATGGGGCCAATTAATCAAGACTGGTTTTCTGACAAAGATAGCTCCATACGGCTTCTTCATCACAGCCAAGTGCAGGTGAATGTGGTCACACTGTGACCTGCAAGGTACTGCAAGCAAGTTCCAAAAAGTAAACATTTTTTGCAGCTTGATTGTCGGAGTCATTATACGTTGTATTTTGCAATCTGTATTACGCTGCAAAAAAGCAGTGGCCTATAGCAATCTCTGGCTGTGAGACCTCTGTCTTGGCCAAAGTTGTCATGTGGCCTAAGCCTAAAAAGGAACTCCACTAAAGTCAGACTAAAAATTGGTTGAGCCCCAAAACTGTAATTGTCCAAATCCTGATCTTTTTGGAAATTAGCTGACTGGGGGGATACAATGGGGATAATTCATCAAGTCTGGCTGGAAAAGACACCATTCTTGCCGGAGTAGAAGGCGCCAAATTAATTGAGGGGGCATGCTTAAGAATGGCGTGTGTCTCTGTGAACCACACTAGAAATGTTACTCTAGTCAGGAAGTGGAGTAGCATTTCTGACGTTCAAAACAATGGCACTTTTGATGAACTTCACGGGCAGGCCCAGCTACGCCCCCGTCCCACCTCAGCTCACTCAATTTTGTAACAGCTGATTCAAACTAGAGCAAAAACGGCAAAAGTAGCAAGATGTTTCGACCACCAGTTTTTTGGTATAAAACCTTGGATGAATCGGCCACTATATTTCCTCAAAAATCATTCACGCGCGCTCCTTTTCGCAGTACCTCCCGCGAGGAATCCAATATCTGTTTAATCTAAAACAACCATTAGCTCTAAATGAAAAAAAAATTACTAAATGAACATAGTCATTAATATATCTCATTAGAAAAATGTAATATCATTTTATGGAGGGTGCACTTACATTATGTAAATGATCCAACACAGGGTCTGCACTTTGGGACAAGGAGCTATCGGCACGCCCAGTGTCTTCTCGAAACCCCTAGTGGCATACAGTTATCTGTCTAAATACACTAATTACGGCTACATAAATACTATAGACAATGTTCTTTAAGCAAAAGATGCAAGATCCTGTGATAACCAGTAGAATGTTGTGACTTTAAGCTTTACTTTGTCGAGTTATGGGAAAATGCTGGGTATGTTGACAGCTCGATGCCCAAAATGTCTCGTATAAATCTTGCAGGAAATAGATGGATTAGTCTCCTGCTGATCTGTTCTATTTGCACCTAAGGACCAGAAGACAGACAATATCACAAGGAGATGTTTGCAAGCATCAACAACTGTCATGGCGGCGTCAGGATCTGTGTAAACTACAGATTCTGACACTGCCTGCTGTCTTCTCTGATGCCTATGGTCAGCGCAGGGAGACGTGGGTGTTGACCCATAGACTTATGCAGGCTAGCAAGAGTTAATCTAGACTGGGATGCTTGTTAGTTTCTTTGAAACATGTTGTGGGGAGCAAGTCATGTTCGTTCCCGTCCTACTGGCTGAAATTAATGCCAGCTATACTGGTCGGGTGAGATGTTGTGATCAAGACTTACTGGTTGGTACTGTGCATCATTGTGTTATTGCTATGAGCGGTTGTGATGTTAATCCTTTTTGTTGCTGCCTTCCTACTCTTGCTTTTCTACTTTGTCCCTTATTGATTATTTCTGTGAGTTTGCATTGTGTCTGAGTTTTGGTTTTCCCCTGTGTGTTTCCATCACATTTCTGCCCCTTCCTTCGCTGGATGAGGTTGAACTGATTAGGAGAATAGTAAGGCACGAGATTCTGGCGTTTCCACTTTTAGGGGCAATCTGGAAGTCAGGGATAGCCTGGGGTCCCCTAGTGTGAGGGACAGTATAGGAGCTTCTTGTTCCTCGCTAACCGGCAGTCACATCATTACAGACAGGACTATTTTTGTGTCTTCATGTAGAGCTTACAGTGGGGGGAGGCTTCTGCTGCAGTTAGTTGTCTTAACAGGGCAATAATCACCCAAATGATCATTCATACAAAATTGATACACTGCCAATTTTACAAGTTTTTCCACCCACAGAGAATGGAGAGATCTGCAATTTTTATCGTAGGTACACTTCAAATGTGACAGACTGAATTCCGTTTCCACTGAAAAAAAATCCAGAAAATCACACTGTAGGATTTCTAAATAAATAATTAGAATTATATTGCAGGAAATAAGTATTTGATACAATAGAAAAACAGAACTTAATATTTGGCAGAAACCTTTATTTGAAATTACAGAGGTCAGACATTTGCTTTAGTTCTTGACCAGGTTTACATTCACTGCAGAAGGGGTTTTGGCCGACTCCTTCATACAGATCTTCTCCAGATCTTTCAGGTTTCGGGGCTGTCACTAGGCAACATTGAGTTTCAGCTCTCTCCAAAGATTTTCTATTGGGTTCAGGTCTAGAGACTGGCTAGGTCACTCTAGGACCTTGAAATGCTTCTTAAGGAGCCACTCCTCAGTTGTTCTGGCTGTGTTTTTTTGGATCACTATCATGCTGGAAGACCCAGCCTTGATCCATCTTTAATGGTGTTACTGGGAGAAGGAGGCTGTTGGCCAAAATCTCGCGATACATGACCCCATCCATCCTTCCTTCAATGCGGTGCAGTCATCCTGTCCCCTTTGCAGAAAAGCACCCCCAAAGGGTGATGTTTCCACCCCCATACTTAATGGTTGGGATGGTGTTCTTGAGGTTGTACTCACCCTTCTTCTTCCTCTAAACAGAGTTAGTGGAGTTGATACCAAAAAGTTCTATTTTGGGCTCATCTGACCTTCTCCCAACCCTCATCTGGATCATCCAGATGGTCATTGGCGAACTTCAATTAGCCATGGACTTGTGCTGGCATGAGCAGGAGGACTTTGCGTGCCCTGCAGTTGTTGTCTTCTCAACCAGCTGTTTGCCTATTGACTGGTAGCCCTTGCAAACCTTGTACAGGTCTGAAATTTTGTCTCTGGTTTCTTTAGACAGCTCTTTGGTCTTGGCGATGGTGGAGAGGTTGGAGTGTAATTGATTGAGTGTGAGAACAGGTGTCTTATATACAGGTAACGAGTTCAAACAGGTGCAATTAATACAGGTAATGAGGGAAATACCAGGTCTGTGAGAGACAGAATTCTTGTAGGTTGGTAGGTGATCAAATACTTATTTCATGCAATAAAATACAAATTAATTGTTTAGAAATCCTACAATGTGATTTTCTGGATTTTTTTTTATTCTGTCTGTCACAGTTGAAGTGTACCTTTCTATTCTTTGTAGGTGGGAAAACTTGCAAAATCGACAGTGTATCAAATACTTATTTTCTCCACTGTATCTGTCACTCTTAATGGCAATTGTATGGAGTGGGAGTGATGGCAGAAAAGATCAAATCACCCCATGTTTATTGAAGCATATGGATGCAATTAAATTAGTGCCAATCAATTAATTGATCATATTGATAATTATCCATATCATTCATTAGTGGCAGTGCTCATTACGGGCAGGTTATCTGGCGGTGTGAAAGAGCTCTTATGACCAAACAAAGGATTGTGGGACGGCAAAGAATGTCACCTGTAGAGGAGATTTCTCTATATACCGTGTTTTTTGTTTTATAAGACGGACCGGATTATAATGACAAACTGAGATCTCATCTGCGCATGCGCCACCTCCTGGCACCATTTTCTTTAAGTCCACCGCTGGGAGATCAATGGGCTGGAGGAGGCGCGTGCGCAGATGAGATCTTGAGCCGAGAGCTCCATCTGTGCATGCGCCGACTCCGGGTGACATTATTTGAAGCCCGCACCGCTGACAGAGCATCTCACCCGCCTCACCGCCCTGCTCCACACAGCCCCCACCGCAGCCAACACAGCACTAGCAGCCAGCACAGCGACCAGCAACCAGCGCAGCCCCCACCGCAGCCAGCACAGCGACCAGCAACCAGCACAGCACCCACCGCAGCCAGCACAGAGTCCAATCTCTACCTCTTGGTAAGCTACATTCACATTATAAGACGCACCGCTCATTTTACTCCCATATTTTTGGGTGGAAAAGTGTGTTTTATAATCCAAAAATTACCGTATTCCTCAAAATAGACACATTCTGTGTCATAACTTGAAGATTATAGGCCTCAATACAAAATCTACCACAGGGCCCCTGAATTTCACTGTCTTTAATTGCGTTGGTCTTCTCATTGGCGCAAAGAGATAATTTGGTCCGATTATGCTCTGGGGTCCGTGTGCGACTGCAAACCCTGCACCTATGGCAGTAACGCCCGTCGGCACATTACATGTCCATTTTGGAAGCATTTCCAATGCATGCACAAATTGTAGTTAGTGCCCGAATGGCAATTATTGAAATGAAGGACTGCTATGCCAAGAAAACCCACCAGTTGCCTTGAATTAACAACACTGTGATAATTGGATATCTGAATTTGTACAAACCCCCATACAAATTAGACTGACGTCAACCAAACCCGCCGATATCAATGGGTTCGGCCAACACTGTTTGCTGTTGGAAGCCCCATAATTTCTCACAACAGATGATGTTGGGGGAGATAAGGATCTAGAATGTCCGATTTCGGATTGCCCATCCTTTTCTTCTCTGAAAAACAAGCCTACGCCAGAGATGGCTGGCAGCAGCTTTCTCATAGAGAACACAGGAGTGATTGGCCGAGGGAGTGTATGGGAGAGTCGACCGAGCCAAACGATAACCCTTTATATGCAAGAGGGGTAGATAGTAAAGGGATTTAAGAAACCCAATATTGTCTTGTGTGACTAACGTAGCACGACATTTCCATATTGCATATGGCTTAATTGCGATAAGTGAAGTATTCTCCGACGTCCCCATATATCTGCGCAGCCTATTCTAAGCGCCAGAAGACATTTCTGCATTATTCAAAATATGCTAAAACAGTCAGAAGGATTCCCTTACACGGCCTAATTAAATCTCCCTAAATAGGAGGAGACTATTAAAATCACACAAGTGTCAGGATCATCAATTCAAGTGGTTGGAAATGATGACACCTTGGGGAATTAGCAATTTCTAGGAGCAAATTTCCTGGATGCACATAAATGGAGGAGACTTACATTTCACAGACGCTCATTTTGCATGTCACTAGAGTCGTAGCACCGAGTCTATGGGTTTAGACGTGGCCAGGACATGATTAAGTCATTTTTCTATGAGGTTTCTATTCACACCCAAAAACATACTTTACTTAAAGGGTTTTTCCCATTTTAATAAATGGGTATTGTCGGAAAGAGCTTGTAAATACAAGCAATAATGCAATTTACTGCTTGTTAAAATTTTAAGCCGTTCTCCAGATATTAACACTTTTCTTTTGTTTACAGATGTTTGTCTTGGAGACCGACCACTGCTGCTAAACAAAAAAACATACACAATCTTCTCTATTGAGCTTGTAAAAACTGTTTTGAAGATGGCCAGGATCGCTGGAGAACGCTGTTACCTCATAATTCCTGCTAGCTTCAGTAAAATGCTTACAAGCTAGACAGCTGCAGTGGTCGGTCTCCTAAGCAACGGGTTGTAAACAAAAAGAAAAGTGTTAATATCTCAAGAACGGCTGCAAATTTTAATAAGCAGTAAATTGCAAAAGTGCTTGTTTTTACAAGAACTATCTGAAAAGAAGCACTTATGAGGATGTGAAAACACCTTTAATGAGCTTCCCATGATGTATAAAGCAATTTTGGTTATTGTGATGCTTGGCAAAAGTACATATCATATAGGCATCACATTTAGCAGCAAGGTAGCCCAACACTTTGCTTTGTGGATATTCTCAGGATACAGTTAGGTCCAGAAATATTTGGACAGTGACACAATTTTCGCGAGTTGGGCTCTGCATGCCACCACATTGGATTTGAAATGAAACCTCTACAACAGAATTCAAGTGCAGATTGTAACGTTTAATTTGAAGGTTTGAACAAAAATATCTGATAGAAATTGTAGGAATTGTACACATTTCTTTACAAACACTCCACATTTTAGGAGGTCAAAAGTAATTGGACAAATAAACCAAACCCAAAAAAAAATAATTTATTTTCAATATTTTGTTGCGAATCCTTTGGAGGCAATCACTGCCTTAAGTCTGGAACCCATGGACATCACCAAACGCTGGGTTTCCTCCTTCTTAATGGTTTGCCAGGCCTTTACAGCCGCAGCCTTCAGGTCTTGCTTGTTTGTGGGTCTTTCCGTCTTAAGTCTGGATTTGAGCAAGTGAAATGCATGCTCAATTGGGTTAAGATCTGGTGATTGACTTGGCCATTGCAGAATGTTCCACTTTTTTGCACTCATGAACTCCTGGGTAACTTTGGCTGTATGCTTGGGGTCATTGTCCATCTGTACTATGAAGCGCCGTCCGATCAACTTTGCGGCATTTGGCTGAATCTGGGCTGAAAGTATATCCCGGTACATTTCAGAATTCATCCGGCTACTCTTGTCTGCTGTTATGTCATCAATAAACACAAGTGACTCAGTGCCATTGAAAGCCATGCATGCCCATGCCATCACGTTGCCTCCACCATGTTTTACAGAGGATGTGGTGTGCCTTGGATCATGTGCCGTTCCCTTTCTTCTCCAAACTTTTTTCTTCCCATCATTCTGGTACAGGTTGATCTTGGTCTCATCTGTCCATAGAATACTTTTCCAGAACTGAGCTGGCTTCATGAGGTGTTTTTCAGCAAATTTAACTCTGGCCTGTCTATTTTTGGAATTGATGAATGGTTTGCATCTAGATGTGAACCCTTTGTATTTACTTTCATGGAGTCTTCTCTTTACTGTTGACTTAGAGACAGATACACCTACTTCACTGAGAGTGTTCTGGACTTCAGTTGATGTTGTGAACGGGTTCTTCTTCACCAAAGAAAGTATGCGGCGATCATCCACCACTGTTGTCATCCGTGGACGCCCAGGCCTTTTTGAGTTCCCAAGCTCACCAGTCAATTCCTTTTTTCTCAGAATGTACCCGACTGTTGATTTTGCTACTCCAAGAATGTCTGCTATCTCTCTGATGGATTTTTTCTTTTTTTTCAGCCTCAGGATGTTCTGCTTCACCTCAATTGAGAGTTCCTTAGACCGCATGTTGTCTGGTCACAGCAACAGCTTCCAAATGCAAAACCACACACCTGTAATCAACCCCAGACCTTTTAACTACTTCATTGATTACAGGTTAACGAGGGAGACGCCTTCAGAGTTAATTGCAGCCCTTAGAGTCCCTTGTCCAATTACTTTTGGTCCCTTGAAAAAGAGGAGGCTATGCATTACAGAGCTATGATTCCTAAACCCTTTCTCCGATTTGGATGTGAAAACTCTCATATTGCAGCTGGGAGTGTGCACTTTCAGCCCATATTATATATATAATTGTATTTCTGAACATATTTTTGTAAACAGCTAAAATAACAAAACTTGTGTCACTGTCCAAATATTTCTGGAACTAACTGTATGTCCTCTATACATTCAAAATGTATTTGTTAGGCCTTTAAAGACGTCCGTGATTCTGGTATGTATGTGACAGTTTTTACACGTACCAGAATCACCGATATACGCAGACTCATTAAAATCAATGGGTCTGCACACACATCAGTGATTTTTCACTGACCATGTTTCCGTGCGGTTTACACACGTATCCGTGATTTCCGCACGGAGACATGTCCGCTATTTTCTGGCATCACTGATGTCCCATGGACCACACTATAGTGTGATCCATGAAACACGTACCAGAAAAACATGTCCATTGAAAATAATAAACTTTTTATACTCACCCGTCTCCAGCGATGCCGTCTCCAGATCTTGCTCTCTGCTGCTTCCAGGCTAGCTAATTATTCTAGATGCAGAGGAGTGACAGCAGCGGCTGGATACAGCAGAACCAGAAACGTCAGCACCATGGACACAAGAAGCGGGGAGAGGTGAGTTTATCTCCATTTGCTATGACGGATCACGAACCCACGTGTGCCGTGAATCACAGCACATGGAGGGACATATGCATTTTTAACAAGTCAGTGAAAAACATCTCTGTTTTTCACTGACATGTAAAACAGGCCTTATGGTGAGGATCAGGTGATACAGGGCTCCTAGGCTGACCCTGTAACTAGGGACCCTGCACTGTCCCTTTTGCTGATGGTAGACTTAGAGGTAGTCAGGGTCGAGCCTCTAACGTGGCCCTGTCTCCTGTCCAGGCCCTAACAACTAAGTCCACACCACCCAGAGGATTGACCCAGAGGGAGCCCAACAACCAATCAAAGCAAAACAGACGGGGTAATAAAAAATCATACACACAAAAACCCTGCACCGGGGGATAACCACGGGTAAGGATATAAAGAAAAGGGGGTAGTAGAAACAACTTACAGCACCAGCAAATAGCAGAAACGACAAATCCTCTCTGCTCCCTGGCTAGCTCCTAAATGAATAGAATAACCAGCAACCTCACCAGGAAGCAGAGGGATTATATACAGGCCGAAAATGACCAACTGACCCAGTTGTACAGATAAGACGTTAACCCTTTAGTGCACAATAGAAAAAGCAACGTTTAAATATGCATGGTCTCAGATGGTAAATGAGAGCCTGTCCTTATACACATGTCAGTATTAGTGAGAGGGGAAAAGGTGGACATGGAGCTAGTGCATAAGGCAACATCAAATAGGGGGTTTCATCTTGATTTCTTGCTACTGGCCCCAAACTACCATATATAGTGGTATATCTTACTGGAGCCTGGGACCAATATCAGTAGGGGTCATGGCACTGGTAGCCAGAGGTAGGCCCTCCATCAATTCACTCAAGATTCTGCACATGCGCCATAAAATACAACTCCATGCTATAAATGTGAATATGAACCATAATAACTATAGCTTTTTGGAATGGTCGATTCCAACCTTTTCAGCCTTTAAACCGTTAATATGGCGATACTTTGAAGCAATTTAAAAAACAAACAAATAAACAAAAAAAAAAAAAACTAATAAAATAAATTAAGGAATACAAAAATAAATAACCTGTGGTAGTTGGGAAGGTAAAAATCAGCTGAGCTTTTCCCTAGGAGAAGGAATATTATTCTGTACAGTAAAATATCATCCGAGAGACGCCACGAAAAGAGATTAAAAACCAATAAATGCAGGAGCGAGAGCAGCGGTATAATTACAGGCTCACGCCGCCAGCACCAGAAAGCACTCAAATTTTAATAGCAAGCACCGCATTTAATTTAACAACACATTTTTTCAATTACTTGAATAATTGTTTTATTCATAAAATGACTTTCAATAAGGAGGGTAATTTGGCGCTGGTTTTGTTTGCAGCTCCTCGTTGAGTTAGGAGGGTGGTTCTGAAAGACGGCTGAGAAAGATGGCACCATCGCCTCGCCGCTATCACAGCAAACAGGTCTTGATGTGCAACGGAGGGAGAGACGGGGCGGCCCGTAACGAGCCGCTATCTCCATTCTCTACAATATCCACACAGCAATTAATGTAGACATCTAAGGAAAGAAAGCGACTAGGACACAATTCCCTTAAAGAGTAAACATCATTTTAAATTTCTTTTTTTCCATAAATCAATTGTAGACATGAAAATAAGAAACTTTGTAATGTATCTCATTAGAGAAATCTGCTTCTATCCCCTCCTTTCATTCTCAAAATTATCAGTTTACGGGTAAAATCTGTCTTCAGTGGATACATTTTCCCATTAATGATGAAGGAAGGGGTGGACGCTGGGCCGTGATGACGCCGCATCCTTTTGCCAGAGTGAATCAGTGCTTGTTAAACCGCTTTGGGTGGGGTGTGCAACACTTACGGGTCTCTTTAGGGCAGCGTCCACCACCCTGCAGCCGGTCACTGTTGTAGACGTAGCAGATATACAGACCCAAGACACTGGAGTTCTCTTGACAAAACAACATAAAACGTTTTATATGATCTTTCACTTTCCTGACAGACATGGCTACATCTATACGGTTCTGCTGCTGCTTCCTTCCGGGGAACTCAGTCTCAGCCTATCTCATTATCTGGTAAATCGTATAGACCTGGCTCACTATATATATTCGGGTGCTCTGGGGAAACAGTCAACTGATCCAAATTCAAAATAATCCCCGGCACTCCAAGAGAAAGAAAAAACAATGTCTGGGTATCTTTGATGTTTTTTATTGTGTAATAGTCTTATCTCAACGTTTCGGTCACACCTTGACCTTTATCAAGAGAGTATATCAGACTATAGAAAAAGAACATAAAAATAAAATTAATACATAATACAAGAGGTAATTACCAGGAGACACAGCTCCAGTCGCTTATATACAATGTACAAAAGAGAACATATAATATACATTACAGTTGCAGGTTACAAAAAGTACAAACATATAGGGTAATTGCATATATGTACCCAGGAAGAAGAATAGAACATCATCCAAAGAAATTGTTTGCAAACTGGAAGCTTATCATGTGTATATAAGAAGAGGCGAACAAATGCACATACCTATGAGGCAGAGGAATCAATATATGAACAGTACTCGAAAGGGAGCACTACGAGTCACCACTCGAATGAAGAGAAAATGATTGGTGCGTGTGCGCACTAGGTGAAAAAACAGGATAATAGTATTAAGAGACCATGCAGTGAATCATGACATCTAGACGACTATTAAGTGATTTGTGAGTACCTGTGACTAGATAATTGAAAGTCGGGGTCAGCCAGTCAGAGTTTAAAGGAAATCATGTAATGGTATATCACCAAGGTAGGAGGTTACATGTCATAGCTGGATGTGAGTAAAGGAGAGTGGAATGTAAAACAAGAAAAGAACAAAAAAAAAAAAAAAATCTCATTATCTGGGACCTAGTCCTCCAGCTTCCAAACGCATGCGTCTTCCTTCCCCTTTCTTACTCTTCGGCTAATCGTGGTCCCCCACTATCTGGGACCTAGTCCTCCAGCTTCCAGGCATATACCTCCTCTTTCCCCTTTCTTACTCTTCGGCTAATCGTGGTCCCCCACTATCTGGGACCTAGTCCTCCAGCTTCCAGGCATATACCTCCTCTTTCCCCTTTCTTACTCTTTGGCGAACCGTGGTCCCCCCCATCTGGGACCTAGTCCTCCAGCTTCCAGGCATATACCTCCTCTTTCCCCTTTCTTATTCTTCGGCTAACCGTGGTGCACCACTATCTGGGACCTAGTCCTCCAGCTTCCAGGCATAAACCTCCTCTTTCTCCTTTCTTATCTTCGGCTAATCATGGTGCTCCACTATCTAGGACCTAGTCCTCAAGCTTCCAGGCATATACCTCCTCTTTCCCCTTTCTTATTCTTCGGCTAACCGTGGTCCTCCACTATCTGGGACCTAGTCCTCCAGTTTCCAGGCATATGCCTCATCCTTCCCCTTTCTTACTCTTTGCCTAACTGTGGTCCTCTCACTGCTTCAGACAGCTTCTAGTTGCTCGACTTCCTTTGGCCCATCCCAGGTACTCTACCTCGATGACCGTGTAGTCCCTGGACTCTTTCTAGCCTGTCCCGAGGTGAGCCGTTGGCTCCGGACCTTTGGAGGATACCTTTGGCTTCCCCAATGGACCCAAGTTATAAAGTCACGTCTTCACTTTGGGAACCCTACTGCAGAACTGGCACACCACAAGGCCCATCTTTCCATCCAACCCTCTGGTCATCTTTCACTCCACCCACCTTGCTCTAAGCTCCCTCTGTAACTAGGAAGCAGCTAACACTGAATACATCTGCACAACCTTAGTACATTCTACATTAACCTACTTTACATTGGGATAATGCATATAAACCAGTAAAAAAACAGTTGGAGTAGGGTGGGGGGTAACGCAACCACCTCCTACTCTGAGATAGAAGACAGTTCGTGCATATAAAGTTCTATGGAGAAATGCAAGTGTCATTTCAGGAGAACTTGAAGCAGAATGTCTGTGTTGGGCTCTAGCACCGTTCCCTCTCCATAGAATTTTACAAGCACCAACTGTCATTGCCTATCTCAGTAGCAGGACAATCTGTCTACACAGAATACAGATTATATAAAATTTACCCATGAATTGAGAGTGAAATAAGCAGATTTCTTTGATAAGGTGTCTTAGTAAGTTGCTTATTTTCATGCGCGCTACTCATTTATAAAAATAAAAATTAAAACAACAGTTACTCTAGGTTTCTTTGTACCATTATAAGCAAATTGCTTCAAAAGCTGGAATGGGGTGAGTATAAAACAATTAAGCCTTACGTAATCTCCTTATTGGGACCCATAAGAATCTAATATTCATGTGCAAACACTTCTGGCCAAGGACTGCCTCTGAATTGATTACACCTTTAATACTGTAGGTTACATTTGTTAGTTTATTTCTGCGAAATACGATAGAAACTGGTAAGGGAGGGACAATTATAATTATGGCACTCTAAACAGGTAAGGGAGGGACAATTATAATTATGGCACTCTAAACAGGTAAAGGAGCGACGATTATAATTATGGCACTCTAAACAGGTAAGGGAGGGACAATTATAATTATGGCACTCTAAACAGGTAAGGGAGGGACAATTATAATTATGGCACTCTAAACAGGTAAAGGAGCGACGATTATAATTATGGCACTCTAAACAGGTAAAGGAGGGACAATTATAATTATGACACTCTACACAGGTAAGGGAGGGGCAATTACAATTATGTCACTCTGGACATAAACTGGTATGGAAAGGATGATAAAAATTATGGCATTCTAGATAAAAACAGGTAAGGAAGGGACGATTATAGTTATGGCACTCAAGATATATAAATATGTAAGGGAGGGATGATTATAATTATGGCACTCTAGATAGAAACTACTAAGGGAGGAGCGATTATAACTATGGCACTCTAGATATAAACAGGTAAGGGAGGGATGAGCATAATTATGGCACTGTAGATAGTAGCTAGTGAAGGAAGAGAAATTATAACTATGGCACTCTAGATATAAGTAAGTAAGGGCGGGGCAATTATAATTATAGCAGTCTATTTATAAGCAGGGAAAAAAGATGATTAGAATTATGGCTCTCTAGATAGAAACTAGTAACGGAGGGGAAATTATAACTATTGCACTCTAGATATAAACAGGTAAGGGAAAATGATCATAATTATGGCACTCTAGATAGAAACTAGTAAAGGAGGGACGATTATAACTATGGCACTCTAGATATAAACAGTTAAGCGAGGGATGATCATAATTATGGCACTCTAGATAGAAACTACTAAAGGAGGAGCGATTATAACTATGGCACTCTAGATATAAACAGGTAAGGGAGGGATGATCATAATTAAGGCACTTTAGATAGAAACTAGTAAAGGAGGAGCAATTATAATTATGGCACTCTAGATATAAACAGGTAAGGGAGGGATGATTATAATTATGGCACTCTAGATAGAAACTAGTAAAGGAGGGACGATTATAACTATGGCATTCTAGATAGAAACTAGTAAATCAGGGACGATTATAGCTATGGCACTTTAGATAGAAACTAGTAAAGGAGGGGTGATTATAACTATGGCATTCTAGATAGAAACTAGTAAATCAGGGACGATTATAACTATGGCACTTTAGATAGAAACTAGTAAAAGAGGGGTGATTATAACTATGGCATTCTAGATAGAAACTAGTAAAGGAGGGACGATTATAACTAAGGCATTCTAGATATAAACAGGTAAGGATAGGAGGATCATAATTATGGCACTTTAGGTAGAAACTACTAAAGGAGGGACGATTACAACTATGGCACTTTAGATAGAAACTAGTAAAGGAGGAGCGATTATAACTACGTTACTCTATATATAAGCAGGTAAGGGAGGGACAAAGGCACTCTATATATAAGCAGGTAAAGGAGGAGCGATTATAACTATGACACTCTAGAAACAAACATATACCTCCTAGTGCAATTAGAGAAATTTTGAGCAATCTAGTTATTAAGTTTTTTCAAATGAAATCTCAATTTCTTAACATCGGAGCCCGGATTGAGAAAAAAAAAAGTCAAAGTTTTATTTAATGAGGGAAAGCACGGAGGAAATCTTTACAATGAGTGAGGCAGGCTGGTGGAAAAGCACAGATGAACCAGAAAATACAATTCGACCTTTCTTTAGACAGTACGGTCACTTTAATAGCATCTGCGCCAACAGATTGTAAACTCGGAGTTTATTTTTTACCGCAGCTCCCTAACACACTAATAACTGACTGCCGAGCTATGTCCCACTCCAGGGACATCAGTCTGGAGATTGGATGACTAGAGGGCTCCAATTATGGTTTTCAGACATGGCTGCACACAGGCATTCTCATCTGATGGGATCCTTAACCCCCAAGATATCATCTGGCCAACACAGGGGGTTAAAAGCAATAGTTGCCAATGCATGTAGGGCACAGTTCGCTCCTGAAGATGCTCTGTTCGCTTACTGCCCAACCCACCAAATGCCCTTGCTAATAACTTAGTTAATCAGATAAACACGCTGCCACCTTTGATGCTCCTCCAACTGACAGCTGCCTGATCCCTGATGTTTTCTAAAGAAATTACATCTAATTAAAAAGGGGAAAAAAACAAGAATTACCATTTTAATGAGGATTTGTCTACCAGATTAAAAAGAAATAAATACTTAACCCTACCTGGGACAATCTGTATCCGTCAACACACAAGCGACAGATGAAATAGAAACGTCGCCTGGGGTTCCGCTGGATGTCATCCGCAGGGTGCACGGAACGCACAACACCGCTAATTGGATTTCTGATAAAGTTTCCAGCTCTTTGAATGATATTTTCTTTTCTTTATTTCTTTTTTATTAAATACATGTTTACAAAATTAATGCGTAAGGAATAATCAAAACAACAACAAGAACGCTGTTATTCCCACACATCAAACTAGCGGAGGAAAGGTCATACGTTCCGCAATGTAGAGCCGGGCGAGACCAGGAATTTAAATAGCGGCAGGCAGACAGTGATCTCATTACATTATAATGTAGTTAGCGGTATAACTCCTCGGCTTTTATACAACATCACCAAGCTTTCTGTAGAAGAAGAGTTATCTCAGATTGCAAAGGTAACCATTGAGCAATTATCATCTGAAGGTTTTCTGTGCAACACCTCGATGAGCGTCTGCTGATTGTTTTGGACACTTGGAGTCTAACACTTGACGTTGATGATAAAAGGGGTTGCCCAGTTGGACCGCCACCGATCAGCATGTTATCACCTATGCTTCAGCAGCCATCCAAACGCTGGGGAATGGGAAATTGTTGTTCTTGATGGAAAACTTAACCCCATTACAAAATGGAGCGGCAGATTGGACACTTAGTCACTAGAGATGGGCAAGCACTAAAATGCTCGACTGGTCGGTCCTTGAGTCAAGCAGGTCAGACTGTGATGATAGACAATATAAGTAGTTTGAATAGAAGGGTAGTCAGACAATCCGGGATAAGCCAGGAGGTAACGTATCAGAGTCAGGGAGCAGAGACGTGGTCATGAAGAGGTCCAAAGTCAGAAGCTAAGAGGTAACGTATAAGGTCCAGGGAGCAGACAGAGATGTGGTCAGGAAGAGGTCTGAGGTCAGAAGGCAGGAGGTAGCGTATAAGGTTCAGGGAGTAGACAGTGACGTGGTCAGGAAGAGGTTGGAGGTCAGAGGGAGGTAACGTATAAGGTTCAGGGAGCAGACAGAGATGTGGTCAGGAAGAGGTCCGAGGTTAGAAGCGAAGATCAGAACACTTACACGAGACAGGAGCCAAGAGCACACTGAGCAAACAGGAAGTACAACTGGCGAAGTTCAGACAGAGCAAGCCCAGTAAAGAAACAGAGCAATCACCAGGAACGAGGCGCATCTGTGAAGGCACCTCCCAAAACCAGCGTGGACCCTAGTGCTGAAAGACAACCTGTCAGCAAGTGCACAAGACACAAAGATGCGCAAAGCGGAGCCAAACAAAAGCATTTCAAATGCAAAATGCTCCTCACAGCAGAACTGTGACACGGACCCTCTGAAATTGCTCAACTTGAGTAACGAGTATAATGGAAGTCAATGATTGGGCAAGTACTCTTCACCCAAATACAGCCAGCCATAAAAAGAGAGCATTTCCGGGGGGAAGGGACAGCAAGTTTTTTTTCTTTTGTACACACTATATCCTAAAATGTTGCTTTAACCCAAGTGAGAGCCATTCAGAGACTGCAACTGGTTCTCCTTGAGGTGCCTGCACAAATCATGCAGTGAAGCAAGCCAGTGCGTTGTCATCATTGTTTCATGGACGAAACATCCGAGCACCCATGATACTCAGCCTACTCGCGTACCTAAGCACCCAGATGCTCAATTGAGTAATGAGCAGTACCGAGCACTGTCACTCATCACAATTGATTACCAATCTATTAATTCCCTTTTGAGCTGCCGGAAAAAGCCAAACACAGCGCTTGACAACCCCAAAGGAAATGAATGATGTGCTATCTACATAAGAGTATATACATATACATGCGCAGGAAAACTACATTCTAACTAGGATAAAAGTTTCCCATCCTGCCGACAGATCCAGGTCCCAGTGGTTGGAATGTCATCGATCAACATTTTATTACCTATCCATTGGATAGATGATAACTTGTATTTCTCAGACAATCCCCTTTAACTGTAATAGAGCATGGGACCATCATTGGCAAACCCAGGATCACCTGATGGGACAATTTGATTCTCCATTCCAAGCGATGGCAAAAAGGTGCCATGAGGTTGATTGTCCGCTCGGAGCATCTTGATGTTTTTTTCCAATTGAGTCTTTGCCATTGCATCCATAAACACATTACAGATGAAATTGTGCTTTAACATACACTGGTCAATTAAAGTCCTGCCCATCCAGGTGGTTTCATTTTTGTTTTGCTGGTGGCCACATGCCCATTTTTACAGGCTGTGTTCTATCTCCACATCGTATTTCATAAAACACTGAAGGTGTGATCGGCCAAGCAAGACGCTCCTTTCAAAAGTGCTTGTATCCAGGAAGTTTCAGGAGGACTCAGCAATACCTGGTAAATCTGACAACTCTTCTAGGAGGTCTCAAAATTTTCTGGATGCTCCTGAAGGGTGGGAAAGTATTTCTTAACGGTAGCATAAAGGCCACCAACGTCTGTTTTGTGGTTCCTGGTTCGCTTTATGTCTTTTCTATTCAAACCAATCTTTGAAAAAAGGTCACAACTGACTTTCAACATATGTCACGTTTCGTAGATTATTAATTATTATTATTCAAGCAGCCTTCTACCACTTTATGTCCTGTTGATGCCATATTATATTTGGTAACTCCAGTCCTCAAGGCCCACCAACAGTGCATGTTTTCAGGATTTGCTTACTACTGCACAGGCGATAATTTAATCACCTGCACATGGGATGATTCCAACTCCTGGGCAATGCTAAAGAGATCCTCAAAACACCCACTGTTGGTGGTCTTTGAGGACTGTAGGTGGGGAACACCTAGACCACTGGATCTCCCCAAGGAAAATGAGTACCAACAGAGCTACATCATTGGCATCTCAGCCAATAAATCTGTATCAATTAGAAAATATGTCAGATGGGTGTATTTGGTTTAGCTGATATCCCTGACACTAATGGGTTGGACATTGAGGAACTGCCAACTTCAGGACGTTTTCTTCCTTCTGGAGTAGCGTTACTGTGCATCTTATTATATGTAATAGGATTGTCCATATAAAACGAGAAGCTAGTTCTCTTCCAGATCAAATATTTAGCCCATGTTGGACATTCTTCCTCCTACAACTGCTAACAAATCTACTTCTTCCAGTCCTTACATTGAAAAGTCACTTTGTAGAGCGCAGATAAATCATCCCACCGCCGCCCCTATTGCTGTTGGCCTTAGACTATAACCCCATTCACCCTAATTATTGTCCTCTACACCCAGCACTGCTCTTGCAATAAAGGCAGTGATGTCTACCTGCGACATGGCTGCCTGTGTTTCTCTTCTGTCGGATGTGCTATTAGATGGCCTCTTTGGCTCGTTAATTACATTTCAGGAGTGATTTGGAAGTTGACATGTGAAGGGGCTGAGTGGCACGCGGACCATCTTCATCAATTGCTCCTGCTTAATAAGATGCTCTGGAGACGTTAATAGATCAGCGCTTGTTGGGCGAACATGACAGCTTCATATGATAGATGGAGCCACACGCTGGAGGATGGGAGCAGAGCTCACAGCCCTATCTGTCTCCAGAGCCTACCTGTCCCTTCTTGCTGTGGAATATGTTGCAGGAGAGTCCAGCTAAATACATTTACTTTAAGGGGATGGTGGTTTTCTTAATATCTTCATTATTCGGGGTTGCCGGTCTCATTATCAACCACGTAGTCACCATGGGGTGCAGGACATCAACAGATGACCCCTCTCGATGGGCTTTATTAAGTCTGCCACCTTTCTCCACGTGACATCTTTCATACAGAGGTAATAGGCACTTAAAGCAAAAATCCTTTAGAACGACTTTCCTTAAATTGGTTTTCCCCAATGAATATTTTTTTCTGGCTCCTTTATACTTCAAAGAGGTTAACTAAAACATCACTGCAATCATATTTTTAAGAAAAGCCGGTAGTGGCGGATTGTCAGGTTGTATTACAGTAAGCAGTGATCGCAATGTTTCTGTATAGAACGGATACATATCGGGTTATATTTCAAGGATGTAACCTAATCTGATCCAAAAATTATTATTATTTTTTTTTGTTTATTATTTGGTCTATGCAATGGCCTCAGTCTGTCAATCAATCACTGCCCTCCATGGTGGTGGCACTGCTGCCGGTGTAATTTGTCATCAATCAATGTTCAAGCTGGGAGGTGGCACAAAGAGGAATGGAAAAAGAGAATATATTTAGCTTTTTTTTTTTACTTTTTGAGCCATTTAGGCTATGTGCGCACTAGAGCTTTTTACCTGCGGATTTACCCGCGGATTTGTCCCGGAAATTTCTTGAGAAATGTCTGCAATCTTTGTGCAGACATTTCCCATGAAATTCAATGAGAAAAAAAAATAGCTGTGCGCACTGTGCGGATTTTTCTCAAGAAAATTTCTTGAGAAAATTTTCTCGAGAAACTTTCTTGAGAAAATGTGCATGTCCATTAATTTCCGCAGGTACCGGGGGTATTCCGAGGGTATTCCGCAGGTAGCAATGATGTGCGGTATACCACCGGAATAGCTGCGAATTACCTGCGGGAATGCTCAGCACTGCCTGCGGTTTTGCAGGAAATGATGTCATTATGCCAGGAAGAGGAGGCGGAGCAGAGTAAACACACGTCACACTCCCTGGACGCCGCACAGAAGCACTTCCGTGCGACCTCCAGGTGCACGTGCAGTCTGTGTCCTGCTCCGGCCTTGCGGCTGCCTGCACTGCAGGGTGTCAGTGTCTGCCCGCAGTGTCAGCAGCTTGTCACGCGGCAGTGCAGGCAGACACTGACATCCTGCAGTGCTGGGAGCCGCGGGGATGACGATCGCTGCTGTCAGGAGGTGAGATCATTACCTGCTGTGACGATCTCCTGCCTCCTGACGTCACCGCGGTCACTGCTGTCTATGCCCGTCTCGCGAGCGGCCCGAGACTGTCACTAGCGGTGACGTCACGGGCTCTCGCGATACTTCTGACAACGCGGCGGGCATAGAAGTCAGTGACAGCGCTGACGTCAGCAGTACAGGAAATGATCACAGAAGGTAATGATCTCATCTATGCTCCTGATGGCAGCGCTCGGCATCCCCTGCAGTGACCTGAGCTGACCTATTGATGTTAGCTCAGGTCACTGCATTGCTCTCCCAGCCAATGGGGAACATTCTGTTCTTCATTGACTGGGACAGTGACTATGGTATGGATCGCCGTGGGACCCCACCCCTTATTGGATTACGCCGGACGTGGATTGATTGTTCTTTTCAATAAATTGGTTAAAGAGGCTATGTGGGGAGTGTTTTTTCAAATAAAACTTTTTTTGTTGTCTATTTTTTAATTATTACTGACTGGGTTGGTGATGTCGGGTATCTGATAGACGCCTGACCTCACCAACCCCAGGGCTTGATGCCAGGTGACATTACACATCTGGCATCAACAACATATATTACCCCGTTTGCCAACGCACCAGGGCGCGGGATGAGCTGGGGCAAAGCGCCAGGATTGGCACGTCTAATGGATGCGCCACTTCTGGGGCGGCTGCGGCCTGCTATTTTTAGGCTGGGGAGTGTCCAATAGCAGTGGACCTCCCTAGTCTGAGAATATCAGACCCCAGCTGTCCGCTTTACCTTGGCTGGTGATCCAATATGGGGGGGACCGCACGTTTTTTGTTTTAAATTATTTATATAATTTAAAATAACAGCGTGGGGTGCCCACTGTTTTGGATTATCAGCCAAGGTGAAGCTGCCAGCGGTGGTCTGCAGGCTGCAGCCGTCTGCTTTACCCAAGCTGGCTACAAAATATGGGGGGACCTCACGTCGTTTTTTTTTAATTATTTATTTATTTTATGGCTAAATACAAGGCTAAGCACCCTTTAGTGCCACATGAAAGTCATTAAAGGGTGCCAGCTTAGAAAATGCAGGGAGGTGGAACATTATATAGGTTTTTCTCATCTATCTATCTATCTATCTATCTATCCCTCTATCTATCCCTCTATCTATCTATCCCTCTATCTATCTATCCATCTATCCATCTATCTATCTATTCATCTATCCCTCTATCTATCTATCCCTCTATCTATCTATCTATTCATCTATCCATCTTTCCCTCTATCCATTATCTGTCTATCGATTATCTTTATTATTTATTGCAGGGACAAACCTGCGGTAAATCCGCGGCAAATCCGCGGCAAATCCGCGGCAAAACCGCATGCGGATTTGGTGCGGATTTTTCCGCAGGTCCGGAAATCTTTCACTGGCAGAAGTTTCTCAAGAAATTTTCTTGAGAAACTTCACATTTCTAGTGCGCACATAGCCTTAAAAGATTTTTTTTTTTTTTTTTTTTTAACCTCCCAGAATTTTTTTGAAAAGTGTTGTCAGATTTAGAGATTAAGTCATTCATTCAGGATTCTCATCTCAAAGCCAGAATGGAGATCAGTTACAGAGATCATCTCTGTCAGGTGGACATGTCCAGTTCTGTTTTACATAGATAACCTATTGCTGGTAAATCGGTTGTCCCCCTATTAAATGAAACAGGGTCCCATTGAAAATGAAAATGTAATGGGGAGATATAGATGGTACAGGGGCTCCTCGGCTGATCCTAGGACTGGGGTCCCTGTGCTGTCCCTTATCCTGATGGTAGGCTTAAAGGTAAGGTCTCGTGTTTTTTTATTTTTGTATTAATAATAGTGATTATGAAATCAAGTATTTGTAATACAAAATTAAACTCACCGTTTATTTAGTTTTTATGTAATTCTAGTTTTACTGACACACTGGGTGCTGCCATCTTGGATTTGCTGTGTGTATCGACAGTTACTCATCTCCTTTATGGCAGCACCCAGGGCATTGGGTCTGATAGACAGACTCCGACCCTATACTTAATAAAGAGACAGCGTCTGCTGTGACCTGGACACGCTCCCTGGGCTGTCAAGATCACAGCAGAGGGAGGAGATCACTGCCATCATTATGGAGCATCCGGGATGGATGGTGTGAGTACCGGCGCCGGGCAACGGTGATTGCACCGTAACTGATCCTGCCGCGCCCCCCCCCGCACTCTGCCAACCTCCCTGCACTCGGACGCGCACCCCCCCACACTCTGCCGCGCCCCCCCCGCACTCTGCCAACCTCCCTGCACTCTGACGCGCACCCCCCCACACTCTGCCGCGCCCCCTGTACTCTGCCGCGCCCCTCTGTACTCTGCCGCGCCCCCCGCACTCTGCCTCGCACCCTTACCACACTCTGCCGTGCACCCCCCACCCACTCCGCTCACCCCCTCCCCCCCGCTCACCTCGAGCCTCTGCTGTTCGTATTGTGATCGCTGACAGGACAGGCTGCTGGGGGCGCAGGTCCCAGGTGAGTGCATGTGGCTGGGAGCAGTGAGTGCGGCATGACCTCTGTAGTGCAGTGCCACTCAGGCTGCAGATCACCCCTCCTCACCGCATGTCACCTCGGACCCACGATCCCGGCCAGCAGCACAGTATATGGGGGCGCGGGATATAGTCAGCAGGGCATAGGGAAACAGGGAAATTTCAATCTTAAAGGGATTTTCCAACTTTTATTTATGTTTAAATAGGTGTAAAATAATAAAAAACTAAACTATACACCACTATTTTGTGTCAGTGGATCCAGCGCTGATGCTTCAGCAGTCCTACTGGCATTTGATTATAGGCCGCAATACACGTCAGGTATCTGTTGACCAAAAGTTCTCTCTTAGCAATGGAAGCCATGATGTCACCCTTAGAAAAGGTGATTGCTGAGGTCACTGATTGGCTTTAGTCAAATGTCCACTGGTACCCAAAACCTGGACCGTCAGCTATCTTTAGGAGAAAATGGGGTCAGTATAGATATTTTGTTTTACAGCTGTGTCAAAAAAAAATGTTGGGTCACTCTTTTAAAAAGTCCCCATTGTTTCAATTTTTATTTCATAAATCAATAGTACACATGAAAATAAGAAAGTTTGTAATATATCTTATCAGAGGAATCTTCTTCTTTCTCCTCCTGGATCAATCGTTCATTCTTAATTCTCGGGTAAAATCTGTATTCTTTGAAGGCAGATTTTAATATTAATGATATAGGAGATGACAGGCGATTCTTTAAAAATTCTATGAAGAAAGGAGCAAGAATCAGACAGACATTCTGCTGCAAGTTCTCCTGAAATATCAGTTATACTTCTCCATAGAACTTTATGAGCACCAGCTGTCATTTCCTATCTAAGTAATGGTAAAGTCTATATTCGCTGAATACAAATTTTACCAGTGAATTGAGAATTTCCAGAATAAATGATCAGTCCAGGAGGAGAAAGAAGCAGATTTATCTGATAAAATATAATACAAAGTTGCTTATTTTCACGTCTACTATTGATTTCTGGAATAATAAATAAATAAAACAAAAACAACTGTTAAGCTTAAAGTCCAAAAGAATATTATGTCTTAGTTAGGTGTCAAGACTGAGAAATATAATATATACCGGTAACTCTAAATTAGCCCCTGTAATACTTTTCTCCTACATAGTCGTGCACTTTCCTCATCTTCTCCACCAGGCATTTACCTGTAAGCTGCCAGCCAGCAGCTGCTCAATGCCAATCTCTGCCATCCGAAATAATCACAGTTTCAATCGATCAGGAAGAATGTAGGAAATGCTTAGTTATGCAGCAAGATATACTCTACTCCGTTACTGCTGCTCAAATAGGTGCTTCAACCACAGTACAAGCTGCAAGGGAAACTTTTTTGCTGCTACCTGCCTTTAAAGAGGACCCATCACTTACAATCTAACAATCTATTCGCCAAAAAACCTGCCTCCATTAAAGCGAATGGAGCTGGGAGCCACAGTGCAGCCAGAACTTCAGAAGAATGCGCAGCCATGCCCTTATATGGAATGTTGGCGTGTCACAATGCAGCAAGGGAAAGAGACAGACACAGACAGGGAAAGAGGCAGACACAGACAGGGTAAGAAACAGACATAGACAGGGTAAGAGACAGACACAAAGAGACAGACTGACAGGGAAAGAGACAGACAAAGAGACAGACACAGGGAAACAGACAGACGGAAAGAAAGGGAAAGAGACAGACAGGGTAAGAGACAGACAAAGACAGGTAAAGAGACAGACAAAGAGACAGACACAGGGAAAGAGACAGAGGGAAAGAGGGAAAGAGACAGACAGGGAAAGAGAGGTAAAGAGACAGACAGGGAAAGAGAGGGAAAGAGACAGACAGGGAAAGAGACAGACAGGGAAAGTGATAGAGATAGATAGACAGACAGGGAAAGAGATAGATAGACAGGGAAAGAGATTGAGACAGAGAAAGAGAAAGAGACAGTCAGAGACAGACAGGGAAAGAGACAGACAGACAAAGAGATAGAGAGAGAGACAGAGAGATATATACAGAGGGGGAGACAGACAGAGAATGGGAGAGAAACAGAGAGACAGTTACTACCCCGGGCTTTAATACATTCTATTTATACATTCTATCCCGGGAATGTTAATACATTCTATTTTGTTAACAACAGTTATTAACCCGGGCGAAGCCGGGTAGTACAGCTAGTAAATATATAATTTCATTACCTGGTGTAAATGCTGCTGTTCTCCTGAATCCGGCGTAGTTTTTCTTTTATTCTTGCGCCTCTCCGTTCCTGAGATATGGCCTCCTCTTTCCTGTACATAAATCTAGCCTTGTTCACCAACAGGGTGTGGTTCTCAAAACGGCACCCAGAAACAACAGTTGAGTGCCACTGTGACACCCTAGCCTATCAGGTCATCACAGGGTATTGTGCAATCTGCCCTTCTGCACAGTATCCACCCTCCTTGGTTAACGGATCCCAGTCCTCTGGTGTTGTTAATAGCTAGTCCAATTAAAATCCTAGGAACACTTCCCACTTAAACCTACCAGACACACCATTGGGGGTCCTGAAGGGAATAGGGCCACCCACATGGGGGGTTGGTGAGGGGAAAGTGAGGAAAGTGACAGTTGAGAGTTGAGAGTTGGGAGTGAAGGAGAGAGGAGGTGAAGTGGCTCTCGTGAGGAGAGGCCACCGAGGAGAGCTCCTGTATACTAGATGGCAGACGTTGGTCTGGGCCTGGTAGGAGCTGGAACCCGGTCGCAGGGGACAGTGTCAAGGGGCACGGACTGCCGAGGAGGGCAGCCGGCGGCCTTGAGCTATCACTGGGCAGGGACCATGGCACGACGGGGTACGTGCACCCCAGGCCGGAAAGTAGCTTCACGCGTTCCGGTAATTTATCCGACGGGGGTGAAGACTTCAAGTGTCATCCCCAACCCGCTCCAAAATCGGGGTAAAAGCGCACCGATGGGATAGGACTTTCACACTACAGTCCATAGAAATTCTATGTGTGAACCCTGAGAGCAAGCTCACTCCGTTAGCCATACGGGTGAGCGGGACCCAGAGAGTTTCATACCAACGGGTCCAATTGAGACTAAGGTGCCAGGGATAGGGCCACAGACGAACAGCAACACCAGGGGCACGGATCCAGGCGTGCTCCCCGCAGACTACGGTGGTGCTCAGAACTTTGGTTTACAAGCTGTCGGTGTGGTTATTCTGGGACTGAGTGAGTACATTGGAAACCCCCTGCACCTATCCCCCAACGGCACCCAAACACCATCCATCACCAACGGGCCCCGGGACACAAACCCCTACCCACGGAGGGGTTAAACATCAGGCTGCCGCACCATCATCACCGGGCTCCCCAACGGCAGCGGTGGTCCCTCACATTACCACGCACCGTGGGTGGCATCACGAACTTTCCAAAATCCCCTTGTACATATATCCCCCTCTTCTTTTAATCGAGTGGCCGCGCGACCTCCGGGTCCGGAGACCTCTCGAGCCACCGCGGATCCGGATCCGAGCGGCGCGCACGGGGGCGGTACACCACACCCGCTTAGCTTAAAAGACTAGGTTTACAGAAAAGAAATAAGAGGCCATATCTCAGGAACGGAGAGGCGCAGAAACAAAAGAAAAACAGCGCCGGATTCAGGAGAACAGTGGCATTTACACCGGGAGTAAAAAAAATGTTATATTTATGGCAAGCAATAGAGGCAATATATATAAAAATGGAGCAGTTTTCAAGAAGAAAATTCAAATACAAGTATTCTTTTATTGGAGGATTTGGGTCGGGGTAAATGCTCCTTAAGCATTAGTATGAGCCCAGACAAGGTTTGCATCCTATCGGAATACCAATCCCTGTGAAAAACTCTTCCTCCATTAACCAGATCAATGATAAAGTGATTTATAGTCCTAGGAATTACTTTATTTTTTTTCTCTTGGGCACCTGGCACTCCCAGGAACATAAAACAATCCCTTGAATAATACAATCCTATTACTTTTAGCTGCTGTTCTCACCAGGATCAATAATATTATTAGTAAGCCGTACGACCCTTATTCATTTCACATCCGCGGCCATATTGTTTATGACAGCAATAGATAGGGCAGGGATGGTTACGGAAAGCTCGGTGACAAGGCGGCTCGGGAAGGCAGGATTTTGACTGCGCAAGTAGCTGCATCCAGTGTATTAGCATTGTGCGGGTAGCACACATGGCTGGTTGTTGAATGTCCCTATGTGGTCACCGGTCATTTATTATTCATACATGTTGGGTAAAACGATCTTCCAGGCTGAGTAAGATTTGTCTGCGTGCTAGTCAGACTTGCAATACTGTTAAACAACCAATAGGGGGCGCACCTACAGAGCATTGCAGGAGAACCATCATTTTCTGAGGTTGTTTTTAGATTATTTTATGAGTTTACCATTTTATTTGTGAGCAATCATCTGCCCTTTTACTACAATGGTGCACTCGCTTCATCTGTCTTAATAAGATATACAGGGGCAGCAGAACTGACGAGGCCGAGTGGGCCCCAGCATTTGCCCAGGTATGCCGGGTGCTGACGCCGGCCCTGGGTTTATCAATCAGAATTGCATTATAACTTGTATAGACTCAGAAGTAAAATATTGTGCAGGGTCTATGCCCAATTTTTGGGAAAAAAAAGCAAAAAACAAAGATAAAACCAAACATTATAAAAAATAATAAAGATATTCAGGGTCTGTGACAGTTCAAACAAAGCACAGTCACTCTGTGCACCCTTGTCATGGTCGAGGAGTTCAGTGCTCCTTTGCACCTACTGGTTTCCCAATATCTCCGCTATTCTTTCTCCCCTTAAGGACAGAGCTGTCAATCAAGGAAACAGAGGGCGGCCATAGGCGGAAAACAAATAGATGAGAAGGTGAACTGAACTGCCCCATTAAGGGTGCATCGCGCATATGTGCTTGGTTTGAACAGTCAATTTGTGCGAACAGAATCCCTATAAATTGGCATTACCATAACATTTCAACACTGCTTTACAGTGCCAAAATGATACCACCATACAACAGTATACAAAGAATACTGCAATACAGTGTCTGGAAAATTCTATCATATAGGATCCAATAATGCCAAGGAAACAAAATATCTTAAAAAAATACAGAACAGCTGAGGCTATCCTAGAATAATATAAATATCTTCAAATATCTCTAAATAAGAACAGATTTCTCAGTCATAATTTCAACTGTCTGGAATACTTGACAGAGAAGAAGCAAATACTCTGCGGTAGAAGAGAAGACACCTTACAGAGGGGAAATATATTACCTGCCAGGTGGGGATGTAGACTGATACTGGCTAGAGCCCAACCATTCCACCTGCTAGCCCTGCATCAGAGCCTCTAATAGAAACAACTTTCTGGATTGCTTGTCAGGGAAGGCGCAAAGTCACTGCAGTAGACAAGAAGATACCGCCAGAGAGTAAGTATATTGTCAGCTGCCAGGTGGGGAGGTAGACTGATACTGACTAGAGCCTAAAGGCCCAGTCACACACGACTTACCAGCGATCCCGAAAACGATGCGACCTGATAGAGATCGTAAGTCGCTAAGAGGTCGCTGGTGAGATGTCACACACTCAGACCTTACCAGCGATGCAGGAACAATACAGGTCACAGTAGCGACCTGTATTACGATCTCAGCAGTCACTGTGACCCTGTCACACAGTGTCAAACACAGCGATGCGTCCTGCCCAGCAGGACATCGCCTTTGAAGAAAATGGCCTGGACCAACGACTAGAGATCTCACAGCCGGGGCCTGATCGCTGGTAGGTGTCACACATAACGAGATCGCTAACGGGATCGCTACTGCGTCACAGAAACCGTGACTTAGCTGCGATCTCGCTAGCAATCTCGTTATGTGTGACGGTACCTTAACCCTTTCACCTGCTACACCTGCATCAAAGCCAATAATAGAAACAACTTTCTGGATTACTTGGCAGAGAAGAAACAACAACTCTTCAGTAAATGAGAAGATGCCTTACAGAGGGGAAGTATATTGTCAGCTGCCAGAGAGGGAAGGAGACTGATTCTGTCTAGAGGCCAATCCTTCCATCCTTCATATTTGCATGAATGCCTATAATAGAAATAGCTTTCTGGATTGCTTGCCAGGGAAGGTGCAAAGTCACTGCAGTAGACAAGAAGATGCCTCCAGAGAGTAAGTATATTGTTAGCTGCCATAGAGGGAAGGAGACTTATTCTGTCTAGAGCCCAATTCTCTCACATCCTACACTTGCATCAAAGCCTCTACTAAAAACAACTTTCTGGATTATTTTTCATGGAAGGAGCAAAGTCTCTAAACTAGATGAAAAGATGCCTTCCAAAGAGGAAGTGTATTGCTAGTTGCAAAGAAGGAAGGAGACTGATTCTGTCTAGATCCTAACCCTCTCACCTTCTATACATGCATCAGAGCATCTAATAAAAACAACTTTCTGGATTACTTGTCATAGAAAGAGCAGTCTACAGTAGACAAGAAGATACTTTCCAAAGAGAAAGTATATTATCAGCTGCCAGGTGGAGAAGGAGACTAATTCTGTCCAAAGTAAGCTAGTAACAGCATCAAGGCAAAAAGGATTAAAACAGATATTACATGAATCAGAGCCTCTAATAAAAACAGCTTTCTGGATTACTTGTCATAGGAGGAGCAAAGTCTCTACAGTAGACGAGAAGATACTTTCCAGAGAGAAAGTGAACATGGTGGACAGGTAGAAAATTCCAGCAGCTCGTCCAGGAGTATATAAAAACGACTTTTATTTAGTAAATTAAAATATTTTGCAAACCATGTTTAAAAAAACAGCATATGGTTACCACTGAAAAAACACGCTTACGCGTTTCGGACTGAGAAGTCCTTATTTATACCATGCTATGAGTTAGGACTTTTCAGCCTGAAACGCGTAACCGTGTTTTTTCAGTGGTAACCATATGCTGTTTTTTTAAACATGGTTTGCAAAATATTTTAATTTACTAAATAAAAGTCGTTTTTATATACTCCTGGACGAGCTGCTGAAATTTTCTACCTGTCCACCATGTTCACTTTGATTTTCCGGAATCAAGTCCCCTGCACCGCCCTGGATTGATTGGACTCCTCTATAATTTGGCTGTGGTATGGTGAGCTGACAATCTCTTTCTATTTCCAGAGAGAAAGTATATTATCAGCTGCCAGGTGAAGAAGGAGACTAATTCTGTCCAAAGTAAGCCAGTAAAAGCATCAAGACAAAAAGGATTAAAACATATATTACATGAATCAGAGCCTCTAATAAAAACAGCTTTCTGAATTACTTGTCATAGGAGGAGCAAAGTCTCTACAGTAGACGAGAAGATACTTTCCAGAGAGAAAGTATATTATCAGCTGCCAGGTGGAGAAGGAGACTAATTCTGTCCAAAGTAAGCCAGTAACAGCATCAAGACAAAAAGGATTAAAACATATATTACATGAATCAGAGCCTCTAATAAAAACAGCTTTCTGAATTACTTGTCATAGGAGGAGCAAAGTCTCTACAGTAGACGAGAAGATACTTTCCAGAGAGAAAGTATATTATCAGCTGCCAGGTGGAGAAGGAGACCAATTCTGTCCAAAGTAAGCCAGTAACAGCATCAAGGTGAAAAGATTTAAAACAGATATTTCTTTTTATGTTAGAAACAACCATTTACAGCATTTCACAGCTTAAATAATTAATGGAATAGCCTCTCTGATTTATTTAAAATATGCATTGTTCTAGTAAGCAGAACCCCTTTTTCTTTAGATTGTCATTAGAACACTTATTAGCGATGATTTCCACATCATCTTATTATCACTATGGATTCTCAATAAAGCCGCGGACAGACTTCTATTATAAATTCAACAATCTCCTGTAATTCCTGATCTGCTCTTACAAATCCCCATAAAACGAAGCTCAGTAATAAGTAACATTCTCCTTTGTGCTGCCTCCCAGCCGGTTCCTATAGGAATGCTCGGCTATAATCTATCCTTATTACTGCGCTCCGTAACTCACCCTTTAACTACTTCAATAACTGCTTCCTATATCTCCTCACCTAATGCTCCTGCGAGCGCGGTACGGCCATGACAGCTCAGCTTAAACATAAAGTACCGTTTCCATCCCGCACTTCGGGCTCGGGCAAATCTGGATTGAAGATAAACAGCGCTGCACCGTGCATTGGCCGCTGCTCGCTAGAATCAGGTAGGATTTATAAAAAAAAAAACATTAATGAATGACGATAGGGAAAAAAAACTTGACATTTCTCGGCAGTAAAACGGAGCCAGCTAGCGCCCCGAGCCGCATTAAACCTGCTCCGCTGGTGAAATATTTGTTCTGAGAAAGTTGAAAGTGTTACTTGCATAAATGCAGCTCAGAGCGAGAGAGAAGGAAGCGGATTGTGACTGATTTATTACCCTGGTAAGAACAGTGACTTTTTCCAAAAATTCTCCTGTCACCCCCGCACTGCCAACTTCTCCTATGTGACCTCATTGCTGATAGATGTGATGTGCTTCAAATCCAGGAGGGGAAAAAAAAGGTGTAAGAAAAGAAAAAAAATCCAATGAATAATAATTTCAAGCCGACGGTCTTACTCCAGATAATTTGCATAGCGGAGACTCATTAAAGGTATGACATTAACCAAAAGTCATAGAGCAATAACTTCTATATCTATTTTTGTCCTTTTCATGTTATACAGTTTTTCAAGTGAGTCGTCCTTTGATCCACAACAAGATTTTCTAGAACTCATTCTGGAAGAAATCACGAAAGATGGTCAGGTATGGTCCAAATTGAAAGCAGTGGAAACATGGTGTTACTATGAAATCGGCTCCACCACCAAAGGGATTGATGGATGACCCAAACTACAAGAGAAGCGATCAACTGGATTAAAATTGGTAAATCCAGTTAAAAGATTACCTTTTATCTCCTTGCTTTCCTAAGCTCAAGTATGTTTGAAGAACGGCTTAGACACCTGCCATACTGGTTAAGGACTAGTGTCCAAAAAGGATAAAGCCTCTAGAAATGGGCAAAAAGTGTCCTTGTTCATTGGCCACCAGACCAAAGCACTGTGAGCCTTCTACTACCTGAGACACTGAAGGAGTGAAGGAACGGCATTAGTAAAATCGGATTAGTAAAATCAAAAATCTTTATTGAAAGCATTTTAAAAACACTAAAAAAAACTGCAGCATGTTAACACCTGACGCGTTTCTGGCACACAAAAAGACACCTATTTCTCATTTCATGGACTGAAACTGCTACATACAGCATGGTGAGCTTCCACTTTTTTCTTTTGGTTTACCTGAGACACTCTTCTAGTTAGCAGGCCTCATGACCGTATTACATTGCGATGTGATACACACAGTACATTGTGCAAGCCTTCTAACCAGAAGAGATGCTGGGGGTGATGCAGTAAGTTGGAGGTTTGCAGCGCTCTGGTCCTCTGGTCACTGACTCTGTATGCTCAACTCTAGTCACCACCAGTGCCTTCAAGAAGATCCCCATCGCTGGAAATAAGATTTTTATTTTTATTTCATCTATCAAACATATAAGGGTCAGTGGGAATGGGCAACTCCCCTACTTAATGTACCCATTGGACCTTATTGTGTTTCCATCATGAAGTCCATCAAAATAGGACATTGTGGGAGGCCTACAAACCAGAAAAGGTACTGGGGATGATGCGGTAATTCAGACGTTCGGAGCGCTCTGGTCCTCTGGTCAATGACTCTTTATAATCAACTCTACTTGCCACCAATGCCTTCAAGAATATCTCCATCACTGGAAGCTAGATTTTTATTTTAATCTCATCTATCAAACTTATAAGGGTCAGTGGGAATGGGCAACTCCCCTACTTAATGACCTAATTTTGTTTCAACCATGGTGTCCATCAAAATAGGACGTTGTGGGAGGCCTACTAACCAGAAAAGGCGCTGGGGTGATGCGGTAAGTCTGAGGTTCGCTGTGCTTTGGTTCTCTGGTCACTGACTTTTTATGCTCAACTCTACTCACTACAAACACCTTCAAGAAAATCTCCATCGCTGGAACCTAGATTCTTATTTTTAGCTCATCTATCAAACTTATAAGGGTCAGTGGGGAATGGGCAACTTAATGTACCCAATAGATCCCATTGTGTTTCCATCACAGTGTCCATCAAAATAGGACGTTGTGGGAGGCCTGGTAACCAGAAGAGGCGCTGGGGGTGATGTAGTAAGTTGGAGGTTCGCAGCGCTCTGGTCCTCTGGTCACTGACTCTTTATGCTCAACTCTACTCTCCACCAACACCTTCAAGCATATCTCCATCGCAGGAACCTAGATTCTTATTTTTATGTTACCTATCAAAAATGTATAAGGGTCAACGGGAAAGGGTAACTCCCTTATTTAATGTACCCAATGGATCCCATTGTGTTACCGTCATGGTGTCCATCAAAATAGCTATATCTTGTGGCAAAAATGACAGAATCTAATCCTCTCTTAAGGTAGGCTCCAACGTAGGGGTGACCAAGCCAGTAGGAAGTCTTAAGACTCTTGCAGACGACCGTGTTCAATTGGTCGTGTGCACACGAGCAGCACACTGAACCATGTTACTCAACAGGGTGGTTCAGATGAATGATCTTTCTCTCAGTCCAAGTGCCCTTGAGAAGAGAATCGCAACGGAACAGAATAGTGCATGTCATTGGCTGGCAGCTCTGATATTCGGAGCTGCACTCGGAGAAAGTCATGTCCGTGATTTGCAGTTGTGAATAGTGTGAGTTTTCATATGCTCGTCTCTAGCCATCCTTAGGGTATGTGCCCATGACATGTTTTTCAGGCTTGTCTATTCTGAAACCTGTCTGAATAAGCGACCAGAAACCGCTCAAACCAATGAATATGCACATTTCTGTATAAAAGTGTTTTGCTATGCATATGTTCCGATTTTTTAGCATCTTTTAACAGCTTCAGGTTTCCAAACACGCCAAGCGGTTAGAAGAAGTAACCTGACTAGTCTTCAGTCGTCTTCAGCTTTGAAGACGCTCCACATTTTACAATAAAAATTAATAGGAAAGGTAAGAAGATGCCTGGAAGATGCCCGGGTGCCTATTTCAGTTTTTTGCAAGCACTTTTGATTGAAAATCTGCTAGCTGTTGCTACATTGTTGATTGTAGTTAAAGAAAAGGCCAGAAAAACACGGGAAGAGTGCTAAAAAAATGCCAGAGGTTACAAATGTTGAATGAGCGCTTAAGAAACAACTAAACATGCTCAAAAAAGACACTTCAGGTGAAAAAGAAAAAAATGCTGGCGTTTCCTGATGCACCATCCTTTTGAAAAACTCGGCGGGTTCATCACCAGCCAAAGACGTCATTTTACATCGTATGGTGAAATGCCAGGCACATGACCCAAGTAACCGCTTTATAGATAATAGGGACCATGAGACACCATTGATATCCTTCACAGATACAGCTCTATCATTATTTTCTTAGTTCTACTCCTATGATGGAAATTATTTGCTCCTATGACAGAAATTATTAATACAGGTGTAAACAGAGACTTAGAGGTCAAATATAAAAGTATGGTTATCTGATAGACATTTTGTTGAAAACCCTGAAACTATAAATTGAGGCTCTGCAGTCAGGCGGAGAGGAGATGCAATGTCAAGTCCATCATATGAGCAGTGGGAATCCGAAGATAAAGAACTATTGGTTCTTCCACTCCAGATCTTGGTCAGGACTCGGCAGGAGCTCCTTCCTCTACTCAGAATTGCTGATTTGTCCACACGAGACTAAAGCCTGCTTTACACGGTACGATCTATCGTGCAATTTCACGATCGATCGTACCCGCCCCCGTCGTTTGTGCGTCACGGGCAATTAGTTGCCCGTGGCGCACAAAGTCGTTAACCCCCTGTCACACGCACTTACTTGCTGTGCGACGTCGCTGTGGGCGGCGAACATCCTCTTCCTGAAGGGGGAGGGACGTTCGGCGTCTCAGCGACGTCACACAGCCGCCGGCCAATTGGAGCAGAGGGGCGGAGATGAGCGGGACATAAACATCCCGCCCAACTTCTTCCTTTCGCATAGCCGGCGGGTGCCGCGGGACGGAGGTAAGCTGCTGTTCATCGTTCCCGGGGTGTCACACGGAGCGGCGTGTGCTACCCCGGGAACGATGAGCAACCAGCGCCATTTTAATTAAACGAGATTATGAAACCGAGCGACGAGTACACAACTCACGATTTATGAGCGATACTGCGTCGCTCGGAGGTGTCACACAGCCCGACGTCGCAAGTGATGCCAGATGTGCGTCACAAAAACCGTGACCCCGACGATCTATCGCACGATAGGTCATCTCGTGTAAAGTACCCTTAAGGTCTCGATGAAATTCATAGGGCACTGTTCAACTGAAGCTTCATTTAAAGAGTACAATTAGCGCCTACTATGTTCATGGGAGGCTCATAGTCCAGATCAGACCGGAGTGGTGCCAGGTTCACTTTAAGAGCCTTTTCATCATAGTGATTACAAATCAAAAGCAGCCATAATCCCGGCATTGTAATCTTCTCATTGATTTTATTCTAGCAGAATTTTCTCGGTAACACTGTAAAATCAATCATCATTACTCGTGTAAATAGCTATGTTATTACAAATAAATATCCAAACATGTGTAATGGCACCCTAGCCCCCTGTCAAAATTGGCTGCACCTAGCTATGTGTGGCTGTTCTTGCATGCCTCATAGCTTGCAGCAACAGTGTCATCCATAAATTGGATATAGGATACCCGGAACCAATAAAGACTGCTTTGTAGGTCAATATGATCCATCATGAATGCTATATTGAACAATTATGGTCAAAAATATTGAGTTTTGATTTGCATTGATTCAACATTGTTAAAAAAAAGTGATCGGATGAAATGCAAAAACTTGCAAAGTCATTCCTTACCAAGAAAATTATCTTAATCACAAAAACAATGTTTCCACAGTATTTCATCTCTGCTATAAAATGTTCCGCTTACAGTCCAGCAAGTTCCAGAAATGTCTGGATTCATAAGATTCGGCTCTGGGATCAGGTTGACACCAGTGCAGAGCTTGCTCAGAAATGGCAGCAGGCAGGAGTCAATGCATCTGCATGTACAGTGAGGTGCAGACATTCAAGACGGCCTGGTAACAAGTAGGGTAGCAAAGAAACCGCTTATCTACAAGAGAAGCATCAACGACAGACTGATATTTTTAAAGAAGAACTGGGATTGGGATGCAGAAGACTGAGGTAAAGTTATTTTCCTAGATGAAGCCCACAGACTGTTTGGGACATCTGGAAGAATGACTGTCCAGAGACGAAAAGGTGAGCACTGCCATGAGTCTCGTGTCATACCAACAGAAATGCATCATGAGACCATTCATGATTGGGGGCTTTTCTTCCATAGAGGGGGCTGACTTACAATTCTGCCTAAGAACATTGCCATGAATAAAGAATGGGATCTAAACATTCTCCAAGAGCAACTTCTCTCAATAACCCAAGAGCAATTTGGTGATGAACAATGTTTTTCCAACATTATGGAGACCATGTCCCAAGGCATTAGTGATAACTAAATGACTTGTGAATCTTTGGTCCATGGCTACAAAAAAACCCCAACAATCCCATTGAGAACTTGTGGTCAATCAAAAATGGGTGAACAAACCCAAATGAGCCCTTAATGGTGGTCACCTCTGCAAATGTTGCACTTGTTAGCAGTTTTCACAAACCGATGGATTTTTAATTGTTGCAACAGCTCCCAGCATGCTCCCGCTTGTAATTTTGCCACAGCTGGAAGGCCAATATACGGTAAATGAGAAGGTGATTTATATACTTCTGCATAGAATATGACTACATGACTGTGCATGGGTTAATACAGCAGAATCCGTTGTAAACATCCGCGGTAGTTACAACCTGGCAACGGATTCGA
Organism: Anomaloglossus baeobatrachus; assembly: GCF_048569485.1. Taxonomy (NCBI): domain Eukaryota; kingdom Metazoa; phylum Chordata; class Amphibia; order Anura; family Aromobatidae; genus Anomaloglossus; species Anomaloglossus baeobatrachus. Next base: position 486,000,945 of record NC_134357.1, read on the forward strand.
CATTAGCATCGCCTCTTAAAGCGAAGACTGGTGTTTGGCCATATGGGGACAGATATGTTCTTGGCAAGGGCTCGAGAATCACAACGATGATCTCATCTTGGAAGCTGATCGCTCTCATATGCCATAATATTTCAGCTCTGGATTTCCCTCGATAGATGTATAAGTACAGTTTAATTTTCGCCGTCCTGCTATGTCATGATTTAATTCTTTTCCTTGAAGTGGACCTGCTTGGCAAATAGACAACTGCAACCGATGGGTAATCGGAAGTCATTGCTGGCCCAACATTATGCAAACTAGTAGGGATGTCTACCATGGAAATCAAAGACCGACTTAAATTAGGCAGAAAAAAAATAAACAGGCATTATGCCTAATTAAGCCATTTTGCATTCCCAAGCTCAGCAGGGTTGGAAGTGGGCAGCCATTCAAGCCATCTAATACTCCATGCCATTTGGTGTTCCCAGCTTTGACGTAAGGACGTCATATTGTCCCGTTACATTTGAGCTTATATTTCTGTTGTGAATACTAAGTATGTTCCTTGTAACGAGAACCTAATACTGATAATATGCAAACAAATATTGAGTTTGAGCCTTATGTTTCATGTATACACAGGGAAAACCTCCTAAGGTATATGCCAGGGTTCTATTCTCTTGTCAGAAATGAAAAAAGTATCCTTTTAGTACCTTTTGTGCCTTTTGTCATGTGACACAGCAAAACTTAGCTGCACTTCCCACCGCCCACACTGATCCTTGCAGTAGGTTAGATCTGGATATCAGGGCTGTATCATCATGTCACACACTAAGAAACCTGCTCTAAGCTATGGTGGGGGCGTGTTCTTTCTCCAGTGTGTTGCTACCTGCTTCTGAGTGGTCAGCCTCATACAGGGAGAAGGACACACCCCCAATGAACAGTCAAATAACATCCACTTGAACTCCTAAGGTGACAAGTTCTTTGAATGCTAATATAGGCGAAATAAAGAACCAATAAGAATGTTTTACTCCACTTTGCAGCCACTATTAAATTGTGTGTCCAGTTCAACATTAAACATTTTGGTAAAGGTCCTCTAAGGGTGGCTTTACACGCTGCGACATCGCTAGCCGATGCTAGCGATGGCGAGCGCGATAGCACCCGCCCCTATCGTTATGACGATATGTGAAGATCGCTGCCGTAGCGAACTTTATCGCTACGGCAGTGTCACACATACTTACCTGCTCGGCGACGTCGCTGTGACCGTCGAACCGCCTCGTTTCTAAGGGGGTGGTTCGTTTGGCGTCACAGCGACGTCCAATGAAAGCGGAGGGGCGGAAATGAGCGGGACGAACATCCCACCCACCTTCTTCCTTCCTCATTGCTGGCGTGTGGCAGGTAAGGAGAGGTTCCTCGTTCCTGCGGCGTCACACGTAGCGATGTGTGCTGCCGCAGGGATGAGGATCAACTTCGCCCACGCGACAGCAGCGATAATTGAGAATGTACCCCCATGTCAACGAGGAGCGATTTTGGACGTTTTTGCAACGATCCAAAATCGCTCCTCGGAGTCACACACAACAAGATCGCTACAGCGGCCGGATGTGCGTCACAAAATCCGTGACCCCAACGAGATCGCTGTAGCAATCTCTCAGCGTGTAAAGCCCGCTTAAGAATCCAAGAGTGAGTTTGTTTTGACTGAGCTCAAAAAAAGACAGATAAGAGACCTCAGTCAAAACGAACTCACTCTTGGATTCTTAGAGGACCTTTACCAAAATGTTTAACGTTGAACTGGACACACAATTTAATAGTGGCTGCAGAGTGGAATAAAACATTCTTATTGTTTCTTAATTTCGTCTATCTGTTGCTGAGATATTAGCATTCAAAGAATTTGTCACCTTAGGAGTCCAAGTGGGTGTTATTTGACAGTTTTCATTGGGGGTGTGTATTTCTTCTCCCTGTATGAGGCTGACCAATCATAAGATAATTTATACCTACATCAGAGGAGACCTGAACTCTCATGTAATCATACATCAGTTTAGACAAGCACAGTAGACGGATAAGAGTTACTCATCATCACCATCTTATTAATGGATTCTTGGTAAATCATTCTGTAGCCAGAAAAAGACAATGAAACACAGAAGGCAAACAGTGCAAAAATGTTAACAGAATATATTATGTTGCTGAAGACGTCCATATTCCTTAAAGGATTATTCTCATGTCATTAAGTTGCTTTAGTTAGTTAGACAGTTCGACAATGAGAAGGTTTGCAATTTACTTGCTTTTTTATCTTTCTTTAACCTGCTATGAGAGTTTTTATCTTACATAGTGTACAGCTTCTTTCCATTAAGCTCAGTCACCAAAGTTTCATTAAGTGTGAACATTGTTTTTATTATAGGAGAAGAATTAACAGCTCTTTACAACCAATTTATTTCTCAGCTCCTGACTGAGCTTCTCTTATCAGTCCTGCATAATCACAATCCTGAAGGCCCAGAGCAGCTCTCTTGCATGATGCTCACTTTCCTGAGCCACATGCTTGTTCATATGCCCAGTTATCTCTATATACAAATATAGAGTTAATAATCTAGTCTGTCATTCAAGGAGGAGCACCCAAACCCCAAAGTAACAAGGAAATAAGGAGACTACAGAGCTCTGAGCTGCTAAAGAGACAACTGGAGAATACACCATTAAGGTAATCTGGGATTCAAAAGAAATAGAAAGAATAAAACACTGGATGGCAATGCTCTCAATGTCTGGAACCAAGTACTTACAGAAGATTTTTTATATCCGCCATTATAGTTATGGAGGCATTATATTGAGTCACTCGAATGCCACAGATCATTTACTCCAAATATAATTATGGTAACATGTCGTATGCAGAAAATATTTAAGAATGCATCTTCCTTGAGATGTGGTGAGAACTTTGCATCAAGTAACATTTATAGTGTAGATGTCAGGCTTCCACCAGGGGAGCAAAGGCTGACTTGAGATGTAACTCCAAAGTGCAGTTAGACAAAAGCCCACAAGAGGGCGCAAGCACTAGAAAAGAGTAGTCAGCAAGCCTAAGTCTAAACCATGATGTCACGTCAATACAGGGGGGAGTGAGCAAGCCATAAACAGGTGGAAGCAAAAGGGTCAGGAACCGAGAAGTCATGTCAAAAGCCAAACAGGGGAAGCAGAGCTGAGGTCAGGAAACGTTACCGTGGTCAGAGGCCGGGAGAGCAAACACAAGGGGGGTTGGAGGAGACCAAGACACAGAACGGGACTGGGGTCAGGTAGACAGGGCGGACAAACAGTACTTCAACAATGTGCACTGTAAAACAAAGTTTGGGGTGAGTAAAATAAAAAAGTAAAACATTTAAAGGTTGCCAACCCCTCCTCTTTTAATTAAAATTTTGCTCTGCTCGGAGGTATAAATCACACTTGTGCAGCGCTTATGCAATCTGCAAAAAAATATATACTTTATTAATCCCTAGAGCGCTGCTTTTATTTTTGTCATGCCGAATGTGCAGGGTGAACTGGATTTTTCCAAACGTAATCAGCACTTTCCATACATTCTCATTACCATGATGCAAAGGCTGTTTAATGTTTACAGCGACAATATATATTACACGTGCACCCCCCCTCCTCCCGACATCTCGCCATCTATCTGCAAAAACAGCGAGTTCTTCTTATAAGGCGTTCTGGAAATGACAATGTATGGAGATGAAAAGGAGAGAAGAAAAACGAGCGCAGGGAGCACAATGTCCGTATAGAAGATGAGGACATATTACAAAGATGCCTCCAGTCTATGAAGCACAGGCTATATACAAGTATGCAAAAACTTTATTATATACCCCTCAATCATATCTGCACACCCTAATTTCTCTCTCTAGCACATTATGCAGATATTATATGTAGAGTAATAATATACAGTATTGCCCTATTAATCCAGCTACCACCATCGTATCATTGATTCCTAACTCATTTACAGTATATCGCTAAAGTGAGTACACCCCTCACAGTTTCGTAAATATTTTATTATATCTTTCCATGGGACAAAACTGAAGATATGACACTTTGATACAATCTAAAGTAGTTAGTGGCCATCTTGTATAACAGTGTAAATTTGGTGCCCTTTAAGTAACTCAACACACAGCCTTTAATGTGTAAACCCGCTGGCAACAAAAGTGAGTAACACCCCTAAGTGAAAATTGCCAAATAGTGCCCAAATAGCCATTTTCCCTCTCTGGCACAAAAAGATTCACTAGTGTTACGTTACATGTTCTCAGGACTGTTACATTGGGTGTTATCCCTCACACACTCTCTCATACTGGTCACTGGAAGTTCAACATGGCTCCTCATGGCAAACAATTCTCTGAGGATCTGGAAAAAAAAGAATTGTTGCTCTACATAAAGATAGCCTAGGCTATGAGAAGATTGCCACCACCTTGAAACTAGCTGCAGCACAGTGGCCAAGACCATACAGTGGTTTAACAAGACAGGTTCCACTCAGAACAGGCCCTTCCATGGTCGACCATAAAGGTTGAACACACGTGGTCAGCGTCATATACAGAGGTTGTCTTTTCAAAATAGACATATGAGTGCTGCCAGCATTCCTGCAGAGGTTACAGGGGTGGGGGTCCGCCTGTCAGTGCTCAGACCATACACCGCACACTGCATCATATTATTCTGCATGGCTGTCATCCCAAAAGGAAGCCTCTTCTAAAGATGATGCAGAAGAGAGCCCACAAACAGTGTGCTGAAGACAAGCAGACAAGGAAATGGGTTACTGGAATTATGTCCTATGGTCTAATGACACCAAGATACATTTATTGGGTTCAGATGATGGCAAGCGTGTGTGGCAGAAACCAGGTGAGGAGCACAAAGACAAGTGTGTCTTGCTTACAGTTAGGCATGGTGGTGAGATGGTCATGGTTTGGGACTGCATGAAGTTGAGGGAATCATGAATGCCAGCATGTACCGTGACAAGCTGAAGTAGAGAATGATTCGCTCCCTTCCAAAACTGGGCCATAGGGCATTACGCAAACATGATACTGAATCCAAACACACCTCCAAGACCACCACTGCATTGCTAAAGAAACTGAGGTTAAAGGTGCTGGACTGGCCAAGCATGTCTCCAGACCTAAACCCTATTGAGCATCTGTGGTGCCTCCTCAAATGGAAAGGTGGAGGAGCGCAAGGTCTCTAACATCCACCAGCTCCGTGATCTTTTCATGGAGGATAGAAGAGAATCCCTGTGGCTCATGTGAAGTTATAGTGAACCCCAGGCCCAAGAGAGTTAAGGCAGTGCTTGAAAATAATGGTGGTCATACAAAATATTGACACTTTAACACAATTTGGCCATTTTTCACTTATGTTCAAGGTGTATTTACTTATTTTTCCAGCAGTTTAGACATTAATGGCTGTGTGTTGAGTTATTTAGAGGGCACCAAATTTACACTGTTATACAAGCTACACACTGACTACTGTACATTGTATCAAAGTGTCAGATCTTCAGTGTTTCCCCATAAAAAGATATACTAAAATATTTACAGAAATGTGAGGGGTATACTCACTTTTGTAATATACTGTATATAGTTTTTGCTAATATTAGACTTTTATGAAGGTTTTTCAGTATTTTTGATTAGTTCTACTAGTAATTAACATTGTGGACAAGAGATTGAAAGGGGCACTGAACAATTAAATCCTTTGGGTCTAAAATATTCAATCTTTGTGGTTTCCAATTCTTAAAGAGGTCCTGTCACTTGCCATAAATATGTTGTTGTTTTTGAAACATGGTGTAAATGACCCTGTTTTCCTGAATCCAATGTTGTTTTTCTTTCGTTCCTGCGCCTCTCCATTTCTCAGATTTGGCTTCCTGTTAGGCCAGTGTTCCACTTGCAATTGCCTCGAGTGTATCTCGCGCGAGTCTTGCGGTGCATCACCCGGCATGGACTCACACTCTGCTCACAGGAGCGGGTCTTCTGCATAGAGATGCATGCAACCGACCCACTCCTGTGAGCAGAGTATGAGTCCGTATCGGGTGATGCACCGCAAAACTCGCGCGAGATACACACGAGGCACACGCAAGTGCCTTAACTGTATATAAATTTAGACTTTTTGGCCAAGTGGGAGTGGTCCTCATATGTTTCCTGTGGCGTTTTGTTGACAACCTCACCCACTTGCCTATCAAAATACAGGGAAGATGAGGCCATATCTCAGGAATGGAGAGGAGCAGGATCAAAAGAAAAACAGCGCCACAATCAGGAGAACATCGGCATTTACACCAGGAGATATATATATATATATTTATGACAAATGACTGATCCTTTACAAAAATATGGATATGGATGCCTTTGTCCAGGCAATACCAGAGTTGAACTGTAATTTTGAATATTTAGGACCTAGAGGTGTTGTCTTCATATTGGGGACATGGACCACCAGGCCCTGCAGAAGCATTGCTCAGACTTTGAGCTGGGATTAAACGACTGATGCCCATGGCAAAAAATTCAGAAATCGGCCTTTAATTCTCTAAGGAAGCGTCTAGGACACAAATGTGCTGCTGTAGAATATTTAAGACTATCCCGGGGGGAATTGGTGTTTTTCACGTCAAGCCATGTCAGTGCTCTATTCCAATAACAGCGCATTGTGACATTCTGTGAGCTCGTGCGTGTGAGGTCACTGCAGGTTCCAGCATTTCAATCATCCTAAAACAGTTGGCTCTTTCCTTCCATACTGGATCCCTCTGCTGTGTGCATTTGCAAAAAAAAAAAAAATCTCTTTCTACCTTTCGGGAAAAAAAAAAGAAGAGAAGAATATATTTCATGCTTTTCTCTGTGTTCCGCAAGAACTCGATGACAGATGTATCTAGGCTGGTGTTAATCGAGTGTTAGTAAAAACATCCTGTGTCCCTGGCATATGTGCTCTTAACAGCAGCGAATACTTCATCTATGGAAAAGCTATCAGTGGCTTGATAATGAATAGCTGACGAGCCAAGATGGTGAGAATAAATACTAGCAGGACTTCACGGTAACTTCAGACATGAATCTTATACCAACAATATAAAATAAGGTAGAATCTGGCCTAAATGGACAATTTGACCCAAATGATACCTAGTATGGGTAATGTATATAGCATGATCAGCAAATAATTTGACACCTTTAAAATTTGCACGTCATTTTGACGTAATGATGGTCCGGTTGTACGAACTGTGAGATAATAGAATCCATTTTGTTATAATAGTATCTATCTTGTGTTATAATTAATGATGCCATAGGGTTCGGCTAACACTGACAGGTGGGGAAGTTGCACATTTCTGTTCACGTCCTTACTGCTCTTATTGGTGCATAGCTCAGAGGTAACCTAAACTTTGTCTGTGACGCTATATAAACTGGTCACATGTACTAATAAAGGAGAATTCTTTGAGGGCACCATACTAAGTGTGTGCTGTATTGATTTCCCGAGCGCTTGTAAAATTAATTATTAATTTGGAGTTCAAAAGGCATAGAAGGACTGTATTTCGCTCACAGAACCATCAGACATACGACCAATCTGCCTCTTTCTGGTTACATAGTTACTTAGGTTGAAAAAAGACCTAGATCCATCTAGTTCAACCTTCCTCCACCAGTTCTACATTTAATCACTAAGTCATTTATAACCAACAATGTTTTGTGTACTGAGGAAATCATCCAGCCCTTTTTGAAAAGCTGTTATAGTATCTGCCATTACTACCTCTTGTGGTAGGGCATTCCACAGTCTGACTGCTCTAACTGTAAAGAACCCTTTCCTATTTAGCTGTCAGAATCGCTTTTCTTCCACTCGCAGTGAGTGCCCCCTGGTCCTTAATATTGCCTTTGGAAGAAATAAGTCATGTGCCAGTCCTTTATATTGACCACACATGTATTTATACATATAAATGAGATCTCCTCTGAGACGTCTTTTTTCTAAGCTAAACATATCTAACTTTTTCAACCTGTCATCATATGGGAGGCCTTCCATTCCTTGTAGTAGTCTAGTTACCCGCCTTTGAACTGACTCTAACTTCTGAATGTCCTTTTTAAAATGTGGAGCTCAAAACTGGATCCCATATTCCAGATGTTGCCTTACAAGTGATTTATAGAGGGGTAACAATACGTTGGGATCACGGGATCTAATCTCTCTTTTTATACACCCTAAAATCTTGTTTGCTTTAGCAGCTGCTGCTTGACATTGAGTGCTGCTGCTCAGCTTATTTGTAATGAGAATACCCAAGTTCTTCTCCTGTTCTGTAGACCCAAGTTTAGTTCCATTTAATGTATATGCAGTTATAGGATTACTCTGTCCTAGGTGCATTACTTTACATTTATCAACATTAAATCTCATTTGCCAAGTATCTGCCCATTCTGACATCTTATCCAGATCTTTTTGTAATATTGTACTATCAAGGTCAGTTTTTAATATCCTACATAGTTTGGTGTCATCAGCAAAGACTGACACTTTACTATCAATCCCATCCACAAGGTCATTAATAAAGAGATTAAAGAGAATTGGTCCTAGCACAGATCCCTGCGGCACCCCCACTGGTTGACTCTACTCCTATGTATTTGGCCAATGGAAGCCTGAACGGTTTCTGTTATTCTGCATTGTGGGTTGTATAACAAAAAACTTAGGTAGAAGCAGAGCTGCATCTTCTGGGAAAGAAATAATTGGGGTGCGGAGAGTGACACGTGACATGGAATGGCACGGAAAAGAGTGCTATTTAATAATTGGATATTTAAGGCGAGGTGGACAGGTGGGGGTAAGAAAGACGCAGAAGAGAAAGTAACTAGTGATGGGCAAGCGTGCTCTCCACTGCATCGGGTTGCTCTGACGAGCAGGGCCGGCGTCACCACCCGGCATACCCGGGCAAATGCCGGGGCCCTGGACAGCCGGGGGGGCCCATTCGCGAGTTCTGGGAACCACAGTCCTCTGCAGGTGCTGTCCCTTTAAGGCACGCTGTCCACAGCGTTCCCTGTAAACTCCTTTTCTGAACTTCATCTGTGGGCGGAGCTATCACACAGCTCCTGCTCCAGTCACTGTCCCACAGATGAAGACAAGGAACAGTGCCAGCCAGCGACCCCCAGCACAACGCTGCCCTCCATCGCTGTGTGGGCCCCCTCTCCACAGTGATTTGAGTGGTATGTTCTACAACCCTCCCCGCCCCCCGATTTATGGGCCCCAGTGAGCTGCATGGGCTTTTTTCCCCCTGAGATGTATGTCCTGGCCCCCAACTATGTGCTGTCCCCCCCAGAGCCGAGTGTGTGGGGCCCCCCAGAGCCGAGTGTGTGGGGCCCCCCAGAGCCGCGTGTGTGGGGCCCCCAGAGCCAAGTGTGTGGGGCCCCCAGAGCCGCGTTTGCACATGTCTCAGATCATGTCCCATCATAATCTAAAACCCCTTGCATTAAAAGGAGATAACTACAACAGTAAGTGTGTGTCTGGGTGAAGCAGAGCCGAGTGTGTGTCTGGGTGAAGCAGAGCCGAGTGTGTGTCTGGGTGGAGCAGAGCCGAGTGTGTGTCTGGGTGAAGCAGAGCCGAGTGTGTGTCTGGGTGAAGCAGAGGCGAGTGTGTGTCTGGGTGAAGCAGAGCCGAGTGTGTGTCTGGGTGAAGCAGAGCCGAGTGTGTGTCTGGGTGAAGCAGAGCCGAGTGTGTGTCTGGGTGAAGCAGAGCCGAGTGTGTGTCTGGGTGAAGCAGAGCCGAGTGTGTGTCTGGGTGAAGCAGAGCTGAGTGTGTGTCTGGGTGGAGCAGAGCCGAGTGTGTGTGTGGGTGCAGGAGAGCCGAGTGTGTGTGTGGGTGCAGGAGAGCCGAGTGTGTGTGTGGGTGCAGGAGAGCCGAGTGTGTGTCTGGGTGAAGCAGAGCCGAGTGTGTGTCTGGGTGAAGTAGAGCCGAGTGTGTGTCTGGGTGAAGCAGAGCCGAGTGTGTGTCTGGGTGAAGCAGAGCCGAGTGTGTGTCTGGGTGGAGCAGAGCCGAGTGTGTGTGTGGGTGCAGGAGAGCCGAGTGTGTGTGTGGGTGCAGGAGAGCCGAGTGTGTATCTGGGTGAAGCAGAGCCGAGTGTGTGTCTCGGTGAAGCAGAGCCGATTGTGTGTCTCGGTGAAGCAGAGCCGAGTGTGTGTCTGGGTGAAGCAGAGCCGAGTGGGTGTCTGGGTGAAGCAGAGCCGAGTGTGTGTTTCCGGGTGAAGCAGAGCCGAATTTGTGTCTGCAGCAGAGCTGTGTGTATATATACTCTTTGGGCAGCAGAGTGTGTATTTACTCTGGGCAGCAGAGCTTTATGACTATGTGCTGTTTGGGCAGCGTAGCAGAGATGTGTGCAGCAAAGCTGTGTGTATATATAGTCTTCGGTCAGCAGTGATGTGCAGCAGAGCTGTGTGTGTGTGTTTGTGTCTGTACATATGCAGCAGAGATGTGTGCAACAGTGCTATCAAGGGGTGTGTATAGCAGAGCTGTGTGAGTGTGTATGTATGGATTAGAGCTGTGCTCCCCCCCCCATAGCCATGTGTGCAGCCCCCCAGAGCCGTATGTGCAACCCACCCCAGTAATGTGTATACCCCCAGAGCTGTTTGCTACTCCGGTAACATCTATGCCCCCCAGTAATGTCTATACCCCCTGCCCCTCCTGTGATGTATATACAGCAGTGTCAGTGTGCACTGTGCTCGGCCATGTCTGTTACGACCATCATGCAGCACAGCCACATGTCTAGGAGGAGCTGGATGGAGACAAGCGGGTATGTGTCTGTATGCAATGAAGTGTATCTATGTATGTCAGTGTGTATGACTATAGATTTGTCTGTTTATAAGTATTTTTGTGAGTTTGTCTTCAAAATATGTATATGTTACGCGTATGTCTGTATGTGTGTGTGCGTGTCTGTATGTGCGTGTCTGTATGTGCGTGTCTGCGTGTGGATGGGGCCCAGTGAGACTCTTCCGCCCGGGGCCCACAAAAACCTGGAGCCGGCCCTGCTGACGAGACTGGAGTACCGAGTATAATGGAAGTCGAAGGGAAACTCAAGCATTTTCAAACTCAGGTGCTTGAGGCTCGATCGAGTAATGAGCTTTGACGAGCACAAATGCTGGTCACTAAAAAGAACTAAACTGTTAGAATGGAGACATCATACAGAAAATCATGACCCTGCTGCCTTTGGGGAAGACAAGGAAGGAAACCGAGATGGAGTAGTGCAAAAAACAGTTCTGAGAACCGGTCATTATCCAACAAGAGTGACCTCACTCGATAAACATTGGATGTTGTGCTATTGGTTGGCTGTAGGAGAACCAGGTGGTGCTGATTAGACAAGGACCTAATGAAGCCAGGTCACTATTGGGTCAGCAACATGAAAGGGACTACAGAGACCGCCACAGGCAGGTAGAAACCTATCAGGATTGATGAGCCAGGAAGAGAGAGAGGCCTGTATGTCGTTGAGCATTGGTGTCCGCAACAGCATAAGGTTGGATTCAGATGGCTGTACTGAAAATCAAGCAAGTCATGACCACAAATTGCACACATGACTAGCTCTGTGTGCTCATCTGTATTACAGTTGGGTACCAGCTTCTTTTCAGTGTATACATTTTGGTCCTCCCAAAAAAGTACTAAAGTAATGAATGCTGCAATTTTTTTTTTCATCCAGACCAATGGTCCGCATGGAAAATTGGCCATGTGTGCTGGTGCACTGGATATAATGACTCAATGTGCACTCTATGATGCACACAGACAGGTTATATGCTCGTCTCAACAAGCCCTAAGGCCACGAATTAGAAGAGTGCGTCTCATTAAGAAATAGTGCGTTGTGGAACACTACGACAGAAGAAAAAAGGTTTACTTTATGTCAATATTTTACTTTTTATTTGGCACACTTCAACCTATATTTCTTATCCTACATTCTTTATTTTTAGTTACTTTCTAGTAAGGTGCAAAAAAAAAGATTTAAATTTGGTGTAAGGCATGTACACCAGTTTTTTGGTACAACTCTGGAAATATACCTTAGTAAATCCCCTCCCCTCTGTGTTATATCTACAGTTGGACCTATGGGGATACGTCATAATCTGGGGATTTAAAGATGACCTGTCAAAAGTGGACAGTTTTAGCTCTTATTTTATTCCCACTACTCTCCTGAGTAGTTAGTTGTTTTTCTTTTTTAAATCCCCAGTATGGTTCCAGAGATATGGGGCTTTTAATTTAGTGCTGCTTTTTATTGTCTTTACAAAGGGGCGTGGCTCACAGGGTAATTAAAGACACGCCCCTGAGGATCCTGTGAGCCACTCCCTCTTAGCAAAGACCATGAAAATTAGCAGTGAATGAAAAGGCTCATATCTCTGGAACCGTATGGTAGAACTGAAAAAGAAAAACAGCGGAATACTCATGGGAGCAGGAGGGATACAATAAGAACAAACACTGGCCACTTGTGACTTGGTGACAGGTCCCCTTTAAATCAACACGAAAGAAAGACTCTTTGTCATGTTCTAGTCAAAACGTATATATGTTTTCTACTTTTTTAATTTTTTAGTTTTTCTCAATCCAAAGTTCTTTTGAACCATCTCCATGCAGCTACACATTGCGGGAGGGCAATGAATAAGCCAGTATGCGTGCCCCCTTATACTCTTTGACAAGAACAATAGGCTACGGTCTTAAAAGCAGTAAATAATATTAGAACAATGTATTCATCTCAATAGGGAGCAGCGTGATGAGGAGCGAGTATACAGGATAATAACAAAGAACACGCTCTGCACTGCAATGGAGGCCTCTATGCTGGGAGCGAGAGCCGCTGCGGAGACTTCTGCTGGCTACTCAACCTCCCCAGCCTCCCCTTGCCTTGTTCAACATCTCACATACAGCACAGATTACGTTTTCCGACCGGCCTCGGATCTAATCCCCATCGTTTGTCTTCCAGAAGAAAAAGGGAGCTGTGTACCTGTCTCTCAAAGAATATTTTGCACTAAAATAAACAAGATATTAATAGGTATCTTTGTGTGAAAGTGTCAGGCAGATACATGCGGAAAGTGAGAAGTCAGCGTGGAAGCAGCGAGATGCAAATCAAAAAAGGAACGCTTTAATTAGGAATAACAAGCGCTCAGAAATGTTTTTTGTGGCTGTTATAATTAATTAAATGACTCATTTGATCAGTGGCGTGCTGTGCCAAGGCAATAGACTCGCAGGATGCCTATCCCGTACAACGGGGGAGACCCCCATGAATGTAGTAAGATCACAAGGGTGATGTAATCTGTAATTTGTATTTGTATGCATCACCGGTTAAGGCGACGACAACAAGAACACGGCTATCATGGGGTCCGATGATGGCTTTTTGTATCCGTCTCCGAAGTCTCCTTATAGGTCAGGTCTGGATCAAGATGCCACGGAAATGGAAATGTAGCTAGAGCAGACTTTTAGGTGGTCTATGGGGATAAACCATGTCAGTTCTCGTCAGTTCAAACAATGCATCTTCAGAGTAGCGGGTTTAATTCTAGGCATTGATTTGTTGCCCAAAACAAGTGTAAAGATATGATCCATATACTCCGGTCTCTCCATACAGGGCAAACTGCTCAAACGTCATCTACCTATCTATCTATCTATCTATCTATCTATCTATCTATCTATCTATCTATTGATCTATCTATCCATCCCTCTATTTATTCATCCATCTATCCATCCCTTTTTTTCATTTATGCACCCAGCCATCCGTCTATCTATCCATCCCTCTACCCATCCATCCATTCAAGCATTCATCCCTCTATCTATCCATTCATCCATCTATGCATCCATTTATCCCTATCTATCCATCCATGTATGCATCCATCCTTCCATCTATCCATCCCTCTATCTATCCATCCATCCCTCCATCTATCCATCCCTCTATCCATCCATGTATGCATCCATCCTTCCCCCTATCCATCCATCCAACCCTTTATCCATCTATGCATCCAGCTTTCCATCTATCCATCCATGCATCCATCCCTCTATCTATCCATTCATCCACCTATCCATCATTCTTACATCTATCCATCCATCCTTTTAACTATCCACCATCCCTTTATCTATCCATCCAACCATCTATTCATCCATCCTTGCATTCATTCATCCATTTCTCTAGCCATCCATCTATGATCCATCCTTCCCTTTATCTATCTATTCATCCAATCCATCCATCTATTCCTCTATACATCAATCCATATATGCATCTAATCAGCCATCCATCCCTCTATCTATTCATCCCTCCATCCATTTATTCCTCTATGCAGCCATCCATCTATCCCACTATCTATCTATCTATCTATCTATCTATCTATCCATCCATCCATCCATCCATCCATCCATCCATCCATCCATCCATCCATCCATCCATCCATCCATCCATCTATCTGTCTATCCCACTATCCCACTATCCCCCTATCCATCCATCCATCCATCCATCCACCCATCCATCCATCTATCGGAAACTACTTGAAGTAGGTGAGAGATTGCTGGCACCCTAATGAGCGCTATTTCGGGGTCTGTCTTTGCTATCTTAATTTTGCCAAGTAAGGTTTTATATGGAGTGGTGCTTGAGCATGCTTACTCACATAAAACTTTAGGAGTTTCAAAACACACAGAGTGACAGCATTACAGGCCATCATTAAAAAGGCAGTGTGAGCAAATAAAATAAAAAAGGTGTTTACAAACTTTTAAGGAAAAACTATTAAAAGGATATAGAGGGTTATTTTTTGATTTAAATGCATTAATTGTTGGACTCAAAATAATTTTAGCAATTGGGTTTCATTAAATGTTGCACTATTTGCCTTCTCCAGCTGCTGCATTGCAGAATGAGTTGACTGAGAATAAGTCATCAAGTTCATTCTGATAGTTTGTAACTCATTTATCTGTCTTTTACTGATCTTTTCTGAGCTAATTTACAATCATACGAACATTCAAATCAAGCCAGACATGTCACTGGAAGCAAAGATCACCACGCTATGATTTGCATACTGTGGACACATCATACGAAGAGATCAATCACTGGAGAAGGACATCATGGTCGGAAGAATAGAAGGAAGAAGGCGAAGGAGGAAGACCAGGAACCTGATGGCTTAATAATATCATCATAATACCGTTGAGAAGGCGGAGAAGACCCAGATGGACCTATCTAGGTGGAGAAGACCCTGGTGGACCTATCTAACGGAGAAGACCCTGGTGGACCTATCTAGGTGGAGAAGACCCTGGTGGATCTGTGTAAGTGGAGAAGACCCTGCTGGACCTATCTAGGCGGAGAAGACCCTGGTGGACCTATCTAACGGAGAAGACCCTGGTGGACCTATCTAGGTGGAGAAGACCCTGGTGGACCTATCTAGGTGGAGAAGACCCTGGTGGATCTGTGTAAGTGGAGAAGACCCTGCTGGACCTATCTAGGCGGAGAAGACGCTGGTGGACCTATCTAGGTGGAGAAGACCCTGGTGGACCTATCTAGGTGGAGAAGACCTTGGTGGACTTATCTAAGCTGCACAAGATCGATCTTCCTACACAGTGTTCATCCTTCAGATCACCATGGCTCGAAATTGAGCTGAAAATCATAAAAAAAATGTCCTATACTTCAAAACTCTATTGGAACTGAAGGACAGTAGTAGAGTTCAGGAAAAAGGGGGAGACCTCCTAGACTTTTGGAAGAGCTGGCAAATCTCCTTAGAGTCACAGAAGCCTTCTAGAAAGTAGAGCTTCCTCAATGTATTTAATTTCCATAATATTGAGATCTGGTGCATTCAGGGGTAAGAAAATTGTTAGGTTATGGGTTGTACTCGATGGACAAGTCTACCTTCAACCCTAAGAACTATGAAACTATAAAATTTAGTGACTAGGGAGTGACCTTTAGGAACATGGGCACGGTTATACTAATGAAAATTGAATGCCCCCAATTTGTAGAAAACAATTTTGGCAAGTATATGTTCTAATAAGATTTGTCATATCGACACAATCCCTTTGAAGTAGTTATCTCTTGGTTTTGAGCTGCAATATTAATCAGATTTTTGGAAAAATAAATCTCAGGAAGCAAATTTACTATCAACTGTAACTGGAAATGACTCTAAATCACCCGGCTGACAGTGAGGTCTAGACGCCTGTCACATTTTTAGTACATCAGTCATATCATTCCTAAGAAGAAACATGGTTGTAGCTCCCGTTTCCTAGTATGTGGTCCTAGAAATCCTGGCTTTATGTCTTGGAGAGTTTATCAGACATTGGAATCATCTACTAAGCATCGTCACCACGTTGGACCAAAGCCACGATTCCCCTAATAGAATAAAGCTGTAACTGCTGCTCCTAATGTATTATTGGAACAAAGTCTAATTTTCACTGATAAAATACTGGCGAGATGGCAGCCTGGAATGGAGGTTGATTTCCTTTTAATGTTGTGTGAAAACTTACAGCCCAAGGAAAAAAAAAAAGCTAAGAGGAAGGTAAAAAAAGGAACAAAAAAAAATAAATAAAGTAATGAATAAAAAAAGAGAGTAAGTCAGGAGTAAGGAATCCAAAGAATACAACAAGGCAAATCAAATAGAAGCAGACCGGGAGACGAAAGTTAAAAAGATAGGTTTCAAGACATGCTCCATCTAAATTTATTTTTAGAAAAATCTGATTAATAGCGCAACAGAGAATAGCCGACTGTCAGCCCAATGACAAGCATCCCCAGCTAACGATCTGTCCTAGATTACTCAGGTCTTCATGGCTCAAGGGCACTTAAGGTCCAAGAAAGTGTGGCAGTAATGAAGTCACACATTTCTCTATAAATTACCGCCTTACGACTTGTGAGCGCAGCCTGAGGAGTATGTGCTTTATATTGTTTTACATATGCTTCATTTTGTGACTTATACCCTATTTTTATAACACCATATTATAGTACAAAGTGGTTGTGTTTAACTTAGCCATGTGCTTCGGGCCAAGCCACAGTTACAGCTCATCACTTTAAAGGAAATCTGTCAGCAGGTTTTTTGCTATGTAATCTGAGAGTATCAGAATGTAAGGGCAGAAACCCTGATTTCAGTGATGTGTCACTTGCTATTCTGTGTGTTGCTCTTTCAATACAATCAGTGTTTTATCAGCAGGAGATTATCACTACTGAACTAGTTGTCTCATGCCTCCAGGTCCAACCATACCCCTACCACTGATTAGCAAGTTTCTGTTAATATACATTCTACAAAGAAAGCTGCCAATCAGTGGTGTGGACAGGGTTATACACAGCTCAGTATTCCGAACTCTGCTAGAGAAAACTATGATTCTGTCACCACTCCTGCACCCAGTAAATTAAGTGATGCATCGCTGGAATCAGTTATCAATCAATTCAGCTTCTCCTCATACATAGATTTCTGGCAAAAGGTTCAGACTCCTCAATGTTTTATTCACTGAAATCCCTGCTTTTTCTCGGTTCAGAGGTCCAGTGGGTGGAGCTATTAAAGAGGACCAACCACCAGGATTTTCATATACAAACTACAGCCAGTGCTATACTGGTGCTATCATGCTGATTCTATACATACCTTTAGTTGTGAGATCGGATGTATAGTTTCTGAAATACAGGCAAGTAAAGTTTGTGAAATGCACTGTTATATGATTGATAGGTGCTGCAGAATATCTAATAGGTGGGTCGGGTTTTGCTAGTTATTCCCACCCCTGTCAGTTCTTCCTCCCGCCCTCCTCCCCCTGTAATAGACAGGGGGAGGAAGGACAGGCAGGCAGACAGAGTGGGAATAACTAGCAAAACCCGACCCACCTATTAGATATTCTGCAGCACCTATCAATCAAATAACAGTGGATTTCACAAACTTTAGTTGCCTATATTTCAGAAACTATACATCCGATCTCACAACTATAGGTATGCATAAAATCAGCATGATGGCACCAGTATAGCACTGGCTTTAGTTTATATATGAAAATCCTGGTGGTTAGTCCTCTTTAAGTGACGACAGGCAGATTACTCTATATACATGCCTATAAAAAAGACTGCCACCTGGACCTGTAAGCCCAGATAAAGCAGGGATTTCAATGAATAACATAAAAGTTAGCGAATGTCTTTTAATCTATTTATCAACCAGGTCATCTCATTCTGATAAATAGATTTGAGGGAGAGGGTTCAAAATAATCAGTATTTTATTCACTGAAAGTCCTGCTCTTTCTTGGCTCAGAGGTCCAGTGGGTGGAGCTATTAAGTGCCAGACAGCTGACTCTATTCAAATAGGACCGCCCACTGGACTTCTAAGCCCAGCGATTTCAATGAATAAAATACAATTTATTCTGAATTTTCTCCGTCAGATCAATATATCAATCAGTTCCTCTCCTCTTGCTTTATAACATGATGCATAAAAATTGGACGGCATTTTGAGGGTGACAAGTTACCTTTAAATATTAAATGTTCGAGAACTGTTTTAAAAAGTGAAGTTTTGCCAACAGTGCTCCTCCGTATTCACAAAACTATTAAATCTAAAATTTTACATTCTGCTCAATAAGGCTGTAGTAAACAAGAAAACCAATAACTGCGCACGGACACGTTCCTTTTTAGTATCACGCGTTGCATGTTAATATAATTGCACAGCGTGTCGGACCAGAAGCAGCGGAGAAGAAGCATCGAATACTGAAGGAAAAATGATCCAGAAGGACAGGCCTTGTCTCTGTGGCTGGATTGCGCTGACTTTGGTTAATGACTATTGAAAACCATTAAAGTTCACTTATCTCCAAACACAACTCCCCAGCATCTCATTACAGCGGCGCTTAGTAAATAAGGATGTCTCGGTTTGTGCTCCGCTGATCTTTTCACTAGAACGCAGTGAGGCGACTGCCTATTCCTTAAAGGTGAGCAGTAAACAGAGCTGTCAGGGGAGGGGGCTTTAATGTATTTATACAGATAGAGGAAAACTAATAGTGTGCATTTCCATTAACCCACTAATCACACGTCCTGATTTACTTCATTAAGGGGTACTTTGCACGCTGCGACATCGGTAACAATGTGTTACCGACGCTGCAGCGATAGTCCCCGCCCCCGTCGCAGGTGCGATATCTTCTGATTGCTGCCGTAGCGAACATTATCGCTACGGCAGCTTCACATGCACTCACCTGCCCTGCGACGTCGCTCTGGCCGGCAAACCGCCTCCTTCCTAAGGGGGCGGGTCGTACGGCGTCACAACAACGTCACACGGCAGGCGGCCAATAGAAGCGAAGGGGTGGAGATGAGCAGGACGTAAATATCCCGCCCCCCTCCTTCCTTCCGCATAGCCGGTGTTAGACGCGGTGACGCAGGTAGGAGATGTTCCTCGCTCCTGCAGATTCTCACACAGCGATGTGTGCTGCCGCAAGAACGAGGAACAACATCGTACCTGTCGCTGCTGCCAAATAATGGAAATGTCGGACCCTACACCAATGATACGATAACGACGCTTTTGCGCTTGTTAATCGTATCAAAAAGGATTTACACACTACGATATCGACTGTGACGCCGGATGTGCGTCACTTTCGATTTGACCCCACCGACATCGCACCTGCGATGTCTTAGTGTGCAAAGTACCCCTTAGAATAATAAGTTGAATTTCCAGTGGCGAAACCTATAGAAAAGTCATCTTGTCTTTGCCAACATACTTAAAGTGAAACAAGAATGCCGCGGAGACACCATCACATGTTTCTCAACGCTGGCAGGAAACTAGCCAGGTCTTTCACCGGGAAGGAACAACCTGAAGGGCAGTCTCCAGTCAAGGAGACCACCTATGCCAAACATGGTATCCATCCACAGACAGCTGTTTTGGGGCATTTGTCCCTCATCAGTGTGGAGTAGGAAACTGGCTAGTGCGAGCAATGCCTAGTAGAAGACTACTGCCAGCGTTGAGAAACATGTGATGGTGTCTCCGCGGCATTCTTATTTTGCACATTTTCCCAGGGGGCCTTGTTCTAGTGTCACTGCGTTGAGAAACACATGATGGTGTCTCCGCGGTGTTGGATGTTGATCTCCCCGAGGTCAATCATCCTTACCTATGTAACATACTTAACACTAGAACTACTGAGGTAGTCATTTTGACTACTTTGCACTATGTATTTCTATATAGGTGTCACGAGTCCAGTAGTTCTAGTGTTAAAGCGGACCTGTCACCTGCCATAAATATGTAATTATTTTACCTGGTATATATGCCGCTGTTCTCCTGAATCCGGCGCTGTTTTTCTTTTACTTCTACGCCTCTCCGTTCCTGAGATATGGCCGCTTCTTCACTGCTGTATATAAATCTAGTCATGTTGCCAAGTGGGCGTGATCCCCATGAAGAGGAAAGTTTTAGATCACTCCCACTTGGCTATAAAGTGACAGGGGGAAAAAGATCGTATTTCAGCAATGGAAAGGCACAGGAACAAAAAAAAAACAATGCCAGATTCAGGAAAACAGGTCCATTTACACCAGATTAAAATCGACATATTTATGGAAACTGACAGGTCCTCTTTAAAATGGTTAATTGACTACAGACAATTCCTTTAATATTAGAGCGATCAGTTGATTGTCTTGGATATGGCTCCTGACTAGTGTTGAGCGTACCCGGACTTGAAAAATCCGGATCCGCGCGGTTTCAACGGTATATCCGGGTCCGACCCGGACACGGGAATCCGGGTGCACGATCCGGATTTGCCCTTTTTTTTCTCTCTCTCTCTCTTTCCGCTCCTCATTGACATATATTGGCCCGGATTCCGGATAGGATCTCGGACTTCCTTGTCAACCCGCCACTGATCCGCCAGACCCGGATTAATAGCAATCCGCTCAACTTTACTCCTGAGACCCTGAAAAAATCCTGTATATAAATTGTCGTCCATGTAATATCTTGATGGTCCGAGTTTGGCAGGGAGATAGGAATACTATAAATTTTTGAGTGATGGAGGTCTTACCCATTAGACCAACACCCATCATGAAAATGAAAGGTCTACGGACCTAGTGTAATTCTGCAGTAGATTTACTATACAGTATTTCTCTGCACAGTAGCACTCCCAGATGCCCACCAGTGCAGGGGGCTGTAGCATGCCCACATTCAAGAGAATGGAGTTGTGCTCTAGTTCCGCTGCACAGCTGGGTTGCTGAAAGTGCTGCTGCACAGGGGTAACTTGAAGGGGGTGCAGCACTACTGCGCCTGAATCCACAGGGGGGTGGGGGTTTTATGTACTTATTATCTCTTCCAACTGCAGAGCATAATGAATGTGCAATGAAACCCCCCCCAAAAAACTTATATTCAGCTCAGCGCTTGCCTGTTTGCCCGCCCTGACCATCTGGTCCTCTTCTTTCTGCTTTTGTGTGCAGTATATCTATGCTCTTTACTATAAGCCAAAATTTCCGGTTTTGTCACTGCTTTTCTAAGGTAGCGGCACAAGTCATGACATCCCAAATTTACGATCTCCAAGGGCTGATTGTGGCCAAAAGTCCTGGCCTTAAGTGAAGAGGTGGAAGATGTGACACTCGACAGTGTAAAGAAGAGGACTGGACGCTGGGCAGCGGATGCAGCCGTTAAGGTCAGTATTACTGTGTTTCTCCAAAAATAAGACAGTCTTATATGATTTATTCAAATCTAATCATGTCATCACATTCTAGAACATCAACATTTTGTGTTACTCCTATTACTGGTTCAGACGCACATTTTCTTATCTGATCTTATCTGATCTGCTATTCTCATGGTGCAGAACCAGTCCTATAGTGGTGGGTACATAACATATACAAAGGTTTAAATTATTATTCTTTATGTTTACACCCAAAAGAAAGCAGACACACCCCCTAAAAGAATTGAATTTGCCAGACCCCAAACAATTAGAGTTGGCAAGTGAATGGGCTCTCACATACAAATCTGCGTCGTTGTCAGGTCTCCCTTTGTTCTAAAGCCGTTGACTTCCTCTGGTGACTGGACGCAGTATCACTCATGTGGAGTGATACTGGTACCCAATTTGTTTGGGAGGGCTGCAGTCCATTGTAGTTGAAAGGGCGAGGGACATGACAGGGATGCAGATCTCTGTATGAGAGCTCATCCATCATCAACACTTGCCAACTGTAATTGTTTGGGGTCTGGTGAGTGCGATTTTTTTTTTTATGGGGAGGTTCTGCTTTCTTTTGGGGGTGTCTGGTTTCTTTTGGGGGTGTCTAGTTTCTTTTATGAAGAGTCCTGCTTATTGTTTAACTTTTTTAAGTGCTGGACATTTCCTTATGGAGCCACAGCTAGGGCTTACTTTTGGAGTAGGGCTTATGTTTTAAGCATACTCTTTTTTGAGTACGACCACTTATTTTTGAGCATAACCACTTAGGGCCAGCATATTGTAAAAAAAAACCTACACTGTTTCCCCAAAAATAAGACCTAAATAAGCTCTAGTAGGATTTTGGGTTTTTTTTTTACCCAAAAATCCTGCTACTGCTTATTTTTGGGTAGGTCTTATTTTTGGGGAAACAGGGTAGTTTTCTTTTTTTACACTTTGCTTGCCCTAAGTGGTTACCAAAATGGCAGCTGGGTACTTTTTTTTTTGCAAATCAAATCGCAAAGCATTAAAAATCGCAAATTTCCGGAAATTCGACTTGAAGTTGATGTATAACCGATTGATCTACTCAACCTTAGATATGGCCTATCCTAATGAATGGAACGGTTTAACACCTCTCCGATCTGACATCCATTTTCCCTACTAAGTCATGTGAACAGGGGTTATATCCATGAACCAACCCCTTTAAAGTGAAATCTTCTCCTATTCTTCGCTGCCCTCAAATATAAGTCCCTTTCGCCGGAGTGTGATGATATTCAATAGTAAAGCCTAAATGAAAGCCATTTCTAAAAGTTAAAGGACAAATTTCATAAAAGGAGAAAAAAAAAGTCATTGTAAAATGTGAAGAATAGAAAGATACTATAAAGATGTGAATGTTTTATCACTCTGGGTATAATAAGACAAGCAGAGTTTAGAAAGTCAGCCAGGTCCAAAGGAATGAATATTAAAGATCAATGGCACAGAAGACCGGCGTCCACGTGACGGGCTGGAAAAGCTTCGTTCAATGAGAAGGAGGCAATGAGACGACGATTTTGCCTATTTTCCTGGCCCTATTCTCGGCTTCTCTCTCGTTTTTTTTAATGAGAGATGGAATTACATTTGCATAATAATTCAGTGCTAAGAAGCGTAATAGGCAGGCAGAACGCGAGGTCCCAGCCCTGCCAGCCCTCGGCTCCACCGTATCCTCAACGCAGGGAGAATTTACCATTTAAATGCAGATTTTGACTTTTAATCAGATACAGTTTTTTTTTATTCTTCGGCAAAGAGAGGATTTCTAATTACTCTGAATGCCATGCAGAGGAGGTCAAATCCGATTCTCATTCACTTCTAGCTCCGTCTCATGTAGAAGGTCAGCGCCGTCCCGCGAAGGCTCAGGCAGTCAAGGAGTTAATTAGCGTATGTCCAGCAGCGGCCTATGTCCACATGAGCAATGCGAATGCAGAAATGCAATATCTGCACCAGTGAGGAGGAGGAGTATACGTACAATGAGCTTCTTTTTAGAAAAATATGGTCAAGTTTGGAGGATTTTTTCACTTAAATGCATGTATTTTGGGTTAAAAGTGATTTTAGAAATTGAGTTTTATTACAAAACTAGCTGTAGTACCCGGTGTTGCACGGGATAGTCTCTCTCCTACTCTCTGTCAAATTCAAATATGCTTTATTGGCAGGACCAAAATACAATTAGTATTGCCAAAGCAAGAGAAATACAGTAAGTGTGGTGGGAGGGGATCAGGGTTATGGGGAGTTGGGGGCACAATTTGGCCTCTGAAAGTCCTTTTAGGGTTCTTATGTTCCCCTCAGCTTATGACATGTGGTGACATATTGGGCAGCGATCTCCACCATTAATTCTTCTTCCCACAGTAGGATGCGGAGTTTCCTCTCCTCATCCATGGATGGAAAGTCCAGGGTATGAGCGGTAAGTTTCTGGAAGTGGGAGGCCCTCACTGCTGAGTATTTGTTACAGTGCAGCAGGAAATGTGCCTCGTCCTCCAGAGGCCCCTGCTGGCAGTGCTGGCACAGTCTGTTCTCCCGCGGCTTGTATGTCTGTCGGTGCCGCCCTGTTTCCACCTCTAGGCTGTGGGCACTCAGTCTGTACAGGCTCAGGGTCTGCCTGTCTTTGGGGTGGCGTAATCTTTCCAAATATGGGGTCAGAGTGTAGTCCCTCCGCAGTGACCGGTAGATGGTGAGTTTCTGGGAGGTCTCTAATTCACTCTTCCAGTCCTCTATGTATTGCATCTTGCAGCTCTCTGAGATCTCTTTTATTTGGGCCTTTGTCAGGGCGTGTTGCTGACTTTGGCTGTACTTGCTGCCGGGGTTCCTGGCTTGCTCTGGGCTCTGGCTCAGCAGGGCTTTATGATGGTAGGAGCTGGGGTTGCTGTTCTGTATGTGCGCCTGGTGCGATAGCGCCCCCCTTGTGTATACTGAGCCATAAGGGGAATCGGCCCAGCTCTGCTCGACAGGCGATGTTTGAGGTGCTGCGATGGACTTGGAGGAGATATTTGCAGAACTCCAGATGGAAGACTTCGGTTGGGCTGGAATCCCTCTTTGTCTGGTCTGGATAGGTCACTAGGCCCCATACCTCGCTGCCATACAGCAGTATAGGTGTGATGATCTCTGTCTCTCTCTGTCTGTCTGCCTATCTGTGTCTCTCTTTCTCTGTCTCTCCCTGTCTGTATACTTTTCTCTCTCTGTCTGTCTGCCTCTCCCTGTCTGTCTTGATGTCTCTCCCTGTCTGTCTGTCTCTCTATCCATCTTTCTTGGTCTTTCCCTGTCTGTCTCTCTGTCTATCCATCTTTCTCTGTCTGTCTCTCTCCCTGTCTGCCTCTGTCTGTCTCTCTCTGTCTGTCTCTTTCTATCCGTCTCTCCACTCAAATCATATTACCTCACACATAAGCTTCTTACACTAAGAATGTCCTTCATTGCCTATAGCAACCAATCACAGCTCCTATTAATGACCTGTAGCTCCCAGCTCCATTGACTTTAATGTAAGCAGGTTTTTTGGTGAATAAACACAGGGTTAAATTTTCCCCTCAAAACATAGTCTATGACATTCCCTGAGTTAAATGAGGTGTCAGTGCAAAATTTCGTGATTGTAAATGCGATGGTGCAGATTCCTTTAGCGGACATACACACACACACACTCACACACACACACACACACACACACACGCACACGCACACGCACACGCACACGCACACGCACACGCACACGCACACACACACACATACACTCTGCTTTATATATTAGATTTGCATTATTTGGCTTTTACAGGTTCTTTGCTCACGTACACATTGCCAGCTGCTGACTGATCGGCTGAACTTTGGCACTCCTGTCCACTGTTCCATGAACTCAGGGCTTTCAGAGCCCCAGTTCTCAAGAGGATCACTGGGGGTCCTGACTTTTGGCACCCCAGCAATTCATGGGATTGGGGATAACTTCCAAGTTTGAGAGGACACCTTTAACTCAGAATGCATCAAGGAGCTTGTTCTTAGGTTAGAGTTAAAGGTGTTGTATTATAGTTGACCACATAATGTGTGTTTTAGATGACTTTAAAGTGTAAACTATGGTCTGTCATAAATGTATTATAGTTATATGCATAGGAATAGAGGACCATGAGAGAAGCCAGACTTTAGCCAGGCCAGAACTTGTAAGAAGGGAAGACGTCGCCCGGAGGAGCCCAGCCGCCAAGTGCCAGAAAAGCAGAAAATTCCCTTCTTGCCTCGACGTGCAAGCCAACAAACCCTGCTGTCCCCGGACAGAGACACTTTCTCACAACTGTATCATCAGTCTGCATTTGTGTACCTTGGTTAGGGCATAGTTTGGCCGCAGTCACTAGAACGTGGTAACCGTAATGGAGGCCAGTCAGACTGTACTGTAGTGTAGTGTAGCTAAGTGTATTTTTTATGTTCTGTTCCCACTTTGTATTGTTATAGTAGAGGCGATGACTGTAGTCTGCCCCAGCTAAGCAGTTTACTTGTTAATTACCTCTTCAATACCCCCTTCCGGCTGCCTCGCAACAGTTGCGTGTCCCTGCCTGTAAATAAATCCTGTTTATCTGGTGCCCTAACTTACTTTGCACTGCGGTGGTCCCTGGCCATCACTTCAAGAGTATAAAATAGGCTGCATCACAATTTTTGAAGGAAAAAATAAATAACTAGGGAATTAAAAGGTAAACTCAGTTGCAGTTCCAGATGTAGCCAGCGGACAAGAATGGCGCTGTTTCTCGGAGCAGATGAACAAAAAATGTACCATTTTATTTTAATATCTAATATTTTTCTTAAGCAATGTTAATGCATTTAATTTTCCCTGCACATTATGTCAATTTGCTATTCATATCCAGAGCTGCATGCTGAATTCTGCTTTGTGACATGATACAAAGCACAGTCTGGGTCCACCACTGGCTAATTCTGGTGTTGTTCCTCCAAAGTGGGTCGTTCTTCATTATAAAGTGAATGATGGAAGCTGCGGTACAAGAGATCGCGTCTGTTGCAGTTAGTCTGGAGTCGTACGAGAACGACTTGTCAGAATACGGAGAATTGTCCAATGTGTCATTTAGAAAATTACTAGCTTTTGCCATTTCTGGAGTCATTGAGACAACTCGTGTATAAAGCAGGGTGGAGTATAACTGTGACAGGCGACGACCATACACAAGAACACAATAATGAGCACTTGCAGAAAATAGAGATGAGGACAAATGGCAAAAACTGTACAGTGTAATCTACCAGACAGAGGCACGGGTCTGGGATCAGATTCTAAGAAAGTTTTCTCGGAATTGTCTATTTCCCTTTAGAAGATGCTGATTGTCCACCAGGATATTCCTTACGACAGTGTCAGTCTATAGTTGGGGTCACATGACATTATAAAAAAGGGTCCGATTTTTATCAAAAAAGTCTCACTTGTCCATGTGCTATCTGTTTTATTACTGAGCCACTGTGCGGCCCAGTAGCTACAATACTGATACTGTGCTACCTCTGCATGGTATAGATGTGCAATCAAATGAGCTTGTCAGAATCCCATAGGGATTTGTAGGGCATGTCAGTGAGGCTGAACTGAATGCACCCTGACTGCTGAGCCCAGTATGTGAGGGGTTAAATCCCTCTCCCATGCCCGAATCCTGCCCCCCTTTTATTTGTCCAATCCCACTGTTTTCCCTCCTACTGGTTCCCCTATATAATCCCCCTTATTTCCGGGATTCAGCCTCTCCTCATCCTGAGACTCGGACGCTGTTGTGCTGCTGTCCCACTCTCCCTTCCCTTTGTTGTGTGTTATATTGGTTTAAGTCAGGTCAGTGGTTGAACTGGTGGATGTTAAGCGAAGGCTGATTGCGTCAGGAGTCCGGCCTGGCATTACGCCTCGTTTGAAACGGTATATCCAGTTGGATAATTACAATGGTTAATTATTAGGGATGATCGAATTACTCAAATATTCGGCTTCGCGAATAATTTCCGAATACCTCGCCACTATTCGACTATTCGATGCGCAATGTAAGTCTATGGGAAGCCCGAATAGTACCGAATAGTTGTTATTTGGGTTTCCCATAGACTTACATTGCGCATGGAATATTCGCAAATAGTTGAATAGCGGCGAGGTATTCGGAAAATATTCGCGAAGCCGAATAATCGAAGTATTCGATCATCCCTATTAATTATAAGCTGTGACCAACCCCAACCCAACAAAAGATGGGAGTTTGTATACATATTTGGTTATCTCTTCAATAACGTTTATTTGGTTTACTACAATTGTGTGTTTTGTTCGGGCATGGGAGATTGGTGCAGTGGTGGGGTCTCAGCGGTCTGTACCATACAGTATAGAGAAGAAAATATTTTTCTGCTTTTTTATTTAGGAGATGCTCACACTGAGACCGAAGCACACTGCAGCGTTCTTGAACGATTTCAGAAAATTTTGTAAAAATGCGGCGTTTTTTGCGGCAAATTTTGGAAAATTTGCATCAAAACAGGTTCCATGGCTGCAGAGTGTCAATGTGCGCTGCATATTTTCTTAGCACATGTAACGCCTTGCAATGCATAGGGTGGAAGGAGCTGCAAACCACGACAATCTGCATGGAAATGACAGCAGATCTTTTCGCCAGGTCTGAATCTATCCTGGCATTAATAATGTGACGTAGACGCTTTAGCTAAGCCTCCATAGATTGCACAGGCTTCACAAACGTCCTTCAATCTCTCCTGTGTATCATGAAATATGGATGTACTGAAAATCTACGAATGTTTTCACCAACAGAATCCTAGAAACTGCTGTGTTCCACCTAAATTTTGCGAATCCAAACCTAGCTGTGGTTTCACTTTATCGCCTCAAGATTGCTCCGGTGCCGAGGGACCATCAGAAGCCTG
Source organism: Anomaloglossus baeobatrachus (assembly GCF_048569485.1). NCBI lineage: Eukaryota > Metazoa > Chordata > Amphibia > Anura > Aromobatidae > Anomaloglossus > Anomaloglossus baeobatrachus. The sequence continues at coordinate 486,029,223 of NC_134357.1, forward strand.
TCAGCTACGACTGAGGACTGCGAGAGAAAATTACTTTGCTAAAACGTTTACCCATGGCAGAACGCGTGGGAAAATAGCCCAAAATGATTTTTGTTTCTTTAACAAAAACCTCACATTGTTATGTAAGAAATCATTATGGAGAATTTGGTTTTATAAATCATTTCTCAAACTTTGGGTGAGAACTTTGTAGTAAAAATCCAGAGAAGGAGCCACCAGTTATCCTTGAGGTGACCCCATACCTCTGAAAGTCTGAGGGGCAGAGTGAGGTAGACACTATTGAGAGGAGCAGTGGGGGGGAAATATAGATAGGGGCAATGAGAGGTGGATACTATTGAGAGGGACAGTGGGGGGAAATTATGGAGAGGAGCAGTGTGAGGTGAATACTATTGAATACTATTGAGAGGGACAGTGTGGGGAAATTATGGAGAGGGGCAGTGTGTGGTAGATACTATTGAAAGGGGCAGTGGAGGGAAATTATGGAGAGGGGCAGTGTGTGGGGGTAGACAAATATTTTGTGCTGGAAGCTCCATGAAGAGAAATTATTTATTCAGGACCAGAGCATGTGAGATATGTTTACTTATGGGGCAGTATTTTGATACTTTTATTTTTAAGGGCACCATGTTGGATGTGTTGCAGAAGATGGAGAAGAGTGAAGTCTGCAGAGACGAGCTGTGGGCATGAAATCTCATCATGGCATCACACATGGAAACAAAAGGGATGGGAATAGCACCAGTCTGAAAAGATGTCATCTTCAAAGTACCTGGATGTAAATGTTTACTTGTTGATATGTATGGTCTGCAGTCTGATAATGGCTAATAACAAAAACTCCAGGTATCTCCTTACCATTGTTAAGGATATACTGGGGATTGTAGGGTCAAGCGATACAATTGTATATGGGACTGACCTGACATTGCAATTGACTGCTATACTATGCTTGGTGCTGTATAAATTTATGGACTGTGGTTCTAACTCTGTGTTCATGCTCTCATTGTGGTTTTGGCACTGTATTCATTCATGGACAGTGGTTCTGGAGCTGCATTCAGGTACTGACGGTGGTTCTCACACTGGATTCATGTACTGATTGTTGTTCTGGTGCTGCATTCATGTATTGACGGTGGTCCTGATGCTGCATGCATGAACTGATGATGATTCTGGCCCTGCATTCATTTAGTGATGGTGATTTTGGTGCTGCATTCATGTACTGATGGTGGTTCTGATGCTGTACTAATGTACTGATGGTGATTCTTGCGCTGCTTTCATGTTCTGACAGTGGTTCTGATGCTGAAATCATGTTCTGACAGTGGTTCTGACACTGCATTCATGTACTGATGGTGCTTCTGATGCTGCATTCATGTACTAATGGTGATTCTGACTCTGCATTCATGTACTGACCGTGGTTCTGATGCTGCATTCTTGTACTGATGGTGATTTTGGCTTTGCATTCATTTACTGACAGTGGTTCTGACGCTGCATTCATGTACTGTCAGTGGTTATGGTGCTCCATTCCTGTACTGACAGTGGTTCTAATGCTGCAGTTATGTACTGATAGTGGTTCTGGTGCTATAGTCATGTACTGACTGTGGTTCTCATCTTCTACACATGTAGCAATCCATAATGTGCTTCATGGCTATGTCAAAAGTTAAAAACACTCAAAACTTAGAGATTTGAGATTATGAGGAGGATTTGGTGAGTTTTCTCTCCAAAAATTCAGTTTAAATTAGCATGTGTGCACACTGTGTTTTTGGAGCAGAAACTCTCCAAATTCTCCTCAAATACGTAAAACATGACTCTGGTGTTGTATTAATGTATGATGATGGTTTTAATGATTCATTCATTTAGGTACCCCTTTAAAAAAATTTGCAGCCCTTGAATTGGTTCAGTATTGCAATGTGGACCTTGGCCCAAAATATGATGTGCACAATGTACGAACACAGAATTTGGATATTGTATTACACTCACTGAGTAGCTATTAGTAGTCATATTATACATTCTTTAGTAAAGTTCATCTTAATTCTAGGTAGATTCAACGCACGGAAAAAAGGAGAGCCCTATATTTACTCGAGGGTCTTCTCACAACAGGTGTGCGGGTTAATAAACCTCCAAACATCACTCGGGGATACAGCAAACATTGCTAATTAGTGTTGGGATTACAGATATGCAGGTATTTGGAGCAGCTTGTAGCCGAGTTTGGCTGAATGGATATACAAAGCAGCGGAAATAAGATTTCTCGAAGAAACGCGATTCTTAACGTGTGCACTGAGGCTTCGTGGAGCTCATTTCCTCCTGACACTTCAGAGTTAGTACTGCAGCCCCAATCATCAGAGGCGCAATGTACAATTTAGGTGTTAACCACGTGCACACAGCAACTTCTCCGAGCACATATCCCCTACAGTGAAGCGACCATGCAGCGAATGATTCATGGGAGCTTGTGAGAACGTGGGAAATATGTAAATCTTCTACATCCTTAATTAAAAAATCCCATCATCATATGTGGACGAATGAAGCAACTAGTAGGAAATACAGGACTTGAATTAATTAGTCATCACCCCTAAAAGCTTTTTACCAACTTACATTTTGCCTCCCTCTGAAGTCTGCAAAACCTGGCTCCCGAGCTGTTGTTAAACTACATCACCCAACATGACCTAACAAGCTGATAACGTACGGACCACAATGCTACCCCCATTCACCTATGGCCACGTGATGTGTGTTGCAGACAAAGTCACCATGTAGCCCCAGCCTAAGGAGTTAAGGTGGCGTCACACACATCGATATATCGTGCGATCACATGAGCGATCGCACCCGCCCCCGTCATTTGTGCATCACAGGCTATTAGTTGCCCGTGGCACACAATGTCGTTAACCCCCTGTCACACGTACTTACCTCCCTAACGACGTCGCTGTGGGTGGCAAACATCCTCTTCCTGAAGGGGGAGGGACGTTCGGCGTCACAGCAACGTCACACAGCGGCCGCCCAATAGAAGCGGAGAGGCGGAGATGAGAGGGACGTAACATCCCGCCCACCTCCTTCCTTCCGCATTGCTGGCGGCCGCAGGTAAGTTGCAGGTCGTCGTTCCCGAGGTGTCACACATAGCGATGTGTGCTGCCTCGGGAACGACGAACAGCCTGTGTCCTCTACAATCAACGATATTTTAAAAAGGAACGATGTGTCAACGATGGACGATAAGGTGAGTATTTTTCATCATTAATGGTCGTTCCTTGCTGTCACACGCAACGACATCACTAAGGATGCCGGATGTGCGTCACGGAATCCGTGACCCCAGCGATATATCGTTAGATCCGTCGTTGCGTGTGACGGGGCCTTTATTCCTAGAATTGGACGTTATCACCTATCATTAGGATGGAGGATAACTTTCTGATCTCTAGGATCTTATGGTTGGGACCCCAATGATCCTGAGATCTCTTCCATACAAGATGTAGCTTTGTAGATATTTATAGCAGTAGAGAGTAAAAATTGCTTCATGGAACCCCAGTTAATGGTCCAGCTTAGTGCTTTCACCAGTGGGCAGGTGCTGTGGAAATTTCCCTAAAGAGGTGGTCCACTACAAAGCATACTAGCCACACTGATGTAAAGCTCTGACAGAAGACTTTTTCTAAATACCTTCTGTAGTCCATACTGCCTGTGAGCGGTGCTATCCCTGTCCGCTCATTTCCATAAGGTGACCTGGGCTGCAGTGACCTCTGATGTTTGGTGATGTCACATCAACATCTGGAATTGGAAGTTGAACCGGCATCACCCAAGTGGGACCCGGTCTCCGTGATTGACTGGGCTGTGGGTAGACTTTCACCGGACATCACAGCCCAGCATCGCTCGTGCTTGCGGCGCTCTGCGGTGAAGGAGAGAACGCGAGAGATGATGGGCTGTGAGTGACGTATGATTAAACTCCACCCACAGCCCAGTCACACATGGAGACCGGGTCCCACCTCAGTAATACCGGGTCAACTTCCAATTCCAAAAGTTGCCATCACATCACTAGACATCTGAGGCTTCTGCAGCCGGTATCACGTGATGGAGGATGAGCGGACAGCGATAGCACAGAATGGACAACAGAAGGTATTTAGAAAAAGCCTTCTGTCTCAACTTTACATTGATGTGGCCACTATGATTTGTAGTGGATCATCTCTTTAACCTGCTGAATCTCAGGCTCAGATAATAATTTGTTGGGCTGGAGCATTGTCATACAGATAATGTCACACAAAGACCACAAATCCAGCGTCACAACGGGAACCTGAAAACTGAGGAAATTCACATGGTTCGTTTACACAGCCAGAGAGCACTCACCTGGACCATGGACTGGTGTTGCTCGAAGAGATCTGATCATCTCTAGATAAGTCAGAACTTTCAATTCTGGGACTATCCTTTCAAAAGACACCCCAAAATTCCTAAAACACCTACTTTTAGGAGTGGTCATACCAAGTCACATCTTTTTTTGTGGTCTAGTTCACAGGATTGTTCTGGATAAATTTGGGACTGTAGGAAGTATAGAATTACAAAACAAGTGCATGGGGCGAATTCATGCAGGACTTTGTGCAATTATCTTGGCTATATGGTGGCTCAGTGGTTAGCACTGTATGGTGGCACAGTGGTGATCACTGTATAGTGACTCAGTGGTTATTATTTCTCACCTGTAGGAAACCCACGTAAACATAGGGAAAACATACAAACTCATTGCAGATGTTGTCCTTGGTGGGGTTCTCCGGTATAAAGTGGGATTGAAATTTGGGAGGATTACAGTCATTGTCTGATATTAGATAAGAGGTTCTAAAGACAGAGTCCCAAAGGCAGTGGATGGGGCGAGCTATGTTCCAGGTCACTTTAACTTCTAAAATATCTTTATAAAAAGTTTCTACAAATGTTAGAAACCCGCAGTATATCCCGTATACACACGCCTAATATGAACTATGATCAATAGTAGAAATTCCTACTTCTACTGTACACTGTAAATAATTCAAAGTTAATTAAGGTAAAGAGCAAGTCGTCATCATAAAGCAATACTTAGAATACTTAGATCAAAACTGAGTATTTAGTTCCAAATTAAATCAATTCAAGTTCAATTATAATCCCATTTGTACAAGAAATCATTATAAAGTGCTGACTTTCTTTTTTAATAAATGCAAAGCAGAAGAATTATGTCAGTTCTAAGATTTCGTAGTCTAAGAATATTTCAGAATAACGGCAATCTCCAAGCCGCGAGTCCCAAGGTATTATAGAACTACTACTCACATCATGCTCTGAAGGCGTGCTTACTTGTATCTTATCCAGCTTTTTTAAGGATGGGTGCAAGCAACTGGTTTCTGGATATGAGGTCTGTGTGTCTCTCCCAGTAATATAGGATGGATGTGAGGTCTGTGTCTCTTTCAGTAATATAGGCTGGATGTGAGGTCTGTGTGTCTCTCCCAGTAATATAGGATGGATGTGAGGTCTGTGTCTCTTTCAGTAATATAGGCTGGATGTGAGGTCTGTGAATCTCTCCCAGTAATATAGGATGGACGTGAGGTCTGTGTCTCTTTCAGTAATATAGGCTGGATGTGAGGTCTATGTGTCTGTCCCAGTAATATAGGATGGATGTGAGGTCTGTGTATCTATCCCAGTAATATAGGCTGGATGTGAGCTCTGTGTGTTTCTCCCAGTAATATAGGCTGGATGTGAGCTCTGTGTATCTATCCCAGTAATATAGGCTGGATGTAAGTTCTGTGTGTCCCTCCCAGTAATATAGGTTGGATGTGAGCTCTGTTTGCCTTTCCCAGTAATATAGGTTAGATGTGTGTCCTGTGTGTCTTCCAGTAATAAATGGCTGGTTGTGAAGCTCTGTGTGTCTATCGCAGTAATATAGGCTAGATGTGAGTTCTGTGTGCCTTTCCCAGTAGTATAAGCTGGATGTGAGCTCTGTGTGCCCCTACCAGTAATATAGGCTGGATGTGAGGTCTGTGTGCCTCTCCCAGTAATATAGGCTGGATGTGAGTGCTGTGTGTCTCTCCCAGTAATATAGGCTGGATGAGAGCTCTGTGTGTCTTTCTCAGTATTACAGGCTAGATGTGAGTCCTGTGTCTCTGCCAGTAATATAGCCTAGATGTGTGAGTCCTGTGTCCCTCCCAGTAACATAGGCTGTGGATGTGAGCTCTGTGTGTTCCTCACAGTAATATAGGCTGGATGTGAGCTCTGTGTATCTCTCCCAGTAATATAGGCTGGATGTGAGGTTTGTGGGTCTCTCTCAGTAATACAGGCAGGATGTGAGCTCTGCGTGTCTTTCTCAGTAAATAAGCTGGAGGTAAGCTCTGTCTCACTCCCAGTAATACAGGTTGGATGTGAGCTCTATGTGTATCCCTCAGTAATATAGGCTGGATGTGAGGTCTATGTTTCTCCCAGTAATATAGGCTGGATGTGAGCTCTATGTGTCTCTCTCAGTAATACAGGTTGGATGTGAGTTGTTTGTGTCTCTCTCAGTAATATAACCTGGATGTGAGCTCTGTGTGTCTGAGGTTGTGTGTGAGCTCTGTGTGTCTTTCAGTAATATAGGCTGGATTGCAGGTTTGTGTCCCTCTACCAGTAATTTAGGCTGGAGGTGATGTCTGTATGTCTCCCAGCAATACAGACTGGATGTGAGGTTTGTATGTCTTCCTGTAGTCCAGGTGGAGGTGTGATCTTTGTGTGTCTAGGATACTGCTGTCTTTATTTACTTTCATAAAAATCCAAAACTTCACCTATTTCCTTTATTTGTGCTTTCCTCCTTTTTTATAGCCTGTTTTCTCCGCTCTCCATGTTATATGATTTCAGATACTTTCCACCCTCTCCGGTAAAGATCTGTGTACAACCCTTTCTTCCACCCTCCCACCATCAATAAGGTCTGTAGGTTCTTTGACCCAAACTCAACAGTTTTCAAAGCTGTTTAGTTGCTTAACTTTGCATCTGGGAAGCAACTGAACAATAAAAAACAAAATCTGTGCAAAGGTGACCAAAGCATTTAAGTAGCTATGATACGTGTTTTCTATGTGTGGACATAAATATATACATCATTAACTACGATGCATCACATGCAATGGTTGATTACTTGTATCTCTAAGAACCTTGTTAACACTTTTTATACTTGGTGTACTAGCTCTTTAGCGGAGGAACGGTTAATTGGAGAACCAATGAGTGTTTATGTGCATTATTGTCTGGAAGTCCTCCAGTGTAATGACAATATAAGTGCATACCAATGACCCATACTGCATCATTAGAGAAAGCCACGACCCGACACTTACGGTCCATATCTACTCATTTCAATAATCCTTTCCTTGCACTCACTTGCCTCAGCGACTCTCAGGCTTACACCTGGGGGCGCAGAGGCAGAATGGAGACAGAACTCTAAAGAGCAGTTAGAGTAAAGCCCACAAGGGGGCACACGCACCAGTGAAAGGGTAGTCAGCAAGCTTAAAGTCGGCGTCACACGGTACGATATATCGGGCGATATGTCGTCTGGCTCACGGATTCCTTGATGCACATCCGGCATCGTTAGCGATATCGTACCGTGTGACACCTCCGAACGTCTGTGAACGAGCAAAAATACTCAACTTATTGTTGGTCGTTGACACGTCGTTCATTTTCATAAAGTTGTTCCTCCTTCTGCGCGCTGGTTGTTCATCATTCCCGTGGCAGCACACATCGCTCCATGTGACACCCCGGGAACGATGAACACTGCTTACCTGCGGCCGCCGGCAATGCGGAAGGAAGGAGGTGGGTGGGATGTTATGTCCTGCTCATCTCCGCCCCTCCGCTTCTATTGGGTGGCCGCTGTGTGACGTCGCTGTGACGCCAAACGTCCCTCCCCCTTCAGGAAGAGGATGTTCGCTGCCCACAGCAAGGTCGTTTGGGAGGTAAGTACGTGTCACGGGGTTAAACGACTTTGTGCGCCACGGGCAACAAATTGCCCGTGACGCACAAACGACAGGGGAGGGTGCGATCGCTCATGCGATCGCACGATAAATCGGTGCGTGTGACGCCGGCCTAAGTCTAAACCAGGAAGTCATGTCTGAACAAGGGAGTGAGCAAGCCGTAAACAGGTGGAAGCACGAGGGTCAGAAGCCAAGAGGTCACATCAGACGCCAAAAAGTGGAAGCACAGCCGTGGTCAGGAAATGTTACCTAGGTCCGAAGCCGGAAGAGCAAGTAAGTACAAAAGAGCGGGAGGGGATCGGGGTCTGGTAGACAGGGCAGACAAACAATACAAGGGAAATGGAGGTCAGGGAGAGATAAGCTGGGTAGGGGGACGGATCAGGGCTAACTCACAAAAAACAGTTGCGCACGCTGCAGACCAGTAACTATTACTGGTGATGTTCCGAAGGTCTCCACACCATAATAAAGTGACGTGAGTCCTGGAACGAGGCACAACAGAACAGACCCCTTCCACCTGACTTAACCGAGTTAAAGTCAACCTACAGTTATGACAGCGACACACATAAAATAAATACTTTAATGACTAAAAGAACAAAATAAGACCAAAAAAATTAGACTCTGGTTCCCAATCTGGAATCTGTAAATGTTTAGGTTGAGAAATATCGAGGTTTCGTCATGTAAATGTCACCAAGGACATATTACGGTTGAGTACTTTCTCGAATAAACATTTTCATAAAACCTTAGAGGGATATTAAAATTTAGAAAAAGGGGGTCTGTTCTCTCTTTTTCCCAGTAACTAAGCGCTGGCATAAATGTCTTGGCTCCTAAAATTTCTGCCCCTCTGGTCACTGGTGATATTTCAATTAATTCCGACTAAAAGAATCCCTTCTCAAGATTTTCATAGGAAATCTTCAAATTGTAGTGAAATTTTGTCACATATATTGTAATACTTGACAAATGAACCAACATCATATTTGTCTTCAGACTGGGTCTTCAGGTTTGTGCCGACCTTTACAAATGTCAAACCACCTGGATTTCTAAACTACTGGGTGTCAGATTATCAAACTTTGGTAATTTCCTCTTCAAAATGTATGAAGCAAAGTACACATAATTATTCAGCAGGTTCATCATGTGCAAAATAAATAAAAACCTCAACGGAGTGGACTGGAGTGGGAAACCGGTATGCCAAATAATGCGCGGCGCAAACTTTGTAAGTAGGAAATTTAGGGGTTTTTTTCTTAGGAGAGAGGTGACGACTCACTCCGGGGAGACAGTGATCTTCAGAAAGTCGATGAGCAGAGAAAATAAAATTTCACGCACCATTCCTCTGACATCTAGAAGCTGTGCCTGGTATGTCAGACACTCGGCGGGTGTGGAGATTAAATTAGGAGTGGGGTTCCCTCTTAATTTATGCCAAGTGCTCCAGATAAAGGGTGAGGCTGCTATTAATTAAAGCCAAAAGGGATATGGATGGCAGGGACTCCGGCTGCTAAAGATTAATGAATATATCACAATTAGATTATTTTTGTAGCCTGGTACGTTTCAGTAAGTGATTCATTTTTCAGATGACAGTCAGCGAGGATAGAAGAATGTCACATCTCCTTATACACTGGGAACTTTTTTTTTTTGCATGCACACGTTAAGACTTCATTTCCATCCATACAGAATATCTGCAGTTTTTTCCCCTCTGGCAAGTTATAAAACCGCTGAAAGGAAACTGATGAAGGAATTGATCCTATAGATTTCTATAAGATTGTTTCTGGCGGACACAGACAGAAAAGGCCCCTATGCAAGGACAAAATATGGGCCTTTTGCAGCCCAAAAGCTCATCCTACTGCACTATTCCCCCTTCTTTATAGGTAATGTGCACCCATACGCCTTGGGCCCCTGTGCGGTCGCACAGGCTGTACCAATGATACGTCCATCCCTGATTCATCCGGTGAATCAGTTGTCAAGCCGGATCAACATGCAGGATTCTTCAATGCAACAATCAACATCGTTCCGCTGCACAAAGTGTTGTCTCCAGATCAGGAATAACAATACTCACCGGACACAACTGGTGTATGGAAACAAGCCTGAAAAGAAGGGGATCTTAGGTCAAGGAAGGGGTGTGCAGATCCCCAAGAAGATGTAATGGTTATATCATCATTACGTGATACACAGACTGCTCACAGTAGCACGAGCAACATGCAGCCTGGCGTTGTCATGTTGGAAAAATGGCTCCTGGAAAACTTTGGAGAAATGACTTTACTGCTCGTTCCACCACCAAATCAATGTAATGCTGAGCTGTTAATGTATGTGTAGTAAAAACTAGAGAGGACATGCTGTCACGCAACAAGCGTGGTGAGTGCGTTCAGACGAAGAGATGTCTGAATGCACAACAAAAACACACTTTAACAACACCACAAACAAAGGGGACACCGGGAATACAATTACAACGGTGGGTCCTGGCTCTAGTGAGAGGATAGATGGACCCCTCCTGCCCTTACCTGATCCTGTACCCTGCACTCCTAGACAGACACTATACAGGCTCCGCACCTGTCGCCGAGCAGGAATACCTGGAAGCCCTGAAGAATCCCTACTATAAACCTGGCTAGGAAATGGGTGGTAAGGTGTACTAGACCCACCGCTGCACTTATACAACAGGGGGATAGGTAAGACAAACAGGAAAATACAACCAAAATGGAGATGATCCGATATCCGGACGAATCCACGGTGGCTTCTTCCACCAAGGAGGCTAGCATACAAATGGCTTTGTAAAATCAGCAAGGTTTGCTGGGAAGCCCTGCTACTGAAACACCAAGGGGTGTGGTACAGAGCAGCAACAGCTAACCTGCATTAGAGGAGAGCTGCTAGCAGCAAAACTGGCATTAACTGTTTCTGCATCAAGAGAAGAATCCAGCTGGAGATGAGAGGCTTCAGTCCTAAAGCTGTCACTAGTCTCCAAACACAGGGAGATGACCGTGACACATGCCTTGACCCCCAGGAGTTGGACCGGTGTGTCATTCCCTCTTAAAGGCCTCTCTTGGGCACTGTCCACATGGTCTCCAACCAATCATCAGATATCATTGTGTCTAAGACAAAAGCAGCATTCATTGCTGAAGACGGCAAACCTCCTGTCCAACCTTCATTGCCATCCTACTTTGCAACATGATAGCCATTGAGAGTAGTGGAGTGAGGTTAATGAAGAGGTCTTCACAGGTGAACATCTTACTGGTCTTACTTCAGGGGCCAGGGTGCGGGGTGGCAGCTACATGGTAGGTTCCCTAACCACTTGGTGTTACATTAATTTTGTTGTAGAGCCATTTCTTTGAAGTATCTCAAGAGCAAAGGAAAAAAAATGGAGGAATCCAGGTCTCAAACATGAGATTTTCTTATGTATTCTTTCAATTGCATTCCAAACAGGTCATTGCCGAATGAGTAGCGTATCCATAATGCGTTTCAAGTGCACACGGCACTCTTAATCATGATGTGATTATCTCAAGAGCAGTTTTTCAATATGCCAATACCAGGCAACATGATGTTGTGAGCAGCCTGTGTGGCATAAATGTGCTACCATGTCCTGTAGTGTCTCCAGACTTGCCTCCCATCAAGCACATCTAGACATCATTGGTCGGCTAAGGAGCTGCCAGAAGCGGATCTTGATGATTTGCCAAAATGCATTTAGTGTTGCACAACATTTCCCAAACAACCATTAATAACTAAGGTTGATCGAATACCTCAAATATTCGGCTTCGCGAATATCCGATGAATAGGTCGCCGCTATGCGAATATTCGATGTGCAATGCAAGTCTAAGGGAAGCTCGAATAGCTCCGAATAGTTGTTATTCGGGTTTCCCATAGGCTTACATTGCACATCGAATATTCGCGAAGAGTCGATAAGCGGCGACCTATTCCGAAAATATTCGCGAAGCCGAATATTTGAGGTACTCGATCATCCCTATTAATAACCTTATAGATACCAGCCAAGACTGTACGTTTGGGGATTTCTGCATATGGTGCTAACACTTCATAGTTATTTGATCAGGAAGGGCGGCTTTGCACGTTGCGACATTGCACGTGCGATGTCGGTGGGGTCAAATCGAAAGTGACGCACATCCGGCGTCGCAGTCGATATCGCAACGTGCAAATCCTTTTTGATACGATGAACGAGCGCAAAAGCGTCGTTATCGTATCATCGCTGCAGCCTCCGACATTTCCATAATGCCGGTGCAGCGACAGGTGCGATGTTGTTCCTCGCTCCTGCGGCAGCACACATCGCTGTGTGTAAAGCCGCAGGAGCGAGGAACTTCACCTTACCTGCCGCCGGCTGCAATGAGAAGGACGGAGGTGGGCGGGATGTTTACATCCTGCTCATCTCCGCCCCTCCACTTCAATTGGCCGCCTGCCGTGTGACGTCACTGTGACGCCGCACGACCCGCCCCCTAAGGAAGGAGGCGGGTCGCCGGCCAGAGGGACGTCGCACGGCAGGTATGTGCGTGTAAAGCTGCCGTAGCGATAATAATCGCTACGGCAGCTTTCACTATATATCGAACGTGCGACGGGGGCGGGACTATCGCTGCAGCATCGGTAACACATTGTTACTGATGTCGCAGCGTGCAAAGCCCGCCTAAGTCTATCCATCCTGTGATTTCCATAATTCCATCCCATTCCGTTCTTGGTGTTGCAATTTCAATGTTGAGGTGAGTATATATATATATATATATATATATATATATATATATATATATATACATATATATGCACAGATTTTTGCTTCACCTAATTCAGTCACTCTACGACTCCTCATTGTACATTACACCTTCTCTGGTGCATGTGTCAAGTATTGAGGAAATCTCCGTAAATCCAAAAGGATCCTAAGAGACAGAGTTATCCACAATCCAACAAATCCCTCTACTTGACAAATCAGCTCTAAGGAATAAAACTGGCTTTGGATGGATTTTCTTACTGGAGTGATTTTGTCAATATCCGCACTATGGATAGACAGGACGACCATCAGTCCCGGTTCATCCACGTTGCTTTGCAGCTTGCAGTACTCTGCAGCGCTCTATACATCATCATATAGCCTCATTACTAATTAACCTGATGGAAAATATTAATGATTCTAGCAGGAAATCAAAAGTATGCCTTTCATTTATCAATCCACTCTCCTTGCCTATGGCTGGAGCACATAAATTAGACGAGGATCAGTATTGTTTCTCTGGAAGGCATTGACCGGATCAGCGGGCCAGCGATGACCTTGAGTTTTTCACCTGCAGATCGGCAACAAATACAATTTTAATTTAATCAGCAAAACCTTGGAAGATACAACTTTCTGAGCATCCTTAGGTCATTTGGTCAATCTGACTGTACATCAATATAAATAAAACATGGACCATGTGTGGGTTTCCTCTTATAAAGTTGTAAAAGTTTGAGAGAAAGCCAAAGTTTGGTTTTCATGTGTCCTTTAGATAGCGGCCTGGTTGTACTTCATATGATCCCAGTTGCAGAAATGTCAGCCGTGTTATAAATCCTTGCAGTTTCCATTTTAGCCACTAGATGTCACTAGTCACTATGCACAACCATCCTGCTTTACAACGTGCTGTGAAACTACACAATATCAATTCAATGTTTATTAGTACTGTAAAAATTCACTAACTAACATCTCCCTCGTGAGAAAAACAATAAAATCAGCTTGCCAAATGCCTTTAACCTGTCTAACCCCCTGATAAAAAGCAAAGTCTGAGTCTCCTATAGCAGCTCACCGGGGAAGGGGGGGGGGATGGAAAAGTAAAAGGGTCTGCCAATAATTAAAGGTTACTCCTAATCCATAGGATTGGGGATAAGTTACCGATTGCTGGGGGCTTAATTCACAGCTCCCAACCATTCCGGATTCAGCGGGACTGTCCCAATTTGAAGGGCAGAGCCAGTATCTCTTTGAATGATCATAAATTAATAAATACTTCTCTTCTCTGGTCTCCCAAGGACTTAAATTCATGATCTTCTAGTTCATAGGGAGCAGCTCTAGCAATGAGCCACAACCCATACTGAAGAAGATAGGAGAATTTAGTATACTTGACCTGTATTACAGGCAATGAACCCCTAAGCAGATTATACAGGTACATAGAGATACATCTGTACATAGCAGTGTATACAGTTACATAGAGATACATCTGTAAATAGCAGTGTATACACGTACATAGAGATACATCTGTACATAGCAGTGTATACAGGTACATAGAGATATATCTGTACATAGCAGTGTTTAAAGGTACATAGAGATACACCTGTACATAGCAGTGTATACAGATGCATAGAGATACATCTGTACATAGCAGCATTTATATGTACATAGAGATACAGCTGTTCATAGCAGTGTATACAGGTACATTGAGATACATCTGTACATAGCAATGTATACAGGTACATAGAGATACATCTGTATATTGCAGTGCATCTCTAGGTACCTGTGTTCTAGAGGTCAAGAGATCATCAGATCTTTTTTCTCCTATAAAACTGCTAAAAATAATGAGAAACAATTACAAAAATTGTATTTATTTTGAAGAGGGGGTGTGGCTAGTGGCATTGTCAAAATTTGCCCCGACACACTGTGGAAGCTGCACAATCTGTCCCTCTTTCTGTTTTTCAAAAGTTGGGAATGGAGCAGCACTGTGCATGCTTGATCTCTGCTCCATTCATACTGTATGAATAAAGGTGAATATAGTCGATGGCAGTCCCACAGACAATGGGATCATGAATCCAGTTTGCAGAATTGCTGGAGTCCCAGCAATTGGATCCCCGGCAAGCAACAAGTTGTTAACTTAAAGCACCACTCCTGCGTTTTGTTTTTTTTATTGCACAGCTGGAGTGGCAATTTAAATGTAAGTCCCAGCCCTCGCACTTAAGGGGGCTTTACACGTTGCGACATCGCTACCGATATATCGTCGGGGTCACGTCGTTAGTGACGCACATCCGGCGCCGGTAGCGACATCGCAGCGTGTGACACCAAGGAGCGACGATCAACGATCGCAAAATCGTTCAAAAATGGTGATCGTTGACACTTTGCTCCTTTCCTTAATATCGCTGCTGTCACAGGTACGATGTTGTTCGTCCTTCCTGCGGCATCACACATCGCTATGTGTGACACTGTAGGAATGAGGAACATCTCCTTACCTGCCTCCACCGGCAATGAGGAAGGAAGGAGGTGGGCGGGATGTTACGTCCCGCTCATCTCCGCCCCTCCGCTTCTATTGGCCGGCCGCTTAGTGACGCCGCAGTGATGTCGCTATGACGCCGAACGCACCTCCCCCTTGAAGGAGGGATTGTTGGGCGGTCACAGCAACGTCGCTGCAAACGTATGTGCGTGTGACGCTGCTGTAGCGATAATGTTCGCTACGACAGCGAGCACCAAATGTCGCGCGAGCGACGGGGACGGGTGCTATCGCGCTCGACATCGCTGGCAATCGCTAGCGATGTTGCAGCGTTTAAAGCACCCTTTAGACTCACTTGCTTCCATCTTCATCTGCTTCCAGTTAGTCTCTGGCGATTTGTGACCTGTTGGCAGCTCCAGTGTTTCATGGAGCACGCTGGAGGTCAAAACTCAATCCAAGTCTATGAGAGCCTCGTTCTGGCTCTCATAGACTTTTATTGAGAGATTGTGACGCAACTTTTGATTTACAACCAGTCAAAATTTCAGGACACCAGACTGTGCTGCGGAACAGATGAAGCCACCGGAAGGTGAGTATTAACATGGTGGCAGGGGGATTACAATTAAAGCGCTACTCCAATGCTGAAAAAAACATGCTCTGAAGTGGTGCTTTAATGACATGGAATAACGTTTCATTCTTAAACTCCTTAAGACAGGTAAGAATGAATGACAGCCCAGGCTAGCGGACTGTCATTCCCAGGTAACATTATAAAAAGGGGCATTCCATTCTTACACCTTATTTGCGAAGTGTTTGGCACTTTATTCCACCATCTTAATAAACAAGTACACTTGTAGATCCCCTTTTAAAGCCATGCTTCTACCATCTATCATCGATTTCCACTCTCTCCACCTTTATCCTTATCTTTCGCGTAGTCTCTCCTTCCTTCGCTTCCACCTCTCTCCAGCTGCCGGCCATAATTGTCTGAAATTGTCATAATGACACAGATAATGAAAATAATAACGCTTCTTTATTACAGGGAACGCCGATCAAAGTCAGCGCACGCTGCAGTCCCTGTCATTGTGTTAAGGGTGAAGGGTTTAATGTCAACATCTTTCCAGCTTCCGCAGAGCTCCTCTGCTCTAGTAATCATGGTACCCAGAATACAGGGAATTTAACCGAATAATAACCCTCGCGCACATGAGCGCCTTCCCACAACAAGAATAATGGCAGCCCTTCATTTTTACAATGGCAGTATTTCTGAATAGTTAATATCTAAATGACTCTTGGCACAATCACATCTCACTGCGGGACTAATAAAAAAAAAATCCCACAACAATGCTTTTGCAACATGGGGCTTTTCTGACAATAGGAAAAAGTAAAGTAAAAGCTGCAAATATTGGCAGCAATTTTAGGAAAATGTCAGTCTCCATTGAGTATGTTTTTACAGAATATATTAAATTGTATTTGCACTGTATGTGCTTTTATTTCATTGATGTTGGTTACAAATTCAGTCGCTTTCTTTCCACGCTGACAGCTACGTGACCTCTCATTCACAAATGACAAAGAGTTAATGTTCCCTAAACCACTTGCCAAATCTCCACGAATGTCTAGGAGGTTCCAGTATAAAGGGGAGCAGAGCTGGAACAATGGAGATTGATGAAGCAGAGCTAGAAAGGCATCTGGCTGCCTGGAACAGTGGAGACTGATGAAGCACAGCTAGAAAAGCATCTGGCTGCCTGGAACAGTGGAGACTGATGAAGCAGACCTAGAAAAGCATCTGGCTGCCTGAAACAGTGGAGACTGATGAAACAGAGCTAGAAAAGCATCTGGCTGCCTGAAACAGTGGAGACTGATGAAACAGAGCTAGAAAAGCATCTGGCTGCCTGGAACAGGGAGACTGATGAAGCAGAGCTAGAAAAGCATCTGGCTGCCTGGAACAGTGGAGACTGATGAAGCAGAGCTAGAAAAGCATCTGGCTGCCTGAAACAGTGGAGACTGATGAAGCAGAGCTAGAAATGCATCTGGCTGCCTGGAACAGTGGAGACTGATGAAGCAGAGCTAGAAAAGCATCTGGCTGCATGGAACAGTGGAGACTAAGGAAGCAGAGCTGGAAAAGCATCTGGCTGCCTGAAAGAGTGGATACTGATGAAGCACAGCTAGAAAAGCATCTGGCTGCCTGGAACAGTGGAGACTGATGAAGCAGAGCTAGAAAAGCATCTGGCTGCCTGAAACAGTGGATACTGATGAAGCACAGCTAGAAAAGCATCTGGCTGCATGGAACAGTGGAGACTGATGAAGCAGAGCTAGAAAAGCATCTGGCTGCCTGAAACAGTGGAGACTGATAAAGCAGAGCTAGAAAAGCAGCTGGCTGCCTGGAACAGTGGAGACTGATGAAGCATAGCTAGAAAAGCATCTGGCTGCCTGAAACAGTGGATACTAATGAAGCAGAGCTAGAAAAGCATCTGGCTGCCTGGAACGCTGGAGACTGATGAAGCACAGCTAGAAAAGCATCTGGCTGCCTGGAACAGTGGAGACTGATGAAGCACAGCTAGAAAAGCTTCTGGCTGCCTGGAACAGTGGAGATTGATGAAGCAGAGCTAGAAAAGCAGCTGGCTGCCTGGAACAGTGGAGACTGATGAAGCACAGCTAGAAAAGCATCTGGCTGCCTGGAACAGTGGAGACTGATGAAGCAGAGCTAGAATAGCATCTGGCTGCCTGGAACAGTAGAGACTGATGAAGCAGAGCTAGAAATGCATCTGGCTGCCTGGAACAGTAGAGACTGATGAAGCAGAGCTAGAAAAGGATCTGGCTGCCTGGAACAGTGGAGACTGATGAAGCAGAGTTAGAAAAGTATCTGGCTGCCTGGAACAGTGGAGACTGATGAAGCAGAGTTAGAAAAGCATCTGGCTGCCTGGAACAGTGGAGACTGATGAAGCACAGTTAGAAAAGTATCTGGCTGCCTGGAACAGTGGAGACTGATGAAGCAGAGCTAGAAATGCATCTGGCTGCCTGGAACAGTGGAGACTGATGAAGCAGAGCTAGAAAAGCATCTGGCTGCATGGAACAGTGGAGACTAAGGAAGCAGAGCTGGAAAAGCATCTGGCTGCCTGAAAGAGTGGATACTGATGAAGCACAGCTAGAAAAGCATCTGGCTGCCTGGAACAGTGGAGACTGATGAAGCAGAGCTAGAAAAGCATCTGGCTGCCTGAAACAGTGGATACTGATGAAGCACAGCTAGAAAAGCATCTGGCTGCATGGAACAGTGGAGACTGATGAAGCAGAGCTAGAAAAGCATCTGGCTGCCTGAAACAGTGGAGACTGATAAAGCAGAGCTAGAAAAGCAGCTGGCTGCCTGGAACAGTGGAGACTGATGAAGCATAGCTAGAAAAGCATCTGGCTGCCTGAAACAGTGGATACTAATGAAGCAGAGCTAGAAAAGCATCTGGCTGCCTGGAACGCTGGAGACTGATGAAGCACAGCTAGAAAAGCATCTGGCTGCCTGGAACAGTGGAGACTGATGAAGCACAGCTAGAAAAGCTTCTGGCTGCCTGGAACAGTGGAGATTGATGAAGCAGAGCTAGAAAAGCAGCTGGCTGCCTGGAACAGTGGAGACTGATGAAGCACAGCTAGAAAAGCATCTGGCTGCCTGGAACAGTGGAGACTGATGAAGCAGAGCTAGAAATGCATCTGGCTGCCTGGAACAGTAGAGACTGATGAAGCAGAGTTAGAAAATCATCTGGCTGCCTGGAACAGTGGAGACTGATGAAGCACAGCTAGAAAAGTATCTGGCTGCCTGGAACAGTGGAGACTGATGAAGCAGAGTTAGAAAAGTATCTGGCTGCCTGGAACAGTGGAGACTGATGAAGCAGAGTTAGAAAAGCATCTGGCTGCCTGGAACAGTGGAGACTGATGAAGCACAGTTAGAAAAGTATCTGGCTGCCTGGAACAGTGGAGACTGATGAAGCAGAGTTAGAAAAGCATCTGGCTGCCTGGAACAGTGGAGACTGATGAAGCAGAGCTAGAAAAGCATCTGGCTGCCTGGAACAGTGGAGACTGATGAAGCAGAGTTAGAAAAGCATCTGGCTGCCTGGAACAGTGGAGACTGATGAAGCAGAGCTAGAAAAGCATCTGGCTGCCTGAAACAGTGGAGACTGATGAAGCACAGCTAGAAAAGCATCTGGCTGCCTGGAACAGTGGAGACTGATGAAGCAGAGCTAGAAAAGCATCTGGCTGCCTGAAACAGTGGATACTGATGAAGCACAGCTAGAAAAGCATCTGGCTGCATGGAACAGTGGAGACTGATGAAGCAGAGCTAGAAAAGCATCTGGCTGCCTGAAACAGTGGAGACTGATAAAGCACAGCTAGAAAAGCAGCTGGCTGCCTGCAACAGTGGAGACTGATGAAGCATAGCTAGAAAAGCATCTGGCTGCCTGAAACAGTGGATACTAATGAAGCAGAGCTAGAAAAGCATCTGGCTGCCTGGAACAGTGGAGACTGATGAAGCACAGCTAGAAAAGCATCTGGCTGCCTGGAACAGTGGAGACTGATGAAGCACAGCTAGAAAAGCTTCTGGCTGCCTGGAACAGTGGAGATTGATGAAGCAGAGCTAGAAAAGCAGCTGGCTGCCTGGAACAGTGGAGACTGATGAAGCACAGCTAGAAAAGCATCTGGCTGCCTGGAACAGTGGAGACTGATGAAGCAGAGCTAGAATAGCATCTGGCTGCCTGGAACAGTAGAGACTGATGAAGCAGAGCTAGAAATGCATCTGGCTGCCTGGAACAGTAGAGACTGATGAAGCAGAGCTAGAAAAGGATCTGGCTGCCTGGAACAGTGGAGACTGATGAAGCAGAGCTAGAAAAGCCAGATCTAATGAAGTTTAGTTGGGATAATGACAACTGGAGGGGTGTAGATACCAACTACCTGAATACTCAGGTGGCATTCTGCTGTCTAATCTAGGTTTTAATGACCAAGATCGATAAAGTCATCAGAGCACATTAGGCTGCACAGTAGAAGAGATGTGACATTCCAGCTTCAGCTGTGCTGGAACCAAGACCTACTTGTAACTAGTGCTGTCATGTTCCATTTGATGATGGAGCCCTTGTGTCTAAATGCACTTTGATGAAGAGACATAAAGGTATGTAGGGGGAAGAGGACGAGTTGTGGTCAAAAAGGGGATTAAGGCTTTGTGCATTGCAATCAATATGCTCCCAGAAGAGCATCCCTAAAAATTGGCAAGTATGCCTGGACAAATGTAAAAGGTCCACCTTGTAGACCAGTTTGTGGCAGCAGCAGGCTCCATCTGATGATAGAGCCCTGGCAGCCATATGAATAATTAAGGGGTATGGAAGAGAAGTGAAAAGAGTGTGGCCTGAAAGGAGGGTATGGGTATGCGCTGGCGTCCTGGGTTCAATTCCCACCAAGGACAACATCTGCAAGGAGTTTGTATGTTCTCCCCGTGTTTGCGTGGGTTTCCTCTGGGTTCTCCGATTTCCTCCCACACTCCAAAAAACAGACAGATAGGGAATATAGATTGTGAGCCCCAATGGGGACAGTGTTGTCAATGTATGTAAAGCACTGTGGAATTAATAGCGCTATACAAATTAATAAATATAATTTATATATATATATATATATATATATATATGTATATATATATAAATAAATATATATATATTATACATATATGAATATTCTCTCAGAAGGTCATGCCTAAAAGTTGACAAGTTTGACTACTCACATCTACAAGAGCCCCCCGACAAACCTATTCTAAGACAGGAAAACCCAAAACACTCTTTGTGAGCTAAAAAAATTGCCTTAAAACTTGGCTATCATATGCAAAAGAATATGATATGGACTAACGCTAATTATTATTACTCAAGAAATGGAACAGGTCCTCTATAAATAGGCGCATTTCACAGATTTGTTCAGACAATAACTTGCACAACTTCACTTTTTAAAGTTATTTCCAAGATTAAAATATTGATAATGCATCCTTAGCATAGGGGTAAGGCTAAAGGGTGCTTTACACGAGACGACGGATTGTGCGATGCATTGTCAGGGTCACGGTTTTCGTGACGCACATCCGGCATCATACATGACGTCGTCTCGTGTGAAACCTCTGAGCGACGCAGTATCGCTCACAAATCGTGAGTGGTGTACTCGTCGCTCAGTTTCATAATATCGTTTATTTTTCCTGCAGCAGGTTGTTCATCGTTCCCATGGCAGAACACGGCGCTCCGTGTGACACCACGGGAACAATGAATACAGCTTACCTGCGTCCCGTGGCTCCCGCCGGCAGTGCGGAAGGACGGAGGTGGGCGGGATGTTTACATCCCGCTCATCTCCGCCCCTCTGCTTCTATTGGCCGGCCGCTGTGTGACGTCGCTGTGACGCCGAACGTCCCTCCCCATTCAGGAAGTGGACGTTTGCCGCCCACAGCGAAGTCGCTCAGCAGGTAAGTACGTGTGACGGGGGTTTCACGACACGGGCAGCGATTTGCCAGTGACGCACAAACGACGGGGGCGGGTACGATCGATTGAGAAATCGCACAATCGGTCGTCCCGTGTAAAGCAGGCTTTAGGCCAGTACATAGGGAAAGGAACTATGCAGCTCATCTCCATTTACAGATTGCATCTGGCTAGAGCTGTAAACAGCTGATCGGTGTGGTTGCTGGGTGTGGAACCTCCACCGACATAAGGTAGATAAAGTTCTCCATATACTAAGATTAGCAAGATTGGAAAACCCCTTTAAAGGGAATTTGTCACTAGGTAAATAAATGGCCAGTTCTTGCTCTTATTTTATTCCTGCTGCTCTGCTGAGTAATACGGTTGTTATTTTTTTTTAAATCCGCCATACGGTTCCAGAGATACGAGTCTTTTTATTCAGTGCTAATTTTATTAGACTTTATGAAGGGGAGTGGCTTGTAGGATTCTCTATGGGCGTGTCTTTAGGCTGCTCTGATTACCCCATGAGTCACGCCCCCTTAGTAAAGACCATGAAAGTAGCACTAAACAAAAAGGCCCATATCTCTGGAATCATATGGCAGATAAAAGCAAAAAACAAAAACTGTCATACTCAGGGGATCAACACAAAGAATATCAAAGGAAAAACTGGTCACTATAAACATCATACCAAGTTCCCTTTAAATGGCCAAAAAAGTTGGAAGATGACAGATGTAATGGCAGTCATATTGATTGTCACAAAGTTTACCCAAAAAGATATATCTGAGATTGAAAAAAATCATTTTGTTGATAGAATATTTTTGCACGTCACAGGCACGTCGGTCGATATACGCCATCAGTGCGACAACTTATATTTCATTTTAGAGGTTCTTTAAATGAAGCGCTTTCATTTCACCAAGTACTATGTTCTTGAAGTGCTGCCCATAATAGACATCAAAGTCTGCAGCTGGACACCTGTACCCGACAAAAAGCCCTGGTTTAACACATAACCTTAATCATTCATTGAACATTTGAAGGAAAAGGGAACTATGATAGAAAAATCCACATACAAGTGTAGATGAAAGCCAATTCCGCAGAGAATTGATAAAACATTCTTTCTGTAGTTGACAACTGACAAGTTCAGGAGAATTACAAGATAGCAATATTTACAAGACAGGGATGGAGTGCTAAAGAATGGCGGCCAGGTTGATGGTGGGATAAAGGAAAGGGACCTTCAAAAACATTATACCCTAAGGCTTCGCTTACATCCGAGTTAGAGGTTCCGGTAGGGGTCCATAGGATCCATCAAATACCGCTGATTTCTATCATGGGATCTATGAAAGATCAAACGCCATGAGACTAATTGTCACACCATTGAGTTTTATTTCCAAGCATTACTAGGTAGATTTGCTAATCAAAAGCCGGGGAAGGATGAGTAACATCATTATTGGGGCTGTAATGTCTGGTATGTTTCAAAGCATGGTTGGTTTCTTCCAGAAACGGCACCATACTTGATTTTAGACCACTCATACCACCTCTTACAACAATGGATAAGGCTAGTTTCACACTTGCGTTGAACGGTATCCGTTGCATTGCTTTGTGTGACGGATGCAACGGATGTGTTGCATATAGTGGCACAACGGATGCAACGGATGCTGCAAAACAACGGAATCCGTTTTGATTTTTTTTTTACAGTTTTACCGGCGGCAGACTATTGTGAACAATCAGCTGATCGCTCCCTGCAGCCGGCCGCCGGGTGATCAGCTGATCGCTCCCTGCAGCCGGCCGCCGGGTGATCAGCTGATCGCTCCCTGCAGCCGGCCGCTGGGTGATCAGCTGAGCGCTGTCACTTGCCGGCCACCGGGTGATCAGCTGATCCCTCCCTGCAGCCGACCGCCGGGTGATCAGCTGAGCGCTGTCACTTGCCGGCGGCCGGGTGCTCAGCTGAACGTTCGGCCACCGCGAGCCAAAATAAAGTTTGTGATTTAAAAAAAAAAAAAAAAAAATGAGCATGCACAGTGAAATCCAGAGGATTCCGCTGCTCAAAACAACGTTACATGCTGTGTTCCAACCGCTGGGCGGAAGCAACGGAGCGTCGCCCAGCGGAAGCAACGCAGGTCCTTTTGGTACAATCCGTCATCCATATAAGTCTATGGGAAACAGCGGAATCCGTTAACGGATTCCGCTGTTTTCCAAAAGGGCGGATTGTAACAGAAGGAAAACAACGCAAGTGTGAAAGTACCCTAAGACTGAGTGGTAGACATTGGATGTGAGCACCCCTTATTTTAATTGGACATCATTGTTGGGGCTGTAGTGTCTGGTATGTTTCAAAGCATGGTTGGTTTCTTCCAGAAACGGCACCATACTTGATTTTAGACCACTCATACCACCTCTTACAACAGTGGATAAGACCGAGTGATAGACATTGCAAGCAAGCACCCTTTTTCTTAATTGGACCCAATTTACTGGGTCCAATTAAGCTGGTCGGTCCTCGGATAAAGCATGCACACATCTTTTTTAGCCTGTGGGATTTTTCACATGTCCATGGGAAAATAGGAGACATTTGCAACCAAAAAATTACCCTCTAAAATTGATCTGCAAAAGTAAAGTCTGTACATTGCCATCCGTGTTGTATCTGTGCACTGTCTGATTTTTAATGAGGGGCTGAAAATTGTGAAAACTCCATCAGTTTTCTTTCTCCTACGAGAAAAACGTATGACACGTGGAGGGTGAAATCGGGCACATGGGTCAAAAATGGATTAAGATCAGATCCCTGGTCCCGAGAAAAATGACTGTGTGCCGTATCCTGTTCAAAGGGACATCATAGATGGCGTTTCCCGCTTGGAACCCCCATTTATGGGCTGAAGCAGAAGGATGATATCAAGAAGTGACTCTAGCTCTGATGTTCTTGGCCAACAATGTGCTGTATTCCGCTGTCGTCCATTCATCAGCCTGGTCACTGTGTGATATTATGTCAGAGCCCTTGCCCGGATTGTATCGGACGGTACTGATAAACATATTGCTCCCTATTCCTTTTTATTTAATACATTTACTTGTAGCTATCCATCGCTTTCACAATGTGAGGACAATTTTCAGAGACATTTGGCTGCAGGAGAGAACATCAATTCAGATTGTGCTCAGCACAGTGTAGACAGAACACTACTCCTCTCAGCACGACCTGATTAAAGAACGAGGGCGATAATGGGCTTTTATTGTATTTAAATTGTCCTATTTATTAAGTATGAACCTCCTTACAAAAGAGTAAACAGATTGTGAAGATTTCATGAAGTACATGTGTGTGTATATAAGCTTCGCGTAGTAATAATCTAATTAGAGTAAAGGAGATTTTAATGGATTAGTTGTATATAAAGCATATTTTCAAAAATATAAATATTTGTATGTATATATGTATGTATGTACATGTATGTATGTGTATATATATATATATATATATCAGCCTATGTTGATGCTAGTTTACATATATATACAATATAATACATCACCAAATAGTCCTCTATACCTGACCACACTGAATAAACAATGAAATACACAATTTTTAACATACAAGTCGAAAATAAACCAGTGACAATCAACAACAGTTATTTAAATTATATATTTTATTAGATACAATAAAATCAAAGTGCCTCAAAAGATCAAAAGTAAGGCCCACGAGTTGGTCTGAATACAAATAATCAAAATAATCCAAAATAGCACCCCAATAAATACAGGAAAAATGTATAGAAATAAAAAAAAAACACTCAAAATGAGAATATAATAGGGATAACACCCTAACAGTAACTTATATAGACTGTAACATATCAATCAGTATTACACCAGAAGGTACCGTATAACACTTAATACGTGCTGAACAAAAACCAGTGGGAATGATCATATTACCTGAAATCAATGGTGGTACGGTACTAGAGATCAGGGCAGTCGCATGCCTACACCCTGACACGTGTTTCGCAGTAGTATCCTCAGGGGGCGTATTTATAGGTTACCTCACCTACTGTATATGTGATCTTTAAACATTACCAGTGGATGTATATATGCACACTGAGTTTATTTTATAGGTTTTAGCATCACTACACTGTTAGGGTGTTATCCCTATTATATTCTCATTTTCGGTGTTTTTTATTGATTTCTATACATTTTTCCAGTATTTATTGTGGTGGTATTTTTGATTATTTTGATTATTTGTATTCAGAGCGACTCATGTGCCTTACGTTTGATCTTTTGAGGCACTTTGATTTTAATCTAATAAAATATATAATTTTAATAATCGTTGATCTTGTCACTGGTTTATTTTCGATTTATATGTTGAAAATTGTGTATTTCATACATACATTATGTAGTCTTTCTTGTATACATATAATATGTAGTCTTTCTTGCAAACCCAGATCTTTTTGCCTTCAATTACTGGAAGATTGGTACCATTGTCAGGCATGTTAGCTCTTGTCACTAGTCATGATTCCTTTGTCACTTGCCACCCATTGGGTCAATCACAAAATACTTTCCATTCCGTGCACTTTGTATAATTGGCTCTATGCCTCTGACCTAAATGTTGTTGCTTTTTATCCATTAAAGGGTTATTCTTACATCGTCTTTTGAGCAATCGCAACCCTGCAGTCTCCTTACTTCCTAGTTTCTGGGTGGGCTTCTCTGTTTGAGTTACAATTGTGGTCAGTAGCAGAGATGTAGTATTAGGCCGGAGTCACACTTACAAGTGCCTCGCGTGTAACTCGTGCAAGTCTCTCATTGAATCACCCGGCACGGCTGCACACTCTCCGGACAGGAGCGTGTCATCTGCATTTAGATACATGCAACCGACCCGCTCCTGTCAGGAGAGAGTGCAGCCGTGCCGGGTGATTCAATGAGAGACTCACGCGAGTTACACACGAGGCACTCGCAAGTGTGACTCCGACCTTAGAAAAACTATAAAGTTTAGCACAAGTTTTGGTGTAACATATTCAGTGATTTCTTTTGGAATGTGTACACTGTTATCACTGTATATACACTTAGCGATAACAGGACATTTAAACAAGCACACAGCTCTGGACAGTGTGAGTTCTGATTCCACGGGATTGATAAAAACAGCTAGTCAGGAGCTAGGAGGAGAAACATGAGCAGCTAATTTCTGAATAGAAATCAATGGGCTGGAGAGAGGTGGCTAGTATGCTAAGATTTAACTCCTCTCCTGGAATGTAACTTCTGTGCACTCTAAAGGCTGCTTTACACCTTACGATATCACATACGATATCGTATGCGATCGTACCCGCCCCCATCGTATGTGTGGCACGTTCAATTTGTTGACCGTGTCGCACAAACGATTATTTCCCGTCACACGTACTTACCCTTCCATACGACCTCGATGTGGGCGGCAAACATCCACTTTCTGGAGTGGGAGGGACGTTCGGCGTCACAGCATAGTCATGCGGCAGCCGGCCAATAGAAGCGGAGGGGCGGAGATGAGCGGGGCGTAAACATCCTGCCCACCTACTTCCTTCCCTATTGCTGGCGGGAGCCGCGGGACGTAGGTAAGATCTGTTCATAGTTCCCGGGGTGTCATACACTGCGATGTGTGGTACCTCGGGAACATTGAACAACCCGACATGCAATTTTAAGGAAATGAACGACGTGTATGCGATGAACGGTTTTACGTTCAATCGCAATCGCACGTAGCTGTCACACACTACAACACCACTAACGATGCCGGATGTGCGTCACTTACGACGTGACCCCGCCGACACATCGTTAGATTTGTTGTAGTGTGTAAAGCCCGCTTTAGTTAGGGTCTGGACAGGCACAAGTGGCTGAGCTCCATAGAAAAGAGCTGTACATTATGAAATAAAAAAAAAGCTCTCATTACAGGAGAATCAAACCTCAGCAAGTCAATTACAAATCTCCTTATTTTCATGCTGTCTAACTGATTAAAGCAATTTAATAGTTCGAGAATACTGCTTTAAGAGTAGGTCAGATGGGAATATGCCTCCACCCTAGTTTATAATCTATAAGATTTTGCATTCTTTTTTTAGCAAAGAAGAAAATCAATGAATGCTGAAAAGTGTAGTTCAATGGTGACGTAAATGATGGACGACGTAGCTAGCTTCTCTCAAGCTTCATTACAAATTAATGTTATAGAATATTGGCGTAAGATCCTTCACAGGAGGCCTTAAAAGTAGGATAAGCATGACCTAAAATGACACTTAATTTTCTATTAGTGGCTCAATTTCACTAACACTTCTTTCATTAAGCTGAATTCCGATTGAAGGATCTCCTACATATGGCTGGTGCCAGCACCAAGCTCACCGGGCAAGTGCCCATGTCATTCTCATGGCAGTTGGGCATCCTACTAAAGACCCTTGAGTCTGTCATATTTGTTCACCTATAAAATGAAATCTGGGGGTAATGTATATAGGTTCCTCAAGAGTTCATACCCACATGATATTTCACTGCTCGAACACGGGGAGAACACGCAAACCCCTTGTAGATGTTGTCCTTGGTGGAAATTGAACCCAGACCTCCACCGCTGCAAGCCACGGAGCTACTGTGCTGCCAATATTCCCCTTGGCCTTTTTTGTGCAGTATAACAATCTGGTTTAAGGTTATAAACCTTAAAATGTTTCACATTTTTTATATTTTCATAAACAAACATAAAACACATTGATCTACATTTACCACTAACATAAAGTACAATGTGTCACGAAACAAAAATATAAATTGGGCTGAGTGAAATTCGATTTTTTTTATCGGATTGAACTCATGCGATTCACACTTTAGATTGACCCCGGCCTTAAAATATCTGTCTGGAAAATCCAGTCCAAAAATCAAATGTATATGTGCTCCATGGGAACATAACCGTATATATTAGAGCCAAGGTAGCCAAATCCAAAAATTTCAGCTGGAAAGGTTGACTAACCTATGGCTATGGGGGCTTACCAACTCTCCCCTGATATCACGTCTCCACCAGAGTCGCTTTCTGCTTCGATCACCAGACGCCGCGGTGTCACCACAGAGGGCGGTGCTGTGTACGGGGGTGCAGTCAGTGGCTCTGTTGGGCGCAGGCTCCGCTCATCTATTAAGTTGAGTTTTACCAGGACCTGCAATACCACTGGTTGACTGTGGTGGTGTGTGCCTTCCAGCTGAAGTAACTAACTTTCAGCTAGGCCAATGGGAAGGCACCACACCCCTCTTATGCTAACTTCCTTCTGCTGGGAGGTGCCAGATATAGTCCTGTTATTCCCTGCTGGTCTCTGGTTCCTTGCTGTTTGTTTGTATTCCCATGTATTGACCCTTAGCTTCATTACCTGACCACTCTTCTGCCTGCCGTTTCTGTACTTCGCTGCTACGGTAGCTCCGGTTTTGACCCTTAACTTCATTACTTGACCCTTCTTCTGCCTGACATTTCTGTACTTCGCTGCTAGCTCCGGTTTTGACCCTTAGCTTGATATCTGACCACTCTTTCGCCTGACGATTTTTGTCCCTGTTTTACCTTCCGAATTTGACCCTGCCTTGTTACTATTCTCAGGACTGCAGTCTTCCACGGGCAGTGATCACCTGGGCCCTATCGTAATTCCAAATCCCTGTATAGAGGTTAAAGGGTTCTGGGGTCCGGGTTCCTGCTTTGTGGGCGGTTGCCTCTATCCATCTGTTTCACGGATCCTGAGTCTGTGGCTCCAAGCAGGCGTCAAACCTGATGTCATCTGTACTCGAATGGTGGAATGTTTGGTTCTCAGGGAACATAAAAATGTCTAGCAATGGCTTACACCCCACTCCCCATTGAAAACTCATGCACTCTCAACCAAACTAAATATGCATATGTGTATGTGTGATGCCCTGGCACAGCCAGGTTGTCACATAAAGAGTTAATCCTCCTTGGTAATATGATCTCACACCGGTGCAGCCAGACAAGCACAGCCCCAGTGTAAGGGAAAAGCAGAGGAGAGGGGAGGGGCTGGAGCAGAGAGTGTGTGGAGGCAGACAGGACAGAGGTCTGGAGTTTATCTCCCAGGCTGGGAGTGAAGTGTTCTCCAAAAGGGCCGGGGCAGGCCGTAGTGAGGAAGGGGCCAGAACAGGTAGCCGGAGCCGGGCGGTGGCCCCTCGGTACCTGGGTACCCGGATCACTACAGGGGAGTAGATTCCCCGTCCCCGGCTGAGGAGAAAGAGGAAGAAAGAGGAAGAGAGAGGAGGAAAAGGCACTTGACTGCAGGGAAGAAACAACAAGGGCTGCTGCACCGTGCGTGGGACTCTAACACCCCCGTACCGGAGGCCGCGGACACCGGCAATTCTTAGTTCACCAGTGACTCCGTGTGACTTTCTTGTGAGTACACCCGTGCCCTCGGGCACCGCACTGCAGCACTGCGCCCTGCTCCCTGCTTTCCCCATCACCGGGCCCCGGGACAACCAACCCCTACCCACGGAGGGGCAACACAACATCTAGCTGCTCCACTTCGCCATCCCCGGGATCCCCGTATTGAGCAGCGGTGGTGAAATCACCACAACCGTGGGTGGCGTCACGAACTATAACAATTCCCCTTACCAAATCCCCTTTTTCTGTGGAGCCTGGGATCACAGACCGGGTCACGCCATCGTGATACCCACAGAAGTGACTCTGTGACCCGGATCTGAGTACCCCTGGTCCCCGGGCGAAACATATGGAGACTAGGAGAACGCTACAAGAATTGGGCTGACTGCTATTAAATGTGTGTAAACACCTTGAGATAGTCTTGGATTGCTGATTTTCGACAGTTACTCGATTTTGATGGTCAGTGTACATTTCATCGTAACCAGGCTGCAAATGTTTCAAGTCTAGACACCGTAGATTTTAGCACCTGGCAAAGCGTTGATTAATTTTTACATCCTTGGACACAATGAAATGGGTGAAGTGTTTCTTCCAATTAATATGTTTAGTGAAGTACATGTGCTCAGTGACATTCTTCCCGGAGTGACAGGGAGAGTATGTTACCAGCATGCAGTCTTCTTGCCCAGGGTTAGAGGAAAGTTTCCTTTATTAATTCTCCACATTTCCTCCCAGCATCTAGCAGAATCTACAGGCAAGAGCCCATGTGGATTTGCAACCTGCACTGTCCCAGTGACATAATTAGGGTAATCAATAGTCATTACTAGCAGGCATCTGTTGGCGGTGACACTCGGAGGGTCCGCTGGGAAACACACTGTGAATGGAGCAGGAACAGGGTGTCTCGGGAGGGACCCTGACATTCAACTCTCAGCAAGTGGCAGAAGTAATTCTACTAGTGCAACAGCCATCATTTGGCACCCCGGGCAATGTGGCACCTGTGGGGGGGAAGACAAGGTGTAAATAAAGGGCTTAGTATGGCAGTAACCATATGGCTTTGGACAAGAGAAGCTTGGGTTTATATATAGCGGGTGAACTAATGCAATATTTGTATAGTGGATATAACATTTTAACGTCTTGCCAAACAGTGGTGTAAATAATTTATAAAAGGGGCTGTCCAGGTAAAAAAAAAAATAATAAAAAAAAAATCATATACCCCCTCAGTGATTTCTGAGTTAAAGATTTTGTCTGGGATTGAAAAATGTTTTGCTAATGCAGGAAGTTGATTAAAAAATAAATAAACAAATAATACTCATTACTCAACCAATGATTGGCTGCAGCGGTCACATGCATGTATGACGAGTCATCACTGCAGAGACCGGCAGGGACAACTTATACTGAGTGCAGGAAGTTGATTAAAAATAAATAAACAAATAATACTCAACCAATGATTGGCTGCAACGGTCACATGCACGTACGACGAGTCATCACTGCAGAGACCGGCAGGGACAACTTGTACTATGTATTTGTATATTCTCTATCATTTTATCACACTTCTAACAGTTAGTCATTATTTTTAGATCCCTTTAGTAGACAGGTGATCCCATGTTAAGGATCTGTATTTCGTGGCCAGAGTGACCATCACCATCGCTAGAAGACCGGTCATGGATTAGGCAGGCAAAAAATGACATACTGTAACTTAACACCATGTAATACTGTATTTCCCCTGTGGAGGAGCTGCATGAAAAGTAAAAATATAGGCAACATAGATCTAACTGAGAATATGTCTCCAGTACGTATTTTAGAAGAAAGTGGGTATTTCCATTGAGAGACATGTAATGACTGACAGTCTGCTCTCCTGATCTACATGTCTCAAACTGTTAACATTCCCCATTTAAAATAAACCCTCGAGTCAGATTCTCAGGGAGATTTGCACCCGCCCTTAGATCTTTACAGCTCATTTACAGATTAAGAAAAACATGGATTTCTCTGTAATATGGTTGCTTTCACAGTGTGTTCCAATCTTCGTTCAGTGGTCCTGTCGGGGCTTCCATCTGAAACCCATTTTGCGGGGGATAAGGACTGAAGCCCTGATGGGATCACTGACTCCGGATCGGGAACGCAGTGTGAAAGCAGCCTTAGGTGGGCTTTACACGTTGCGACATCGCGGCCGATATATCGTCGGGGTCACGTTGTTAGTGACGCTCATCCAGCGCCGGTAGTGACATCGCAACGTGTAAATCCTACCTGCGACGATGAACGAGCACAAAAGTGACAAAAATCGATGATCTGTGTCACGTCGTTCATTTCCATAATGTCGCTTCTGCTGCTGATACGATGTTGTTTGTCGTTCCTGCAGCACCACACATCGCTGTGTGTGAAGCCGCAGGAATGACAAACATCTCCTTACCTGCGTCCAGCAGCAATGTGGAAGGAAGGAGGTGGGCGGGATGTTATGTCCCGGTCATCTCCGCCCCTCCGCTTCTATTGGCCGGCCGCTTAGTGACGTCGCGGTTACGCTGAACGCACCTCCCCCTTGAAGGAGGGATTGTTCGGCGGTCACAGCGACGTCGCCGACAAGGTATGTGCATGCGAAGCTGACGTAGCGATAATGTTCGCTACGGCAGCAAGCACAAGATATCGCATGTTTGACGGGGGCGGGTGCTATCGCGCTCGACATCGCTAACAATCACTAGCGATGTCGCAGCGTGTAAAGTACCCCTAAGACATAGGATAAGAGATATCAAGGTATTATTTTATTCAGCTTTCTATGACTTCTTAGGAGGGTTGATCTTACTGACAGATGGAGTTAAAGTATTTGATACCCCTCATATCATTAATTAATACTTCTTCTGTTCATGAATATTAACTTGGATACCAGTTTGAGAACATAAGCCACCAAGTCCAGTACTATTTTTAAAGGCATTTTCAATCTGTAGGCACTAAGGCAGATGATCTCCATCCACAGGCAAAAGATGTAGAGCTTGATTTCTCATGAGCAGCATTCTTCACGCCGGTCTGGATGAGGAGATGTGCTGGAGTCATATGCTTTTGATTCATGAAGAGATGAGCGAACCTGAAAAGATAAGTTGGGTGTTCATACCGAACACAAACTTTACTAAAAATTCAGTGTTCGAGTTCGGAGATCGGGTGCATTACGTATGCCAACCACTCGAACAAGCATTGCTGTGCTTGGGTACGCTCAATGCTCGGCCCAGTGTTTCATCGGCTTACAATGGGGTTAACAACAGAGTTATTGGATGTACTGTGTACCAAAAAAAGAAACTGGAAAAACCCTGTCCACCCTCCCCCGGAAGGGTTCTGTTTATGGCTGGCTGCATGTGGGCGGACACCCGAACTGCCAAATTAGTGACTTCTATTGGGGTTCAGGTCAAAGTCTGGGTCTAAAACCAAACTTTATCTAAAGTCCGGCTAAACCCACCTAACTGAACTTCCACGAGTTGGCTTGTCTCTAATGAAGAGGTGTATCCCTCTTCATGAACCATGAGCATCAGACGATTGGCATTCACCTCTATCACTGGTCATTTTCTTTTTCTGAGAAGATAATCATTGTGACCACCCAACATACCATATTTTTTTTTTTTTTAAGTCATAGAACTTTTTATTAGTTTATCATCAACATACAGTAAAAAATAATTTATTCATACAAAAATAGCCCCTACCCATCCCTAATATGACCCTAAAAAAGGTCAAAATATTTTTCTAGTCAAGTCATAAAGATAGCAATCTTTAATTAATACCTTCCTAGATCTTATAGTCCGAGACACCATTCGAGACAGGAACCCAAGGGACCAATAGACCTCACATAATAGAATATGTACATTTCTATGTTAATTCAAGCCGTTGCGTGCTCTGCAAAGCACTTAGCCCTCTAAAAAAACAAAATACTGGATTGAAGACTCCACCAACTATATTCAACTCCTTATATGTCCCTATAAAATGGAAGCAGGTTCGGACTGGCCCAAAGAAGAATGGGAGAATCCCCCGGTAGGCCTCTCTACAGGACAGGATCTATTGCCCTTCTATATGAGCATGGGTTGGCACAATATATTTAGTTAACGATTTACAGTTAGAAGCAGCATCTCATCATTGATTCAACAAACTACCCAGATATATTATTCGCACCAATTCTATCTTCTGAAATGTATAAACGACTTATTAGAGAATACTAAATGTCAGCACTTTTATACAGGGGAGTCTTCTGTGGTTATAACCATGGCAAAGGACGAATCTTACAATCACATACAAACCCTCATTCCACAAAGTGATATCTCTGAGTACAAAAATATCTTTTAGACACTTTTTCTTTTTAAAGCCTCATCCAGAAGGACTGGTGAATGTCACAGATGGGGAAAAAACAAAAACATACCAAAACGTATCATGGATGACAAAAACACACATCCAGTCATCCAATCATCGAGCCTTGCTAAATACTATTGGGTCAGCAGATGTGGAGGCGTTGTCTTCTGATGGTTCCTCGTTTGTCACCTTTCCTGATGAAGAAACTACAATGGATTTACTACCAGCGACAGCCACCTTGTGTATCCGCGTACAAAGCATCACAGGCCGCCACCACCTCGTCACTCTCAAAATCATAGTCTGGGATTGACGCCTGCTCAATACTGAAATCTTTCCGATTTGTCTCCGTGGCTTTTGTGGCTTCAGCTTCTTTCTTCTGTTGGAGAAGCTTTCGAGCCCAGTTCAGATCTTCCTCCCACAGCTGCATGTTGGAAGGACAGATGTGGATCCCAATCTGGAAGCTTCGAATGGCCATCGATATTTCCCCGAGTCCCAGCTGTGCGCGTCCCAACGTCTGCCAGTCCTCTACAAAATTTGGGTCCCTGCTGACTGCTGTTTCTGCGGCTTGTACTGCTGGGAATATTTCCTGAAGATACAGAAGAGACTGAGCCTTCATCTCATAAATCACAGCGTCTTCTGGTTTCAGGTGGATCCCTTCATCCCATTTCTTTATTGCCTCCAAGTGTCGAGGCGCTGTCATGGGGTCACACTCCTTCCGGGTCACCAATATATTATTATATAGAAGCATAGGTAAATTTGTGAATGAGGGTAATGTAATATGCGTATGTAGCTAAACAGTTGGCTACCAGAATTTTGTTACTGGAGGGACCTTGGTACCACAGTCCAATACTCCAAGGGAGAATTATTAAAATGGCGTAATCTGCAATTACACCCCAATGTCCACGGTTGGAGTGTAATTAGATTTTAAGGCAAATTGTCTACTTAGCACAAAGACTGCCAGGACCCAACAACCACCATTTTTCCCCCCCTAGAAAGACACGACACCGTTCTCTTATAAATTAAAATACTTTTATTTGAATTTTCCATTTTTGGAGAGAGGTATGGGGAAAAAACCACTCTCATCTTTTGGCATAAAATTTGGTCGCAGCTTTTAACCAGGCATTAACTTGCCAACATCACGGGGTTCAGGCAAATGTACCGCCATCCGGCCGTCCGGCGCGGGTATTTCACCACCACTTTTCCTACCCCTTCCGCTGCTGCGACTTAAAACACAGTAAACGCCAACAAACTTGGAAAACAAAAGGGAGGGAGGGTGGGAAACAGGTCCGGGTCCTGCAGCCGAGAGGCTGGAAGCTGGGCAGCACAGTGATATGTATCCAGGAGGCGGGGCTTAGGCCAGTCACACCACAGGAGGCGGGGGCGGCAGGTCAGTGTCTTTCCAGGGGGGAGAACTCTATTTTAACATGCAGAGGGGCCAGCAGTCAGGGGGCAGCATCTCAAGTTTCTGGCTGCAGTGCCCCTCAGACTGCCAGGACCCAACAACCACCATTTTTCCCCCCCTAGAAAGACACGACACCGTTCTCTTATAAATTAAAATACTTTTATTTGAATTTTCCATTTTTGGAGAGAGGTATGGGGAAAAAACCACTCTCATCTTTTGGCATAAAATTTGGTCGCAGCTTTTAACCAGGCATTAACTTGCCAACATCACGGGGTTCAGGCAAATGTACCGCCATCCGGCCGTCCGGCGCGGGTATTTCACCACCACTTTTCCTACCCCTTCTGCCAAGGAGCAGCACAGCGCCAGCAAGCTGCGACCCCACCCAAAAAACTGAAATACCTGAGCCGTCCCAGGAATTTCCGCAACCACCATATCCACAACATCATCATTCGGGATGTACCCATCTGAGCTTAAGGACAGCCAAATATTGCCTTCCAGCTGGCGGTGCCAGACCTCCAACCTTTTTTTTTTTTTTTTTTTTTTTTTATACAAACACTTTATGAACAGCACAACTTGGGTAGGCCCCGATCGACCATGCGCCAGGAGAGATCCTTATCACCTTCTTCCATAGCTCCAAGCCCCCTGGGCCAGAGGGTAACCTTCGACCGGATCGTTGTAACACTCTGCACTAAAACAGGGAAATTTGTACCTCTCTGACCGGATAAGGGTAAGAGGCCTAGCTAGACGGCCTTGGACCAGATACTTGAAGCCTATGTGTATCACCAAGTCGATTGTAAAAAAGAGAGCTCACGCAATCTTGGTCCCCTCCGATAAACCCACCGCTGAGCCAAGCCCCGGCAACCTCTCCAATTACTTTCACTGTAACAGGAACAAAGAACCGACCACCAAGGCGAAGAGGCGAAGATCCGCTCTCCCCGCTGCCAACATACATGGAAGTAACCTCGGACCCAATCACTGGGCCGACTTGGATCTGAAAGGCAAAAACACTGTCAGAACAGGGAATTCTCGTAACCGTCAAACACCTCTTCTCTCCAAGGTGGTACTGACAAAACTTTTTTTTTTTTTTTTTTTTTTTGGATAAACAAATCACAATCATATCATTTTATATTAGCCCTGTACGCTGTTCTGAATCTCCTTACGTGTCAAATAAAAACCCGATTTCAAAAAGGAAAAACCAACTCCGACCTGTCGTCCCTCATAATACATTTCCATTGTCGTCACCTGATCCACTGAAACTGTGCTCATGTATGCTGGCTCCTGAAGCCTTGTAGCACCCCAACTCTGGGAGAGTACGTGCCGGGTACCAGGCTGGCAAACACCAAAAATAACGAACGAGTAACCGTCGCATTACCAACCAAAAACCAGCCCACAAAATGGAGGACAAACTACGTGACGCTAAAATGAAGTGCCGTCGTCATGGGTAAAAACTGGTCCCATACTCCCGCTCGCCTAAGAGAAACAACCGACAACGTCGGGACACCCGCCGAGTGGGAGAAAAAGATCCAAAATATCAATGTATAGATTTGCAATGGGGCGAACAATCCAAACCACCCCTTTTTTTTTTTTTTTTTTTTTTTTTTTTTAAAAACAAAACAATCTTCGGCTAAAAAAGAATAGGCCTACTGTG
The DNA here is from genome assembly GCF_048569485.1 of Anomaloglossus baeobatrachus. Classification (NCBI taxonomy): domain Eukaryota; kingdom Metazoa; phylum Chordata; class Amphibia; order Anura; family Aromobatidae; genus Anomaloglossus; species Anomaloglossus baeobatrachus. Next base: position 486,066,345 of record NC_134357.1, read on the forward strand.
CTCCACTCACTTACCATAATCATCCAACCCTTCAATACCTTACACCCCACAAGACCCTCATCGCTTCAGTACCGTTCCACAATTTAAATTTGGGAAGACCGTCCTCGTAACAGTTTGCTTGCAACCGAAAATGGTGCACATTCGCTGACTACTGCAGGGCGTGTAATACAAGAGGGTGGCTTGTAAAATCGTCACGCACATAAACCACCAGAGCAACATCCGCTGAATAACGTACCATAGAACCGTCAAGTCCATGCAAAATGGAGGCCTGGATCATGGGCCTAACTTCACCACACACCCCACCATCTGGCTGAGAACTCCAAACCTGGATCCTGCTGGTGGGTTGAGTTACCAAAATACCTGAGATTGGGATTGCAATAAGGTGCCCGATGCTAACCCGGACCCAGATGCCTGTTTGTCTTCAACCCTGCATTGACCCATAGGCATTCCAAGCCACAAAAAACCTAATCAGCCTGATTACTTATTCGAGGAAAGGGCTGTAGTTGGTTAAGGCTTTTACCCACCGGCACCGTCGGACCACTGGTCATTCTCCTATTTCCCAGTCCACCCCCCCCTTTTGTGTAGCTGGAACCATAATAGGGGGAAAGGCGCAATCAAAGGTAGGTTAATGGACCATGCCCCCCCCCGGGCCCAGCATAAGGAGCATTTTTTTTTTTATTTTTTTATTTTTTTTTATATATATATATAACTATATAAACCTTTTGAATCGCAAATGATCTCAAACAGCTGGCCCTGCAACGCCGTAATACTCCATCTACAAATCTGTCTGTTCCTGCTCTTGAAACTATTATGGCATGGCACGGTGGCTCAGTGGCTAGCTGCAGCCCTGGGGTCCTGGGCCCAAATCCCGCCAAGGACACCATCCGCAAGGAGCCTGTACGTTCTCCCCGTGACTGCGTGGGTCTACTCCGGGCACTCTGGCCTCCTCCCACACCCCAATAAACATACAGGTAAGGAATCCAGACCGTAAGCCCCAATGGGGCAGCGTCCCCAATCCATGCAACGCACCCAAAAACTAAAAGCGAATTTATACCTTTTAGAATATTTATGTGGAAGTAATTGTCCAGAAAATATTAGCGAGCCTAATTATTCTGCGAATAGCTAACCTTGCCGGTTTACCCATCTCACTTGTTTATTTTCGGTTCCTACGGTAAGGAAAACCAATTAAAACATACGTAATTAACCAAAGAGGGAAATTCTAGTACAAAATGATGAGAATTACTTCACTACAAAAGAGAAGCAATTTTAGAAAAACAATCAAACCATGCAACTGTACAGAAATATACTTCTCCCATTTCGATAAAACTAACTGTGGCCAATATAGATCACTTCTTTCAATTACAGCATGAAATTAGGGGTATAACAGGGGTGTGAGATCCCGTGATCCCATCATATTGTCACTAATCACTAAATCACTTGAAGGGTCAGTTAACCGGTGGCAACAAGATTATTACAAGGAATGTAGGCCGCCTGTATTAAACTAAGGTTGAAAAATAAGATATGTTTAATTTTTGAAAAAACGTCTCAGAGGAGATCTCATTCGTACCTCGTCCGACAAGTCTACAAGCTGCCGTAACCCTCCGTCTGATACAGCGCCGCACAATCAGCTCTGTCATCTACTGTATCCTCACCTATCCCCTGTAGACTGTGAGCCCTCGCGGGCAGGGTCCTATCTCCTCCTGTACCAGACTGTGCCTTGTATGGTTTATGATTATTATACTGGTACGTATTATGTAAAACCCCTTTCACATGTACAGCGCCATGAATTATATGGCCCTGTAATAAATAATAATAATTTGTATAAATACCCTCGTGGTCAATATAAATAAACTGTCACCAAACTTAATCCTCCGAAATAGGGAAGGCTTCTTTACAGTTAGAGCGGGTAGATTGTGTAATGCTGTCTACAAGGGGTAGGAATGCTAGATACCATCACAGCTTTTAACAGGAACGAGGGAAGGGCGATTCCCTCAGCACCAATAACATTGTTTGTTATAAATAACTTAGTGACAACATGTAGAGCTGGGCGGGAAGCCTGTTACCTGTGACATCACGTTATCCTCCCAAGGGGGACTTACCCCACCCCGCATTCCCCATCAGGGTACTCACCTGGTGATTCAGGAAATGACAAGACGACTGGATCTAGATCTACCCACGTAACGCCTGCTACGACGACGCTCACACCTATCCAAGGGTTAAGATGACAGACTCCGGACATGGTGGCTACCCATGCCAAAGCTTGCCACCGTGACCCCTGCACATGACCGTACAACGCGATGGTCGGCACCGAACCCACCGCCGCCATAACATGCTGAAACCACTGTGTGACAACGGTGAGGGGCTGTTAACAGTCACCATTGTCATAATGTCAAATGGAGTGTGTTTTGGCCTGGGAGGGGGCTCGGTGTAGGTTTGGTATCAGCAGGAGGGAAAACACGCCACCTGCTGACTGTTGCTTCTTGCCCCTGTTCACTACCAGCCCCTCAATTTGAACAATGAAGTCCTAACAGAATCCCTTAACCCACCCGCTCACTGGGAGACCCACATGGTACCTGGTTCATTCCCAGGCTAGCCCCCTTGGCATTCCCGGGGCATACAAACGGAGGGGAGGGGAAGTTCAGTGCGTGTGGGATGGGGTGATTTGAGCTCTTGCAGGTTAGTGCCTGCATACTACATTCCCCCCCAACGTGCCTCCAACCTGCGCTGTGACAGGGACAGCACTGAGTCTGCACTTCAATTAGGCTGTGTGTGTAATTCATGCGTCCCCTGCACAGTCTATGGAGACTGTGCAGAGGCCGTACGCACGTTGCATAGTAGAACGCAGCGATTCAGCTGGGGCCCGAATCCCTGTGTTCTAAGAAGTGACATGTCACTTCTTCCGTGCGCTCCGCCGGCAGCTCCTGCTCTGACTATGGCAGGAGCTGCAGGCTGAGCGCACGTTCTCTGCCGGCACCATGCGCCTCAGAACGGAGCTTTTCAGCTGCGCTCTGAGGCACACCTTTTCGGTGCCGTGCAGAGCGCACACAGCCCTACCCTGCTCCTTCTCAGTACTGGCGGCGGTGGCTGGGCGGCGGTGGCTGGGCGGCGGGTAGGCGGGGGCCAAAGACAAAAAGCGCGAAGCGCTCTTTTTTTTTTTTTTTTTTTAAAAACTTAATGGCGGCTCAAGCTGACCGGCGGGCAGGTAGTTTCCTCAGAAACGCCGCTCGCCGGCGCCCATAGCTTGAGCCTCAGCATGGAGGGAGCCGCTCACAGCTAAAAGCGCCGTGAGCAGGACGCTTTCCTCCATGCTGATTTTTGGGGAGGCTGGAGGGAGGGAGGGGATTAAGGGTGTTTAAAAAATGACGAGCACAAGCGGACCAGCAGGCGGGTCGTTCCCATAGAACGCTGCGCTCACCGGCACACACTGCTTGTGCCTCAGCAGAGAGGGAGCCGCTCACAGTTAACAGCGCTGTGAGCTGAAACGCTTACCTCCCTGCTGATAGCTCTCATTCCGCCTCCAGGAGCGGGTCCCTGTGTCCGGCTGTCCAAACAGGTCCGGGTCCTGCAGCCGAGAGGCTGGAAGCTGGGCAACACAGTGATATGTATCCAGGAGGCGGGGCTTAGGCCAGTCACACCACAGGAGGCGGGGGCGGCAGGTCAGTGTCTTTCCAGGGGGGAGAACTCTATTTTAACATGCAGAGGGGCCAGCAGTCAGGGGGCAGCATCTCAAGTTTCTGGCTGCAGTGCCCCTCAATGGCAGTGCTTGGGCACTATGAGTGCCAGATGGTAACTCTAACTCTATTTCCGCCTGTAATATTGAACTGCTGATGTAACTCTCAAATAAACAATTACTCTGTGATTAATGAGAACAAGACAAAATTAAATCAGCTTTATTTTTCAAAGGAGGAAACATAAGAGGTATGAGGACAAAGACTGGAAGTCGACAGGCTCTTCATAGAGATTGGGTGATTCATGGAGTCTCATCCCAATAGAGGTGACAGAGGCTAAAGTAGCAATGCAATCGGAAAATGCCTGGAGTGACATTAATCTTTTCTGGATGTAAAGAAAGGCGAAAGATCAAAGCTGGTCTGAGGATTTACAGAAGGTAGGAACAGAGAGAAAGAAATGGCTGGGATTTCAAACCTGTGTTTTCATGTGATGTGTGGGGTAAAGAGATTATAGCTTTAATGAGGATATGGTGGCACAAAGCAAAGCGTCCTAGCCGTGGTGCAAACAGTTCCCAAGGTCACGGCTACAGAAAGGCAAGGGCGACATGCATGTAGAGAAGGGACGTTGAGCTGATGAACTATCAGAAAGGAAGAATGCCCTCGAGGTGATGGCACCAGTAGAAAAATACATAGAAGATAAAAAGAAAAATAAATACAGACCGGAAAGATGAAAAATGACCAAACACGTAATGATATTTCATACAATACAACCCAAAGTAAGCGCAATGAACAACGATTCCTGTGACTAATGGATTGACATGATTGGATACATTAAACTAAATTCTGTGTATTAGTAAGAAAATGATTAAAGGGGTTGTCCAGGCTTGGGGTTTACTGTGTGTATTGTCAGGATTCACAAGAGTGACAACAGACTTAAAGGCCCCGTTACATGCAACGACATCACTAACGAGATATTGCTGGGGCCACGGAATTTGTGATGCACATCCGGCGTCGTTAGCGACGTCGTTGCGTGTGACACCTACGAGCGACCACTAACGATCCGAAAAACGGCAAAAATCGTTGATTGTTGACAAGTCGTTCCTTTCCCAAATATCGTTGCTCGTTTGGGACGCAGGTTGTTCGTCGTTCCTAAGGCAGTACACATCGCTACATGTGACACCACGGGAACGACGAACAACAGCGTACCTGCGTCCTCCGGCAACGAGGTAGGAGTGACGTTCATGTGGCTGCTCTCCGCCCCTCCGCTTCTATTGGTGGCCCGCTGTGTAACGTCGCTGTGACGCCGCACGAAGTGCTCCCTTAAAAAAAGAGTTTGTTCGACGGCCATAGTGACGTCGTTAGGAAGGTATGTGCGTGTGACGCGTACTAGCGATATTTTTCGCCACGGGCAGCAATTTGCCCGTGATGCACGCATGACGGGGGCGGGTGCGATCGCTAGCGATGTCGTAGTGTGTAAAGCGGCCTTTAGGATTCTCCGGTCCAGGGAGTGGGCGGCAGAAAATCGAAAGTATGCGATTTGCCTACATGAGGTCACGTTCAGACTAGACTTGTGTTGACATGTCTAGTTGGAATGTGGCCTAAAGTTTGAAAATTGCATATTTGCGGTCACATGGTCAACTGCTCTCGGAGCCACCACCGGAGAATCCCGACAGCGCGCACTCTGTGCACTGTGAGGATTTACAAGTCTGCAGTTACACAGAGTGACTGCAGAATTGAACCCTAAGCCTGGACAATCCCTTTAATGGTTATTCATTTTGAGGTAAAATGCTTGTGAACCTCGTCATCCTGAGATATGTCTCTGCTTGATCACACAAAGCAATATCATACCGCTGAGAAAAGGTATGGAAAAAAATCATACAAAAAATCTTGTAGGCATTCTTTTATTTGGGATATGCAGATCCAGATTCAATTTCTAGATTTTCCAGGATAGGATTCTGGAACATCATCTATTGCGGACAGCGATACAGCCGGCGTAGACTGTAACCACATTTGTAACATTTTCCCCAAGCTTGTGTTTTCTCCTCAAAGTGAAAAATGGCAAGAGAAGAATCACAACAAATGCAAATAATTTGCCAGTTATGCAGCGTGAGAGCAATGCGGCATGTTCACAGGAACAGCTGCTTTTAAAATCCATGGGACTGCAGAAGATACCGTGCCGCAGAAATATCCTGTGCAAATCTGGCCTTAGATAAGTGAATCTGGATTTCCGTCTCGCTCCAGACTCCAGGTAAGGGTTCAGTAGACAGATAACAGAATACAAAGTGGTGGATTACAAACCATTTTTTTTTACCAAAGTTTACTTATTTCCCAAATGACTTTCAAAATTGACATTTATACAACGTGCTGCTGTCCATATTGCATCCAGTAGTTATGGGGCCCATATGTAGGGGCCAAGCTTAAACTAGCCCTATAATCTTTTTCATAGATTAATAAGTGAGGTAATTTTAACCTCCAATTAGCAATGTAGTATAGTTCTTCTAATTCAATTTGTTGCTTACCTCATGTGCAGGGCATTGCAGGAACTTAGGGGCACTTTGCACACGACGACATCGCAAGCCGATGCTTGCGATGCCGAGCGCGATAGTACCCGCCCCCGTCGCAGCTGCGATATCATGGCGATAGTTGGTGTAGCGAACATTATCGCTACGGCAGCTTCACATGCACTCACCTGTCCTGGGACGTCGCTCTGGCCGGCGACCCGCCTCCTTATTAAGGGGGCGGGTCGTGCGGCGTCATAGCGACGTCACACAGCAGGCGCCCAATAGAAGCGGAGGGGCGGAGATGAGCGGGACGTAAACATCCCACCCACCTCCGCTCTTCCGCATAGCTGGCGTGAGCCGCAGGACGCAGGTAGGAGATGTTCCTCGCTCCTGCGGCTTCATACATAGCGATGTATGCTGCCGCAGGAACGAGGAACAACATCGTAACATCGGTTATTTCCAAATTATGGAAATGACCGACGCTGCACCGATGATACGATTACGACAATTTTGCTCTCGTTAATCGTATCATAAAGGCTTTACCCACTCCGATATCGCGTGCGACGCCGGATGTGCGTCACTTTCAATTTGACCCCACCGATATCGCACCTGCGATGTTGTAGTGTGCAAAATGCCCCTTAGGTATCTATAGTTATGACTACTAGCAACTAATTAACTGTCACTATATGCGTGGTCATAGCCATGGATAACTAAAGTCCTGCAATGCCCTGCAGATGAGGTAAGAAACATGGCAATATCTGGAGAACTATACTACATTTCTAATTGGAGGTATTTGCTAATATTCTTATTATTTCACCTGCTACATATTGGAATAGGATCTAGGAAATCAGAATAACCCTTTAATAGTAAAGCCTGTATTAAGAGGTCAACATTATGGTGAATTAAAGGGAATCTGTCTCCAGGTTTTTGCTACTCCATCTGAGAGAAGCTTTTTGTAGGGGCACAGATCCTGATTACCGAATTGTATCACTTACTGCGCTGCGTGCTGCAGCTTTGATAAAATCACAGTTTTACCTGCTGCAGATCTCTAAATGGTAAGCTCTATATAACTCCGCCCACACCAATGATTGGCAGCTTTCTGTGTGATAGGCAGAAGGCTACCAATCAGTGGAAGGGGCGGAGTTATACAGAGGTCATAAACATGGAGGACTACATAGGAGCAGATTTACTAGTCTTTCACTATTGAGGATTTTCTGATTTAATAATTCCATTAATTCCATAGCACTTTACAGACATCATTAACACTGTCACCATTGGAGCTCACAATCTAAATTCCCTATCGGTACGGTCTTTGGAATGTGGGAGGAAACTGGAGAACCCGGAGGAAACCAACGCAAACACGGGGAAAACATACAAACTCCTAATGTCCAAAAATCATGAGCATTTTACCCACATGGGAACTTATCCTAAAAATATAGCAACTATGACATGTATACCTATTCACAAAAGCAGTGTAGTGTTAGAGAGGACCAGTCACTTGTATATATCACTGTTCTCCTGAATCTGGTGTTGTTTTTCTTTTGTTCTTGCGTCCCTCCAATCCTGAGATATGGCCCTATCTTCCTTGTATATAAATCTGCATGGGCGTGGTCCTCAAGTATTCTCTGAGGACCATGCCCAGTTGTCTAAAAAGACTATGTTTATATACTGCAAGAAGGTAGAGCAGAAAGCAGGTTTCAAACTCCGCGCCAAAACCACAGAAAATCCAGATGTTTATCAGTAAATCCTTTCTTTATTTATTTTTTCACAGGTCTACGCGTTTCGAGGACACATCCGTCCTCATCATCAGGACAAAGTACAAAGAAAGACTATAGCAAACGGAGAGTCACAGCCTCCTATATATGTGTTTAGAAAGTGGCCACGTATACAGAGATTACGTCATCCACCTCTTCGTGACTCATGGACACGTGCAGCGGTGGATAAAGTTACCTTCATTGACAAACAAAAAAAAGAGGAAAAAAAGGCGAAGAAAACGAGAGGGGGGCGGGGGAATTGAGGTTGAGGACAGAAGGAAAAAAAGGGGTGTATTTGAATTGTTCACTATAAAAGTGAAATGTATTAGATGAAAAAATACATTTCACTTTTATAGTGAACAATTCAAATACACCCCTTTTTTTCCTTCCCCCCTCTCGTTTTCTTCGCCTTTTTTTCCTCTTTTTTTTGTTTGTCAATGAAGGTAACTTTATCCACCGCTGCACGTGTCCATGAGTCACGAAGAGGTGGATGACGTAATCTCTGTATACGTGGCCACTTTCTAAACACATATATAGGAGGCTGTGACTCTCCGTTTGCTATAGTCTTTCTTTGTACTTTGTCCTGATGATGAGGACGGATGTGTCCTCGAAACGCGTAGACCTGTGAAAAAATAAATAAAGAAAGGATTTACTGATAAACATCTGGATTTTCTGTGGTTTTGGCGCGGAGTTTGAAACCTGCTTTCTGCTCTACCTTCTTGGAATATATCTACACTGCGGGACCGCTGCCTTCCACATTTACTACGTGCCTTCATAGGGGTTGTGACTTGCACAACCCTTCCAGGTGAGTGTACTAACCCACACTTGCCCCCATGTGTCATACCGGGTAAGACCCTATTTTGCGCCTTTCTTTCCACAGTTATCCTTATGTTTATATACTGGGAAGATGGGGCCATATCTCAGGAACGGAGAGGCGCAGGAACATAAGAAAAACAGCGCCGGATTCAGGAGAACAGGGACATTTACACCAGGCAACAACATCTGCATAATCATAGAAAGCAACAGGTGCTCTTTACAGATGCTCATGAAATGATTAGCCCTGATATATATATATATATATATATATATATATATATATATATATATATATATATATATATATATATACTGTATATATACCATAGCTACATTAATGGAAAAATGCCTTTATTTACAGCCATTGACAGTTTTCTGAAGGGTTAATCTTCCCCGAATCAGGTGACTGTGACATTGTGTCTTGATGACAATAGGGCCAGCAGCATCCTAGCGCTTTTTACCCCCCGCCGGTAATCCAAGCGTCAATATTAATTAGAGGCAGCTCCAGGGAGGACATAATAAAAGAAGGTATCAGAATAATGGCTGGGAATTAAACGAGTCATTTATCTAGAGGGTAAGTCAGGCGAGCAGGAGATACTCCCTGACAGGCAATTGGCGCCGGTTGGTAAAACGGCTTTCTAAATAAACTGCCCTCCTACGGCCAATCAAATTATAGGATGTCGCGGCGTCACTTGTCCTTCTTTAACCCTTTGACTGCCAGAGCAGAGTAGGCAGAAGGAACATTTCGGGCGAAAGTAAAAACTTGCTTCGGAACCTTTTTATAAACCACATACCATAAAGAAAAAAAAAACTACATTAAAAAAAATAACAAAAATTGCATCTTATAAATTAACTTTGGGCTTTAAACTCCCCCACTAAATGCAGTTCTTCAAGCACTTAGTGTAAAGACCGAGTATTATGTAGGATGCCTTTTTACACACTTGTTTTTTTCTCTACCGTGGCAGTATAATTTCACTTTTTGACATAGTACGGCAATGAAAAGGCGCACTACAAATTCGGATATAATTTTTTTCATGGTGATCAAGAACTTTATGCCAATATTGTATCAGACTTGCTAAAATTAAGAAACCGCAAAAGTCCGCCCACGCCAAATGTGCTGCGATCACAAGACTAAATGAACGGAAAATTGATCTGCGGGTGAGAGCTTCAACACATTACAGGTGGCGGAGTTTCTCCTGCATATAAATGCTCCCGGTGTAAACAATGAGTCAGAGGAGTTCAGGCTTTGTTAAAACTCACTTGACACAGGACTCCATATATATTAAATATTATATATATACTCTAGCAAAATACCCGCGGCCTCGCTTGCGGAAAAAAATGTTAAATTGTTGGTTACGCTCGCTAAGGTTACATTTTCAGTTTCACCCTGAAGTTGACATCTTCAGCGTTTAACATTTGTTTTTTTCCAACTCTTTTGTTAGTTTGGCGTTAACAGTTGTTTATTTTTGCAAAGTTGTCGTGTCATTGAGGAGAACAAAAAACACTCCATAGTATTATGACCCTAAAGGGGGTGTTACACGCAGCGATATCGCTAAGCTATCGTTTGTGCGTCACGGGCAAATCGCTGCCTGTGGCGCACAATATCGTTAGGAGCTGTCACACGGACTTACCTGCCTAGCGACTTCGCTGTTGCCGGTGAACAATCTCCTTTCTAAGGGGGCGGTTCGTGCGGCGTCACAGCAGCGTCACTAAGCGGCCGCCCAATAGAAGCGGAGGGGCGGAGATGAGCGGGAAGTAACATCCCGCCCACCTGCCTCCTTCCTCATTGCAGGCGGCCGCAGGTAAGCTGTTGTTCGTCGCTCCCGGAGTGTCATACATAGCGATGTGTGCTGCCTCGGGAACGATGAACAACCTACGTGCTCAACAATCAACGATTTTTTAAAAAGGAACAACGTGTCAACAATCAGCAATAAGGTGAGTATTTTCCATCGTTAACGGTCGTTCCTTGCTGTCCCACGCAACAACGTCGCTAACGATGCTGGATATGCGTCACGGGATCCGTGACCCCGGCGATATATCATTAGATCCGTCGTTGCGTGTAACGGGGCATTAAAGGTTCAGTCACATCTGCGTATAAAATGGGCGCGTGCAATGCGAGAAAACATCGCATCATTGCACTCGCACCAATGTTAACCAATAGAGGTTATCTCAGGTCACTGCAGTGCTTCTCACAGCCAATGGGGAACAATCTGTTCATTGACTGGGACAGTGGGTATGGATCGCCGTGGGACGTCCTTATTGGATTACGCCAGACCCGGATTAGGGATTTTGGAGGGGAATATATTGGTGAAAGAGGGTGTCTCTTCTCTTTATTTCTTTAATAATTTTATCTTTTTATGTCTTTGAGGTTTGCTTTTGGTGAACATTGTGTGACGTGGCTATGGATTACATTGGACTTTTTTTGTTAAAATTTGTTATAAATTGGTGAACGAGGAATGTAGTCAGGGGGTGTTTGTCAAAATAAAATTTATTTTCCTTTTTACAACTAGTGAATTAATGAGGGGTATCTGATAGACACCTATCCATTACTAATGCCAGGGCTTGATGCCAGCTGACAATTCACAGCTGATATCAACTCCATTTATTACCCAGTTTGCCACCGCACCAGTGCAATGAGAACAGCCGAGGCGAAGCACCAGGATTGGAGCATCTAATCGCTGCCCCACTTCTAGGGTAGCTGCGGCCTGCTATTTCTAGGCTGGGGAGGGCCCAATAACCATGGGCTTCCCCAGCCTGAGAATACCAGCCCTCAGCTGTCTGCTTTACCTTGGCTGGTGATCCAATTTTTGTTTGTTTTAAATTCTTTATTTAATTTTAAATAAACAATTTAAAATAACAGAGTGGGGTGACCTCTGTTTTGCATTACCAGCCAAGGTAGAGCTGCCAACTGTACTCTACCACTGTCTGCTTCACCTTCTGGCTACCAAAAATAAGGGGGACCCCCGTATTTTTTTTTTGGGGGGGGGATAATGAATTTGGGGCTAAAAACAAGGCTAAACACCCTTTAGTGTCACATGAAAGGCACTAAGGGGTGCAAGGTTACAATATGCAGGGGGTGGAAGATTATATGTGTTGCTCATCTTGCATATCTATCAATCTCTCTATCTATCTATCCATTCATTTATCTAGCTTTTGACTGTATGTAAATCTCCATGTTAAAAACGCATGTCACAAGGACGTCACACATGTCACACGGATGACACATGGATGACACACGGAGACTAGGTGAGGGGAAAAATGCACTCGCATGACACTTGCATGTCACTCGCATCTCACTCCAAGACACTTCAGGAACAAAAACTGAGCTATATTTTACATGCAGATGTGAGTGAACCCTAAGTAATCAGCTCACACTGATCAGAGATCTAATGGCTGAATCTACATATATAAAGCAGAAAATATCCTGCAGGATCTCAAATATCAGCTATGAAAACTGTCTCACAGACTGGTCTAATTGTCCATAGCAACCAATCAGAGCTCAGCTTTCACTTTACCTCAACAGCTTCAATGCTGAAAGGGAACCTGTCAGGTCCCATATGCCCTCTAACCTAGCAGCAGGGACATGTGTGGGACAAAAATCCCTGCCTAACCATCCCTGTCTAATAATATTGTACGAAAGCAATGTTTAAAAAAGGATTTATAGGTTACATTTTCCCTATGCTATGTATTGTTTCGCCCCAACTAGTAGTCTGCCCTTTTTCCGAATTATCATGCCCCTGTGGGCGTAATAACATGATTTCCATGAGCCCACTTCACCATCAGCTCATGGAAATCTTGCGCATGCGCGCAATTCATTCCCACAGCGTCGCTTGGCCTCTGTAGCCGGGTGTACACTTGACGGCTTTCCAAGCGCACTGCACATGATTCGAAGTCTCCTCCACTTTCGACCATGCGCAGTGCGCCTCTGAAGTCGACAATTGTACACTCGGCTACAGAGGCCGAGCAATGCTGCGGGAATGAGACGCATGCCTGCGTGAGATTTCCATCAGGTGACAGTGACAACGGCTCATAGGAATCATGTTAAACGCCCAGAGGGGAGTGATAACACAGAAAGAGGGCAGACTAGTCGGGGCGAAACAACACCTTTGCGACTAGTCCCAGCGCTTATTAGCATAGGGAAAACGTAACTTATAAATCTTTTTTTGAAAGGGAATCTGTAACCAGGATTTTGCTCCCCATCTGAGAGCAGGATAATGTACAGACACAGAAATCCTGATTCCAGCGATGTGTCACTTACTGACACATTGCTGAAACCAGGATCTCTGCCCCTACGTTTTGCTGCTCTCGGATTAGGTGGAAAAAACCTGGTGACAGATTCCCTTTAAGTAAATCCCCAAAAATAGACTACTGGGGTTCCGCCAAGTACACAGGACCCCCAGCGAGTGCCGCAACACACAGGGTACACGTTACAACAGTGGGCCCTTGCACTAGGGGAAGGGGAGCAGGGTCACCTCCTAAAGTCACCTGAGACTGATCGTCTCAGATAAGGTGGCAAAAAACCTGGTAAGTCCCTTTAAACATTGCTTGTACACAATATTATTAGATAGGGATGGTTAGGCAGGGATTTTTTTGTCCACAAATGTCCCTGCTGCTGGGTTAGAGGGCATATGGAACCTGACAGGTTCCCTTGAAAGCTGTACTTTGGTTGCTATAAGCAGAACAAGTCGAGCAGGAGGCACACGACACCCAGTCCTGTTGTGATAATGTCCTGCCAATAAAACAAATATTTTAGTGAAATAGAAAAACATAGCCCAGTAAGTGACCTATCACTGGAATCAGAGTTTCTGTCCCAACATCATGGTGCGCTCAGATTATATAGTAAAAACTTGCCGACAGATTCCCTTAATGGGAGTAAGGGCTTATTTAAAACAGTGTTTCTTGTACAAGCATTTCAGTTGTTTTTCATGGAAACAACCTGCACCTAGTCTATGGATTTGTTCACAAGTTCACATACGTAGTTTTGCTGACAGTATGTCTGCACTAAATCATGGAGACGTGTCCAATTTTTATCCAAGTCACAGATCAAACTTGTCGATGCAAGTCTTAAGCGGGTTTTACACGCTACGAGATCGCTACAGTGATCTAGTTGGGGTCACGGATTTTGTGACGCACATCCGGCCGCTTTAGCGATCTCGTTGTGTGTGACTCCTAGGAGCGATTTTGGATCATTGCAAAAACGTCCAAAATCGCTCCTCGTTGACATGGGGGTCCTCTCCCAATCGCTGCTGTCGCTTGGGCAAAGTTGATCCCCGTCCCTGCGGCAGCACACATCGCTACGTGTGACGCCGCAGGAACGAGGAACCTCTCCTTACCTGCCACACGCCAGCAATGAGGAAGGAAGGAGGTGGGCAGGATGTTCGTCCCGCTCATCTCCGCCCCTCCGCTTTGATTGGACGGCCGCTTAGTGACGTCGCTGTGACGCCGAGCGAACTGCCCCCTTAGAAAGGAGGTGGTTCGCCGGTCACAGCGATGTCGCCGAGCAGGTAAGTACGTGTGACGCTGCCATAGCGATAATGTTCGCTATGGCAGCGATCTTCACATATCGGCATAACAATAGGGGCGGGTGCTATCACGCTCGCCATCGCTAGCATCGGCTAGTGATCTCGTAGCGTGTAAAGCCACCCTTAGGGTCAAGGCAAAAATTGAACATCACTAAGATGGTGTAATTCAAGTCACTACTTACTGATAGTACAGACGGAAGAGTAGTCAGGTAAGCCAGGGTCTGGTAACAGGAGGACACGTATGGATACAAGGCGTACGCAGAAAAGTAGTCAGGTCACAATGCGAGGGTCAGAATTCCAGGAGGGCACGTAATAGATTCATGGAGAAAACTGAGACGTGGTCAGGTATCAGTCTGAGGTCAAAAGCCAGGAGGTCATGACAGGAACAGGGAGCGCGCAGAGAGGAGTCAAACAACGGTCCGGGGTCAAGAAACAAAGATCAGAACACATACAGAAATACAGGCCAACAGCACAACTGCAGAACCAGAGAGTACGACTGGCGAGGTTCTGGGGGAGCATGCTCAGTAAAGAAGTAGAGCAATTACCAAGAAGACAGAACACCTGATTAATCAGCACCTCCCAGAACCAGCATGGAATCCTGTGCTGTCAATCAACCTGCCAGCTCAGGAAAACACAACAGAGCATCTCCTAATGTGCAAGATGCTCTGCTCAGAGGAATCGTGTCACCGCCAGCTCAGTAGTCCTGGAAAGTGCAGCAGAGCATCTCCTACCATCCAAGATGCTCTGCACATTAGAATCGTGACAGATGGCATCCTAGTTCTGTCCAATTTTCACTGACTGGTAGGAGAAGCTAGAGAAACCTCCATTAGTTGTTGTTTTTTTTGCATAGAATAAAAACTGATGGTAAAACCTGACCAAACTCTGATGAGACTTGGACCGTTTCTGTTGTGTACGAGAAAAATCACTCACGTCCGTTGAAAGAGCCTTTGGGGGATCCCTGCCGATAACAGATTCCTTCTAACTGCTGACAACGGATATAACATCTTTATAAATCGGATGTGAAAACAAAATTCTACAAATTCACTTTATTATGTATCTGAATAGACCAAAGATGAAAAATAGTGTTAAAGGTGGAAGTCAAAGAGAAGATGGACTGGGTCCAGCTGTTAGACCCCACGCTCTTCTTAACAAAAGAGGAGAAGAATGTTAAGTAGCGCTTGGCCTTACTCGGCTACTTCTTCTCCCTGCCCTGTTTTATCTCCTCCTGAATCCTGTCAAAGCCAGCCTTCACGCAACGCCCCGCTGATCAGCTGCCCTCTAACCATCTGCCTCTGCCAAAGACCACAACGGGAATGGCCTCTGTTATTGAAACACATCCGTCAGAGACGTGATGCCTCCCGACTGAGAACTATCAAACATAGGTTTGCCTCAGCTTGACGAAGAGCAAAGTGAAGCCGGGCAGTGCAACCTGGGCCAAATAAATAATAGACATAGTATCCCCTTTCCTGGATATACGCCGGCGTAGTCGTATTTTCAGAATAGGACCGAGTCGGCATCTACGAGGCGTGTGCCAGTATCTCGGTAGTGATGCAGGATCAAAAGCATTGATAATTATTTTTTAACAATTTGGCCAATAAACATAGCAACAAGACATGGCAACAAGTGCCCATGGGGTCCAGGAAGTTTTTGATTAGTATCGGCAAGCGAAACAGTCAGGATTATTCACTGCTTATCAGCTAAGCCCCTCCAGGCTAGTTGTAACACCAGAATGTCCACAGGGCCGCGTCTTTTGTATGCACGATACCACCTGTTTTCATTCTTCTCGCCGCTCCGTAATATTTACCAGAAAGTATTGGCATCTTAGAAACTCCCATCAGGCTAAAGAAAAAGCCTCCTGAAACAACATTTCACCATTTATTCTCCGTTTTCGTAAAGACCGAGCGGCAGACAAAGTGTTAACGTCGCCCGGGAGCGTCGGGACATATGGCAAAAGGAAGAGCTGATTTTCCGTCTATCAAATGACAGTCGCAATGATCAGATTGTGAGCTGTTAATCGGATTGGGCTTGGCGGGTGTTAACCGGATTAAGCAGATTGTGCGCCTGGTCAGAACATTAAAGAAGCTTTCCCATTTCCTGCAACACATGACGGATGCACCCCGCCATCACCCAGGACCTGAAGGCATCCTCCAAATTAATGTCTCCCCCACCCCCTTCCTTACCACCCTCATCTCTTACCATCTACAGCACCTCGGGCGAAGATTGCATGAGCTTTTCCCTGACGAACCTCTGCCCTCCGATGTCACGGAGAGATATGGAAATCACAAAAAGATATTCTTGGCTTTTTCTTTCTTTTAAAGGGCTGCACTTTTTGGATAGTTTACCGCTCAGCCAGCTGTTAAAGGAAAGCTTCAATCTGAAAACTCCAATGCATTTGGTTTTAATAGAGTCAGTAAAATCTTGTAGAAATCTAATTTGCAGAAAGACAAAAATAACAGCCCTGTTTGCCGGGAGATATGTCCGTATAAATCAAGGCTGTAACATCCGTGTTTCCATATAATTCTGTATCTAAGCCTCTCATCATTCCAGAAATGAAAAAAAAAGGTTGACGTGAGAATCAAATCTTACAGAAAAGTCCACCCTATAGTAAAATCCATATTGCATTAGTTCATCATGAGTAGATTATTAAAGAGGACCTATCAATAGGTCACAAATGGTCACTTTTTCTTCTTGTATTCCCCCTGTTCTTCTGAGTATCCCACTTTTCACGTTTTTTAAATCCGCCATACAGTTCCAGAGATATGAACCTTTCAATTTTTATGGTCTTCAGGGGTGTGGCTTAGTAATTGTGCAGAGCAGCCCAAAGACACGCCCCAGAGGATCTTTGAAACACCACTAGTAAAGACCATATAAATTAAAATGGTCCATATCTACAATTGTATGGTGGATTTAATAAACATAAACAATGGAATACTCAGGGGAGCAGCTGGAGTAAAATAATAGTAAAAGCGTTTAGCCCAGTGATAGGCTCCCTTTAAAGGGGTTGTATGAGGCTTTAACATCATATCCATTATATAGATTTCCATAAATAAACACTTGAACATAGATTGTTGCAACAAAGAATAAGATTTTTTTTTACATTTTTGGGGGGAAGGAAGGATTCTTGGAAAATCCCTTTAACAAAAACTAGTAAAGAGATTGTTTTGATAATACATATATAATATGGCGCCATCTAGTGTTCACAGTGAATATTAATGTGCACGACTACCTAGTGACCTGAGTGCAGGAGGACACATGCTCAGTCACTCACCAGGTCTCTGTTCACTGCAAAACAGTCAAAAGAAATAGCTTTCTGTCCTGTTTGTTAGGGAAGGAGTATAGCCTCTGCAGTAGCATAGTCATATAGCTGAGAAGACTGCTTCTGCAGGTGTAAAAAAAAGGGACTTTATTGTTAGCTTCCAGGGGATGAAGGAGGCTGATTTTGTCTAGAGACTATCACCAGCAGTAAAGCATCTAATTGGAATTTTCTTTCGTCATGGAAAGGGCAGATTCTCTGCAATATCATGGCAGGACAGCTGCACGGGACATATAGCTGAGAAGACTCCCTCTGCAGGGAGAAGCAAGAAGGGACTATATTGTCATCTGCTAGAGGAGGAAGGAGATTGATTCTGTCCAAAGTCTGTCCCCAGCAGCAGAGCTACAAATTAACATGCTCTTAAGCTGACAAGCATGTCAGAAAGTGAAAGCCTCTGCAGTGGTATGGTAGTACAACTAAGACTATTTCTGCAGGAAAATAAGAAGAGTCAACATTGTCAGCTTCCAGAGCGGGAAGGAGGCTGACTTTGCCTAGAATTTATCACCAGCAGCAAAGCATCCAATTGAAATTTTCTTTCTGCGCTGCTCGTCATGGAGAGAGCAGCTTCTCTGCAATATCATGGCAGGACATCTGCATTTGATATATAGCTGAGAAGACTCCCTCTGCAGGAAGAAGCAGGAAGGGACTATATTGTCATCTGCCAGAGGAGGAAGGAGACTTATTCTGTCTAGAGTCTGCCCCCAGCAGATGCTCTTAAAGGGAACCTGTCATCAGAAATTTGCTTTCAACCTAAAAGTTTCCCCCTCTGCAGCTCCTGGGCTGCATTCTAGTAAAGTTTCTATACTTTTTGTGCCCCCTTTTAAACCAAAATAAATACTTTATTAAGTTGTACCTTTTGGTATGAAAATCTTGTAAATTCTCCATGGGGGCGGGCTCTCTGGTGTCCGTTGCTGTCCCTTACGCCGTCCCCCCACGCTCCAAATCATCCCTCAGGACGCCGCCCACTGCGCCCGAGGTCCCGTGCACGCCAGGACACCTGGTGACGTCGTCGCAGGCACGAGAGTATGGGCGGCGCTGTGATTGCATCGCAAGTGCCCGCCCATACTCTCATGGCCGCGCTCTCCCCTCCGTACGTCGTTCAGATCCTTTCCGCTTCTCCTGTGCTGTGCTGCTCCGCTCCTCCCATCTATTTCCTGCTGCAGGGTACGATGGGAAGGAGGTGACGTCTGGTCATTTGGCCGGCGCAGAACGCTGGAGGAAGAGGGGAAAGTGCGGTCACGAGGTTATGGGTGCCACTTGCTGATGACACTCACAGCACCGCCCATAACCTCGTGCCTGCGCAAAACGTCACCAGCGGTCACACGTGCACGCAGTGCACAGCCCCGCTACAGTCCCACAGCGCATGCGCGGGACCTCGGGCGCCCAGGGGCGGCGTCCTGAGATTTGAAATTCAGCTTTCGGGGGCGACGTAAATCGGCAGGAGGACAGTAACGGACATCAGGCAGCCCGCCCCCATGGATAATTTACGAAATTTACATACGAAAAGGTACAACTTTATAAAGTGATTATTTTGGTATAAAAGGGGCCAGAACAGGAAAAACTAGGGGAACCTTGCTAGAATGCAGCCCAGGAGCTGCAGAGGGGGAAACTTTTAGGTTTATAGCTAAATTTCTGATGACAGGTTCCCTTTAAGCTGACAGGCATGTGAGGAAGTTACAGCCTCTGCAGTGGTATGGCAGTACAGCTAAGAAGACTATTTCTGCAGGAAAATAAGAAAAGTCAACATTCTCAGCTTCCAGAGGATAAAGAAGGCTGATTTTGACTAGAGTCCATCACATGCAGCAGAACAGCCAATGTCAGTTGTATGAATAAAAATTAGACCAATTTTGTCCAGAGTCCACCCTTTGCAGCAAGGCAGCCAGTAAAGATAGCTTTCTGATCTGCTTGACAGGGAAGGAGTAGTAGTGGGGGGTGCTACTGCTATGGACAATAAGAAACACGCCGTCACTTTAAGAGACAGAAACCTCCCCGTGTTGAGGGGTAATGGAATGTTCTGCTCCCCCTGCAGAAAGTGTGCTAATGGACAGCTCGAGTGTAAGAAGAGAAGTGAGTTTCTGTTTTGCTTTTAGAAGCGTGTGAAGGAACACACAGCCTGTGTGTCTCGGAGGATTGGAGTTTTTCTTCTGAATAGAGAGAGAGACTTGCAGATAACAGGGAACAAGCGAGGAATCTGAATCAAGAAGAAGATTTTGATCTCCTTACCCCGGCCCAGGAGAAGTGCGCACCTCCGGATGAGACTGCTGTTGGGGGGCCCCCGGGACTGGATCCACGTCCCCAGCATCACTGTGAGTTGAATATTGTGCACATACTAGGGGCTAAAGTAGGCTTCAGTAGGTAGAACACGTCATCCGTGTGGCCCGTTTAGCAGAGGCCAGAGAGGTTACGTGTAGAGTAGCATTGTACCTGACTGTTTTTGTGTTTCGTGAACCTGTAATAGTTGGAGCACCGTGCTATTGAGCGGACCAGCTAGAGAATACAAAAGTGTTGTTAAATCACGTTTTGCCACTGTATACCCCGTGCCTGAACCTGCCTTCTCCACATCTTTCCCCGCCTGTTAATAAATACACCCTTGTTGTTCGCACCTCGTCTTGTGTATTGTAACCTACTCTGCACTGCGGTGGTCCTCTCGGCCATCGCTTCAAGTGGCGCTGCAAGCAGGGTACGGTCACCAAGATGGAGGCAGCAGACAGCAACAGCGGGGATGCTAATGTTAATGGGGGTGCTGTGGGCACTGGTGGAACCCTTGCAAGGACACTTCCAATGGGCACCATATTTAGTGTGCTACCAAAATTCGATGGCAATAACATGGCACTGTGTGACTGGGTGTCCCGGCTGCAGAGCACCCTGAAAGTGTATAACATCGGCCCAGAGCTTGAGGTGGACATCGCTTTGACTGCCCTAGAGGGAGAAGCCCGTAGAAACGTCTGTCTACAACCAGAACCCACCCGAAGTACCCTAAAAGAGTTAGTTGGATTCTTGGAAGAGATCTATGGCGAGACTGCTAGCGCGGGACATCTTCGCACCAAATTTTTTTCGAGGCTGCAGCGGGAAGAAGAAGGGATCTCTCAGTATGCAACAGCACTACAAGAAGTGTTAGCGGAGGTCCAGAAAAGGAGTCAGATGGACTCGGCGGTATAGGCTCTACCGACCGGATACTCCGGGAACAGTTTATTCTGGGATTGCATAGCGTATCCTTGCAGCAAGCCCTGGCAGAACGGGTCCGAGCGAATCCAGCTCTTACTTTTCGTGAAATCCTAGCAGAAGCAGTAGCCCGAAGTAAAGAAGAAAGTTACGCATCTGGAGTGGTGCGCGTCCAAACCGCCACCTCCAGAGTGGACCCAAACTGCCAGGTGGGACTGGTCCAGGTGGTGCAAGATTTACAGAAATCCGTTCTCAACATACAGGAGAAGCTGACCCAGATGGAGCAAAGAATGAGGGACTTGTCTGGTGAACATCCCTACCCAGCTGCATCCTCCTCCTTCCAACCTGGCCCATCATACTCACGCAATAATTCCTCGGCTCTACCAATGGGGGACTGGAGGCTGCAGGCTTCCTCTCGTCAGCCACCAGAGGCACGAGGTATTCCCCAGCAAGGAGAAGACATCCACTGCTGGGGATGTGGAGGTCGGGGGCATATTGCCAGGGGGTGCCGGAATAACACTCAAAGCCAACGGAAGCCATCGTTAAACTACCAAACCCCGCAGTAGTGCGGCACTCTGCGGGGGAGGCGAGAAGGGAGGCCGCTCCATATCATAACGAACATTTGATCGCTGGTTGTCCCATCCTACGTGCTGAATTCGAGAGTGAACCAGTGAATTGCTTGATAGATACTGGGTCACAAGTGACGACGATGCCAGAAGCATATTTCAATCAACATTTCCAGACACTGGCCAGGCCAGAGAAAGAGACCCTGATCCGGGTGATTGCTGCTAATCAACAACCGATCCCGGTCACAGGAGTTGTGTGGATGAATGTTCGAATCTGTGGGCAAGAAGTGGGGAAAAAAGGGATCCTACTAGTCCCCGAGCCCATCAACGAAGATGTACCTGTAATATTGGGGATGAATGTCCTACGTTAATTAGATCAGATTATGTTCACCAAACGGGGACCCGGATACTGGAAGCAAGCTACTACACATAAGCCTACACAGGAAGCACTTCAACGGCTGATCCGCGTCTGTGGGACGCAGAAGAGTGTGCCATCTCATCAGACGGTAGGGGTCATCAGGGCTCCTGGGAAGCAACCTATAATCTTGCGTGTAGACTACAGAAAACTCAACGCTTGTACCGTTCGCGACTCGTACCCATTACCACGAATCAAAAAATCCTTGACGGCCTTGGGGAAGGCCAAGTACTTCTCCACCTTGGATTTAGCAAGCGGGTACTGGCAAGTACCTGTGGCGGAAAAAGACAAAGCCAAGACCGCGTTCATCCTCCCGATGGGATTGTTTGAGTTTAACTGGATGCCCTTCGGACTCTCCAATGCTCCGGGCACGTTTCAACGGCTCATGGAAAAGTGCTTGGGAGACCTAAATTTTGAAGCGACCCTGATCTATCTGGATGACATCATCGTGTTCTCGGCCACGTTCAAAGAACACCTTGACCGGCTTGGACAGGTACTCGGGAGACTGCAGGCTCATAACCTGAAGGTGAAGCCCAAAAAATGCCACCTCTTCAAGAGAGAGATCGAGTACCTGGGCCACACAGTGTCACAAGATGGAGTCCTACCCTCCGCAGAAAAGGTGGCGGCCATTCAGAAGTGGCCAGTCCCTCGAACGGTGAGGGAACTCAAGGCATTTCTTGGACTCGCCGGGTATTACCGCCGGTTCGTCAAAGACTTCGCAAAGGTGACGGGTCCTTTGAACGAGCTGCTGAGGGGGACCGCCGGAGTGTCGAAGAACCAGGGCATCTCTTGGGCTCAAAGACAAGATGAGGCTTTTCAGGCTTTGAAGAATGCCCTTACTTCAGCCCCGATCCTGGCCTATGCGGACTTCGACCGACCATTCCTGCTGTACACAGATGGTAGCCTTCATGGACTCGGTGCCGTATTGTCTCAGATGCAAAATGGACATGAGAGAGTCATTGGCTACGCCAGTAGGTCCCTACGGGACAGCGAAAGAAACCCCCATAATTACAGCTCCTTTCGACTAGAGCTCCTGGCCCTAGTGTGGGCCATGACAGAGAAATTTGCTGGCTTCCTGACAGGAACCAAGATCCAGGTCCGGACAGACAATAATCCTCTGGCCCACCTTGAGAATACCAAATTGGGAGCCTTGGAACAACGGTGGGTGGCTCGCCTTGCAAGGTTTGACTTTACCATCTGTTATCGCCCTGCTACCGAAAACGCAAATGCGGATGGGCTGTCAAGAGTGACGGTGGAGACCCCAGTGGGGGATCTTGATGAACGATTAGAGGAGGAACAAAACGCCAGACTTTAGCAAGTTTGGGCCCTCGGTGGTTGCGTCCCAGTTGAGTAGGCAGGCTTGCACACTGCCCCGGTCCCTGGGGAGAACCAATGAAGAATGGGGACGTGCTCAAGATGCAGACGAAGGGCTGCAACAGATGAAACACTGGGTAACTGAGAAGCAAAAGCCAGACAAACAAGAAAGGGCTAACCTGGACGCCGAGATGAAGAGTGTCTTACACCAGTGGGATAGACTGGAAGTTCGAGGATCAGTGTTATATCGTAAGAGACAACAGCCAAAAGATATAGAAGCAAGATGGCAGGTGGTCATCCCTGGAAAAATGGCTCAAGAGGTAGCTAAGGAAGCTCACGAGTTTGGCGCTCACTTTGGACCTGCAAAGACCTACCAATGGTTACAGCAGTACGTGTACTGCCCCAGGTTGGAGTCTGTGGTGGAAGAGGTTTGCCGGCAATGTCGAGTATGCGACCTCGTTAAAAGCACCGAACAAAGGGCACCCGTTCAGACCATACAGACCAAAGAACCGCTAGAACTGTTGATGATTGATTATCTCCTCGTGGGACACTCCACTCGGAGACTACAATACTGTTTGGTTATGACCGACCATTTCTCCAAGTTCGCTGTAGTCACCCCCGACTAGAGATCAGACTGCTGAGTCGGCGGCACGGGCCATCTGCCAAGACTTCATCCGGGTGTATGGATGCCCGAAGCGGATCCACTCCGATCAAGGTGCATGTTTTCAAGGCAAGGTGATGGAGGAATTATGTCGTATGTATGACATCGAGCGATCTCGGACTACACCTTACCATCCCCAAGGCAATGGAGCATGTGAACGCTTCAACCGAACTCTACTTCAAATGCTGAGAACATTAGAGGAAGATAAGAAGGCATGTTGGCCGGATTACCTGGCAGAACTGGTCTGGGCCTACAATAACCGAGTTCACTCCACTACAGGTTACACCCCATATCTACTGCTGTTTGGAAGAGTTGGGCGAGAAATCATCGAGCTGAATTTGGAGCAGCCAGAGGATTTCATGGAACGAACTGTCACTTCGTGGGTGAAAGAACATCGACAACGATTACAGACGATACGTCGGTTGGCTTGTCAACAGCTACAGAAGAAAGAACATATGAGCCCTAAACCGATTCAAGAGATACCGCTTCAACCTGGAGATCGAGTGTTAGTCAGAGAGAAACGCCCCAAGGGTAAACTGAGTGAAAGATGGGAAGTTCAACCCTACAGAGTAATCGAACGGGTGTATGCTGACGGCCCGGTCTACAAGGTGCAAATTGAGAATGGAGCATCCGGCCCTAGAGTACTACACAGAAATATGTTGCGACCATGCCGGTCTGAAGCTCTTTCTACGCTAAGATCTCCTGCAGTCTCTGCCCCACTCCCTGAACATACGTCATCTGTGTGTGAAGTGGATGATGACTGGTGGACAGCCCCCGATGCAGGGGGGGATCCTCTCAGCCTTCCGGAAACGGAGATCCCATGGATGAGCCACTACCGCCACGGGAAGAATAGACCAGCCAAGATTCCACTGCAGCTCCCACAGCAAGTGTTCCGCCGGAAGCTAGTCAAGCTGGGCCTGATAGTCAAGATCTTAGAAGATCTCAGAGGTCTACTGCAGGGGTTCCACCAATCCGATATGTTGAACAATGTACTAGGTCTGCTGTACTGCCATTGTTGTCTCCTCTACAGGTTTGAACCTTCCTTCAAAACACAGTGGGCTCGAAGCTGTGATGGCCGAGGACGACCATCATTAAGTGGGGAGGCATATTGGGGGGTGCTACTGCTATGGACAATAAGAAACACGCTGCCACTTTAAGAGACAGAAACCTCCCCGTGTTGAGGGGTAATGGAATGTTCTGCTCCCCCTGCAGAAAGTGTGCTAATGGACAGCTCGAGTGTAAGAAGAGAAGTGTGAGTTTCTGTTTTGCATTTAGAAGCGTGTGAAGGAACACACAGCCTGTGTGTCTCGGAGGATTGGAGTTTTTCTTCTGAATCGAGAGAGAGACTTGCAGATAACAGGGAACAAGCGAGGAATCTGAAGCAAGAAGAAGATTTTGATCTCCTTACCCCGGCCCAGGAGAAGTGCGCACCTCCGGATGAGACTGTTATTGGGGGCCCCCGGGACTGGATCCACGTTCCCAGCATCACTGTGAGTTGAATATTGTGCACATACTAGGGGCTAAAGTAGGCTTCAGTAGGTAGAACACGGCATCCGTGTGGCCCGTTTAGCAGAGGCCAGAGAGGTTACGTGTAGAGTAGCATTGCACCTGACTGTTTTTGTGTTTCTTGAACCTGTAATAGCTGGAGCACCGTGCTATTGAGCGGACCAGCTAGAGAATACAAAAGTGTTGTTAAATCACGTTTTGCCACTGTATACCCCGTGCCTGAACCTGCCTTCTCCACATCTTTCCCCGCCTGTTAATAAATACACCCTTGTTGTTCGCACCTCGTCTTGTGTACTGTAACCTACTCTGCACTGCGGTGGTCCTCTCGGCCATCACTTCAGTAGCATGAGAGAATAGCTCTGCAGGAGAAGTATATTGATAGTCAACTGCCAGAGGGTGAAGGAGACTGATTCTATCAAGAGCCAAACTTAGGAGAACTAAGGAAAACATATGAAAGCAATAAATTGGTTAAGTCTGTCGTGGGCCCATCTATAGCCACTTTTATGTTACAAGTCGTGAAATCTTTACTTTTTACAAGCAATAAAACCATCTTTGTGCTGTTGAGTAGGAAGAGAAAAAAAAGCTAAAAGTAAATAATGAACTTAAAGAAAAGCAAGAAATGTGATTGTTAACTTATGCGTGAGATATCGACCACAATCTCTCCACACCACTGGATCCACAATATGAACAAGCTATCACCTAACACCAAAAGGTCAAGAACAGACTCAAATTTATCCGATACTTCAAGGAATAATTCATTATTTCTCATGAGGACCATCTACAAAATGCCATAAAGACACTTACAAGAAGCGAAACCTTGTTAAGACGCACCTGTTTGTTTTACTGAAAACCATGGAAGAGCAGCAATAAAAGTCTTCAGCATAAAGTTCCCACCGCCGTCTTTTAAGATGTAATGGGTCTCATCTGCGTTTGCTGAAGACTATTAGAAAGATTCTACTTTTCAATTAAACAAATGAACCATAAGAGGGGGTCAGATACTTCATTTGGAACAAATCTGTGGACAATCCTCCTCAATAAGAGCACAGTATCCCTGCATGTTGTGGAAATGAGAGCCTTACGAATAGTAGTCACAAGGCAGTGGAAACAATCTATGGAAAAATGCATGTCGTACATACACAACTGGATACAACTGCTCTATATATATAATACAAAGATCTCTTTAAAGTTTGAAAACCGTGAAGAATTCCTGAATTTCCAAATATGCCGTAATTCACTTTAGCGTTGATAATTTTTAGACCTTTTTCTATTCCCGAAAACTACTTTATGAAAAAGTATTATTATTGCTGTTGATATCATCAGGTTTCGGCCTAAGCCACACGGCATGAAAATCGGACCGAGTGAAATGCGATAAAACATCGCATTCCACTCAGACCAATATTAACCTATGTGCCAGCACCCATGAGCGATTATTTTCTCAGCCCCAATTGGACCGAGAAAACAATCGCAGCATGCTGCAACTGTAATGCGAGACTCTTTCTCTCGCACCCATTCAAGTCTATGGGGTGAGAGAAAGATCGCAACGTATCATGCTGTATATAAGAGCCCAGGCCGCTGTGTAGAACGTAAAAATGACTTTATAATACTTACCTAAACGGTTGCTGCGGTGGAGTTGGGTCATATGGGTGTCTTCGTTCTCTGGGTGCAGCATCTCCTCTTTCGTCCTCCTTCTGAAGCCTGTGTGCATGACATGTCCTACATCATACACACTCACCGGTCCCGCGCAGGCGCACTACAATACTTTGATCTGTAGAATTTGTGTAAAAACACGTGTAGGAGACTCATTCAAGTTTATAAAATATTAAATTTTTATTCAACATCAAAACAATAAAAAAATTCATTTTCCATAAGATGTAATTATAATATGAGGTAAGGTGGATTCAAAACCCACCTATCCACCAATAAACCACCCAAAATGGCCCATAAACATCTCAAAAATAGTATATATCAAGCCAGTGCAAAAAGCAATAAGGAACACCATGTAGTTGCACAATCGCATTATAAACAGCAATGTTTGGACTTACCCATGGTGTCACAGCAGAGAGCCTAACAGTGGTGGTTCAGAGGTGGGCAGGTGAGTCTCCTTCAACCCGGACGCGCGTGTCGCCAAAGCTTCATCAGCGGGGTGCACCCGATATCCGATTATTGGGGACTGTGACTTTATCTACTAGGATGAAAATACAATATGGTTTCTTCCCCTGTTTGTCTATGCTAAATTTTTTAATACTTTGATCTGCCCTTCTAAGGGCAGATCAAAGTGCGCCTGCACAGGACATCAATGCCAGTGAGTGTGGATGACTTAGGACGCGTTATGCACCCCGGCTTCAGAAGAAGGATGACAAAGATGGCTGAAAGAGGAGGCGCCGGCTCCGGAGACGCCCATATGACCCAACTCCACTACAGCGACTGTTTAGGTGAGTATTATAAAGTCATTTTTACGTTCTACACAGCGGCCTGGGCTCTTATATACAGCATGTTAAAATACTATGTATAAGAGCCCACTGGTGGTGGCCGCAGCTTATAGGTCCCCAATCTGCTAACAAGTTCCCTTTAATATCAATGTGTAGCCCTTTAAATGATAAGACAGTCAATCTCTTTATGAGCCCAAAGTGGAGCCCCAAAAGCGAGAAATCACGTTTTGAAATTTAGTCTGGAAATGCATTGTGGTGTAACGATGCACTTACAGCTTCTCAGCCCACTATATTCCTGAACTAGCAAAACCCCCCCCCCCCCCCCCCAAATGATTGACAGATTCTTTGCTCAGGTACATGATCACAGACTTGTAAATCATTCAGGGGAGGGCGCTGCTAGTTCAGGAATATAGTGGAGGCTGAGAAGCTGTAAGTGCATCGTCACGTCCCAAAGCATTTCCAGACAGAAATTGAAAATGTGATTTCTTGCTGCTGAAGTAGTACTTTAGGGTCATAAAAAGATCAACTGGTTGAAAGAGGGTTTTCCCATTTCAGAAAATTTCTGTTTCCCCAGATGCCATTTGTTTTAAGAAAACAAAAAGTGCTTCCCATGTCCAGCGCTGAGTCCCTGCCTCTGCTTCCAGTAATGTGAGCTAAGCGGTTGCTGTTAACTTGGGCAGAGCCACTATGTTCACTGGATTGGCTGCAGCGCTGTTGATGTAACATCAGTGCTTATAGAAATAACAGACAGCAGGAACAGCGACAGAAGCTCAGTGTTGGACCTGGGCAAGGGGAGTAAAGAACAGATTAATTTTTTTTAGGACAAACTAAACCGGGGGAGATTTTCCAAAAAACACTCAATGGGGGAGCTCCCGAAAGCGAGATAAGAGACATTACATGTGTGCAGCAAGGAGCCAGTTAGACCTATAAAGGTAGCTACAAAGTAACTTCACATTCCGTTTTTAGCTACGTTCACTGGTCCCGTTGGGGCATCCGACCGAACTCACCCTCCCCCCGCAAAACGTGTTTCGGATGCATACGCCAACGGGGCCATTGACTATAATGGAGCAGACGGAGTCAGTGTGTGCTCTGTCTTGTATTCTAAGGTCCGTATTACAATGTGGGGTAAATACTGGGGACCATGTTGCTCTGTGGGGGAAATACTGGGGTCATCATAGAGTTTGAGTAGGGCTACTGGGGCCATCATACAATGGGGGAGGGTAGTGATGGCTACAGTTCGAGGGGGCTACTGTGGGGCCCATCATGCAGTGTATGTGGGAACTTTGGGGGGAATCATGCTGTATAGGGTGGAACTACATTTGAGGGACACAAGAGACATTATTAAATGTTAAGTGAGCACTTAAGAAGCATTATTGTTATATGGGCACTGAGTATTGTGATTGTGAAATGGGCACACTGCGGGCCTTATTACTTTCTAGAGGGAAAATGTGGGCACGGTTTTCTAGGGCACTTGCATAGGACATTAATATTTTTATCCATGGGGCAATTTTACCATCTATAGGGCACAAATGAGGCATTTTATTTTGTAAGCGGCACAGTGGTGGACATTATGTGGGGCACTACGAGGATCAGTATTAGGGAGGGACACATACGGCTGCAGAGTCTCAGTATTGGGGTATCAGCAGAATGAGGACTGTGTGCAGGTTGGGAATAGATGGGGACGGGGCTGGGAATGTGAGAAGACAAAATGTCTTTGTTTTAATCTCCGCAGACGAGTCGTGACTGGAAGAAGTTATTATATCAGTCTGAGCCAGATGGTAAAGACAGGAAAAGTGAACGATTCCATCAGAAAGAACGACAGCTGTAAGTCACCATCTATAACTGTACTGTAGTTTCTTACATGTTCTGCAGGGCTGATATCTAACATTATAGGGTCACCGTATGGCGGTAATATCAGTGTTAATCTATGTATAGTGATTTTCAGTTCCAGTGTGGTCAGTCATCTGCTGAGAATCATTTGTATCCATGATTAGGGTGAGCCACCGTAGTTGTATTCGGGGTTGCCGGTTAGAAGCCCACTCAGACGTTTTTCCGAGCTGAAACCCACCTCTGATCAACACCCATATAGACCAATGTTGTCCTCATGAGAATATCCCTTTAACAGGGACAGAACGATCGCGGTAGCAGGGATCGCGACCGCGACAAGAGTGCAGGGGGGGCCCAGCCCCTGCTTCAGCTGGATATGCATCGGGGGCTGAAATGCTTTGCGGTGCAGAGATCAGTCAGGTTTTTTGCACTGCGATACACATTACTGGACAAACAAAAATCGGCAGCTTTCAGCAGCTTCCCCGTGAATGAGGCAGCGCATGACATATACATCTTGAGTTGCCATAGCACGGACATCGGTGAAAGCTGCCAGCCACTGTGGGCTGGTTATAGAGGAGAATGCAGTGCGACGTGGGAGTTGTGGAAGGTGGTGAGCACAGCATATACCATGAGGGGGACAGTATGTGCCAGGAGAGGCCCAAGAGAGGAACATATATACCACTAGGGGGACAGTATATACTAGGAGAGACCCAGTAGATGGACATATATACCAGGAGGGGAACAGTATATACCAGGATGGGGGACATATTTACTAAGATGGGAGACATACCAAGATGGGGGGGCATACATTCCAGGATGCGGAAAATATATATCAGGATGAGACATATATATCAGGAAATAGCCCAGGATGGGGGACATTTACCATGATGGTGACATATATACTAGGATGGGCGACATACCAGAATGGGGGGCATATATACCAAAATGGGAAACATATATGCTAGAATGGGGGACATATTTAACAGGAAATAGCCAAGGATGGGGGACATTTACCAGATGGGGGACATATTTAACAGGAAGGAGACCAGGATGGGGGATATTAGAACAGGATGGGGGACATTACTACATAATGTGGGGGAGGGCAACTCGTATATCTTTATAGGATTTACAGTGATAAATGTATACTTACATCTGACCAACATGTGGGGATGAGGGGCCCAAGTCCAAATATTGCACTAGGGCCCATCAAATTCTAATTACGCCACCGTTGTCCTTTAATTACCCTATTGTCTAGGAAAGATAAACTGGATTTTGAGCCGCACTGGGGTTAGGGAGTGAAGTGAAATGATACACCACGTAAGATTGCTGTGGAATATGATGGCGCCACAATGACGGCAACAGGAGGAAAAAAAACTATTTTCTAATACAACATCGATTTATCTCAGCGGCAAGAAATAAATAATACCAAAAGGTATTTTCTCATTCCATAACTGATAAGTTCACAAGAAGTAAATGCCAAGAAAAAAAATAAATCTTTTACACTACGGTAGCTGTGAACAATCACCGGTAAGGCTGCATGTATGGAATGTGTATGTCAGGTTGGGGCCGTATATAGTTCTATGCCCCACCACCCCCACGTACAGATATTTCTCTACATCTAATACCATTCTCAGCCTGGAAAGAAGATGGAATCCACATTCCTTTGAACTCGGCAATACTCTGAAGGGACAAGTCTTTTGTTCTGCTATTGTCTGGCACTGAAAAGGCTTTAACTTATCAAAAGCTTTCTGTGACCTTGTAACCTCTTATTGTTGGCCTTCAATCCTCACAATGTTCTCAAAAGGCCTGGTATTGAGCGGGCGGTGGCCCACGTGGGTCTGTGCAGGGTAATATGTGCCTGGTAGCGAGGCCACCTAGATGCCGCAGGTAGGTTGACCCAAACATAACACATGTGCCTAAAGGTCTACAGCAAATCTCCAGCGAGAGATACATTTCTGCATCAATAATTACTCTATATGATTTCTGATGTAGAATACTTAGAAAACTTTCCAAGCAGCACTGTATTATTTCTGGAAAACTCCCACGTGTAATGATGAAGATTCTGAACATAACATTATATTGGGAATCGCTATTAGGCAATTTAAAGATATCTAATCTGAAGATCAGCGGAATACTGGAGGGAGAGTCACATTAAAGCATACCTGCCTCTCACACAAAACTGGTAGTAAAGCATGGTCTTTTGGCCTAAACTACAACAATAACGCTGCTCTGTAACTTATCATTCACTCTTTTTCAATAGATGCAATTCTTCATCAGCATTCAGACAGCATTATTGGTGCTGGAACTTCCTTATTTTCCTTCATACAATGCTCCATCCACTTGCCATTTGCTTTCCTTCCCTGAACTGAAAGCCCTCCTTTCTAAAACCTGATTGCAGCTTAACAGACAGAACAGTAGAAGCAGAAAGATAAAGACTGGCTCCAACTTCCTGTAGAGAGACAAATACCCAACCCCACTTCCTGTAGAGGGACAAAAACCCAACCCCACTTCCTGTAGAGGGATAGGGAGGACAGACCTGCCCCACTTCTTGTAGAGAAACAAAGACCTGCCCTCACTTCCTGTAGAGAGATAAAGACCACCCCACTTCCTGTAGAGAGATAAAGACCACCCCACTTCCTGTAGAGAGATAAAGACCTCCCCACTTCCTGTAGAGAGATAAAGACCTCCCCACTTCCTGTAGAGAGACAAAGATCTCCCCACTTCCTGTAGAGAGATAAAGACCTCCCCACTTCCTGTAGAGAGACAAAGACCTCCCCACTTCCTGTAGAGAGATAAAGACCTCCCCACTTCTTGTAGAGAGATAAAGACCTCCCCACTTCCTGTAGAGAGACAAAGACCTCCCCACTTCTTGTAGAGAGATAAAGACCTCCCCACTTCCTGTAGAGAGACAAAGACCTCCCCACTTCTTGTAGAGAGATAAAGACCTCCCCACTTCCTGTAGAGAGATAAAGAACTTCCCTCACTTTCTGTAAAGTGATAAAGACCTGCCCCTACTTCCTGTAGAGAGACAAAAGCCCTCCCCACTTCCAGTAGAGAGCTAAAGACCCGTCCTCACTTCCTGCAGAGAGACAAAGGCCCTCCCAGCTTCCTATAGAGATATAAAGACCCACTGCCACTTACCATACAGAGGCATAGATCCGCCTTCACTTAATGTACAGAGGCATAGACCTGCTGCACTCAATATACAGAGGCATAGACCCGTCTTCACTTCCTGTATAGAGATAAAGGCCTACCGCCACTTACCATAAAGGTATAAACACACCATCATTTACCATACAGAGGCATATACCCACCCCCACTAACCATACAGAGGCATATATTTGCCCCCACTTATTGTACAGAGGCATAGATCCGCCCTCACAAGCTGTAGAGAGATAAAGACCTGCCCCCACTTCCTGTAAAGAGACAAAGGCCCTCCCAGCTTCCTACAGAGATATAAAGACCCAACGCCACTTACCATACAGAGGCATAGATCCTCCTCCACTTCCTGTAGAGATAAATAACTGTCCCTCCTTCCTGTATAAAGTAAAAGACTTGCCCACATTTCATGTAGAGAGATAAAGAAACACAAAGAACCATCCCAACTTACCGTACAGTGACGAAGATCCGCCCCCACTTAATGTTCATAGGCATATATCCGCCCCCACTTAATGTTCATAGACATATATCCGCCCCCACTTAATGTTCATAGACATATATCCGACCCCACTTAATGTTCATAGACATAGATCTGCCCCCACTTAATGTACAGAGGCTTAGAACCGCGCCCACTTAATGTACAGAGGTTTAGAACCGCCCCCACTTAATATACAGATGCATAGACCCACCCCAGTTAATGTAGAGGTTTAGATCCGCCCCCAATTAATGTACAGAGGTTTAGATCCACCCCCCTTAATGTCCATAGGCATAGATCCACCCCCACTTAATGTACAGAGGTTTAGCTCCACCCCCACTTAATATTCATAGGCATAGATCCGCCCCCACTTAATGTACAGAGGTTTAAATCCACCCCCACTTAATGTTCATAGGCATAGATCCACCCCCACTTAATGTTCATAGGCATAGATCCGCCCCCACTTAATGTACAGAGGCTTAGAACCGCCCCCACTTAATGTGATCTGTTTTAGTGTCTCCTTGAGAAATTAATTACATAGTACAATTCAACAATTAGTGACCAGCAAGTTAGAGAGATTGGGTAGTGGGTACACCTAGTTGCTAGCACTATGAAGTTGTTTTTTTTAGGGGTAAGAAAACAATACTTAAGTAACATGATTTATAAATTGTCTATTTATCACATTATCAAATAAGATCAAAATGTAAGAAAGTAAAGGGAATACTTAAGCCCAATCTGGCCAAATAGTCATGGAAGCTTCAAGAAGAAAATTTCTGGAAGGAGATCTTCTGTGCAACAAAGTTAATGAAAAGTAGAAGGAAAGAAGAGCGATGCACTAGGTTGGTATCTAAGTAAAGACACATAAGGGACACAATGCGATCCCTTAGCAGGTTAAGGTTAGGGGGTCTTAAATAGCACCAGGAAATTTTGAGAAGGCATGTGGTGGAAAGGCATCTTATTGTTATGTGGTAGAGAAGCCATTAGGTGGCCAGGTAAAGAAAGTGAAGCATTAGAGGCACATGGGGCGGCCAGGTGAAGGCCAAGTAGTAAAAACTCAAGAAATGAAGAGACGGTCCGCCATCATGTAGAAAGGTGAATTACAGCATCCTACTATGAGAAATTAGTTCAGTTGCTAATTACAAGCAGTATGGCTGGACGACCTCGCTGAATGGGAAACACAATCTGTGTAGCAGGTTCCTTGGTATGGTGCTGGCCCGGGCAGCTATAAATATTAGCTGTGATAGCTGCTGGCTATCTGTGGGACTACCTGATGGCAGGTGGGTTGGGTTGGTCTAGTAGTATGGGGGCCGGGCACAGTTGCCCCTAATCTCATAGGCTGTGCTGTCACAACTGGATAGACTTCCTACTCCTATACTGTATTGGTCTAGTAGCATGGGGGCCGGGCACAGACGCCCCTGATGTCATAGACTGTGCTGATGTGAAGCCCCTCCAGTGTTGTGTCGGTGCATTACCTTCAGGGACTCCACTCGGCTGGATCCTGTCACAGGTAGGAGATCTTCTTTTAGGATTGTCGTGACGCCACTCTCAGAATTGCGGTCAGTGGGGACCGCCACTGCAGATTAAGGGATGCCTGGGGCTGATGGTGGGTGCAGCCAGTTGTAATAGCCTCCTGAGAGTGAGGCAAGCCCCAGGGCCCTGTGTAGGTGTGTAGAACCACAAGGCGCAGAATAACTCCACACAAGCAGAATGTCTTTCAGGGGTTTTACTCACAGAAGGTGGCAGGGTGAGTAACCCGGGCGTAGCTGGGATGAACCAGGCTGGAACCAGGTGTCCTTCAGGCTGACTGATGAGGGTGACTACCGACTCGCCTTCCTTAGCCCTTCTGTGGTTTGTGGTAACCCCGACTTTTAGTCCCTATGGGGGTCACCCAGGGAAGTAGCTGCTCCCCTCGTTTGTTTGCCGTTTGCTTGTCGCCTGGACCAGATCACTCCAGCTGCTTGCCTCCTGTGAACTATGGGCCCTAACTGTGGCTACGTGGCTGCGGCTTTTGTGGTGTTGTGGCGTGGGCTTTAAGGGCCCCACACCGGCAGGTTTAGCAAGGAAAGGTGGATCTATCCCCGCACCGGGATCTGCCGCCCGTTTGGGCCTGGTACTCCCTGACAGTCTCCGTACTTTCCACTACACTGCTCTCTCTCCAGCTGTGTGTGGTGTTCGGGCAGCACTACCAGGTGACCGTTCTCCCCCGTCGGTAGTCACTGCGCGGACGCTGTTAGACTGCAACAGCTCCAGGGTCTGCTTCTGCTCTTCCTGAGCTGCACACTAAACTGGCTCACTCGTGGGACCTGCACTGCTGCTCCTGTCTGAGCTCCACTTCCATGCTCCTCACTCCTCCACACTCTGCTTCAGACTCCTTAGCCCTTCCTTCTCTTTTCCCCTTGTGCCTGCCTACGCCACCTAGCAATCAGGCTCTCTACCACACCCCTTGAGTGGAGATGGAGGCTTCGCCCCCTCCACTCCTCAAGTGGAGGTGAAGGCTTTGCCCCCTCCTGGGATCCCCAGGGGTCCTCCCAAAGGTACATGTGTGAGACCTGATCACTATGCGCCTGTGTAGTCACACCTCGGTCAGCCTTCTGGATTACCTGTTTGTACTGTCCCCAGCATGGGTGCAGTACTCAGTGGTGCCTGACCAGGTCAGGGGCGCCACATTCCCCCTTAGTTATCACCAGCACGTCCTCGGGCTGCAAGACAACATTTTAAAATGCATAAAACATTAAAACATGGTAAAACATTTAAAACCACCAGGTACCATACATCACCACCCTCCACCCACAAGTCCGTTAACCCACCCTAAACCCTTTCAGGAGGCAGGTCACCGGTTTCTTTTGGTAACCAGGTCTGGGCCATCCATTTCCCCAGACCTTTCCTCCACTCTGCCTCTCCCGTTGGCCGCGCCTTCAGCCACTTCTGGCAGGATGTAGAGGCGGCTTTCATGGGCTGGTGGTCTTCAGGGCATACCTGGCCTGGTGAAGCCGCGCCTTCAGCCACTTCTGGCAGGATCCAGAGGCGGCCTTCACAGTTGGTGCTGACCAGGTACCCTCTTTGTGGTGGAGAGCCAGGCCCCATAAACAGGCATGCTCCCTGGTTGCAGGCGAGCCAAGGCCCCATAAACGGACGTGCTCCCTGGTTGCAGGTGAGCCAAGCCCCTAAACAGGCTGGCTCTGGTGGTGGTACCTCTGGGGTAACTATTTACACTGCGAGAGTTTGTGGCTATAGCCAGTTCATAGCCTTAAGGTTTATGGGTTTCTCACATTAGTTCATGTGGGCACATGCTTAAACTTATAAACGTTGCAAACTGGTCAAAACTGTAACTTGCTGTATTTCTTTCTTTACTTTACATAGATTCCTCCTTACCAGGGCTTGGGCCTGTAGGGCTGCGGCACCTGTTGTTTTCTCCATCCTTGTCTTTTCCTTCTTCTTCTACATCTGTTTCTTGTTCTGTATCTGTTTCTTTTTCTGTTGAGACAGCAGGTTCACTGTAGGGATTTCTGGAACATGGTGTAACATCCAATGCATACCATCCTCTTTCTCCTTGGTGCATGGTGAATTCCACTGAATCTCCCATCCGTAGGTTCCTTCCTGGATGTCCTCTGGGCAAATGGGCTCTAACGTCTCTTCTATTAACAAAGATGCCTTCTTTCATACCAGGAGCTACTATGAAACCATATCCACTCTTCAAGCTGAAATCCTCCACAACTCCACGACAAAGTGGGCCTCTGACCTGGGATTTGGCCCTTCTCAGGAACCGTTTCTCTTCCAAGTCTCTTGCCATGACTTCGTTTTTCTGCTCTGGAGACTGCGGTGCAGGGGAAAGCTTGGTTCTGCTACGGCGCCGTGTCCTACGGGCTGGGTTCTGCTGGGTTGCGGCTTCACTGTTTGCGGGCTCCCAGGTGAGGTTTCTGGGCAAATCTTCCTCAGCAGAGGGTGTCGGGCTTTCTTCATCCCAGCGGGAATACGGCAGCATCTCTGGCTCTGGGCATGGATCCACTGCTGATGGCTCCGGGGTCAGCTCCTCAGCTTCCTGGCCTCCTCTCCCCCTTAGTTCTTCAGAGCACTCCTGTTGTGGCAGCGCCGGGGATGGGTGGTCATCAGCAGGCCCGGGCGGGGGACTCTTTGACGTGGATATTGCCGGAATCCTCCTGGGGGTGTGCGGAGGGAGCAGATACCGATCCACCATCTCCTGTGGGAACTGGGCCTCTAGGTCAGCCTTCAGCTTCCAGTATTCGGGGTCCTCTCCTATCAGGGACTTCCTAGCAGGGACTTCCTTAGACTGGGGAGCGGTGTCTGCTCTGGCCTTGCAGGCCGGGGTAAACAGAGGTACATTCTTGTCTTGGCGGGCCGCGCCTGACATGGCAGCGGCCTGGTCTTGGCGGGCCGCGCCTGACATGGCGGCGGCCTGGTCTTGGCGGGCCGCGCCTGACATGGCGGCGGCCTGGTCTTGGCGGGCCGCGCCTGACATGGCGGCGGCCTGGATCAGCGTTGCAGTTTCAATCAGGGTCGCAGCTGGAGTCTTAGCCGGCGTCGCTACTGTGGCCGGTTCTTGGCGGGCCGGGCAGGGCATCGCTGCGGCGGCCTGAATTGGCGTCGCAGCCGCGATGGGATCTGTGCAGGCTGGGCTGGGCGTCGCTGCAGCGATCTGGGCTTGGCGGGCCGCACCTGGCGTGGCTGCGGCCTGGTCCAGCACCTCACTTGCGGCGCGGACGAGCGTCGCTGCTGCGGTGGGGTCTTGGCGGGCCGGGCCTAGCATGGCGGCGGCCTGGGTCAGCGTCACACCTGCGGCGTGGATGAGGGTCGCGGCGGCAGCCGGATCTTTGCGGGCCGGGCAGGGCATCTCTGCGGCGGCCTGGGCTTGGCGGGCCGCACCTGGCGTGGCTGCGGCCTGGGTCAGCGTCGCCGCGCCGGGCGCCTCTTCAGGGACCGCGGGCGTGGCAGCAGGGGTCGGGGCACTCGCGCTGGCAGGGGCAACACTGGACTCACCCATCGGTGATATCATCGGGGTCTGAGTCGTCGCCGTCCGGTCTGGCACTCGTCGTGCGGTTCCCCTCTCATAGGCCTGAACCGCTGCAGCCATCTCCAGAAGCTCCGTGCGTTCCTCTCTGATCTGCTCTACGACCCGGGTCTCCAGTCGGTCGCAGAACTGGGCAAGCTCCCGATACCACCAGGCAGCGGAGCCTGGTTCTGGGTTTCTGCGTTCAGACGCCATTTCCTCTGCGCCTTCTTCTGCACGATTTCCCAGCAGTGGACTCGTCGCTGCCTCCAGTTGCAGGCTCTTCAGTTTCTGCTCTGCCTCTTCCAGCAGCAGGCTTCTGGCTCCCTTTCTGTCCCGACGTCTCTGAACGCCTCCGCTCTCTTCACTTGCGAGGTCAGGACTCTGCAGGGGATCTCTGGGTAGCCACACCTCTTCGTGGGCGGTAACTTCTCCCAGCGCGGGCTGCTGTTGTTTTTCAGCGCGCTTTTCATGGTGGCAATA
This sequence comes from Anomaloglossus baeobatrachus, assembly GCF_048569485.1. Lineage (NCBI taxonomy): Eukaryota > Metazoa > Chordata > Amphibia > Anura > Aromobatidae > Anomaloglossus > Anomaloglossus baeobatrachus. The sequence goes on from NC_134357.1 coordinate 486,104,921, forward strand.
TGGCGGCGCTTCCAATTTTCCAAGCGGACCGCCCAGGCACATGGTCACCTGTCTGAACAGGTCTAGTCCTTATCCTGTTCGTGACGCCAGATGTGAAGCCCCTCCAGTGTTGTGTCGGTGCATTACCTTCAGGGACTCCACTCGGCTGGATCCTGTCACAGGTAGGAGATCTTCTTTTAGGATTGTCGTGACGCCACTCTCAGAATTGCGGTCAGTGGGGACCGCCACTGCAGATTAAGGGATGCCTGGGGCTGATGGTGGGTGCAGCCAGTTGTAATAGCCTCCTGAGAGTGAGGCAAGCCCCAGGGCCCTGTGTAGGTGTGTAGAACCACAAGGCGCAGAATAACTCCACACAAGCAGAATGTCTTTCAGGGGTTTTACTCACAGAAGGTGGCAGGGTGAGTAACCCGGGCGTAGCTGGGATGAACCAGGCTGGAACCAGGTGTCCTTCAGGCTGACTGATGAGGGTGACTACCGACTCGCCTTCCTTAGCCCTTCTGTGGTTTGTGGTAACCCCGACTTTTAGTCCCTATGGGGGTCACCCAGGGAAGTAGCTGCTCCCCTCGTTTGTTTGCCGTTTGCTTGTCGCCTGGACCAGATCACTCCAGCTGCTTGCCTCCTGTGAACTATGGGCCCTAACTGTGGCTACGTGGCTGCGGCTTTTGTGGTGTTGTGGCGTGGGCTTTAAGGGCCCCACACCGGCAGGTTTAGCAAGGAAAGGTGGATCTATCCCCGCACCGGGATCTGCCGCCCGTTTGGGCCTGGTACTCCCTGACAGTCTCCGTACTTTCCACTACACTGCTCTCTCTCCAGCTGTGTGTGGTGTTCGGGCAGCACTACCAGGTGACCGTTCTCCCCCGTCGGTAGTCACTGCGCGGACGCTGTTAGACTGCAACAGCTCCAGGGTCTGCTTCTGCTCTTCCTGAGCTGCACACTAAACTGGCTCACTCGTGGGACCTGCACTGCTGCTCCTGTCTGAGCTCCACTTCCATGCTCCTCACTCCTCCACACTCTGCTTCAGACTCCTTAGCCCTTCCTTCTCTTTTCCCCTTGTGCCTGCCTACGCCACCTAGCAATCAGGCTCTCTACCACACCCCTTGAGTGGAGATGGAGGCTTCGCCCCCTCCACTCCTCAAGTGGAGGTGAAGGCTTTGCCCCCTCCTGGGATCCCCAGGGGTCCTCCCAAAGGTACATGTGTGAGACCTGATCACTATGCGCCTGTGTAGTCACACCTCGGTCAGCCTTCTGGATTACCTGTTTGTACTGTCCCCAGCATGGGTGCAGTACTCAGTGGTGCCTGACCAGGTCAGGGGCGCCACACTGTCACAACTGGATAGACCTCTTACTCCTATACTGTATTGGTCTAGTAGCATGGGGGCCGGGCACAGACGCCCCTGATGTCATAGACTGTGCTGTCACAACTGGATAGACCTCCTACTCCTATACTGTAGTGGTCTAGTAGCATGGGGGCCGGGCACAGACGCCCCTGGTCTCATAGACCGTGATGTCACATTTGAATGGACGTCCTACTCCTATACAGATTAGAATACAGAATATACAACTGCATCTCAATAAATTAGAATATCATCCAAAAGTTATTTTTTTTCAGTAATTAAATACAAAAAGGGAAACATATATAGAGTCATTATAATCTATTTCAAGTGTTTATTTCTGTTAATGTTGATGATTATGGCTTACAGCCAATGAAAACCCAAAACTCATTATGTCAGAAAATTAGAATAACTACCAGAAAACAACTGCAAAGGTTTCCTAAGTGTTTAAAATGGTACCTTAGGCTGATTCAGTAGGCTACACAATCATGGGGAAGACTAATGAAGAAAAGGCCATTCAAAAACGTGGGGGAGATGCACAAAGAGTGGACTGCTGCTAGACTCAGTGCTTGAAGAGCCACCACACACAGACATATCCAGGACATGAGCTACAAGTATCGTATTCCTTGTGTCAAGCCACTCATGACCAATAGACAACACCAGAAGCGTCTTACCTGGGCCAAGGAGAAAAAGAACTGGACTGTTGCTCATCTGCCGGTGTAGGCCCACTGTGTTCAGCGCAGCCGTCTACCAGGAAATTTTAGAGCACTTCATGCTTCCCTCTGCCGACAAGCTTTTTGGAGATGGAAATTTCATTTTCCAGCAGGACTTGGCACCTGTCCACACTGCCAAAAGTACCAATACCTGGTTTACTAACCACAGTATGACTGTGCTTGATTGGCCCGCAAGCTCGCCTGACCTAAACCCCATAGAGAATTTATTGGGTATTGTCAAGAAGAAGATGAGAGACACCAGACCCAACAATGCAGACGAGCTGATGGCTGACATCAAAGCAACCTGGGCTTTCATAACACCTCAGCAGTGCCACAGGCTGATCGCCTCCATGCCACGCCGCATTGATGCAGTAATTGATGCAAAAGGAAACCCGACCAAGTATTGAGGCATTTACTGTACAGGCTTTTCAGTAGGCGCAAACATTTTTGAGTTTAAAATCATTTTTTCAGTTGGTCTTATATAATATTCTAATTTTTTGAGATAATGACTTTTGGGTTTTCATTGGCTGTAAGCCATAATCATCAACATTAACAGAAATAAACACTTGAAATAGATCCCGCTGTGAGTAATGACACTATATAATATATAGGAATAGATGCATCTGTGTGTAATGACTGTATATAATATATAGGAATAGATCCCTCTGTGTGTAATGACTCTATATAATATACATAAGACGCACTTTTTCCCCCCAAATGTTGGGGGAAAGTGGGGGGTGCGTCTTATAGTCTGAATGTGGCTGTGGGAAATGAGGGTGCAGCGGTGGAGCGGGTCATCGGTGGTATGAGTAGGCTGTAGCAGCCTGCCGTGACCACGTGGGCCCGCTCATTTCATATGCACGTCCATCCCCCCGCCCATCATTCCTCAGCGCTGAAGCCAGCGTTGACAGGTGGGCGGGATGATTGGCGTGCATAATAACAGCCGGGCCGCATGATCACCCCTGGCAACTACAGTCTGGAGTGACCATGTGCGGCTGTATTCACTGCCCCCCGCGCATCATCATCAGCGCGGGGTGCAGTGAATCAGTATATTCATCTGTCACCGTTGTCTGTAGCATCGCGATCTCCTCCTGCCTGCCGGCCAGCTGATCTGTGTAGAGAGCGGTGAGCACAGCGATGATGTCATCCCTGTGCGCGCCGCTAGTCTCCACACAGGTCAGCTCACAGGCAGACAGGAGGACGAGCGATGCTGCAAGGGAACGGTGACGGCTCCACACTCCAGCGGCGCTGCTGCCGGCACTCACAGGATGAAGAGTGATGCTGCAGGGAGTGAGGAAAGGTAAGTATAAACGTTTATTTTTTGTGTGCCACAGGATAAAGACCATATAGCAGGATGGGGGTATATAGCAGGATGGATGGGAGTATATATCAGGATGGATGGGGGTATATATCAGGATGGATGGGGGTATATATCAGGATGGATGAGGGTATATAGCAGGATGGATGTGAGTATATAGCGGGATGGGGGCATATTCCAGGATGGCAGTATATTGCAGGATGGGGGTATATAGCAGGATGAGAGCATATACCAGGATGGCAGTATATAGCAGGATGGAAGTATATAGCAGGATGGGGGTATATAGCAGGGTGGCGGTATATAGCAGGATGGGGGCATATTCCAGGATGGAAGTATATAGCAGGAAGGGTGTATATAGCAGGATAAGGTTATATACCAGGATGGCAGTATATAGCAGGATGGGGGTATATAGCAGCATGAGGGCATATACCAGGATGGCAGTATATAGCAGGATGGGGGTATATATAACAGGATGGGGGTATATAGCAGGATAAGGGCATATACCAGGATGGGGGCTATACCATGATGGTGGTATATATCAGGATGGGAATATATACCAGGATGGGGAACATATATACAAGGATGGGGATCCTATACAAGGCAGGAGGATCATTACCAGGATGGGGTACCTTAGTAGAGAATTTGGGGACATTACCCCCATAATAGTGTCAGCAGCAGATCCTCGCCCTATAACAGTGTGTCATGACCACATTTTTTGCTTAAAATTTTGTTTTCCTATTTTCCTCCTCTAAAACCAGGGTGCGTCTTATGGTCCGAAACATACGGTATGAGTTTCCCTTTTTGTAATGAATTACTGGAATAAAGTAACTTTTTGATGATATTCTCATTTATTGAGATAGACCTGCAATAAACCCGTCCGGTCTCCATCCTGATTTTGGGTACCCCCCTAGTGTAGTATTACATCATTTCTAACCATTTCTTTTTCATTCCCAAAATCCTAAAGAATAAAAACTACTCTCTACATCATTTATCTTCTTAAATCTTCTGGTAATTACGCCCGATCTGTGTCATCATAACCTTAGTACCTGCGCACTACAGATCCGTGCCCTGCCTGCATTCACAAACGACTATTTGTATTGTGCACGCATCATTTTTTTCCCACGGGTGGCATGTTTTTGGAATATAGAAATTTTCGTGGAAGCCGATATGAATAACACAGTGCGTTAAAGGCTCGGTGTTTTTGAAACCAGCGTGCTTCTCTGTTCAATTCACAGCGTGTGACAGTCCCGACTCTACAAAGGCAATGACACGGCGCACGCAGCAGGGAGTGTCAGAGGCAGTGAAGACAGACTGATGCCGGTACCACGCTACACAGCGATGCTCTTCTAGCAGGTCTATATCTCTACCGGGCTACACCCTTGGGGTTAAAGTGGCGCAAAGCAAAAGGGAGTCAGTCATTTTTCAGATCAAAGATTTACCAATGGATGTAGCCATGAATATGTAAAAGTAAGGAGACGTGAGTAAAGTCGGCCGTATAGTTGTGCAGCCGCCTCATTTTATGCACCATTAGGTGACAACCGTCATGTCTATGGGCGCTGACAGGCTGCGGCACAAATCTCCAACAGAGCTGCACATAAGGGAAAGCAGAAAAACAAGCAAAATGGTCATTTTTCCTGGTGCAAGTTCACACCACTACATCTGCGTTGCTTTTACTGCTTTTTTCAGTGCCCTTTCCCTCTTATCATACTGAGGTGCCATTATGTTTACAGAAATAAGGCAAGAAGCAAACAATCGTGGACCCTTGTTTGTGCTATTCCATCTGAGAGAAGCATGATGTAGGGGCAGAGACCCTGATTCTAGCAATGTGTCACTTACTAGCTGCTACGGTTTTCATTAAAACCAGTTCTCTGAATGTTTAGCTCTGTATAACCCCACCCACACCACTGATTGGCAGTTTTATATGTACACTATGCATAGGCAGAAATCTGCTAATCAGTGCTGGGGATGGACTACATAGCAGCAGGTTTACTAGTCCTCTAATGATGATCTCCTGCTGATAAAATACTGATTTTATAATAACTTCACTAAGCAGCCCAGTAAGTGGCACATCGTGGGAATGAGGGTCTCAGCGCCTTTATCACGCTGCTCTCAGATTAGATAGCAAAAACCTAGCGAGAGATTTAGGCCCCTCATACGCCTTAGGCCTATGCCACATTCACGTGAAAATCACGCACGTGCCGAGAGACACGTATTTCCCCTGCGTGTTGCGTGCAGGTAAGTACGTGTCTCTGGTACGTGCGGGACACGTGTGTGTGCCTGCTACCATAGGGTAGCATTGCTGTACGTGTCTCCGTGCCGCCGGTACGTGTAAAAAATGACAAACACGTGCCGGCGACACGGATGTGTGTTGCAGGCCTTAGATGTCTGTTGAGTGAATGATGGATGTTGATTGATTCTCCCAAACACACAAGCAGTAACTCAACTGAACACTCCTGTGCTCGCTATGAAAGAGCCACTGCCAGACTCCTCTGGCAGCAGCTTATGTTAGAAAGACCAAATAATCAGATATACAGATTCCTAATCTTCCCTGACAATCATCTGCATACAAATTAGACTTTTGGCCGAACCTGTTCATATTGACGAAGGTCAGTCTAATGATAATGGGGGTCTTTTGTTTTTCTACATATCAACATTTTTTTTATTGCACCGCTGAAGTGGTGATTTAAATGTACGTCCCCATGTATTATACTCACCTCCCTTCTCTCCAGTCAGTCTCCTGTGATTTTTGACCTGCTGGCAGCTCCATTGTTTTATAGAGCATGCCGAAAACCACAAATCAATTTAAGTCTATGAGAGCCTCGTTCTGGTTCTCATAAACTTGTATTGAGAGTTTGTGATGTAAAGGGGGCTTTACACGCTACGATATCGTTAATGTTTTATCGTCGGGGTCACATTGTTAGTGACGCACATCCGGCGTCATTAACGATATCGCAGCGTGTAATACTTACTAGCGACCTTAGGCGACCTCAAAAATGGTGAAAATCGTTCACCATGGAGAGGTCGTTCCAAACTCAAAAATCGGTAAGGATTGTTTAGCGTTGTGGTTCATCGCTCATGCGGCAGCACACATCGCTATGTGTGACACCGCAGGAGCGAGGAACGTCTCCTTACCTGCCGCCGGCCGCAATGCAGAAGGAAGAGGTGGGCGGGATGTTTACATCACGCTCAGCTCCGCCCCTCCGCTTTGATTGGCCGGCCGCTTAGTGACGTTGCGGTGACGTCGCTGTGATGCCGAACGTCCCTCCCCTTTGAAGGAGGGATTGTTCGGCAGTCACAGCGACGCCGCCGACCAGGTAAGTATGTGTGACGCTGCGTAGCGATAATGTTCGCTACGGCAGCAATCACAAACAATCGCATGCGCGACGGGGGCGGGTACTTACACGCTCGCTATCGCTAGAAATTGCTAGCGATATCGCTAACGTGTAAAGCCCCCTTAACTTCTGACTTCTGGTCAGTCAAAAGTTAAGGGCACAAGAAGGCGTCGGGGGACCGAAGCTGCCGGAAGGCGAGTATATAAAAGGGGTAGGTGGCTTTCATTTAAAGCACCACTGGTGCTTTAAACTTGATGTGAAACTACAGTGTCCCCAGCATTTTGTAGACAACCACAGTAGTGCCTCTGTTTGCTGGTCCAGGTGCTACATGCTGTAAAGTAATCTCTAGTATAACAAAAATAAAAAAGGGCTATATGACATTATGTATATGATTGTATCTCGTGGTTTCTTTGGTGTCTCTTTGTGAGCTACATTCTACCGCTGCTGCGTCACAAATGTTTCCAACTTGGCATTGACTTCAACGTCAACACAAGTCGTATGTGACTTGTCTCACTTGTCTGTTATTGAGGGGTTTGGGGTATTGTTGGCCTGGGCTTTCATGGAGACATCTACATACGACAGCAACTTTCAATCAAATTAAGTGACCAAAAACATTTGCGCGACTTGCTGTTGTGGGAGTTTTTCAGAGATGGAATTGTGCTTTAGAAAAACAACCAAATCACAGATAAGTTCTGTCTGACTGATATTGAAGTCCACAAGAACTGTGTCAGGTGAGCCTTGTGACCAGAAACTAAAAATCCAACACATTTGGGAACATTTACGACTCTTGAAGGAACGTGTGGTGCGACGTTTAGAAACTATTAGATACAATGTCGCAATGCCACACTTTGAATCCTGTGCTACACCTCGCTGCGCGGTTGTAGCATGCTCGGTGGCTCTACTGATGAAAAAGTGAGGAGCACTTCGAAACGCGTTGAATAAACCATCTTTATACGGTTTCTGAATATTAGCTATTTCATCATTTCCAGCAGCGCGGAGACAACCACATCACCATTCTGGTTCCTGTTTTATAGTCCTTGCATGCTTGATGGCTCTCCTGATGAAGGAGTATGGAGCACCTCGAAACGCGTTGATAAACCACCTTTATACAGTTTCTACGTATTGGCTATTTCATCATTTCCAGCAGCGGTGAGACAACCACATCACCTTTCTGGTTCCGGTTTTATAGTCCTTGAATGCTTGGTGGCACTCCTGATGAAGAAGTGAGCAGCACTTTGAAACGCGTTGATAAACCACCTTTATACAGTTTCTACTTATTGGCTATTTCATCATTTCCAGGAGTGCAGAGGCAACCACTTCACCTTTCTGGTTTCTTTTGGATAGTCCTAGCATGCTTGGTGGCTCTCCTGATGAAAAAGTGAGGAGCACTTTGAAATGCGTTGAATAAACCACCTTTATACAATTTCTAACCTCTGGCTATTTTATCATTTCCAGCAGTGCAAAGACAACCACATCACCTTTCTGGTTCCTTTTGCATAGTTGTAGCATGCTTGGTGGCTCTCCTAATGAAGAAGTGAGCACTTCGAAAAGCGTTGAGTAAACCACCTTTATACAGTTTCCACGTATTGGCTATTTCATCATTTCCAGCAAACCACATCATCTTTCTGGCTCCTTTTGCATAGTTATAGCATGCTTGGTGGCTCTCCTGATGAAGAAGTGAGGAGCACTTCGAAACGCATTGAATAAATCACCTTTATACAGTTTTTATGTATTGAATATTTCATCATTTCCAGATGTACAGAGGCAACCGCATCACCTTTCTTGTTCTTTTTGGATAGTCCTAGTATGTGACTCACTTCCCATAGACTTCAATGCCAGTCACACACGACGGCGCCTTACAGAAAAATTGCGGCTGTAGAATAGTTGCATGACAGTAAGTTACACAGATATTTTTCGTTGAGGCTCACCCATGTCCAATGGTGGCATAAGAGCCCATCTAAAGAAGAAGATTCATCGGAGCTCGGTGAAGACCCTGTTATAAAGTTGACCCTACAATAGGCAATGTCCTTGGAAGAAATCTCAGCCGCCGGATGTGTTGTGTCGTTGACTATCAAGAACATCACCTAGTTCCAGGTGGCGGATCCGCTCTTAGCAGTCCTGAAAATTGCAGTTCTTTGTTCAAGACTGATCCCAGACTTTGCATTCAATTGTACTTAGGCGTGGAAAGATATATTGGGCGATATCCGCCATCGTGCGCCGCTCAGTCCCATCAGAGCAGAATTAATAATCCCCATGATCACAGTTTTCCAAGGGAAGAATAGAGCTAATTGATTTCTTTCTGAATACTACAGACTAATTAAGCGCTAATCTGGTGTTTATACGCCACATTGCTGGAGAGTGATTTTACGTAACAATAAGGCTCTTTGGGGATTACACAGGATTTTTTTTTGTAGATAAATTATAGTGTATTGGATAAAAAGAAAAGCAGTTTATTTTCATTGTAGGGATCAAGTAAGTTCTGTAGGATTCGTGCAGCAAGGGGTTAACTGGGCCGCGAATAGGCCTTGTGCGGAAGATGCGTCCTGCGGGGACTTTCAATTGCTTTTTTCGCCTGCACAACAGGTGCAGATAACAGTTGGTCCGCAGTCTGGATCATTAGACTGGAGGACGGAGGGAGACCGGGGGTGTCCGGGGAGAGACGTACAGGAGGAGATGAAGGGAGACAGGCAAGAAAATCGAGTGGGCTAGACAGAAATGGGCTGACACGGTAGACAATGTCGAACGCAGCAGCAGGTGGCGACGGAGAATGGATGAGAAAATAAGTGTGAGGACCAAAGAGGGTAAAAAAATGCTGCTGAGAAGATGTTGAGTAGAGAAGATAAAGGACTAAAGAGGATCAATGAATTGAATAGGCCCACCACCCCTAGAATTCGGTTTAGTGGTCGTGACATTTTCGTTTACGGACACCAGGTGGCGCTGCAGAGATTCATTCCGAATGAAATGTTCTGTATCCTCTTCTCACTTCCGAAACTTACAAGCAGGTACCGTATACCTAGCGCTCCGTATCAACGAGCGACGTGACAACCGTAGCCTCCTGCCGTCACCGCCGCTCACGTTTACGCTTTTTATCCCTTTTTAATTAGCGAATATCTGAGAGACAGTTGTCGCTTATTCTACAGCCGAGACCCCCGGGCTGTGCTGCTAAGTAGGATTTGAATTTGTTAATTAAAAGCAGAATGCCGCTGTAACAAACTTCCCATCTGCAGCGCTCGCTCCTTGTCTTCCCCTCCAAACACACACAGGCATCCCTGGAGGAAAGCGCGGAGACACACAGCGTGATCTTTCCAGCAGAGCTGCCTGGGTATTGCTTTGATATAACATTTAGGACCCCAAGTACAAAAAAACCCTACAAAACTGTTTCAATGTCTAAAGCAACGCACAGGAAAAGCCTCAATTATAGGTGAGCGCCCGCCTGCGATCTGCGCTTGTGATATTGTAATGAAGACAGGTTTTGTTAGATTTTTTTCTTTAGATTATTTAGATTTTGAGCCCCGATGGGGACAGTGATGATGATGTCTGTGAAGCTATGGGGATTCAATGCCGAGTAAAATAAATAAATCTGTTGTAACGCTTGTCATTACCTTACAGGGTCGCATGAATGGAAGGGTAGTCAGAAGAGTCGGGGTCTGCTAACAAGAAGTCACATATAATCATAAGGGGTAAACAGAGACGTAGTCAGGGTACAATACCAGAAGAGCACATAGTGGTAAAATGGAGCAAGCAAAGATGTAGTCAGATAACGGTCCGGGGACCAAGACATGAATGCACAACAGGAATAGGGAGCGGGCAGATGGAAGTCCAATAACAGTCCAGGGCCAGAATACCAAGATCAGAATACTAGCAGCCACACAACAACAGAAGAGCCAAAGAATACAACTGGGGGAGTTCTGGGGGAGCATGCGCAGTAAAGAAGCCTGAGTAATTACCTGGAAGATGGAACAGCTGAGTAACCAGCACCTCCCAGAACCAACCTGGACTACAGTATAGTGACCAAGCTGCTAGTTCATTAACAAGGACAGCGCCACAGATCATCTCCAAGGGCAAGATGCTCTGCACAAAGGAATAGACACACTGCCAGATCTGTAAGTGCTGCAGAGAATCTCCAAAGGCAAGATGCTCTGTACAAGGAATGGACACACTGTCAGATCTGTAAGCACTGCAGAGCATCTCCAAAGGCAAGATGCTCTGCACAAAGAATGGACACACTGCCACATCTGTAAACACCGCAGAGCATCTCCAGGTGTGTGTGATGCTCTGCACAAAGAATCGTGACATCTATGTCTTTACCAGTTTTTGACTGGGGTGGCAGGGGCCCATCAGTAACATTAATGCGAGTGATCGCACCCGCCCCTGTCGTTTGTGCATCACGGGCAATTAGTTGCCCGTGGCGCACAAAGTCGTTAAACCCCAGTCACACGATCTTACCTGCTGAGCGACGTCGCTGTGGGTGGCGAACATCCACTTCCTGAAGGGGGTGGGACGTTCGGCGTCACAGCGACGTCACACAGCGGCCGGCCAATAGAAGCGGAGGCGCGGAGATGTGCGGGACGTAAACATCCTGCTCACCTCTTTCCTTCAGCATTGCCGGCGGCACGCAGGTAAGCTGCAGTTCATCATTCCCGGGGTGTCACACGGAGCAATGTGTGCTGCCCCGGGAACGATGAACAACCAGAGCACAGAAGAAGAAACGACTTTTTGAAAATGAACGACGTGTCAACGAGCAACGAAAAGGTGAGTGTTTTTGCTCATTCACAGTCGCTCGTAGCTGTCACACGCTACGATATATCAAACGAGGCCGGATGTGCGTCACTTATGTCGTGACCCCGCCGACATATCGCACAATATATCATCTCGTGTGACGCCCGCATAACTCTGGGTGGCCCACTGATCAACTACATACAAATATTACATTCACAAATATACCTATACTTGTATATTATAATATACTGGGTAGTTTGTAAAAAGAATAATGAGATGTTTCCTTTGTCTGTACTTAGTGAAACAAATGTATTGTACAAACTACTGATTATGTTGGGGGCTAAGTAACTTACTACAGCAAGGGGGCCCACCAGTGGATTCTCCTGCTCTTTGGTGGGCCAGTCCTAGTCTGATCTTTACTATATACTTACCTGCATATACAGCGGGTACAGTCATATGAGAAAATACAGTTATATTCATGTAACCCAATATGATAATTGTCGGATTAAGAAATATGGATTATTGAACAATCGTGGAAAAGTAGAATCAGATAATGTTCGAATACAGAAACAGTCAACACTTTTTCCAGATGAGTCTATTAATTAGCTATGCTTTGCTTAGTCTTTTAGTTCTGGTTTTAGACTAGAATTACCAGATTATTGGATGCCAGATTAAAGAAGATCCAATGTAAATATACAGAAAGAAGCAAGAAAAGAGGCAAAGGCGGCCAGAGATCTGGGAGAAAGGGCAAAGAAGATTGAGAAGGCACAAATAAGGCTGGGGTTACACTACCGTTTTGGTCGCATGTTGAATGGTGAAAGACACAAAGTTTTACAAAAATGTTTTGACTTTTGGAGTTTTTATGCCAGTTTGAATCAGTAGGTGGATGTGCGGACAGGCCGGGCGCAGGATTATCGGCAAATGCTTCTCCAGTACCTCATCTTCTGCTGCTCAGAAGATGCACCAAATTTGTATCACGAGCGTGAACTGTGCCAGTCTTTGTGAATCGGCCCCATATTTTCATTATTTAAAGATATTTTCAACCCAATTTATTTATATAGAACGAGAACAAAGAATAGAAAACACATGGCCTGAAAGATGCCAAGCTTCTTAGAGATCATGCAGATGATAAATCTGTATGGTGTATGGTGGCACACACTACATTTCCAAGCGCTCTATGTGCCACCACCGGGTGTCTCTATAAGGATAACTCTCAAATTTGGAAGTATATGTACATGATACTGACTAGGCAACAAAAATTTGCTATATTTCTTCCAAGTATATACAGATGTAGCAACAGTTGTCATGACTCACAAGGCACCTTTGTGATAACTTGTCACAGCAGGTTATTAAGATACCTTAACATTGCCCAAGCCACTTACCAATGTCAAGTTGGGAGTCAAAATTCCCTTTTTTGTGCTGTGATATTCCAGTGCTGTGTTATCTAAGTCAAGATAATCTTTGTCACATCTGTATTCTGCTGTCTATGACTGTAACAAAATACATCATTTTAGGGGTTTCTGTAGTTGCCAGTGCATAATACCCATCACTCTCCTTTCATCATCCTTCTGTGAATCTGATTACCCTGCAGCTTTCCTCCCGTATTACATGAATCACTTTTTAAGGGCTTATTCACACAATCAGATAGCAGCCACACACTACAGTCTATTTTACAACTGCATTTTCCTTGGCAACTATGGGACTCGACCAGAACAAGCAAATCTTTCTTTCTCTCCCTACATCTCATCACTCATTCATGTCACCTGCACCTGAACAAATCTCAAGAACCCAACCTTTTCTTACTTTTGACACTGTAAAAACTCTATTTTGTGGCTCTGATTCATTCTCACCTTGACTATTGTAAATCTTTCCTAATCAGTCTCCCTCTTACTAAACTCTTCCCTATCCAATCTATTCTGAATGCAGCAGCCAAGGTAATATTTCTGTCCAGCTGCTACACTTATGCCTCCACTCTGTCTCAGTCATTGCAATGGTTACCCATCCGATACAGAGAACAATATACATTTTTCGCTCTCACCCAGAAAGTTCTGCACCTCCCTACATTTCCCCCTAATCTCTGTTGATCACTCTACTCATGTTCTCTATTCTGCTATTGACTTAAGACTAACATTCTCCATAATTTGAACCTCCCACTCCTGTCTCCAAAACTTCTCCTCTGCTGCGCCAGTTCTATGGAATGCACTACCTTGGACAATTCAGTTAACTCCCAGTGTCCAAAGTTTTAAGCGTGCTCTAAAAACACATTTCTATAGACAGGCCTATTACCTTATCTTATTAATCTAACTGTTCCCTGTTCTCCGTTTCTAAATTTTTCACCTCTCAGTAATTGTTGAATTATGTGTTACTTTGTAATATCTTATATTGTACATGTTCGCTTGGATTTGTAAAGCACTACAGAATATATTGGTGCTAAAGAAAGATAATCATATCATAACCTTTGACTTTTCTCTCTCCTTCAAGACGCATATCCGAGCCCTCTCCACCTCCTCCTGAGTCCAAGTCAAAAATACTAAGACTCGTACATTCCTTGACCACGAATCACCAAAAACACTAGTGCATGCCCTCATTATCTCACGACTGGACTACTGCAACCTGCTGCTCTGTGGCCTCCCTTGTAACACTCTTGTAACCCTACAATCTACCCTAAACTCTGCTGCTCGATTAATCCACCTGCCCCCTTGTTCCCCAGCCTCCCCTCTCTGCCAATCTCTTCACTGGTGTCATGATTCCTCTGTGCAGAGCATCATGCACACTAGGAGATGCTCTGCTGAACTTTTCTGAACTACTGAGCTGGCAGTGACACGATTCCTCTGTATAGAGCATCTTGCACATTAGGAGATGCTCTGCTGTGTTTTCCTGGGCTACTGAGCTGGCAGGTTGATTCACTGCACAGGATTCGATGCTGGTTCTGGGGGGTGCTGATTACTTAGGTGTTCTGTCTTCCTAGTAATTGCTCTGCTTCTTTACTGAGCATGCTCCCCCAAAACCTTGCTAGTCGTACATTCTGGTTCTGTAGTTGTGTTGTTGGCCTGCGTTTCTGCATATGTTCTGATCTTTGTTTCTTGACCCCGGAGCGTTTTTTGACTCCTCTCTACCTGCTCCCTGGTCCTGTCGTGACCTCCTGGCTTTTGACCTCGGGACATTACCTGAGTTTTCTCCCTGAATCTGACATGTGCCTTCCTGCATTTCTGACCCTTGGATTTTGACCTGAATATGCTTCTGTGTACTCCCTGTATCTATATGTGTCCTCCTGTTACCTGACCCTGGCTTGCCTGACTACTCTTCCGTCTGTACTATCCGTAAGTAGTGACTTTCATTACAACTGGCTTCCCATTGCCCAAAGACTCCAGTTCAAAACACTAACCATGACATACAAAGCCATCTACAACCTATTCCTCAATATATCTGTGACCTAGTTTGCAAGTACCTACCTGCATGCAACCTCCGATCCTCACAAGATCTCCTTCTCTCCTGCCCTCTTATCTCCCGTTCCCACAATTGCATACAAGATTTCTCTCGCGCCTCCCCCATACTCTGGAACTCTATACCACAACATATCAGACTCTCATTTACCGTGGAAACCAGCCAAAGGAAGCTTAAGACCCATCTCTTCCGACAAGCCTACAGCCTGCAGCAACCCTCAGTCTACTGTACCGCTGCCCGACCAGCTCTACTCTTGCCTATTGTATCCTCAGCCATCCCTTGTAGACTGTGAGCCCTCGTGGGCAGGGTCCTCTCTCCTCCTGTACCTGTCTGTGCCCTTGTACTGTTCATGATTATTGTACTTGTCTATGTAAAGCGCCATGGAATAAATGGTGCTATAATAATAAATAATAATAATATCTTCCTTTATGTGGACAGGGTAGGACACTACACTAATATGCTCCACTTTGTAAACCTTTGCACCGCAGACATCAACGTATAGAAGACTGACTGAGACCAAAGGGATGCATTTTTGGCCCCCATCATGTGACTAAAGGGGGCTTTACACGCTGCGACATCGCTAATGCGGAGTCGTTGGGGTCACGGAATTTGTGACGCACATCCGGCCGCATTAGCGATGTTGCTGTGTGTGACACCGATGAGCGATTTTGCATCGTTGCAAAAACGTGCAAAATCGCTCATCGGTGACATGGGGGTCCATTCTCGATTATCGTTACTGCAGCAGTAACGATGTAGTTCGTCGCTCCTGCGGCAGCACACATCACTATGTGTGACGCTGCAGGAACGAGGAACCTCTCCTTACCTGCCTCCCGGCCACAATGCGGAAGGAAGGAGGTGGGCGGGATGTTCCGGCCACTCATCTCCGCCCTTCTGCTTCTATTGGGCGGCCGCTCAGTGACATCGCTGTGACGCCGCACGGACAGCCCCCTTAGAAAGGAGGCGGTTCGCCGGTCACAGCGACGTCGCCGGACAGGTAAATATGTGTGACGGCTCTGGGCGATGTTGTGCGGCACGGGCAGCGATTTGCCTGTGTCGCACAACAGATGGGGGAGGGTACCCACACTAGCGATATCGGGACCGATATCGCAGTGTGTAAAGTAGCCTTAAAGCTTTCTGGAAACGTTTGGCAAAAAGTAGCCTCCAAACGTGATGTGCACATAGACTAACAGAGGCACATAAGGGAGTTGTTGTATATGCAATGACCCGATGTACAAAGGAAGGGTCGCACCGAGCGAGGATTTGCAGTAAAGCTGCAATCTGTAATTCTTCTCATTTCTCCATTTGTTTAGCAGATGAGCCTTAAGCACATAAGCGGGGAATAATTTTATCCCTGTCATGTTATATATATATATATATATTTTCCTTTAGTGGACGATTTTCTACCTAATACAACTTTGCCGGTGGTGCGGTATAGAAGTACTTCTGTAGTCACAAATTATTATTAGCCTCTTGATGTGTCTCGGAGTGTGAGATTTACATTCATATTAAATAAGGTATAAAACACACTGTTAAATCAGGCACCGAGATGAAAACAGATGAAGGATTGTTCGGAGCACTCAAAGCCTTTAGGAAAAAAAAATAAAATAAATGAGCATTTCAGAGCGCGAGCGGCCGATTTTCTGAACGATCCTTTCCTGCTCCCCAGGAGGATCTGAGCTGGATTTTCCAAAGCAACAAAGTAGCTGAAGGAATTTTCATCTTGATCTTGTGAGAGACCCATTCAGAGCTGGCACGAGCGGAGCCGGGCATCGCATGTGTGCCTCCATTCAGAAGGTATTATACACTTCCCGGTTTCTCCTACCTAGGAGGTGCCCCAAACATGGAAAAAATAACATCAGGGGGTTGCCTTTGCTTGGATGCTCACAGGCCAGCTCTGTCTTACCCAATGTCAGGGAGATTTATTAGGTTGGACAGTATGTGCTTTCCATGGCAGCTATACCCTCCCCTCCCGACCTCCTTCCCTAAGGCACAGAATGAGGAACAGGAGTCCTTGCCTGTGGTCCGCAGCCGCTCACATTGGATGTTCCAGCATTTCATTTGCTCTCTAATGCTCTACCCCTTGGCAGATACAAGGATTTACCAGAACAGCGGATATTAATGATCTACATTACAGTTACTGATCACTTGCTGAGAACAAAAAGTCACATAAGTTTTGGAAACATTTACACCACTCAACTATACGATGGCTCCTATATACACTATGTAGACAAAGGAGCGTTTCCCGTTCTACATCCTAAAGGGTGCTTTACACGGTGCGACATCGCTAACGATATATCGTCGGGGTCACGGTGTTAGTGACGCACATCCGGCGCCGTTAGCGACATGAGCAACATTAGCGTATGACAGCTAGGAGCGAAGATCAATGATCGCAAAAACGGCAAAAATCGTTGATCGTTGACACGTCGCTCCAAATCATAATGTCAGTGTTTCATTCCGCAGGTTGTTCGTCGTTCCTGCGGCACCACACATCGCTGTGTGTGACACCGCAGGAACGACGAACATCATCCTACCTGCGTCCATCGGAAAGGAGGAAGGAAGGAGATGGGCGGCATGTTCCGGCTGCTCATCTCCTCCCCTCCTCTTCTATTGGACGGCCGTTTTGTGACGCCGAACGCACCTCCCCCTTGAAGGAGGGATTGTTCGGCAGCAACAGCGACGTCGCAGAACAGGTATGTGCGTGTGACGCTGCCGTAGCGATATTGTTTGCTACGGCAGCGATCACCACATATCGCACGAACGAAGGTGGCGGGTGCTATCGCTAGCGATGTCGCAGCATGTAAAGCACCCTTTAGATGTAGTTGAGGACCGGGAAGGTTCTTCCACCAAACTCCTCCAACCATGTCTGTATACACTTTATGCCTCATGGGGAACAGAAAAGGGTCTTCCCTAAATTGTACAGATCAGTCCAGGATAAATAATGTAATGTATGTACACAGTGACTGCACCGGCAGAATAGTGAGTGCAGCTCTGGAGTATAATACAGGATGTAACTCAGGATCAGTACAGGATAAGTAATTTAATGTATGTACACAGTGACTGCACCAGCAGAATATCGAGTGCAGCTCTGGAGTATAATACAGGATGTAACTCCGGATCAGTACAGGATAAGTAATGTAATGTATGTACACAGTGACTGCACCAGCAGAATAGTGAGTGCAGCTCTGGAGTATAATACAGGATGTAACTCCGGATCAGTACAGGATATGTAATGTAATGTATGTACACAGTGACTGCACCAGCAGAATAGTGGGTGAAGCTCTGGAGTATAATACAGGATGTAACTCAGGATCAGTACAGGATAAGTAATGTAATGTATGTACACAGTGACTGCACCAGCAGAATAGTGAGTGCAGCTCTGGAATATAATACAGGATGTAACTCAGGATCAGTACAGGATAAGTAATGTAATGTATGTACACAGTGACTGCACCAGCAGAATAATGAGTGCAGCTCTGGAGTATAATACAGGATGTAACTCAGGATCAGTACAGGATAAGTAATGTAATGTATGTACACAGTGACTGCACCAGCAGAATAGTGAGTGCAGCTCTGGAGTATAATACAGGATGTAACTCAGGATCAGTACAGGATAAGTAATGTAATGTATGTACACAGTGACTGCACCAGCAGAATAGTGAGTGCAGCTCTGGAGTATAATACAGGATGTAACTCAGGATCAGTACAGGATAAGTAATGCAGGGTGGCACGGTGGCTCAGTGGTTAGCACTGCAGCCTTGCAGCGCTGGGGTCCTGGGTTCTAGTCCCACTAAGGACAACATCTGCAAGGAGTTTGTATGTTCTCCCTGTGTTTGCGTGGGTTTCCTCCCACACTCCAAAAACATACTGATACGGAATTTAGATTGTGAGCCCCAATGGAGACAGTGTTGCCAATGTATGTATAGCGCTGTGGAATTAATAGCGCTATATAAATGAATAAATATTATTATGTACACTGTGACTGCACCAGCAGAATAGTGAGTGCAGCTCTGGAGTGTAATACAGGATATAACTCAGGATCAGTTCATGATAAGTAATGTAATGTACTTATTGATTTAGAAGATATTCTGCATAAGTAGTTACTCTCTACTAAAAGTGTGATCAGTTTTCCTACCTCTACAACAAACTGTGTTGTAGTGACTTGTGCTTTTATTAAATGTACTATTTATTACCAGTGTAATACTTGGGTGCCAGGAGCCCACCATTAACATTGGCTTTGGGGTCCCTGTACTCAGCTATACACAAATATTACAATATCCTTCTTCATGAATTTCTTGAGTGAATGATGAGAAGCTGTACATAGTAAATAAAGCATATTGTTCCAACTACTGCTCAGATATAGTTTTGAGGGGCCCACCAGGGGATTCACCTGCCCTCCTGTGGGCCAGTCCGTGCCTGTTTATTTCCATGGTGTGCACAAGGTGACTAGAAAGTTTCCTAATTACCATACTGTTTTTGGAAAGAGGATAAACGTCTAAGCATCAGTAAGCAATCTATGACTTCCCTCGAAGCCTTGTACCATTTGCCCTTTTTAAAATGCCCCCTGCCAGCAATACAGCCATTAGTTTAACAGACTGTGATTTAGTATTTTTTCTGTCATCCTTGATCAGTGTCCTGTGATGAGAGAGGCATATTGGGCTCAGTTACCCTGTCTCCCAGCCTGGACAAGGTGACACCGAAATGAGGGTACAATTATGGAGTCATCATTACAGTGTCACACAACAGACTTTTTGCCAGGATCGTATGCTAATGGCCTGGATATTATAGCACTGGCACATACCAAGGCTTGCAATCCGATTTCCCCATCTCAGACATTAACACATGCAAGGAGGATCAATATGTCGTTTTTGAGTTGTAGAGTGAAACTGGAATTTTTTGTAGCAGGTCAGACAAGCGCAGGGAGAACGTATTAGTTCCATACAGATGTCCTGGTGGCATTTAAAGCCATAAACCTATTATTTATAGGCTGCAAGCTCTGCAGTCCAGTCCATCATTCCTTATGCAATCTGTTTATAATAAAACCAGTACAAAGTTGATCTCAACAGAAGTCCTGAGCCAAAAGAAAAGCCCTGTAATTTCAAAAGTGCAGTTTGCAGCAGAACGCCATGTGTTACACGCATTTTCCTTCCAACCACGGAAATGTACCTCGTGTTATTTAAAGGGCAATAATGGATTCTCTGAGTGATCTGATATCAAAATGTGACTAAACAGTATACATCATGAGTGTGACAATTTATCAAAAAACAAAGAGTTTCCCTTTTTATCAGCTAATGTTGTCACCCTTAAAGGGGACTTACTTAAAGGGAATTGGTCACCAGGTTTTTGTCACCTAATCTGAGAGCAGCATAATGTAGGGGCAGGGATCCTGAGTCCAGTGATGTGTCACTTAATGGGCTGCTTAGTGTAGTTTTGATAAAATTACTGTTTAATCAGCAGTAGATTATCATTAGAGGACTACTTGGCCTGTTGCCCGGTAGTCCAGCTTATTCATGAGCTCTACTAAAATGACAGCGCACAGCTCAGTAAGTGACACATCGCTGGAATCAGGGTCTCTGTCTCTACATTATGCTGCTCTCAGATGGGGTAGCAAAAACCGGGTGACAGATTCCCTTTAATGCATGATATAAATGCATTAAAAATGTTGTCGTACCTTCTGTTCTGCTGCACTGCCTATTGCAGGCTGTATAATGAGTTAACAGAGAATCTGTCAGTCAGTGTGCTATGATTATGTGACTTGGAGTTTGTAACTTGTATCTTTTGTCTTTCTCTCGCTGTTTCCTGACCCCGAATTCTTTAATTACCACCCAAAATGTCTAAAATCTGTCTCTTTCAAAAGAGGCTGCAAGCTCACTGAGAGAACAGATTACAGCTGCATACTGAAGTCTATAGAGAGGCAAAGTGGGAGGAAAAGAGTAATAGAGAACACATAAACTTGTGCTGCTTCTTTCTAGTAAGTGTTTTATCTCACCCCATGGCCCAATTCACAACTACTCTGCTTAGTACTGTTGTATAATGCCATCCATTCTGAACATGTACTACATAGAAGCAGGAAAGCAAGAATCATTTGTGTATTGGAGATATGATAGTGACTAGTCTACCCACTAGCTCAGAGACAACTGAAAATCAAGGATAAACTATAAAGACAGACAAATCGTGAAAAATGCATGATACAAGTCACGTAATGAACTGAAAAAGTGATACACCTCTTTTAAATAAAAAAAATCTCTCTCTCTCTCTCTCTCTCTCTCTCTCTATACATATATATATATATATATATATATATATATATATATATATATATATATATATATATATATATATATATATATAATTTACATAGCGTGGATGAAAAAAGGAACCTGTCCATCAAGTTCAACCAAGGATTACATTAGGGTTGAACCCCTTTAAAGGGATATTCTTATTTTTAAAATGTAATCACCTATGCATATAGTAGGCGACAGTTTGCTGATGAAGTCCATCCAAAAAGCCAAACAACTGGGCATTCTCCACCGGTCCAATAGAGCCAATAGAGACTAAATCGAGCGCTTTTCTAACCCCTAATCCACTTCTTGAGATCAGATGGGGCCCTAGCAGACAGACCTACATGGTTCTGCAAGTTATCACCTATCCTAGGAATGGGTGATAGCTTTGAAAGATGGGAATAACCCTTTAAAGGGAATCTGTCAGCAGATTTTTGGTATGTAAGCTAAAGACAGCATGCTGCAAGGGTTAACACAGATAAATCAGGGGATGCCTGTCTTGTCAAGGTCCCATCTGTTGTTAATTTGCTATGTTTGTTTGAGCAGCAGGACTTTTCACTGCTCGGACTACAATGTTACGAGTACGGCAGTCCGGCACCTCCTCTGATTGACACCTCACTGTCAATATACAATCTTTATAGAGCCTGGTGTGGGCAGGGGAGCACTCTCAGCTCTGTTACATGGCTAAATCTAAAACTTGTACATAATCTAAGTGATATATCGTTGGATTCAGAATCTCTATGCCTACATCATGCTGCTCTCAGATGAGGTAGCAAAAACATACTGACAGATACCCTTTAATTCTTACATGGGACTGGTCATTTGAGACATGATGAACATTCATACTAAAACGGCATAAATTACAATGCAGATAATGCTGCTGCTATCGGGAACTTGAAGAGAGGTGGCACAGCCCTGGTGGTGTAAAGCCCTTTATCATAAGATGGCAAAAGCCATTAGAGGAACCCCCGCTACAGAGGAAATACATAGGTAAAAGAGGAGTGATGAATTGGCCAAAGGGTCATGTATGTAGGCCCATTCATTTTGGGTGGTAAACCTCACTGCCCTAGTGAGGAGGCCATCCTCATCTCGGCTGCAGGGCCCCTTCTCGTCTACGTACATCACTGTTCATATTGAATGTTTTCTGCCTTGACTGTATAAAGCCAGACATTACCATTTGGCCTGTCTTCACTTCAGTGTCTACCGGGACACCTGAGTCTGAGTGATATTAATAGCACATCGTATAAAAAGACAGATTTTCCTGGAATAACTCAAGAAACTATGTGCTATGAAAATAAAAAGATAAAACTAATATAAAAACACAAAAAAAACAATGAAATGAAACCCTCCAAAATACCAAACAGTAGGCAAAATCAGTCTTTGACCCCCATACACAGGAGCGTTCCTGTGTGGTCTATCAGGGAGCCTCTGCCAGATTATCTCTATGCAGAACAAAGGGAACGGACATTGAAGTTTAACGGGCTGTATCCTTCTCTCCACTTGCTTCATCTGTTCGGAGAGAGATGGGAGGCCTCCATACACTTTAGATAGTCAGCCATTCCCACCGACTGATCTCTAATCTGACCTTAAAGGGTGCCTGTCGCTAGTGTCTAGTTCTTGCTCCTACTTTATTCTCTGCTCCCCTGAGTATTCCGATTTTTTTCTTTTCGAAAATCTGCCAAACAATTCTAGAGATATGGGCCTTTTTATTCAGTACTAATTTTCACGATTTCTATAGAAGGGGCAGTGGTCATAGGGTAATTATGCAGAGCAGCCTAAAGACACGCCCCAGAGGATCCTTTGGGTAATGCCTTCTTAGTAAGGTCCACAAAATGTAGCCTTAAAGAAAAAAGCCTGTATCTCTGTAACTGTGTGGCAAATTTATATATATATAAAAAAAGACGAAAACGGAATACTCAAGGGAGCTGCGGGAGGAAAATAAGAGTGAAAACTGACAACTTTTGTCTTGGTGACAGGTCCTATTTAACACTGCTTTTGAGCTTTATTTCCTTTATATAAAATTGTGATTGGGACATGGGCTGCACCAAGAGGACTGCACCAGGAGGAATACACCAGGAGGGCTGCACCAATAGAGCAGCATCGGGAGGGCTGCATCAGGAGGGCTACACCAGGAGGAATACACCAGGAGGGCTGCACCAAAATAGCAGCATGAGGTGGGCTGCCCTAGGAGGGCTGCCCCAGGAGGACTGCACCAAGTAGTGCTGCAACAGGAGGGCTGCACCAGGAGAGCTGCACCAGGTGAGCTGCACCATGTGGGCTGCACCAGCTGGGTTGTACCAGGAGGGTTGCATCAGTAGGGATACACCAGGAGGGCTACACCAGGAGGACTGCACACGGAAGGCTACACCAGGAGGGCTGCACAAGAAGGGCCGCACAAGGAGGGCTGTAGCAGGAAGGCTGCATTGGGAGGGCTGCACCAGGGGGACTGTTCCAGGAAAGGCTGCACCAGGAGGGCTGCACAAGACAAGAAGGGCTGCACCAGGAGGGCTGCACAAGACAAGAAGGGCTGCACCAGGAGGGCTGTACAAGACAAGAAGGGCTGCACCAAGAGGTTTGCACAAGGAGGGCTGCCCCAGGAGGACTGCACCAAACAGTGCTGCAACAGGAGGGCTGCACCAGGAGAGCTGCATCAGGTGGGCTGCACAAGATGGGCTGCACCAGGAAGGTTGTACCAGGAGGGCTGCATCAGGAGGGCTACACCAGGAGGGCTACACCAGGAGGACTGCACAAGGAAGGCGACACCAGGAGGGTTGCACAAGGAGGGCCACACAAGGAGGGCTGTACCAGGAAGGCTGCATTAGAAGGGCTGCACCAGGAAGACTGTTCCAGGAAGGCTGCACCAGGAGGGCTGCACAAGACAAGAAGGGCTGCACCAAGAGGTCTGCACAAGGAGGGCTGAAGAAGGAAGGCCGTACCAGGAGGGCTGTACTAGGAAGGAAGGCTGCAACAGGAGGGATGCACAAGACAAGGAGGGCTGTACCAGGAGGCTACTTGTGGTTTGCTCCACGGCTCCCTAGCCTATACCTATGATCAGTGCCCCTCACTATCAATCATATGAGCACAGATTTCCTAGCTACAAACATGACGGATTTCTCCTCTGCGCAATTGTACAATGCTCCTGCTGCAAAGTTAGGTCTCGGTCCATCCTCTTTAAGTGAAAGTTAAAAGAATAAGAGCCCCTCATGGCATGAATTAATACGATTTCTTTGGCTTTACTCAGGTGTCCCTACAGACAGGCTACCTAAGGCTTAGACAAGAGTGAGATAACATGTCTATGCCAGGCTCGCCGCAAGCAATGCCTACTGGACAGAGACGAGCAACTCCCTAAGACCTGGCGCCTGTTATCCCTCCGCCAGACAGCAGCGCAGCATGCCCTTTGTTGCCGATATCTCCCTTTTAGATGCATGTCCCTGCTGTACTGTACGATAAGCTTTTTGAAGTACATAAATACTTCCTGATATAAATGAAGACCTTGCAGCATTTTTCTAGTCTTTTCTGCATTGTCTTGAAATGTATCAGTGCCCTGGCATCACTATCCTGCTTGCTCTGCTCCTAATACCTCTACCCATTGAAGTTGGCACCACGCTGCTTTCCCCCCACTGCTCTGCAGTATTGCCGGCCTACCTTTAATTCAGCTGACATAATAACCGCCCGCTCCGTCTAGCATGAACCGCGTCAGCTATTAATCCTGTGTTCTGTCATTCGATTATTGAGTCCCAGGTGCATTATTTTCCACTTTTCTGTCATTAAAGTGAAGTTATCACCCTTTTGTCCATTCTTTTAATTTAGCTAGATCGAGAGAGAATCTATCACGGAGAAGGAAATTTGCCGGCTTTTAGATTTGTTGGCACTTTTACAGAGGCTTTTGTTTATCTGAATCATGCAAACAATATTAACCGTGGGGGTTTTTTCTTCATATTAAAAAAGAAAAAAAAATGTCACTGACGCATTAATCAAGCAGCTCTCAGAATGAAATAATGGAGCCGAATGAGATATAGAGATAATATAGGTATTGTCTACGCGTAATTGACAATATTGCCTGGTTCGGTAACCATATAATTATCGGGCACGGTTCTCTTTGGATCTCCTTGGTGGCCACACACAGACAAGGTCTAGAATAGCCAAACAGTGATGGCCAGGGTTTATGGGCTTGGTGGCCCTCTTGAATCGGCAATTTTCGCCCTTTGGTTTTTTCCTCCTTTTGGCTATGTTCACACAGGGCTTTTTTGGTAAGTTTTTTTCCTGACCAAAACCTGACCTTGTGGCAGGAAATCTCCTTTGAGTCATCTGCGTTTTTGGTGCGTTTTTCATGCGTTTTTTAGTGGCGTTTTTGGTGCAGATTTTGCTGCTTTTTTTCTACAAAGTGGGTTGTATCATGAAAAAACGCAGCAAATCTGCAGCAAAGAATTGTCATGCTCATTCTTTCAAATCCTGACCAAAAACGCAGGTATTTGACAAAACAGTCAGAAAAAAACCTGATGTGTTTGTGTGTGTGTGTGTGCATGAGATTTCAGAAATCTCATAGACTTTGCTGGGACTGTAAAAAGCAGTTTTTTATTACCATGGATTTGCATAAAACCAAGGCAAATCTGCAGCTTAAAAACGCAGCGAAAACTTACCAAAAAAGCCCTGTGTGAACATAGCCTTTCTCTGAAGAAACATTTTTTTTTTCAGGCCATGGAGCTTACGTGTGCCAAATTGATGCTTTTATTGGAACCGTTTTGGGGTACATACTACAATTTAAGCACTTTTGTTGCAATTTTTTTTAGTACTGCTGCAATCAAATATTTGCAATCCCGGACTTTTGATTTTCTTTCCACTTAGAGTTTACAATACTGTATAAATAATTTTAGGCTTTGATAGATCGGACATTTACCTACATAACGACACCAAATAGGTTTACTTTTTTATTTTTGGAAAGGAGGTGATTTAAATTTTATTTTTTCAAACTTTTTTTCATAAATTTTTCTTAATCTTTTTACTTTCATGTGAAAGTAACGTTCTCAGCATCAAGATGGCAAAGATTAGGCTGCTTGCAGGTTTATTGGGGGGCCGTTGCCCCCCAGCAATCATGTTTTGGGAGGATTGGTTGGGGTGATGCACGTGTCTGTTTAAATGCCACTGACAATGATAAAAAATAGCATCTAAACGGTTGAACAGTAAAGAAAGGAGCAAGTTCTGGTCGCTGCTGTTAAAGGGAACCTGTCACCACTTTTTTGGCCTATAAGCTGTGGCAACCACAACCAGGCTCTTATATACAGCATTCTAACATGCTGTATAAGAGCCCAGGCCGCTGTGAGAACATAAAAAACACTTTATAATACTTACCTAACAGTTGCACGGTTGGCCATATGGGCGTCTCCGCTGTCCGGTGCCGGCGACGCCTCTTTTGGCCACCTTTGTTTTCCTTTTCTTGCCGCGGTGCATGACGCGTCCGACGTCATCCACACTCGCCGGCATTGAGGTCCTGAGCAGGCCAGATCAAAGTATTGTAGTGCGCCTGCGCAGGACCGGCGAGTGTGTATGACGTAGACGGATCATGTACACAGGCTTCAGAAAGAGGACGAAGATGGCCGAAAGAGAAGGCACCGGCACCGGAGAACAGAGACGCCCATATGGCCAACCGCGAGACCGTTAGGTAAGTGTTATAAAGTGTTTTTTTATGTTCTCACAGCGGCCTGGGCTCTTATATACAGCATGTTAGAATGCTGTATATAAGAGCCCGGTGGTGGTGGCCGCAGCTTATAGGCCAAAAAAGTGGTGACAGGTTCCCTTTAAGAGGCAGATGATCCCAATGTTTAGGTATACACAACTGAAATCAAGGTCACAGGTTTTTTTTTACTTCGCTGAATAGTCATGTATGATGTCTTGCGTAACGACAAGTCAACTCCCATTTTGAAACTTTTATGGGGGTTACCTCAGCCCACTACCATCTGCTCTGCCAAAGACAGGTATATAGAAAAGTATTTCGACTTTGGCTTGTGACTCATTTATTCCTCATTCCTTAAGGTTCTTGGTTTTCCGTTGCTGCCAATAATGATTGAACTACTTGACTAATATGATTCTGAAAAGGGCTTAGAATCCCAAAAGTCTGTCCTGGGAAAGGCCACGGGGGACTGGAACTTAAGAACGGCGGCTTTATTCTATTGTTGAAGTCAATCTCCTCTCATCTGTCAGCTTCGGGTCAGACTTAGGTCATCTATTGCCCAAAGGATAAGAAGCGGTCAAAACTTTCTTTTTAAGCCAGGATCATTTTAAATGTGATACCTGTATATATTAAAAAGTAAAGATTCCCTGCAAAATCAGACAAATAATTAATAGATAATATGGTTGGAAAGTTTAATGGCTCTTCACGCACGATATTCTACGACCGATGTCATTTAATTATCTTCATCATGATACAAGTAAAATATATCTTTGTACCGTGTTAGCCAGTAGAGATAAAAAAAATTGTTTAAAAGAACAGAGAGTCAACCACTGAGGACTCTCTGTTCTTTTAAACAATTTTTCTTCATCATGATAGACACTACGTGGACACAAGGGCTGGAACACAACATGACCTCCCATTCTATGTTCGTGGACATTAATATAGAGTAGGACCCTCAGTAGATTTAACACTTCCACCCCTGGCAGACACTGAGAGAAAAGGGCCCTGTGCAAGAACAGTAAATGGGCCCTTTGCAGCTCAAGAGCTCATAAAAATGCAGAATTCCTCCTAGTTTGAAGGTAGCATTCGGCCCCCTAACCTCTTGGGTCTCTGATATGATATCATATATATGAATGATAAGTCCACCCCTGACTCCCACTTTTTGGAGAAGACTTCCTACAAGATTTTGAAGGGGTCTGTGGGAATCTTTGCCTCTTCATCCTGAGGTCTGACCCTGATATTTGGGAGAGACCGGGCTCGCAATCTCCATTCTAGGTCATCCCAAAGGAGTTGGGATGGATTTGATGTTTGGGATCTGTAGTTGCACATCAAACTCCTCCAACTAAGGCTGTATGGACCTTCTTCACTGGGCACAGTCCTGGAGACCAGAAAAGGGCCTTCCTCAAACTTTTCCCACAAATGTGGCAGCTACAGTGGTCCAAAAAGTCTTTACTGAAATAAAAGGTCTCGATTTCATACTGTTCCCTCGCCTAGATGAGGACGTTCCATATGGCAAAACTCACGTTGACCCAATCGATTTGCTCATCTTCCACGCCAGATCTTAAAAGCTAACATTCGCTGCATATAAATGTTGTTTGCACACCTTCAGGGAACGCACGTCTGTGGCTCTTTGTTTGA
Source organism: Anomaloglossus baeobatrachus (assembly GCF_048569485.1). NCBI lineage: Eukaryota > Metazoa > Chordata > Amphibia > Anura > Aromobatidae > Anomaloglossus > Anomaloglossus baeobatrachus. The sequence continues at coordinate 486,133,362 of NC_134357.1, forward strand.
TATGGACATCTATTCTGAAACCTAGATTCACTGTTTTGCTTTCTGACTGCACTGATATAAAGCTCTATTACCATCGGAGTCCGCTGAATATTTTCAAAAAGCTGTCCTTCAGTCTTTGCGAAACCTGCCACCTGCTTTGTGAACCATATCGCTTCAGTTTTTAACAATCTGCCAGCCAAAAAAGGTTCTGTAGGCTTTTGTGCTTCATCTTATTTTATAATGTTTGCCTTGACTAGATGGATTTATAAAACGCAGATACCTTTCCTCTTGGCAAAATTAAATCAAAATAAAAAATAGAACTTGACTGAGAGGAAAATATGAAAGTCAGTCACCACTTTTTGGATGAAAGGTCTGGTCAAGTCTTTCTCGTAAACTTGCAAAAATATATATTTTCGACTATTCTCTAAGTAATATCTGATGACTAAATGGCTCCTGTAGCCTTTCTACGCTTCTTAACAGTAATTGTCATCACCAATTACTAATTATACATCAATATAGCTCCATATAGCGCTTAAAGAAGAGTGGATAGAAAAGAGGAGGCAACACAGAAAACAGTACCCAGAATTTGACCCCCAAAATTGAAGTGTTTGAAGTTCTTCCCCTTCACTCCCTTTTTCATGGTCCATACCTGGGCAAAATTTCTCTCCAAATAACTTGCCAATATTTACAGATTTTCTATAAAGCTCTGTTCACATGCAAAGGACGTGCTAGATGCCGTAAACCACAGTAGGCATAAGCCTCTGAGGTCTTTGAACATCCCTTAATTTTGTGGGTAAAACTACTCAGAAGCCCACTGTGATAGACTGAGCGGTTTTGTAGATTAAAAAATTGTTGCCCTGAAAAATTAGGTGACTCTACATCAATCAATTCAAACACGGCTGGAGTTTTCGGCCTCAAGCACTTCCGTTACATGCACACTATGCTATATTGAGGCATCATTTTGAAGCAGAAGACCCTACCTAAAGGAAAGCATTGGAGTTTCCCTTGAAAAGTCTTTTCTGACCTCCTTTAGGACATTTTTTGCAACCTCACCTCTGGCGTAATTTTTTTTTCATTTCATATATAATACAGCGCCAGCATCTAAGGAGAACCCTCCAGAAGAACAGGCTAGTCACTTCAATTAGCCATTGTTAATTTTTGGGGATTTTTTTTAGAGGCAGAATCCAAATGAAAAATAAGACATCTTGTGCACATACCCTAAAGGGGTATTCCGGATATTTCTTCTATAAAGTAGCAAAAAGTGTAGGAAGTGAACTTGCCCTTGTACTGATTATGCTAAATATTCTACATGTTAAACCAATTGTATTTTATATGTTATTATGTAATGCTACTAGCTAGGTGCAGGTGCCAGATGCAGTAGGCAGAACTGTTGCCAACAGGCACCACCTAGTAGTTAGACTGGGATAGCAGCAGAGTGGAACAGACAGGGTTAAGGGGGGAAGTGACAGATACTAGAAGGAGCACAGTAGTGAGATATTGAGAGGGTTCAAGTGAGAGAAGATGTGGCCTCAGTGCTAGAGCTGGTCAGGGAACCCTGAGGTGACCTCAAGAGGTCCAGAGCCTACGGCTCACCCTAGCAGGCTTAGAGAGTCGTTCGGATATAGAGCTGTCAGGGCCCAGTAGCGGACGCAGGTGTGAGGGAAAGGGGGAAAGGAGACACAGACCCAGGAACTTGAGTATGAAATACAAGATAGCAGGGGAAGGTGAAGTGGTCAAGGAGAAGAAAGAAAGAAAAAGAAAGAAAGAAAGAAAGAGCAATAGAAAAAAGAAGTGTAAATGTATGGTTTCCCTCTACAATTATAACTGTTTCCGAAAAGTTGCTTTCACCCAGCACTAATTAACATTATACTGCCCCCTATGGAAAAAAACAAGCTCTAACTGGTAGGATATGGTAACTACCTGCCTGTTAACAATAATAATTTTATTCATTTATATAGCGCTATTAATTCCACAGCGCTTTACATACATTGGCAACACTGTCCCCATTGCGGCTCACAATCTAGAGTCCCTATCTGTATGTCTTTGGAGTGTGGGAGGAAACCGAACAACCCGGAGGAAACCCACGCAAACACGGGGAGAACATACAAACTCCTTGGAGATGGTGTCCTTGGTGGGTCTTGAACCCAGGACCCCAGCGCTGCAAGACTGCAGTGCTAACCACTGAGCCACCGTGCCGCCCTGTTCTGCCTGGTGCCGATCTCTGAGTCACGGACGGCTCCTTCTGGTGTTTCTGCTGCTTCTTTTGACCTCACATTACCAAAGCAGGTCTTTCTCCTCCGCTCGGCTCTGTCAACGGGGAGTCAGTGCCAACGTTATGCTGATTGACAGACAACTCCTCGCATTTAGATATTTTGGAACCAGGTGTCAATCAGCATCACATTAGCAAAAACATCCCTGAGCAGAGAGGGAGCGAAGAAGCTGTTCTGTCAACGTGACGTCAATGGAAGCCGCAGAATCGCCGGCAGAAGAGGTCAATAACTGCTCTAAGCAGGCAGATATTGGCACAAGGGAGAACAGGTAGTTGCTAACTACCTGCCTTTAATGTTTTAGTCCCGCATAACCCCTTTAACAAATTGCTCAGAGATGTTAAAAAAGTCAAGAAGACGCCAACGTTTCCTAAAGCATTTTTGCGTGAAAAAAATCCTAAAAAAGCCCGTAGGAAAACAAAGTTAGGTTCAGTTTTGTAAGATTTAAACAGAGTTCAGAATAAAACTAAATAAAGCTGTGTGATTAAATGCACAAAATGTCCTCAGCTCCAGTAATCATCTAGCAGAATCGGGAGGAGAAGATCATTATCGAAAATAAGCAGTTAGGAGATGAGATTAGAAACAACGTGGTCGTCGTCCGCGCCGGAGTAAAGAATAAAAGAATCCTTTTCTTCTGGTCATAAACCTAATAGAAATAAACACTTCAATGTGTCTTCAACCTCTAGGGGCTATAAATATGGTCTTCATTTGTTGACACAGACAACATATTGGTACTTAGCTTTGAACATATTGGTTGCAGAGACACATCCAGAGTCTAATAAAGCATTTTGTATCCTTAAGGAAAGGCTCTAAGCTTAGGACAGTTGTATTGAGCTCAGATTCTCGAGCACCACTTACAAGGCAGGTTAAACAGATAGCTCGTATTGACAGCCGGTTCAATATCTCACTTATGTCGATTGATTTTTGTCTATACTCATGTTGGGTCATAATTAAATCCTTGCTTTACATTGACCATTTGACACTAGATTCAGACATTGGTTTTCCGAGAAATGTGCCGGACATATTGACAATTCCAATAAAACTCTCGCGCTCAATCCCAAAGATGTCTCTCACCTGATCACCTTGACATACGTATTCATGTTTACAGATAGAGTGAAGAAAAAACAAGAGAAACTTATATAAGTGTTATTGCTAAATACTAAAATCGATTCTGTATGACCATAATTAATGAGGTTGTTAGTTAATAGGCAGGGAACCACAAGGACTTCTCGTAGACCTGTCAAGCACAATGATGTAAGACCTAACTAGATGAAGACCTTCCTACTGATGGCCTCAAGCAATGCCTTAATTATTTATCGTTATGCATGAAGTCGTCGGCTTAATATGGAGATGGCATACATTACTTACGATGACGCCTCGTACATAAACAGCCATTTGTTACACTGACCGCATGAATTAGGAGGAGGACTTTTCTGATTGTGGGACCTCTAATAGGCCTCGTCACGATAATTACCTTGTTATGATATTAAAACAATGGAACAATGAATTATTTGGTGCTCTGAATGCAATGAAAAGTTTAGTTAATTATTCATAAACATAAATCTAATATCAATTTATAATATGATCCTGCTTTGAGGGGTTATAAACAGTGAAGAACACAGAAGTGGACATCATCTTTAAGAAGATCATTGTGTTGATTAAGGAAAAAAAGTAAAAAAGGACCTAAAAAGAGTGTCGTCACATTTTTTATTATCTTTAACTCTTCATATGAATGCTCAGTTATGGCAAACAAGAATATGTTCTCATGGGGAGAGACCTCTAGGAGCAACTTATCTCCCATGAGAATAAAAGGATCGGACTTCTTTAAAATCGAATTGCCTAAACCTTTCCTTAAGAAAATATGCCGCAAAGGGAGTGTCGAGATGCCTCCGTATACATTGGATGGTTGGACAGCCCTGCCAAAATGAGTGAGTTTGTCCATCAGTGATGTACTGTGTATAACGAGCTTAAAAGGTTATTCCCATCCCGACCATGGGGACCTCCAGCGATCCTGGGCTCTTAAATGCCCCATCTCAATGGATAAGAACACCTCTGTTCCATTCATTCTCTATGGGACTGCTGCAAAATACGGAGCACTGAACTCGGCTATCGTTTACAGTCCAATAGACTGTGAAAGGAATGGTGGAGCACATGCCCGCCAGCTCCCCAAGTAGGGCATTTCAGAGCCCCATTCTCAGAATTGGTGGAAATCAGACTCCCACTGTTCAGCAAGTTAATACCTATCTTATGGATAGTTGATATCGCTTCGTCAAAGGCTTGTTTGGTCAACAGTTATCTGTCCTGACCCCCTATAAAGTGCATTTGCTCTCCTGGGATGGGAAGAGTTAGCCTCTGCCAGACACCTATGGCCAAAGCTCATCTCCCTGAGAACAAAAGAATCAGGCATGTTGAAATTCACCTGCCTGATCCTTCTTTCCTTTGACAGCTGCTTCCCTCACACAAATTGATTGATTCTCTGGTTGGTAGTTTGCAAGTTGGTTTATTAGGTATCCCAGTGGCCTAAAAAAGGTGTCCTGATGCTGGCAGCACAATTACGTCACCACAACGCTCTTACTGTACTTTGACAGCAACTATGTCAGTGGATTCATCAGAATCTGCAGTTAGGTTAGTGTATAAATAAATAAATATAATAAAAATAATTCTATTAATAAATATAATAATATATAAAAATAATGTTCGCTCCGGTTTATGCTTTATCTGCTGGCTCCCAAGGACTGTGCATGCGTAGCAGGGCTCTCGGGAGTTTGCTTAGAGTCTGGCCGTGCTACTCTATCTTGTCTTAAAGGACCAGAGCACCCTAACCTGGAAGTGCCTCTCAGCCTATAGGCACCAGGGATTTTAGGCACCCTGTCCCAGTGGGAGGTGCCTGTACAATGTGTCTTAGTTTGTGATTCCGGTCTGTAGCTAGTTGTCAGGTCTCTTGCATTGTTTGTTGGCACTGATCTGTATCTTTCTCCTATTCTCCTCCAGTGCTCCCATTGTGCCTGGCTGAACCTGCTGACCTCGCTTGCACCTGTCAGCTACTGCCAGCACCCACCATCATCTATCCTACTCTCCGAATCCTCCTGAACTCTGTCCATACCTGCCAGTGCTCACCTGTCTTCATCTCTGGTTGTCCTACCTGCACCTGTTCCTGTTCCTGCTCTCCGTCCTGTGGTACCAGCTGCCAAAGTACCCAGGATCCCGTGGAGCTTTAGCAGACGTCTACCTACCAGTCCAAGCCTATCCTCTCCCTCTGAGTCGCTAATGAAGTTTCGGTAGCCGGCAGGTCAAAGATTGGTTCCTAGATGGGGTCCACTCCTCCCATTACTCATCCCAACGAGCATGACACGCAGCAACATTTTTAATGAAACCCAATTGCAAAAAGGATTTTTAGCTCCAAAATACATATAAAAAAGAACATATCCCAGTGATGGACAACTTGGGGCAAGTATTTTTGGATAGGACTGCTGCCTTTTAGATTTGGGGAGCACCTTCCTCATAAAGTAACCTACAGCAGATAACATGGATTTATTTAGTGTCTAAATTACCTCCCTCCGTTCATAGTTTCCATGTCTTGCGCCGTAGGAGACTTGAGTCTTTGAACAATATTAACATCAAATGCGACTTTTTCCGACTCTCAGAATTTGGCTTGGATACAACCAAAACTACATAGACGATGCTACGCATAAATACATCACTAATGTTACCAATCAAATAGAGTATCTGAATAAGATGTTCCCTCACACTGGGCCGGTGACTTTATTAAATTACATATAGATTACGTTCGCATATTGGAACCTACAGGACATTATCAGTATGCAGAACAGTTTACCCTGGCACATAATCACATGCGGGTATCCTCACAGTAGGGCACTGCGGATAACCCTTTAATAAAAAAAAATATATATATATATTAATTTCACTGGAAAGCTTCCAACATCATAATACAAGTATGAGTTATACCTGAGCGTCGCTACAACCACAGAGCTTGCAATCTGTCTTACAGCTCCGGAAGATGAGAATGTCAACCGTAAATGCCAGCGAATGCCGAAGATTGATGTTGGGACTGATTAATAGCGTGAAAAAAAAAAATAATAAGTTCTTGGAATTTCATAAAGTTTACAGAACTGACAAAGTAATTTTATGAAAACCGCAGCTCATTCTTTTTTTTTTTTTTAGAATATATATATATATATATATATATTTTTTTTACACTTTTAATATATATATACCTATAAATTTTCAAGCAGTGAGATACAAAAAAAAACCCTTTACTGATTCACCTTCAGTCTGTCTGCAAGGGCATAGTTTCCAGACTGATCTCCGTAAGTGAGACTTGGCAGAAAAACCCCCATGTAAATCTACTAGATGAAGCTTCTGAGTTGCATATATTTTTATTTTATAGGAAATTAACGTCACCGCCTTAACCCCTCCAGAGCTGGCAGTCGTTGCTGAGGCTTAGGCAGCATTCTAGCGGAAATGAAAAAAGGCAAGTAAGAGTTAATGGGATTATATCGCTACTTACTAATAAGAAAAGTAAAATATGTTTAGAGGAGAAAAGAAAGTTCCTTGGGGAACAGAAATATAAGCACATACACAATATAAGCAAATAATGTAGAAACTCCAAACTGGAGAGACACAGGGGTGAGGAGCAGGGAAAGATAGTATCCTGAGCACTTAAAGGGAACCTCTACAAATGAGTGGAATTATCACTACACAATCTGTATCATCGTGAGCTGGTGTATATATTGGGACAGATATCGCCTAAACTATTTTTTGCCAAATTTTTGGGCATTTTGATGCATCTAGTGTTTAAAAGTCTGGCTCACGTAGAAAGAGGTGTGGCTGCATGGGAGGGTGTGGCTTGGCTGTAAGAGGTGTGGCTTAAATGGAAAAGGAGAGGCTTCATGGGAGGGTGTGGTATAGAAGGAAAGGGTGTGGCTTCATAGGAGAGGTGTGGCTTAGTAGGAAAGGGTGTGACTTCATAGGAGGGTGTGGTTTAGCTGTAAAGGCTTCATGGGAGAGTGGCTTAGCTATAAAGGTTTCATGTGGTTTAGCAGGAAAGGCTGTGGCTTCATGGGAAAAGTGTGGCCTAGCGGGAAAGGGTGTGGCTTCAAGGGCAAGGTGTGGCTAAACTAGAAAGGAGTGGCTTAGATGGTAGAGGTATAGCTTTGATGGAGTGTGTGGCTTATATGGAAAGTGTGTGGTTTATGGGAAAGTATGGTTTAGATGGTAGAGGTGTGGCTTTATAGAGGGTGTGGCTTATATGGAAAGGGTGTGGTTTATGGGAAACTGTGGCTTAGATGGTAGAGGTGTGGCTTTATAGAGTTTATGGCTTATATGGAAAGGGTGTGGTTTATGAGTTGTGGCTTAGATGGTAGAGGTGTGGCTTTTTTGGAGTGGGTGGCTTATATGGAAAGTGTGTGGTTTATGGGAAAGTGTGGCTTAGATGCTAGAGGTGTGGCTTTATAGAAGTTGTGGCTTATATGGAAGAAGTGTGGTGTATGGGAAGGGGTGGCTTAGATTGTAGAGCTGTGGCTTTGCTGGAGGGTGTGGCTTAGGTGGTCTGGGTATAGCTTCATCAGAGTGTATGGCTTAGGTGAAAGGCTTGTGGCTCAAAATATGCCAACATGTACAAAAAAAAAAAAAAATAGGCAAAAAATAATTGTTCTGAAGGTAACCCAACCAAGAGATGGTGCAAAGTAAGACAATGCTCCATAATAGTCAATAAACATGAGTCACAGATACATGGACAAGTGTGGCACTATTTATGGGAGAAAACAGCCATGTTTTACTTTGCCCATAAAAACCCTTTAATTGGCAGGAATTAGTGGACCATCTAGAACCCTTGATACCTGCTTCAATGCGAGTCAAAATAATATTCTCTGATTCTAAGGTCACGGGTAACTTTGCATCCATCCAAACAAAAATGCAAAATTTCAGATCTTTTGCTTCACTGCCATGACCCCCATAGTCAACCAAAGGACATCATAGTATAGAATTCCCCAAAGTCTGTGGGCAGCTATAAAAAAAAATGATCATAATAAAAGTTTCGCAATTCGGAAGCAAAAAAAGTGCACGGATTTTTTCGGTGAACCCGGTGCCGTGATGGAGGCCTTTTCAATGCACTTTGAAAGCTGAGCCACAGTAAGACAAATGTCGGCTATAAATATGCAGTTACATGTTAAGACGTTAAACAAGCTCGTATTACTATTCCGTGGTGTTCCTAGCCGGGGCAGAGTCCGGGACAATAGACAGTAGTTGTCACCATTAATAGATGATCCGGTTTGATTGATGTTTGATCGCGATGGATTTCTTGAATGTCTGGTGGAAATGTAAAACAGCTGCAGGATAATGTAACAAAGGGGATTTATCTATTATGGGCTGAGCTGCATTTCCTTGTGTAGGTTCAGTGAAGCTCCATGGACTTTCTCGGCACAGGGAATAACTTATCTTACCCAGTTATAAAGAACAGATGTAAAATACAATCTCTAGCACTACGGCGACCTATACGTGCCTTCAAATTTACAGCTGAAATTAAGGCTCCTTTCGATCGCTATAAATCTTGAGCGTTACAATTAAAAAAACAGGAAAAAAACAAAATAATAACATTTCACTCCAATGATCCATTCTACCTTAAGGTCCCATCAGCAGTGCCTGTGCCTAAAGGTTGTTAGAGGTGTCCTTCGCTATTTAGGATCCTCTTCTATTAACCTAAGCTGGAGGAGTTCAATCAATACCCTCTCATAAGGACTTGGCAAAATCATGATATACATCTTCGCTTTATACTCCTCTGAAGAAGAAATGAAGGGTCTTCTGCGCTCAGTGATAATTAGATCACTACAAACTAAAAGGAATCTGCGCAAAATGACTGTTCAAACCAAGCGCTCAGTGGACCTTCCCACCTATTGTTTTCTCATTCATCTCCAATAAGGATGAGCTAATCGATTCTAGGCAAATTTAATTTGTTTACCATTTCCTAAAATTCAAGAAGGGCATCTAATCTCAATTTTTGAAGGGGGAAATTTTATCTGCGTGAGTATACCAAAATGATGGCCAGTAAGCCAATTTACTGAATTTGTATAGGCCCGGAGGAATTAGGAAACAATAAAAGATCATAATCATCTTGCTGTTCAACTGTTCCTGCCACCACAACTCCTGAAGGTTCTCCATTCATCCCAAAAGTCAACTGCCTCCAGTCTTCTTTTCACTCTGGTGCTTTCGGTGTGACACAATACATTGTCCCACATGGGGTGGAATGACCATGTGGGGTGATGGACGTCATCATGTCAATGCCTAGTCGTACCGGGAGTGCCAGTGAAGAATAAAGAGAAGATCGCAATGGGTGCCTTATCAATTGTGTCAAAGATAGAGAGGTGGTTGTAATGGCAGGGACTTGTGAGAGAAAAAATGAGTGTGCTATGTTATTGTTGAAGGGGTAGTCCCATCTACAAGATCCTATCTTAATATGTAGGAGGCGTAATAATAATATTAGCAAATACTTCCAATTAGAAATGTAGAATAGTTCTCCTGATATATCCACGACTCTTACCTCATGTGCAGGGTATTACAGCTTAAGTATCCATGGTTACGATCACGAATAACTAACTGTCACTATATGAGTAGACATAACCATGGATACCTCAGCTGCAATGCCCTGCACATGAGGTCAGTGACATAGCTAATTGGGAAAATATACTATATTTGTAATTGGAAGTATTTGCTAATATTATTTTACTGCTACTAGATATTGGGATGGCGAGGGGAATACCCCTTTAACTTCCAACTCGAATTTGTTCATCTCTCATGCCTTCCTTTTAGGCTGGGGTCACACGTAGCGACGCACCAACGATCCCACCAGCAGTCCGACCTGGCAGGGATCGTTAGTGCGTCGCTACATGGTCGCTGGTGAGCTGTCAATCAGGCAGATCTCACCAGCGACCAGCCATCAGCCATCAGCCACCAGCGACTCGTGTAACAATGCTGCGCTTGGTAACCAGGGTAAATATCGGGTAACTAAGTAAAGTGCTTTGCTTGGTTACCCGATAATTACCCTGGTTACCAGCGTACACCGCTTACAGGCTGCCAGCGCTGGTTCCCTGTATACATTAGCTAGGGTACACATCGGGTTACTAAGCAAAGCGCTTTGCTTAGTTACCCGATATTTACCCTGGTTACCAGCGTACGCTGCTTACACAGAGTCAGTGCTCGTTGGTCTCCCGCAGTCAAACACGACGATGCGTGTTGCACAGCGGGAGACCAACGCGCAAAAAATGAATCAGAACAGTGTGTAACAATCAGCGATTTCACAGCAGGGGCCAGGTCGCTGCTTAGTGTCACACACAGCGAGATCGCTGATGAGGTCACTGGTACGTCACAAGACCTGTGACTCAGCAGTGATCTCGCTAGCGATCTCACTATGTGAGAAGTACCCCTTACTCCTGTAAAGCCTAAACAAAAGCATGGATGGGAGAAACAGATGGAAAAAAGGTGAGAAAGTGCACTAAACTCTTTGGCATGCACAGCGAATGTGCTTAGTTTAAACCGTCATTTTGAACAGACAAACTCCCTTTAAAGGGATCGTCCACTACTTTGACATTGATGGCCTATCCTATCATTGTCTGATCGACAGTCTGATGTCTGAGTGACCCCGCCGATCAGCTGTTCCTGTTGTTCAGTTCTGAGGAAGCTGCTCTGTCTTCTCATAGCGGTCGTGGCCAGGTACTGCACATCCGCCTCCCATTCTTATAAATAGGAACCGGATGTGCAGTACCCGACCTCTATCAGAAGACGGAGCAGCTCCGGAATTGAGCATTTCCGGCTGCCTGCTGCCGCCGGCGGGACTGAGAACAGCTGATTGGCAGGATGTCAGACCCTGGCCGATCAGACATTTATGACCTATGCTAAGGATAGGCTATCCATGTCAAAGTAGTGGACAACCCCTTTAATACAAGCTACGCGTTGTCTCATTACAGACAATGGCGGTAAATCATTATAATATACCACCAACATCCAACTGCTGAGACTTGGCTTGACTGCAAGGAATGAGGAGAAATAAAGGGTCTCCATATTGCACAGACAACTGGTGCCCAAAGGAAACCAAGTGGAGCGGCGCTTTCTTAGCACCACTACCGCTTTATTCTAATGATTCAATCCCAGCTGATCAGTCGGTAAACTAACATGAGCCAATTTGATGAATTTGGTAGACTTTACTCAAATTTAATAAAATACAAATTCTCAAATCTTATAAGAATTGATAAATGTTCCCCATATTACCCCAATCTCCAGTTAATAAAACCCTTTGACGCTCCTCTACCTCTAACATCGTAGGGTCTCCAGTAATTGCAGTCACGTTGAGTTGCTGTTCCCGCAGATATTTAATACTTGACGTTAAAGATTTCAAATAAAGAAAAAAACAGCAAAGATTTGTTATTACAAGCAAAGACAAAAAAATAAAATAACTTTCCACACATGAATGAACTTAAGACTTTAGAGTATAAATTAAAATGAAATACAGCGTACTATACGGATGAACAAATACCAGGAAACACTGGAGCATGTCATATTATACAGAATGAATGATGCTCAAAGCAAACCTGTTTACGTAAAGGACCGGGTAGTTAATGGAAATGAAATGGGTCTTTCTATTTATAGGGTTCAATAGCACTAAAAGGGTTATTCCAAAATCTTGGTAAGTAATCGCCTATCCACAAGATTGGCGATACCTCGCTGATTGATGGGACTACCACCGATCCTTCAAATAGGTCTCTAAAATTCCCAGTTAAATTGGAGCCACCATTCCGCTTGCTCCATATTTACTTTCTTAAAAGTTTTTAAAAAAAATTCAAATGTAATGATTGAATAATGATATATCATTTTACTACAGTAAATTTGTTTACACTAGTTATTATACATGAGCCTAATGGGAGGCAGTTTTAGATTAGCCCCTAAATGGACAGTAAGGCTGGGACTACACAACTTTGGTGTCAACTGTCAAGCTTGCTGGGTATGACAAGCCTGATGGCGGTGATCAGATGTACACACAACAAAAAACACAACAAAGGGGACATTGGGGACACAATAACAGCGGGGGTCCTTGAAGCTAGTGAGAGGGGTAGGTAGGACACCTCCTATCCTCACCTGCAGCTGTCCCTACTCCCCTCGCCGGAGCCTATACAGTCTCCACAACTGTCGTTGAGCAGGAACCTGAGACTCTAAGAAGACCCTAGAGATGACCTGGCTAAGGAGGGGCAGGTGAAGTTCACTAGACCCACTGCTGCACTAACAAGATACCAGGTAAGGTAAGACAAACAGGGGTAATAGCAACAAAAAAGGATAAAACCTAAGCACAGGAACACTCCACAGCAGAACCTTCCTCCAAGGCGGCCAGAGAACAATGAGTTTGTATCTTCAGCAAGGATTGCTGGGAAACACTTATACTTAAACCTGAAGGGGTGGGGCTGCAAAGTAGCTGCAGCTGAAACACTTAGCTAGGAACTGCTGGAAAAGCTACTAGCAGAAAAACTGACATTCACCGTTTCAGTACCAAGAGAAGCTAAACAACATTTAAATGTAGAGAGACAGATGGAGATGTGAGGCTCAAGTCCTAAAGCTGTCACTAGTTTCCAAAAACAGGGTAACGACTGTGAAAGCAACACAAAGGTGGCTGTATGCCACTGCTACATCATAGCATAATTCAGGTGAATGGGGGTGGCACAGTGACCTGCAAGGTAGCGTAGCAAGCGAAAAATTCCCCCAAAAATCCAAAGACTCACCACTTTTTGTCACTTGCTTTTCACAGGCTCGTTACCTTGCAAGTCACAATGGACAGTAGCACTGGCACAGCGATGTTTAGGCGCACGACCTGTTTCGCCGTGTAGCCCCAGACTAAGGCCACGTTCACACATTCAGTATTTGCTCATTTTTTACATCAGTATTTGTAATCCAGAACCAGGAGTGGGTGAAAAATACAGAAATGGTGGCTGTGTTTCTATTACACTTTTCCTCTGATTGTTCCACTATTGATTTTGACTTATAAATAACTGATGTAAAATACTGACCAAATACTGAACGTGTGAACGTAGCCTAAAGTTGGCAGGGCTCTCCGCTCTGTAATTACTAGAAGTGAGACACTCAAATACTGAAAAATGTCGTCTTAACCCCATGTTGGGGAGGCCTCCTAATTGTTCTCTGATGGAGGACAAAGATTGGACATGTTGAATTTCAACTCCTTTTACTTTCCTGGGAGTTAAGCTGCCAGCAGAGATCTCTGAGCAATTTAAGGTCCATTTATACTGCGGGATGAGCACCGATAAACGGATGCCAACTGGTAACATGTTTGTCAGTCAGCGACCATTTAATGGCCTGTTACACAGGCCGACCGCGCTTCAGATACATAGGGTGTCTGATCCTGGATGATGTGCTGCTGAGATTGAAAATCCATAGCTCAGCATGAAAGATCATTTCACCCGACGAACAAGTTAGTCTTTTTTGAATTGTTGCATCCGCAAAAGTCTGATTTACCAAATATAACAGTTATTTATCCTGTAAAGAAGGCAGTGTAAGGCTGGAGACACACAAGCGTTTAAATAAATAGGTCCGATTTTCACCCAGAAAAATTGGATGAGTGAAATCCATTATTCCATATGTTATGCGAGTGTGCAATTTATTTCTCGCCTACCATCCGTATGACATGCATTTTTTTCTCAGCAGCTATTATTCTAGTCATTTCCAAGACCATTTACAATGTCCTATGCTACAGAATAGTAATGTATCCGTAAAAAACAAACAAAATATGGAAGGTCCGTGTGCCATCCAGTTTTTTCTTGCACTTATTGACTCATACTGACAAGTCTCGTCCGATTTATGCATGTTACGACTTTTTTTCTCATCCTGAATCTGGATAAGAAAAAAAAATTGCTTATCTGCTCTGCCTCAATGACTAACATTGGGCCAAGCGCAATGCAACATTTTTTCGCATTGCACTCGTCCAATTCATACGCACATGTGAGCAAGGCTTAAAAAAAATAAATCAAAAAGCTAGAATTGGCGCTTTTTGTCCTCCGAAATTTCCAAAAATTGCAATAAGGAGCAACCAAAAAGTATTACTGGTATCTACCCTATAATTGTATAAAAACAGCTCGCCATGCAAAAAAAGAAGCTCTCACACAGCGCCATGCAAAAAAATAAGCTCTCACATA